>NC_090410.1:317500-1010065 GCF_036365525.1 Heterodontus francisci
ACACACAAATACACTCACCACACACACACACTCACCACACACACTCACCACACACACTCAACACACACACACACACACACACACACACTCACACTCATCACACACACACTCACCACACACACTCACCACACACACTCACCACACACACTCACCACACACACTCACCACACACACTTACCACACACACTTACCACACACACTTACCACACACACTCACACACACACTCACACACACACACTCACACACACACACTCACACACACACACTCACAACTCACACATTCACACACACACTCACAACTCACACATTCACACACACATTCTCACACACACATTCACCACACACACTCAACACTCACACTCACACTCACACTCACCACACACACACTCACACACACTCACACACACTCACACACACACACACACACACTCCCACACACACTCCCACACACACTCCCACACACACTCCCACACACACTCCCACACACACTCCCACACACACACACTCACACACTCACACACACTCACACACACATTCACCACACACATTCACCACACACATTCACCACACACACTCACCACACACACTCACCACACACATTCACCACACACACACTCACCACACACACTCACCACACACACTCACCACACACACTCACCACACACACTCACCACACACACTCACACCCACACTCACACACACATTCACCACACACACACTCACACCCACACTCACCACACACACTCACACCCACACTCACCACACACACTCACCCCACACGCACACTCACACACACCACACACACTTACCACACACACTTACCACACACACTCACACACACACTCACACACACACACTCACACACACACACTCACACACACACACTCACAACTCACACATTCACACACACACTCACAACTCACACATTCACACACACATTCTCACACACACATTCTCACACACACATTCACCACACACACTCAACACTCACACTCACACTCACACTCACCACACACACACTCACACACACTCACACACACTCACACACACACACACACACACTCCCACACACACTCCCACACACACTCCCACACACACTCCCACACACACTCCCACACACACTCCCACACACACACACTCACACACTCACACACACTCACACACACATTCACCACACACATTCACCACACACATTCACCACACACACTCACCACACACACTCACCACACACATTCACCACACACACACTCACCACACACACTCACCACACACACTCACCACACACACTCACCACACACACTCACACCCACACTCACACACACATTCACCACACACACACTCACACCCACACTCACCACACACACTCACACCCACACTCACCACACACACTCACCCCACACGCACACTCACACACACCACACACGCACTCACCACACACACACAAACACACTCACCTCACGCACACTCACGCACACTCACACACACTCACCACACACACTCACCACACACACTCACCACACACACTCACACCCTCACTCACACCCTCACTCACCAGACACACACAGACGCGCACACAGATGCACACACACTCACCAGACACACACAGACGCACACACAGACGCACACACACTCACCACACACACTCACCACACACACTCACCACACACACTCACCACACACACTCACCACACACACTCACACATATCACTCACACTCACCACACACACACACTCACCACACACTCACCACATACACTCACCACACACACACTCACATGCACTCACACTCACCACACACACACACACTCACCACACACACTCACACCCTCACTCACCAGACACACACAGAAGCACACACTCACACTCACCACTCTCACCACACACACTCACACTCACCACACTCACCACACACACTCACCACACACACTCACCACACTCACCACACACACACTCACCACACTCACCACACTCACACACACACGCACCACACACACACTCACACACTTTCACAAATGCACACACACACACACACACACACTCACCCCACACTCACATTCACACACACACACACACACACACACACGTACACACACACACTCCCTCATACACACTCACCATACACACACACTAACCACTCACCACACACACTAACCACTCACCACACACACATGCACACACACACACACACACTCACCACACATGCACTTACCACACTCACACTCACTCTCTCTCATTCACCACACAAACTCTCACACACATACTCTCACTCATGCACACACACACTCTCATAAACACTCACACTCACACACACACACTCACACACTTTCACAAATGCACACACTCACCACACACACACGCGCACACTCTTTCACATACACACTCTCACACACTCACACACACACAGTGCCGCACACACTCACACATACAAATACACACAGTGTCACACACACTCATCACACACTCACAAACACACATTCACACACACACTCATCACACACATTCACATTCACACGCACATTTACACACACACACACACTCAAACACACTCACCACACAAACTCACACTCACTCACAATCACACTCTCACATACACACTCACCCACACACACTCACACTCACTCGCGCATTCACATGCACACACATGCACTCACACACACTTACGCACTCACATACACACACTGACACTCACTGTCACACACACACACTTTCACACACACTCACTATACGCGCACACTCATAAACACTCACCACTCACACACACACTCTCACAAATGCACACGCTCACGCACACTCTCACAAATGCACACATTCACACACACATACACCACACACTCTCACAAGCACACACCACACACACACTCGCTACACACACTCACACATGCAGTGTCACACATACACAAGCACACTCTCTCACACATAGTGTCGGACACACTCACACATACATACACAGTGTCACACACACTTACACACACACACACACACAGTGTCACGCACACTTACGCACACTCATACACACATTTACACACACAATCACCACACACACACACACACACACACACACTCACACACACTCACGCACTCACGCACTCACGCACTCACACGCACACTCACACACGCACTCAAACTCACACTCACGCACACTCACACACGCACTCAAACGCACCCTCACGCACACTCACACACACACTCAAACACACACTCACGCACACTCACACACGCACTCACACTCACCTCACACACTCACCACACACACTCACACCCTCACTCACCAGACACACACTCACCACACACACTCACCACACACACTCACCACACTCACTCACCACACTCACTCACCACACACACACCACACACATTCACCACACACACACACACACTCACACACACACACACACTCACACACACGCACACCCACGCACCACACACCCACGCACCACACTCCCACGCACCACACTCCCACGCACCACACTCCCACACACCACACTCCCACGCACCACACTCCCACGCACCACACTCCCACGCACCACACACCCACGCACCACACACCCACGCACCACACACCCACGCACCACACACCCACGCACCACACACCCACGCACCACACACCCACGCACCACACACCCACGCACCACACACCCACTCACCACACACACACTCACCACACACACACTCACCACACACACTCACCACACACACTCACACTCACACTCACACTCACACTCACACTCACACTCACACTCACACGCACACTCACACTCACACTCACACGCACACCCACGCACCACACACCCACGCACCACACACCCACGCACCACACACCCACGCACCACACACCCACGCACCACACACACGCACCACACACACGCACCACACACACGCACCACACACACGCACCACACACACTCACCACACACACACACTACACACACACACATCACACACACACTCACCACACACACACACTCACCACACACACACACTCACACACACACACACATACTCACACACACACATACTCACACACACACATACTCACACACACACACTCTCACACACACACACACACACTCACCCACACATCTCACACACACACACTCACCACACACACACTCACCACACACACACTCACCACACACACACGCACCACACACACACGCACCACACACACACGCACCACACACACACGCACCACACACACACGCACCACACACACACGCACCACACACACACCACACACACACTCACACTTACACTCACACTCACCACACACACACACCACACACTCACCACACACACTCACACCCTCACTCATCACACACACACTGACGCACACACTCACACACGTACACACACACGTACACACACACGCGCACACACACGCGCACACACACACGCACACACACACACCACACACACTCACCACACACACCACACACACTCACACTCACCATACACACACACTCACCATACACACACACACACTCATCACACACACCCACACGCACATACCACACGCACATACCACACGCACATACCACACGCACATACCACACACACTCACCACACACACTCACCACACACACTCACCACACACACTCACCACACACTCACCACACGCACTCACTCATACACACTTACCACACGCACACACTCACTCACCACACACACACATACTCTCTCACACACACACACATACTCCCTCACACACACACACACACTAACCACTCACCACACACACTAACCATTCACCACACACACTAACCATTCACCACACACACATGCACACACACACCCTCATACACACTCACCACACACACACACACACACACATTCACATTCACACACACACACACATTCACATTCACACACACACATTCACACACACACATTCACACACACACTCACCACACATGCACTCACCACACTCACACTCACTCTCTCTCATTCACCACACAAACTCTCACACACATACTCACACTCATGCACACACACACTCTCATAAACACTCACACTCACACACACACTCACACACTTTCACAAATGCACACACTCACCACACACACACGCACACTCTTTCACATACACACTCTCACACACTCACAGTGCCGCACACACTCACACATACAAATACACACAGTGTCACACACACTTACACACACTCACAAACACACATTCACACACACACTCATCACACACATTCACATTCACACACACATTTACACACACACACTCACTCAAACACACTCACCACACACAAACTCACACTCACTCACAATCACACCCTCACATACACACTCACACACACACACTCACACTCACTCACGCGCATTCACGTGCACACACATGCACTCACACACACTTACGCACTCACACACACACACAGACACTCACTGTCACACACACACTCACTATACGCGCACACTCATAAACACTCACCACTCACACACACACTCTCACAAATGCACACGCTCACGCACACTCTCACAAATGCACACATTCACACACACATACACCACACACTCTCACAAGCACACACCACACACACACTCGCTACACACACTCACACATGCAGTGTCACACATACACAAGCACACTCTCTCACACATAGTGTTGGACACACTCACACATACATACACAGTGTCACACACACTTACACACACACACACAGTGTCACGCACACTTACGCACATTCACACACACACTCACTCTCACACATACACACACACTCACACACACACACACTCACCATACACACACTCACACACACAAATTCTCACACACATACTCACACTCATGCACACACACACACTCTCATAAACACTCACAACACACACACTCACACACTTTCACAAATGCTCACACTCACACATACACAGTGTCACACATACACACGCACACTCTTTCACATACACACTCTCACACACTCTCACACCCACAGTGTCGCACACACTCACACATGCAAATACGCACAGTGTCACACACACTGTCAGACTCACTTACACACAGTCTCACACAAACTCACACAGTGTCACATACACCTTCACACTCACACGCACAGACACCTTCAGACAACGTGATTCCTGGCTGTGCTGAATTAGCCAGACGAAGGTGTCCTTGAGGCTTCTGCAGGCCAGAGTTAGAGTGAGGAAAATCAGCAGGACTTCCTACGACTGATCCAGTGACTCTTGCTGGAAACGAAGGGGCAATCAGTTCAGGTTCCCATCGCACCCCATGCCCAGTTTTATGCCCCAGTTGAAGTCAAAAGTGGGGCAGAGTGTGAAACAGGTGGAAGTAAAAAACCAATAGATTAAAATTACCCCCATGAGTGCATGCAGATTGGGTTGTGATGCCCCCTTGTTTGAACAGCTTGATGATTCACTGTTAGTAGATTATACTCATTAGGAGTATCAGACAGAGTGTTCATACAGTGTGAGTGCTGTATTTTTACTTGAACTAACTGCACTAAGTCGAATCATAGCAAACCCTGGTGGGGGAATGTGATGAGATGTGTTTTTGTGAGATGAAGTATTGGAGAGGCCCAAAGAGAACGTGTTAATCTACAGTCTCTCTGCTGCTCTATCAATTCCTCCTTCAATCTGTATTGATGGTTGCCAGTACGCAAATGAGGAGAGGTAAATTCACACACTTTCAGACACTCGCGCGCGCACACACACACACTCATGAGGAGAGCCACAGATTCATTCCCATCTGTTCTGTGTTAACTATTTCACTCAATGTGATGATAAGATGGGGAAGGAATATCATCTGGGGTTCCTACCGTCAATTATTCCATACCATGCTGGAAAACCAGTAAACATGTGTGTGAGTGTGTGCATGTATGTGAGTGTAAGTCTGTTAGTGTGCAAGTACATGCAAATGTGAATGTGTGACAGTGTATGATGCAAGTGTACAAGTCTGTGTGAGAGCGTGTATGCCAGTGTTTGTGAGAAAGTGTGTGTGCGCAGGCATGTGAATGAGTGTGTAAGTGCATGTGAGTTGGTGAGGGAAAGTGTGCGAGTGAGTGTGAAAGAGTGAGTGTGTCAGTGTGAGTTTGTGTGTGACTGAGCACATTTGCGTGCGTGTTTCTGAGTGGGTGTGAGTGTGTGTGCATGTGTAAATGAGTGTGAGTATGTGAGTCTAAGTGTGTTGGAGTGTGTAAGTGTGAGGGTGTGTGTGAGTGTATGTGTGTGAGTAGGCTATTGTGTCCGAGTGAACCCTAGAGTTCTAAAAGAGATAGCTGCAGATATAGTGGATGTGCTGGCTATGATTTTCCAAAATTCCTTAGATTTGGGAACAGTCCCATCAGATTGGAAGTTGGCAAATGTTACGTTGCTTTCAAGAAAGGAGGGAGAGAGAAAACCGGGAACTACAGGCCAGTTAGCCTAACATCAGTTGTTGGGAAAATGCTGGAATCTATTATTAAGGAAGTCTTAACAATGCACTTAGAAAAGCACAGCATGATTAGAACAAGTCAACATGGTTTTACTAAAGGGAGATCCTGTTTGACAAATTTATTAGTGTTTTGAGGATGTAATTAGTAGGGTAGATAAAGGGAAACCAGTCGATGTAGTATACCTGGATTTCCAAAAGGCATTCAATAAGGTGCCACACAAAAGGTTAATTGGTAAGATAAGGGTTCATGGTGGTGGGGGTAATATATTAGCATGGATAGAGGATTGGTTAACATACAGGAAGCAAAGAGTGGGCATAAATGGGGCATTTTCAAGTGGAGTGCCGCGAGGATCAGTGCTGGGCCCTCAGCTATTTACAATCTATATCAATGACTTAGATAAAGAGACAGAGAGTAATGTATCTAAATTTGCTGATGATACAAAGCTCGGTGGAAAGGTAAGCTGTGAGGAGGACATAGAGCGGCTGCAAAGAGATATAGTAAGATTAAGTGAGTGGGCAACAAGATGGCAGATGGAGTATAATGTGGGCAAGTGTGAAATAATTCACCTTGGTCGTAAGAATAGAAAAGTAGAATATTTTTTAAAAGGTGTGAAACTTGTAAGTGTCGATGTTCAGAGAGACTTGGGTGTGCTTGTACAAGGAACGCAGAAAGTTAACATGCAGGTACAACAAGCAATTAGGAAGACAAATGGCACATTGACCTTTATTGCAAGGGGATTGGAGTACAGGAATAAGGAAATATTGCTACAATTGTACAGGGTTTTGGTGATAGCACACCTGAAATACTGTGTGCAGTTTTGGTCTCCACGTTTAAGAAAGGATATACTCGCATTGGAGGCAGTGCAGTGAAGGTTCATTAGATTGGTCCCTGGGATGAGGGGGTTGTCCTAGGATAAGAGATTAAGTAAATTGGGCCTGTTATCTCTGGAGTTTAGAAGAATGAGAGGTGATCTCATTGAAACACATAAGATTCTGAAGGGGGCTAGATAGGGTAGACGCTGAGAGATTATTTCCACTGGTCAGGGAATCTAAAACATGGGGGCACAGACTCAGGATAAGGGGTCGATCATCTAGGACTGAGATGAGGAGAAATTTCTTCACTCAGAGGGTTGTGAATCTTTGGAATTCTCTACCCCAAGGGTTGTGGATGTCCCATCATTGAATATATTTAAGGCTGGGATAGATAGATTTTGGTCTCTTATAGAATCAAGGGATATGGTGAGCGGGCAGGAAAGTGTTGTTGACTCCAAGATCAGCCAGGATCATTTTGAATGGCGGAGCAGGCTCGCTGGGCCATATGATCTACTCCTGCTTCTATTTCTTGTGTTCTTGAGTATGTGTGTGTGTGAGTGCATGTATGAGTGAATGTGAGTGTGTGTGCTAGAATGTGTGAGTGTGAGGGTGTGTGTGAGTGCATGAGTGAGTATATGTGTGAGTAAGCGAACCAGTGTGTGTGTGAGTGCGTGGTCTGAGTAAGTGTGCGTGTGAGTGTGTGAGTGAGCAAGTGGACTTCCATCAAGGACAGGACTGGGCTTTGCTGTGATGCCCCCATGGTGGAATAATTAACTGACAGTTTGGGTTCTCCAGGACCAGGAGTTGACACCTTCGTGAGAAGAATAAGAGGAACCAAAAACAAATGATGTGCTTCTCCGTGGTGATTGCTGGATCAGATCCCAATGACTCTGTGTAAGGAGCTGCCCTCAGCTCCTTCAGGTTTGGACAATTCATTAATTTCCACTTCGTGGGACACTTTCGGTTTTAATTAGTTCTGTCAGACAAACAAAGAGCAATTTACACTTACCCGTGGCAAACCCTTGGAATTTATTGTGTTCAGAAGCCCAAGCAAAGGTTTTAAGGAAAAACCCACAATCTGGACACCAGGATTGGAAAGGGTAACAGAGAGGAGTGGCTCAATCGGAATGTGACAGCCACCTGTGGATTATCCAAGGATGTGTAGACTGGGGGTGGGAGTGGCTCCTCCATTTGCACATTTTCAACAGAAAGAATTTTGGAAACTGTACCATGTGGGGTGAGGGGTGTGGTGCGGGGAGTGGTGTTTGACGACGGGTTAAGGAGAGGGTGAGGGAAGGTGAGGGCGGGTTGAGGTCGTGAGGAAAAGGGTGAGAGGGAAGGAGCAGTTAGGAGGAGGTGAAGGGGGAATGAGGAGGGGTTGAGGAAAGGGTGAGGAGGGGCTGAGGAAGAGTTGCGGAGGGGCTGAGGAAGGGGTAAGGAGGGGATGAGGAGGGAATGAGGAGAGGTTAGGAGGAAGTGAAATGGGTACGAGGAAGGTTCAGGAGGGAGTGAGAAGGGTTGAGGAGGGTGTTGGGATGGGATGAGGAGTTATTCCCTGAGGGAACATTGGATGGGGATCAGGCTCAGGTGTGATGCTCCTATGGTTGAATTTCCTGCCAACGCTCACTATTTGAGCGATGCTTGTCTGAGGAAAAAACAGTAATCAACACTGTGGAAGCCAAGATAGAGTCAACACTTTCAGGAGCAGCGAGAAATGTTTGCAGAGAAACAGGGAAGAAAAGTTAAATTGAAAATATATCCCTAGAACATGTTGACTGTTAAGGATCTATAGAAACAATTTGTGAAATGCATGGGGCAGAATAGCTACCACTGAGCAGTCAGTTACAGCAGCAATGACCTGAGTCAATGTAAATATCTCACCTTGACATTCAATGGCATTACCATTGCTAAATCCCCCACTGTCAACATCCTAGGGGTTACCATTGACCAGAAACTGAACTGGAGTAGCCATATAAATACCGTGGCTACAAGAGCAGGTCAGAGGCTAGGAATCCTGCGGCGAGTAACTCACCTCCTGACTCCCCAAAGCCTGTCCACCATCTACGAGGCACAAGTCAGGAGTGTGATGGAATACTCTCCACCTGCCTGGATGGGTGCAGCTGCAACAACATTCGAGAAGGTCGACACCATCCAGGACAAAGCAGCCCACTTGCTTGGCACCCCATCTACAAACATTCACTCCCTCCACCACCAACGCACAGTGGCAGCAGTGTGTACCATCTACAAGATGCACTGCAGCAATGCACCAAGGCTCCTTAGACAGCACCTTCCAAACCCGTGACCTCTACCAATTAGAAGGACAAGGGCAGCAAATAAAAGGGAACACCACCACCTGCAAGTTCCCCTCCAAGTCACACACCATCCTGACTTGGAACTATATCGCTGTTCCTTCACTGTCGCTGGGTCAAAATCCTGGAACTCCCTTCCTAACAGCACTGTGGGTGTACCTACCCCACATGGACTGCAGCGGTTCAAGAAGGCAGCTCACCACCGCCTTCTCAAGGGCAAATAGGGATGGGCAATAAATGCTGGCCTGGCCAGCGACACCCACATCCCATGAATGAATTCAAAAAAGCCAGTTTGTACCAGCTCCGATTCCCACTCTGCAACACCCCAAGGGTTTGAACTGATTCCCAACATTTCTTCAATGTTTGTGCAGTGACTGTGGAAAAACCTTCTTCTGATGCTAATACTTTATTGGTGAATTGGGAGGCTAATTGATTACATTTCACAGTCTGGCTCATCACTTTGTTTAATTTCCTCTACAATGTCCCACATACACAAAATTAACACCTGTCACTCCAGAATTGGCCTTTATAGCCACTCCAGGCGCTGCTTCACAAACCACTGACCACCTCCAGGCGCGTATCCATTGTCTCTCGAGATAAGGAGGCCCAAAAGAAAAAAGAATTGTGGCACAGTGACATTAACACAAACTCACTCACACATTAACACACATTCTCACATACATACAAAAACTCACACACACACTCACTCTCACACACACACACTCACTCTCACACTCACACACTCACACTCTCACACACACACTCACTCTCACACACACACACACTCACTCTCACACACACACTCACTCTCACACACACTCACACTCACACACACACTCATGTATTCTCACACACACTCACTCACACACACATACTCACCACACACACATACTCACTCTCACACACACTCACTCATTCTCACACACACTCACTCTCACACACACACTCACTCTCACACACACACACTCACTCTCACACTCACACACTCACACTCTCACACACACACTCACTCTCACACACACACACACTCACTCTCACACACACACTCACTCTCACACACACTCACACTCACACACACACTCATGTATTCTCACACACACTCACTCACACACACATACTCACCACACACACATACTCACTCTCACACACACTCACTCATTCTCACACACACTCACTCTCACACACACACTCACTCTCACACACACACACTCACTCTCACACACACACTCACTCTCACACACACACACACTCACTCTCACACACACACTCACTCTCACACACACTCACACACTCATGTATTCTCACACACACTCACTCACACACACATACTCACCACACACACATACTCACTCTCACACACACTCACTCATTCTCACACACACTCACTCATTCTCACACACACTCACTCTCACACACACACTCACTCTCACACACTCACTCACTCTCTCACACACACTCACTCACCACACACATACTCACCACACACACATACTCACTCTCACACACACTCACTCACACACACACACATGTGTGTGAAAGGTTCATGCCCACCCCAAGGTTTCCATTCAGTGGCTATTGGTACCTGGGACATGCTTGGCCCAGCCAATGATGATGACCAGTTCTCTGTCTGCCAGGTCACAGAGTGTCGTGAGGACTTTGACATCGCTCTCAGGGGCAGTTGGGTCAGGCATGGCAAAGATCTTGTCTGGTTCCACTAATAGGAGGTGGGAAACAATTTTATTCCCTGGAAGAAAGATTAAAATTTTTGAATCATGAGCGGTCTCCGAGTAACTCTGATTGATAGATCATTATTGGCTCAATATCTCAGCAACCAATGAAAGCTTACAGTCTGTGGGATTACCCTCACCGCCCTCTGTCCCTCACCGCCCTCTGTCCCTCACCGCCCTCTGTCCCTCACCGCCCTCTGACCCTCACCGCCCTCTGACCCTCACCGCCCTCTGACCCTCTTCGCCCTCTGACCCTCAACACTCTCTGACCCTCAACACTCTTTGACACTCAGCATCCTCTATTTTTCACTACACTCTGAACCTCACCTCCCTGAGACCTTCACCTCTCTCAGACTCTCACTGTCCTCTGAACCTCAGTGCCCTCAGACCCTCCCCGCCCTCTGACCCTCACCTCCCTCAGACCCTCCCCGCTCTCTCAACCTTACCTTCCTCAGACTCTCACCATTCTCTGAACTTCACCTCCCTCAGACCCTCAGTGCTTTCAGACCCTCACTGCCCTCTGAACCTCACCTCCCTCAGACCCTCACTGCCCTCTGATCTTCACCATTCTCTGAACCTCAACTCCCTCACCCCCTCATTGCCCTCTGACCCTCAACACTCTCTGACACTCAGCTTCCTCTATTTTTCACTACACTCTGAACCTCACCTCCCTGAGACCTTCACCTCTCTCAGACTCTCACTGTCCTCAGACCCTCACCGCCGCCTGAACCTCACCTCCCTCAGACCCTCACCTCCCTGCCCTCTGACCCTCACCGCCATCTGACCTTCACCTCCCTCAGACCCTCCCCGCCCTTTGACCCTCACCACCCTCTCAACTTTACCTCCCTCAGACCCTCAGTGCCTTCAGACCCTCACTGCCCTCTGAACCTCACCTCCCTCAGACCCTCACTGTCCTCTGACCTTCACCACCCTCTAACCCTTACTGCCCTCTGACCCACACCATTCTCTGAACCTCAACTCCCGCACACCCTCATTGCCCTCAGACCCTCACCATCCTTCGCCCTTCACTGCCCTCAGACCCTCACAGAATTCAGACCCTTCATAGCTCCCATCTCCCTCCAACATACCTGACCTCCCGTCTCCCCCAACCTCCCATCTCTCCCTGACTGACTTGCCCAAATGTGTTAATTCAGTTGACTTCATGAAATCTCTTTGATCAGAGAATTGTTGGAGCAGTTGCTTCTTTCAAGGGAAAATTGAATGAATATTTGAGGCAGAGGAAGCTACAGGGTTATGAGGAGAGAACAGTGCAGTGGCATTAGCTTTGGAATGCTCCAATAAAGAGCCAGCACAGAGATGATGAGCCGAAAAGCCTCCTTCTTCAGTGTAAGCCTTTATGGGTCTGTACTTTTCAAAGAATGTTATTTACTTTATTTTATTTAGAGATACAGCACTGAAACAGGCCCTTCGGCCCACTGAGTCTGTGCCGACCAAGAACCACCCATTTTGTACTAACCCTACAGTAATCCCATATTCCCTACCACCTACCTACACTAGGGGCAATTTACAATGGCCAATTTAACTATTACCTGCAAGTCTTTGGCTGTGGGAGGAAACCGGAGCACCCGGCGAAAACCCACGCGGTCACAGGGAGAACTTGCAAACTCCGCACAGGCAGTACCCAGAATTGAACCTGGGTCGCTGGAGCTGTGCGGCTGCGGTGCTAACCACTGCGCCACCCCAATGTTCAGCAGAAAACCTTATAATTCAAGCCATGACTTCACGTCCACTCCACCCAGTTCTGAACTTGTTAAAAGAGGGGGAACCTGAGGTCAAGAGCAGTGCTATTGCCCTTGCACAGTGCCGATAGGGAACAGTTTCACCAATCACATGGCACAGTTTAATCGTTTGTCCGACACCAGGGGTGACAGTAATGGCTGAGCAATTCAGAGCCTTGGAATGTACCTGATTTTTTGGTGGGTTGGCAATACTGAGAGTTCAGGTACCCGATGCTGCCCTCCTCAAACCGTCGCTTGTACTTCTGTCGCCCGCCCCTCACACGATCCAGACGCACACCTGTGGGGCAAAAAAGCAACTGTCAGGGCAGCCAATACATGCACAGCACGATCTCACCAACAGTAAAATGAGTCAATGACCAGTTCATTGATTTTGCTGATGTTGGTAATGGAAGGAATTTTGACCCAGACGCTGACAGGACATGCCTCATCTGCTTTTTGTAGGGTCA
Source organism: Heterodontus francisci (assembly GCF_036365525.1). Lineage (NCBI taxonomy): Eukaryota > Metazoa > Chordata > Chondrichthyes > Heterodontiformes > Heterodontidae > Heterodontus > Heterodontus francisci. The sequence goes on from NC_090410.1 coordinate 331,948, forward strand.
TTGGTCATTTTTTATTCAATGAATAGCTAGATAGGATGTTAATTTAACACTTCACCCCTCATTATAACACAGATATATCCCACACCCCTCACTGTAACACACTTATATACCCAACATTCCTCACTGTAACACACTGATATACCCCACACCCCTCACTGTAATACTCTGATATACAGGAGGAGGCAGTGGTGTAGTGGTAATGTCACTGGACTAGTAATCTAGAGCCCAGGCTAATGCTCTGGGGACATGGGTTCCCAGATGGTGAAATTTGAATTAAATTAAAACTAGTTTAATGATGCCCATGAAACCATTGTTGATTGTTATAAAAACCCATCTGGTTCACTAATGACCTTTACCAAATCTACTGTGACTCCATGTGACTGCAGACCCACAGGTGGTTGACTGTTAAAAAATGGTCCAGCAAACCACTCAGTTCAAGGGCAGTTAGGGATGGGCAATAAATGCCCACATCCCACAAATGAATAAAAAAAATCCCACAACCCTCACTGCAATATATTCCACACCCCTGGTAGTCGCACAGATATACTCTACACCTCTCTCTCACTGCAGTTACTGTCACTTTCTCTTTCTCCTTTATCAATGACTGATTATTATAGATGCACCTGAGAAAGTAAAGCTTCAGTTATACGGAGCCTTGATCAGACCCTAACTGGAGGAACTGTGTTCAGTTCTGCGTCCCGCATCTCAGGAAAGATATATTGGCCTTGGAGAGAGTGCTGCACAGATTCATCAGAATGATATCAGAGCTTAAAGGGTTAAATTATGAGGTCCGATTACATAAACTTGGTTTGTATTCCCTTGAGTTTAAAGGTTAAGGACTGACCTGATCAAGGCGTTCAAAATGAAAAAAGAATTTGATAGGGTTGATAAGGAGAAACTATTCCCATCTCTGGGGGGGGGGGGTCCATGGCAAAGGGATATGAGCTTAAAGTTAGAAGCTGAAATCAGGAAGCACTTTTACATACAAAGGGTAAGGGAAATCTGGAATTCTCTCCCTCAAAGGCTGTGAATGCTGGGGGACAATTGAATTCCCTTTCATTGGGTAATGGTATCAAAACATAGAGCACAGGCTGCAAAACTGAGTTGAGGTACAGAGCAGGCATGATCTTATTGAATGGTGGAGCAGGATCAAGGGGATGAGTGGCCTCCTCCTGTTCCTGTGCTGTGGCGTAAGAGTCTTAGTTCAGTCGTAAGCACAGTCTGGGCAAAGGGTAGGACAAATTCCTTTGATTGGCTTTGATTAAGCATTTAAAGAGCAGCTATGAAGTGGAAGGTGGCAGTCTTCATGTTCAGAAAGAAATCACGACTAATTCCATTAACCCAGCAATCGAATATCGATCAATGATCTCCTGGGTTTCAGAGCAGCGTCACAGCCCTTGTCAGGGCCAAGCAACACACCAGATCGATCCTAGAATGAGGATGCTCCACTCGACATTGAGGGACTTACTTGGGAAAAGTGTCAGTATTTTGCAGACATGCTGAAGATGCAGAATATTGACATCTTCACTCTCCCAGAAACCCATGTCTCCAATGACCAGCAGGCCAGCCATGACGTAGCCATAGATACAACCTTATGACTAGCCATTACCACTCGAAATATGGCTTGGCCATGTCTGTGAACAACACCATCACTGGTTTCAATGTCTCCTCAACTGAAGAAGAAGCCACCTATAACACCACTATCCAGATAGGGGAGCTGAACATGATAAATGTGTACAAAGCCCCTAACCTGAAATGGTCGAAGCCAGTGCTCCCCAAATACACCAATCCCAGCCACCACACTACCTGGGGCTATGAAGCAACAGTGAAGAACTCATGGACTGGATGTCTGTGGAATATATGGAACTGGTCTTCAATCCAAACAGCGAGAAACTTCACACTCTGCTTGTTGGCAATTCGACTACAACCTAGACCTCACCGTCATTTCCAAAGATCAAAGAGGTCACATACGTCATGCATCCCATTAGATATTCCCCAACAGGCAACATCGGCCCATCATCACTCACACTGGTATTGAATTCCCTGTCATTCAGTGAAAACAAATCCCATGGTGTTAACTGACCAAAGTCAACTGGGATTACTATGGAGGCTGTGGTCATCTGAATCACTCTGAAACTGGAAAGTCATCATCCGAATCACCCTGACATTGGAATGTCATCATCCAAGTCCTGCTCTGGCAGTACAACCAGTCGGACAGCCCAGAGATTGTAAAGGCCTGAATAGAGTCTCTAGACTCAGCCAGATGCCAGCTGTGGGTTGAATGTGTTGATGGTCAGGACTTCACACACTAGTCACATGCTTGGGCCCTATTTACAACCTCTTGGAGCCACTAATCCGATGGAATATCTGACCTCAAAAGTCTGACCCAACTCCATAGCCTCCAAACTGGTGCTCAACAAAGCATCAAGAGAGAAAGCCATCGTCAACTGCACCAGAACATGACTTCTGTCCCTTTACAAGACCCCACTGCCATTAGCACAGATGAAGCAGAGGAAGTTTTAGCTGCAATGAAGAATAGCTTGCAGAGATGTTATCCTCCAGGATTTCTTCATTAACTATGCTACAAGAGGGTCCAATAAGAACAAAGAACAAAGAACAGTACAGCACAGGAACAGGCCATTCGGCCCTCCAAGCCTGCACCGATCTTGATGCCTGTCTAAACTAAAACCTTCTGCACTTCCGGGGTCCGTATCCCTCTATTCCCATCCTATTCATGTATTTGTCAAGATGTCTCTTAAACGTCGCTATCGTACCTGCTTTCACCACCTCCCCCGGCAGCAAGTTCCAGGCACTCACCACCCTCTGTGTAAAGAACTTGCCTCGCACATCCCCTCTAAACTTTGCCCCTCGCACCTTAAACCTATGTCCCCTAGTAACTGACTCTTCCACCCTGGGAAAAAGCTTCTGACTATCTACTCTGTCCATGCCGCTCATAACTTTGTAAACCTCTATCATGTCGCCCCTCCACCTCCGTCGTTCCAGTGAAAACAATCCGAGTTTATCCAACCTCTCCTCATAGCTAAGGCCCTCCAGACCAAGCAACATCCTGGTAAATCTCTTCTGTACCCTCTCCAAAGCCTCCACGTCCTTCTGGTAGTGTGGCGACCAGAATTGCACGCAATATTCTAAGTGTGTCCTAACTAAGGTTCTGTACAGCTGCAGCATGACTTGCCAATTTTTATACTCTATGCCCCGACCAATGAAGGCAAGCATGCCATATGCCTTCTTGACTACCTTATCCACCTGCGTTGCCACTTTCAGTGACCTGTGGACCTGTACGCCCAGATCTCTCTGCCTGTCAATACTCCTAAGGGTTTTGCCATTTACTTCCCACCTGCATTAGACCTTCCAAAATGCATTACCTCACATTTGTCCGGATTAAACTCCATCTGCCATTTCTCCGCCCAAGTCTCCAACCGATCTATATCCTGCTGTATCCTCTGACAATCCTCATCACTGTCCGCAACTCCACCAACCTTTGTGTCGTCCGCAAGCTTACTAATCAGGCCAGCTACATTTTCCTCCAAATCATTTATATATACTACAAACAGCAAAGGTCCCAGCACTGATCCCTGCAGAACACCATTAGTCACATCCCACCATTCAGAAAAGCACCCTTGCACTGCTACCCTCTGTCTTCTATAACAGAGCCAGTTCTGTATCCATCTTGCCAGCTCACCTCTGATCCCGTGTGACTTTACCTTTTGTATCAGTCTGCCATGAGGGACCTTGTCAAAGGCTTTACTGAAGTCCATATAGACAACATCCACCGCCCTTCCCTCATCAATCACCTTCGTCACTTCCTCAAAAAACTCAGTCAAGTTAGTGAGACACGACCTCTCCTTCAATCAATGGTCCAATGGCCGGTAAAACTGTACATCAATACTATGGAATCCAGTTGGTTCCCAAAAGCACAGTGGAAGGAGATGATCATCAACATACGCAAAGCAGGCAAGGTGACTGATGTCCCTGGAAGTTACTGGCTGATATCATTCCTGGAATGTATCATCCTCTGGAGAATCAGCGGTTTTGTTGAGGTACTGAACCCTGAAGAACAAGTGGGACTGCAGCCTAATTGCAGTTGTTGTGACCGACCTTCGGCTCTTGCAACACACAGAGACCAGATTTCAGAAGAAATCCAAGACTGGCGCAGCCTTTGTACACCTGTCATCGACCTAAGATACAATCTGAATTAAAGGACTGATACTGAAGCTCGCAACAATCATCCCCTGCCTCAAATCACACCACCCACTATGGGCTATGTTGATCACGTCAGCTTGTCCCCGTTCCTCAACAACAGACTGCCATAAGGCTCAGTACTCAACACCGACACTCTTCAATGTCTACATGAGCGACATGCCGCCAATGAAGTCACGCAAACTTACATTTTTTTTAAAAAGAGATACAGCACTAAAACAGGCCCTTCGACCACCGAGTCTGTGCTGACCATCAACCACCCATTTATACTAATCCTATATTAATCCCATGTTCCTACCACATCCCCACCTTCCCTTAATTCCCCTACCAGGGACAATTTACCTCTCAACCTGCAAGTCTTTGGCTGTGGGAGGAAACCGGAGCACCCGGAGAAAACCCACGCAGACACAGGGAGAACTTGCAAACTCCACACAGGCAGTACCCGGAATCGAACCCGGGTCGCTGGAGCTGTGAGGCTGCGGTGCTAACCACTGCGCCACTGTGCCGCCCACATATGCGGATGACCTTGCTCTGGCAGTGCAAGCAGCCACCTTCTTGACCATTAAGTCCATCTTGAACAGGGACCTAAACACCATGGAGGAATATTTCTTGAAATGAAGTGGAATCCAAACTCACACAAAACAAGTCACTGCATTCCATCTTGATCACAGAAACACTAAGCACACCCTGAAAATAACCTTCCATGGCAACACTGTTCAACGGGACCCCATTCCAACCAATCTAGAGTGAAGTTGAATTGCACACTAGCCTTCCATGACCACCTGAAGAAGGTAGTCACCATGACAAAGACAACAGTCAACCAGGTCGAGAAACTGGCAAACACAAGCTGAGGAGCATTAGCATTGGTGCTTTGGACATCAGCGATGGCCCTTGTGTACTCGGTAGCAGAGTACTATGCACCAGTATGAACCAGAAGTAACCACTCTCAACTACACTGCAACTACACACTGCAATGTGGTGTATCACTAGAATCATCATCAACCCCAACACCCTAGCTGCCCGAACATTAAACTGTGACTTTCTCTGCTGTGTGGCTTCAATTGTCTAATCCTCTGGGAATAGGTTCCATTTAAGGGCAAGTTAGTGAAACCCTTTGAGCTATTGAGGAACTCAAGTCATGTCACCAGAAATGGGGTGACATGCTTTTGGTGTGAACTCTGTATAATACATTCAAAATCTTTGCCGGAAAGTACAATTCCAAGCATGTGTGTAAAATGGGGGGATCAGATCTGATGGCTAGTTACATCAGAAAGGTAAGGAGTCAGGGCACTGATCACTGCTGCACTGGGGAAATCTCAGCCCCAAATGGGTTTGAGAGCATTTGCAGGTTCTGATGATCCAACTACAGCACAGAGCTGCCAGAGCCCACTAGTAACATGTGTCCCATAAAAGCCTGGGAATGTTTGATGGAGACAGTGTAGAGGGAGCTTTACTCTATATCTAACCCTGTATTTTTTTTTGTTTTTTTCTCTTTTTCTTTTTTTAAAGGTGGCCTTTATACCCCAGGCCCTTTTTATATCTTTTATGTCGAGGGAGCCTTTATTCCTCAGTCCCCCTTTATATGCATATTCATATTTTTAAAATATCTTTTTTAAAAACAGATAAATAAACAAAAAATTCAAATTAAAATGGCATTCTCGGCGTCGACAATGCACGCCAGTCCCTGCGGTGCCAACCGGTCGCGGAAGGCCTCAAGCGCACCGGCGGACACCGCATGCTCCTTCTCCAGGGACACCCGGGCGCAAACGTAACCGTGGAAGAGGTGCAGGCAATCAGGGAGAACGGATCCCCTGACGGCCCGCAGCCTGGACCTGTGAATTGCCACCTTGGCCAGGCCCAGGAGTAGACCGATGAGGAGATCCTCCTCCCGGCCCACGGCCCTACTCACCAGGTGCCCAAAGATCGGGAGCGTGGGACTGAAGTGCAGCCAGAACTTGAGGAGCAGCCCCTTTAAATACTCAAGCAGGAGCTGCAACCTCGCACACTCCATATATACATGGAACACGGACTCGTCCAGGCTGCAGAAAGTACAGGTGGCCTGGGAGTCCGTGAAACTGCTTAAAAGTCTGTTGCACGGGACTGCCCTGTGCAACACCCTCCACCCCAAGTCCCCGATGTAAAGGGGGAGGACTCCCATGTAACGAGACCTCCATCGGGGTTTCCCCTCGCCGCCAGATGGCAACACGGACCGCCAGGGCGCGTCAGGCCAGTTGATGAGGGCGAGGAAGTGGAGAGTGTGCAGGAGCAGCCCGTGCAGGAAACCCCACCGTGCCGATTTAAATGGCACAGAGGGCATTTCCGAGAGGTGGCTCTGGTTGTGTGGGACTGGCTCCCAAGGAGGATTTTGGGGCTTAGGTCCAATGAGCAGTTCCAGCCAAGCAAGGGTCAGCTTGGCCGGGAGCGCTCTGCGCTCCTGAAACCCCCCGTCACCCGCAGTGAGGGGCGTCCCGGGGGCGTCGGCTACTCCTCCGCCCGTCGGTTCGTCCCTGGAGCCGGCCGCCCGGACAGCCGAGGCACTCTCCTCCGCCGGTGGGGGAGCGCCCTGACTGGAGGCGACCATGTTCCAGACTCTGAATAGATCCCGGTAAAAGACAGGCAACTCCCTCAGAGACGCGCGGCTAATGGACTCCACCGGGAGCTGCGTGTCGTCTTGAAGGCAGTGACACTGGCGGGAAAAATACGTCACCAGTGCACACCATCTGGGAGGATGCTCGACGTACAGGTATCTCTGCAGGGTCCGAAGGCGGAGAGTCGCATCCTGGGTGCGGCGCACACCAGCGACTGACCGCCCTCCTCAATCGGGAGACTCAGGACCGCGGCAGAGACCCAGTGTTTCCTTTTGCCCCAGAAGAAATCGATGAGTTTCATCTGGATCTTCGTGGCAAATACAGGGGGCGGGGCCAAAGTGACCAACCGGTACCACAACATGGAGGCCACCAGTTGATTTATGACCAACGCTCGGCCCTTGTAGGAAAGCACTCGGAGCAGTCCTGTCCAGCGCCCCAGCCGAGCGGTGACTTTCGCCTCCAACTCCTGCCAGTTTGCTGGCCAGGCTTCCTCAGCGGGGCTAAGGTGGACTCCCAGATAGAGGAGGTGCGTGGTGCTCCACGCAAAAGGTGTCATCTCCTCCGGCAGGGAGTCCACCCGCCACTGACCCACCAGGAGTCCGGAACATTTCTCCCAATTGATCCTTGCGGAGGACGCGGCAGAAAGGTCTGCTGGCAGTCGCGCATCCTCCGCAAGTCAACGGGATCTGTGACCGCGAGGAGCACATCATCGGCGTAAGCTGAGAGGACAACCCGCATGACCGGCTCGCGCAGAGCCAATCCCATCAACCTGCTGCGAAGCAGGCACAGGAAGGGCTCCACGCAGATGGTTATACAATTGGCCAGACATGGGGCATCCCTGATGCACTCCTCTCCCAAAGCGAAGGGGCGCTATCAAGGACCCGTTAACTTTGACCAGACACTCTGCGGTGACGTATAAAAGTTGGACCTGGGCCACAAAATGCGGCCAGAGTACGAAAGCGCGGAGAGTCCCGAAAAGGTTATCATGATCCACCCTGTCGAATGCCTTCTCCTGATTGATGGAGAGAAAGGCGACCGACTGACCAGTCCTCTGAGAAAGATAGATCAGGTCCTGGACCAGATGGATGTTGTCCTGGATGGACCGGCCCGGGACCATGTAAGACTGGTTGGGGTGGATCATGTGGGCCAGCACGGAGCCCAGGTGGGTAGACATAGCCCGGGCAAAGATCTTGTAATCCGTGCTGAGGAGGGAGACCGGACCCCAGTTTTTAAGCAGGTGGAGATCACCCCTCTTCGGCAGCAGGCCAATGACCGCTCTGCGCCATGAGAGGGGCATCTCCCCGGTCGCCAGGCTTTCCCCCAGGACCCACGCGTAATCGTCCCCCAGGACGTCCCAGAACGCCCTGAGGAACTCCACGGTCAGCCCATCCAGCCTCGGGGATTTGCCCCTTGAGAGTTGGTGTAGGGCGCCGGTCAGCTCCGCCAAAATGAGCGGAGCCTCCAATCCTTTAACGCCTTCCGGGCTGACCTGCGGTAGGTCCTCCCACAAAACTCTGCGTGCATCCTCGCTGGACGGGTCCAGATAGAACAACGTACTGTAATATGTACGGACCAGGAGGCCCATTCCCTCTGGATCCATGATGGAGGATCCATCGTCAGCCAGCAGCTTGACGAGCTGCTTACGGACCCCCCGCCATTTTTCCAGCGAGTATGAAGAAGGGTGAGGCACGGTCCAAATCTTCCAGGATCTGGATCCGCAACCTCACGTAAGCGCCTTGGGACCCTATGAGCTGCAGGTCCCTCAATGCGCCCTTCTCTTTGTACACCTGCCACAGGGCCGGGTCCACGACGGCATGACCGAGGCAGGACTCCAAGTCGAGCACCTGCCTCTCTAGGCGCCCGATCTCGGCTTTACGCCTCTTGAACGACCCCTTCGCTTACTCCTGACAGAAGACACGGATGTGAGTCTTGTCCACATCCCACCAGAGCCTCAAGGAGGGGAAGCCCCCCGCTTCCTTCTCCAGTAGGCCCAGAATCGACGGAACGAGTCCCGAAATCGCTCGTCCTCCAGCAGCCGGTTGTTAAAGTGCCAGTATGTGGACCCGGCCCGTGTGCGGAGAGGAGTGAACTCTGCCCACACCAGGTAGTGATCCGAGCACGGCACCAGCCGCATGGAGGCCGCCAAGACGCGGGAAACGTACGCCTGCGAAAAGTAGAGGCGGTCGATTCGCGACCCCCCTCCTCCAGACCTCCACGTGAAGGCGCTGGAGTCGGGATGGAGATTCCGCCAGACGTCCGCCAAGTTAAGGGAGCTGATCAGTCCCCTCAACTTCTCCACTGACGCCTGGCCGCGTTGGGAACTGGAGCGATCCCCCAGCTCGAGTGTACAGTTAAAATCCCCCCCCCAGGATGATGCACTCGCCGCTATCGATGGAGCTCAAGAGAGCGGACACTTCTTCAAAGAAGCGCGCTTGTAATGCGCCGGGCCTGGGCGCGTACACATTCACAAAGTGGAGCGGCACGCAACCCAGGCGAACGGCGAGGTGGAGCAAGCAGCCTGGTACTAGCTCCTTGACCCCCAAGATCTCCGGCTGAAAAGTCAGGGCCAACAAGATAGCCTACCCACTAGAAATAGGGTGAGGTGACTCATGTAGACCCCACCCTGCCACTCTAGGAGCCAGGTGGCTCTCCCAGAACGGTGTGGGTTTCCTGCAGAAAGCTCACTGCGTATCTCCCTTCCCTGAGGACTGAGAGATTGTGAAATCGGCGGTGAGACCCCCTGCTGCCATTGATGTTGAAGCTGGCAATGGTTATCTTCATGTCAAAGGTACTTAAAAACCGTCACCAACACCTCACTGTGAGGAGGGAGCGGAAGTGCACCTGGCCTTCCACTCCCCCAGCAACCCATTGAGGAACGCATTAAATCGGTGCCTCTCAAACAGTTTCGCGCCCGCGCCCTTGCCCACTTTCTTGAGAGCGGCACGGACGGATTGGATGAACAGCGCCAGATTCGACCAACGGCCAAGGGCCAGCTGAACTTTATTGCGGCAACTCCTGCATGCTGCGAGGAAATCCCGGAGTTCCACTGTGGGGATGAGAGGAGACTTGGTGGGAGGCACGACGGACTCCACCACCTCACTGGCGATGGAATCAAGATCATCCTACGTGCTCCACACCGAATCCCCATCCTCCTCCGGGTCGTCACCGCCAGCGGCCGACACACCCACCACACACTGTGGGGCGGACGTCCTGGCTGCACCTGCTGGTTCCGCTTCCGTCACGATTCCACCCCCAGGATTGATGGTGGAGGAGTCCTCTCTGGGTTCTAGAATGGAATTGGAGCCTGTAGGTACCAGCGGTTCAGGACCCTCCTCCACCTGACAATGAGTGGTCTAGGGGGGATGGAAGTGCCCGACTCCAGTGGCAGACTGGGAGGCTGCTCCAGGAGTGTCCCCAGGCTCCCCCACCACAAGCAGGGCTCAACTGGCTCCCCCCAGAGGGGCCATATATACAGGGGTCTCCCCCTCTCCTCCATCCTGATGGATAGGGAGCTCCTGCTCAGGCTTTACAGACTTGATGGTGGTGGTGGTGGCAGGGGGAACCTGGGGACCCGAAACAGGAGCCAGCACCCCTCCAACAGATGGGCCCTGCACCTCAGGGCCTTGTGTTACCTCTGTGGAGGTGTGCCTCCTCTTTTTCCCACTGGGACGCGGAGGCTCAGAGACCTCCATGTCATCAGAGGCCTCCGTCTCCGCACCCTGCTTTTTATCAGTTGCCCTGGGCAGGTGGGTTCCCTGGGAGTTGGCCTTGGGCTGAGCTCAGGCTTGGGTTATGTCACGGTGTCCAGGGGACGTGCCTCTCATTGTTTATTTTTGCTCCGCACCTTCCTTCCACTCGGACGGGCACTCGCCTCCCTGCCGGAGGCTGTGAAAGGAGTTGGCAGCTGGGAGGTTGGGACAGTTCTTATGAACATGTTGCAGACATGGCACCGCGCCCCGTCCAAGGTCCAGAAGACGCGATAGGCCGTCCCCTAGAACTCAACATTAAATTGTCCCTCTGAGACCTCCTCTCGCATCAGCTGTATAAATAGCTGGCGGCGGAAGGAATACGCATGCCGGAGGCTGTTTTCCCGAAGACCGAGCGGGACTGGGGTGATCCCCAACCTCACCTCCCCCAGATGGGGGAGGAGGATCTCACTGGGAATGAAGGGCGGGACGTTAGACAACATTATCCGCTGCGCAGTGGCCCCCAGAGGGTCCACCGGCAGGAATGTCCCCCCCACAGTGAGCCCCTTACTCAGGGCCAGGGACACCGCCTGCTCGGTCTTCAGGAACAGTTCAGCCTTCCCGTACATCTTCAAGGCTGCAACAATGGCCGAAGGGCCGACAACTTCAGCCATCGCCTTTATGCAAGCCTCGATAGATATGTTGGGGTGGGCATAGCTCTTCACCCCATGGCTAGAGGTGATCAGCTTGACTGGTGATGGCGCCACATGGGCAGTCGCAGAGGTGTTAGAGGGCCCCGCCGCTGGCACAGATGGACTCACCATGGGTCATGAGCTAAACCCCACCCCAATTGTAGGCCTACAGATTTAAAATAAAACAAGAAACTTAGTAAATAAATATATAATAAGTTAGGAGAGAGGCAGAGGGATACTGAAGAGGAAAAGGGAGGCTAGGAGCGATGACTTGAGGTGATATGACAAATAACAGTTCAATCAAACAGTCCTTCACAAGCTCTTCTTTTCTTCTGGTTGGGGAGAGGTGTCTTCACCTGGGTCAGCTGAAAGCTGCCCAGACACTGTCTGTCTTCTGCTTTCTTCGTAGCCAGGCAGCTTCAGCTGACCCAGGCTGGGCAATTGGGGTGGGGAGGGAGCTTCCTTGTATATTTAGTACAACTGCACGGCTCCCTGCAGAATTGTACAGCCCCCACTCCTTGTTCTTCCGGCCTCTCCAACCTCTCCCAACAGTCCAAATAAATATAAATCTGGTGCTCGACGCCCACCTCGAAATACAGCCTTATTCCAAAGTCTTTTCCTCCTCTGCAACAAAAGTTGTTCAAAAGTTTTTGCAGTTCTCTCCTCAGCTCTCCTCAGCAACTGACTGCAGCACCTCGTTGAGGCACTCAGCACTCAGGATTCCCAATCAGAGAGTAGCCACCCCTGTGCTGTACCTGTCCTGGGAGTGTTTGATGGGGACAGTGTAGAGGGAGCTTTACTCTGTTTCTAACCACTGCTGTTCCTGACACTGACTCAATTCCTGATTTACAAATAGGAAGGGAACTTCATAGTGATACAGTCCACTACTCCTGACACAATTAATTGGCTTAACCACCTGAATGTAAGATTATCATTGTTGCTGTCGATCTAGATGACCCAGAAGAAAGAGAAGCAGGTGATAGCACATGGCTCAGTTTTTCAAGCTTCTCATCCCTCGGAGGTTTTTGGATGATTTGCGATTGGAGAAAGCCATGAGACAGAGGAAAATAAACAGATAATTCACCAAATGCACATGGAATAAAGATTCACTAAAACTCCTTGTCTGTAATTTGTTCTCCCCTCTTTTCCTGAAGATGTGACTCTTGCCTGGGATAACAGGCTCTGTTGGTACCAACCTCGCTTTCGACTTCACCAAAGGGACTAATCGTCATGCGTGAAGCTGGGCAGGGAGACACCTGGGATCTTCTTTTTTGAAGGCCTTCTATAAGGGCGGGAACTGGTTTGCTTTAACCCTGCCTGGTGCTGGGATTCAGTCGGCAGGCTGTGGTGAGTTAGGCCGAGGGCGAGAGAGCACAGGGGAGCTGGAAAGTTACATTGAGAAAATGCAAATTCAATTACGTGTTTCTTCCCAAATGAGATCAGTGCCTACAGGAAGAGAGGTGGTCACCTCACTCTGTGCGGATGCTAATTTAATTAGCTGCCTGTCTCGCAGGGCCCTCTCACCCACCAGCAATCAGCTTATAGCAAAACACATGTCCAACTGCATCCCAATTGCTAACTACGTACAGCACGGATGTGCCTCAGCAATTTGCTCATTGCTCCTAACCCTTCATTTACCCACAGTACAAACTGGATAAGTGTATTGGACTATATGACCCGTGTGTGTCTCAGTGTCTGTTCCTGTACATGTACAGCACACAGCAGGTCTTCTGAATAACAATGTTCTATTTACCTTCTTTCATCATTCCAACTTTCAGACATTTCATGAAGCGACAGGATTGACAGGATTTCCGCCTGCGTTTGGTTATTTCACACTCATTCCTTGCAGGACAGCTATAGTCAATGTTACCTGTGGGGAAAAAGACACTGTTAGAATGTACAAACCTCACCTCGATCTTCATCCTGACCCTCATGCAGACCCTCGCAAAGAGTGAACACTGTTATATCTTTGACTCACATTCTATCTGTCTCATCATTTTGACCTCACTCTTATCTCTGGCCCCCAAAAGCCTTGTTCCTTTGACTCCAGCCTTCCTTTGTCCACCTTTGGTCCTTCAGTTTCCTCGGTCCCACTCTTGAATTCCATTGCTAAATTCCTTTACCTCCCTCTCCTCCTTTAAATCATTCCTTAAAACCTACTCCCCAGGCCAAACCTCTGGCTAATCCTCCTCCCTTTGGTTCAGTGTCAATTTTCCTCATTCCTTCTGTGAAAGACCTTGAGAAATTTTACTACATTCCAGACGCTGCAATACCTGGTTCTGTCTCTCTATCTTTTAGTCTGGGCAAAAAGGAATGATTCACTCTTGTCTGGAAGTGTATGGCCCATGTGTATCTCAGTATCAGCTCCTGTACATGTGCACAGCAGATAAAAGTTTTCTTTCTGGCACTGGGAAAATTTATGAATTACTGTGTATTTCCATGTTTGCATTTACTGAAAGACTGAAATCAGTTCTTAAAAAGCTTTGTCAGAATCTGCATCACTTGATCAGATTCCCAGCCCTCACAGTCTCACTCACAGCTGGGGCTTGAATGTAGGTGGCTGCCTATGAAACTACAGAATTGGAGACCAAAGGGTTGGCCTTGTTGGCCTGATCCTGCTGTAATCTAACAGCTGTAGCTTTCTGTGACACTGTGCCCGAGAACATCATGCACCAAATCTAAAGGCCAACTTCAGGGTCACCTCCAGCAAAGGCCCTACATCCCAGGCTCCAGGCCCGGCCCAGCCCCCAGCCCCAGGCCCCAGACTGTGTGATTGACCATAAAAAGGAAATACCTGTCTGATCAGCTTTCGCCCCTCTTCACCGTCCCCTGCGTCTGGCAGGTCTGCTGCTCATACCCACTCCAAACTTCATCCTGCAGCCATTGTGTGAGCTGAGGTAGCGAGTGCCTGGGTCTACTTAACCACAGCCAAACCTGGACCTGTCCTCATCCGCACACAAGTCCAAGAATAACTGGATAGAAATCAGCAGCATGAACCCTGGCTCTGATCCTCCCTCCACCCAGCAGCTCACTTGGTACTGACACCAAAGATAATATTCTGTATTGCTTTTCACTCAGCACAGCACTAGGAATTGATCACTATCCTCTCTATCTAGGAAATAACTGTGAGAATGTGGATCGTACTGTCCCAATCAACTGAGGGCTTTAAAAGGGAGAGAGATAACTACTTGGGAAGTAAGGGTATTAAAGTATTGGGGAGGCATCAGGGAATTGAAAGATAGAGTTTCCATGGATAACAAAATGTAGTGCAGGCTCCAGCTGTCGAATAGCCAACTGCTATTTCTATGTTCCCTGCTGGTCTGTACAGTTCCGTAGCCAACAGTGGACATGAGATGATTCAATGCTTGGTCACACCATGGGGAAGAGGCAGTGGCCCTGATTAAAGCTGCAGTGCTTGGATTAGACGAGCTCTCTGAGATATGTGCTTGCATTTAGCAATTAGTCTCCTCTCACTCCCCGGGGACTGCGCCGTTAATGAAATGTCGCGGCACTCAAACTCTGTAAACACTAATGAATATTGACTGTATCTTCTGCCTGATATCTCTTTCTTACAGAGTCAAGCACAGAGATTAGCAAAGTCATTAAATAAAAAGTAATTAATTAAAATCCTTGCTATCCTTTTCATATGCATCTTCTTGTCAAATTTGCAAATTTCATCGTGAACAAACTGAGCAATACAGAGAATATAAATTTTTTGATTTAAATATTTCTGAAGAAAAATCACAGAGTTTAAATATTAATTCAATCCTTATTGTCAAATTACTGTGATATACAGTGTCTGGGAGACCAATGCTGAGATTTCTCCTTTCCTTAAACAGCAGCAAATAGGACTCAGGATGAAAGGAATTCCCGAGTAAAGAAATGGATTGTTTTGTGCTCATCAAGGTAAGGGGTATTAGTGTTGCGTTTAAACACTCTCCTATTTCTTGCTACCAGTATCCCCATCAAACAGTTCCAGGGCAGGTACAGTACAGGTTAGATTCAAAGTAAAGCTCCCTCTGTACCGAACCCATTAAACACACTTTTTCCAAGTAAATGAAAAGAACAATTTATTTAATGCCGCTGTAATTATTTTCCTGGTTGCTTGCAGCACTGACCAGGAGATAAATATTTAATTCCAAGAAACTCCAATCTTGAAACTCAAACCTTGCATCCTACATGAGTGTGGCATTTCCTCAACTGCCTTTCTGAGTGATTGCCGATCTAAAGTATATTGTGAGCACAGTGATGCTGTTGGCCAGTAAGGCAGCATAAAACTCCCTTTATATGATCCATTTGGTAAATAATGGTACAATGCCACACCAAGCAGGTTTATGTGAGTTTGCCAGGCAGCAGAGAAGCCTCTCTAACTACTGGGTTTGGGAGAGGGAAATCATCCTGGGATCTTGCTATTGATTGCTATCCTGAGACTCTTGCTGTAAAGAGTATGTTTGTGGATATCTGGTGAGAACAGGATTGGGCTTGGTGTGTTGCATTCACAGTTCAATAGCCTGTTGATAGTCACTGTGTAGGCATACACAGTCTCACACATCAATAATGGATAATTTTTCTTCTTGTTATGGGATGACCTTAAGAGCTGACCACCTTAAGAAGCTGAAACTGAAGGCCACCAGAGGAAGTGATGACATGTCACACATGACCAGGGAGCTGTGAGTGTAGCTCAACAGAGTGAGATGTGTTTAGATGTGGCTCATACAGTAACTATATATATGTTCTGGTTAGGTTGTAATAAAAACCCACATGTTCTTTGGTTATTACTTGCAGTCCTGTGAATCTTACAATAATTCACATTGCAAGGGAACAAGTAGTATTACATGGTGGCATTTATATTTTCCAAAGACAACCAAATATTATATTTAGTTTAGTTATACAGCACTGAAACAGGCCCTTCGGCCCACTGAGTCTGTGCCGACCATCAACCACCCATTTATACTAATCCTACACTAATCCCATATTCCTACCACATCCCCACCTGTCCCTATATTTCCCTACCACCTACCTATACTAGGGGCAATTTATAATGGCCAATTTACCTACCAACCTGCAAGTCTTTTGGCTGTGGGAGGAAACCAGGGCACCCAGAGAAAACCCACGCAGACACAGGGAGAACTTGCAAACTCCACACATGCAGTACACAGAATTGAACCCGGGTTGCTGGAGCTGTGAGGCTGCGGTGCTAACCACTGCGCCACTGTGGCAATGTTTGATTTTTTTTCTGAAGAACCCACTACGAGAGAGCAAAGAACAGCAGATTGTTTACCTGGAGGGGCTGAAGATCCTGGAGAGCAGTTGGGAGGAGACCCCACAACAGTGCACTGAGCTAGGCTACAGACAGGACCCTGGGAGGTGTTGCAACTCTGTGAGTACAGCAGGCAATTTGCCAGGGGATCAGAGCTTTCAACTAATCTGGCAGTGGGTCGACAAATTTGAAAAGCAGTAGCTGAAGCCAGTACTATTTTCATTTTCCCAAGTTTGTTTTGCTTCATGGCGGGTCCTAAGCCAAAAAGAGAGGGAAGAACTCAACAGTGTCACTGGAGGTCCACAGCGCAATGAGAAAGCCTGGTTGTGGCAGCTGCTGGTACTGCAAGGTGAAACTGGCTGCAGAGAACAGCGCTGTCTCACAGTTAAAAAATTGAGCTGTGCAAACAGAAAGCAGCTGTTGTGTCTCACTCTTAAAGGGGCAGGCCTGCAGAAAATTAATCTGTTTAAACAAGAACAAAAGAAGTGTGCCTGTGAAAAAGAAAACCTATAAAACATCCTATATTTATATTTTTAAAAAAGCAAGATTATTTAGACAATGACTTTCGGATATCCAATTATAGATTGGAAGGTGTCGGACATAGCGTCTGAATTTAAACTGTTTCAACAGCAAATGAAACTTTGTTTCTTGAATCAAGAAGTGAGCAAACCAGAGAAACAAGCTATCAAGATTAAGATTGCACTGGGCAATGAGGGACTTGGATCAATACATCAGGATTATCAGCTGAGGATCAGAAGGACCTGAGCAAGCTATGGGCATTCCTGGAGCAGTAAATGAAGGTGAAGGTAAATTTCCGTGTACATAGGCTTGAGTTTATGACCTACCAGCAAAGGCAAGATGGGTCCATTGACCAGTTTGTTGCAAGATGCTGAGACAAAGCTCAATAATGCGACTTCACAGATATCAAATTGTCAGAACAGGTTACAAAGCTAGTAAACGTATTTACCTCACTAAAGACCTTTCAAAAAGAGCTACTAGTAAAGAAGAAAGGGCCCACTATAGATACAGCACTCAATGATGGAGGGAAATTTGAAGCAATCATGGCTGGGTGGCAACAGTTACAAGCGTTGGAAGCGGTTATGACAATCGGTATGGTAACCAAGACTCAGAAATCTACTAAGCCTTGTGACAGATGTGGCCTGACTCACCCAATCCGTAGTTGTCCGGCATACCAGGACCTGTGCAAAGCTAGTGGCATGAGAGGACATTGGGCAGGGCAGTGCAGAGACTGAGCTCAGATACTGCACACAGGAATGGTGGCTGATCACATGCAGAGAGGACATCTGCAAGACAGGATGGCAAACACAACAAAAGATATACCAACACACAACACAAGCCCAAGCAGGTACATCAGAGAGACAGATTGTCAGCAGGACATGGATGAAGAATACACTCATGCAAACAGCGAGCAAGCATTTCACATTGTCAATCTGGATCAACATGTCAATGTTATTTCACAATCTGAGGCATTCGCCATGATCAGGATTATATATCCACAGAAGATTGGCAGGATGGGAAGCCAATCGCTTTTGTGTCAAAGCGTTTGTCGCAAAGCCAATTCAATTACTCTAACATCGAACATGAAACCCTAGCTCTGGTTTTTGGTATTGCTAGCTTTTATGCCTACTTGTTTGAAAAACATTTTACCATGGAGACTGACCACAAGCCACTTGAAATCATATGGCGTGAACTGCTCACGAGTGCTCCTTTGTGGTTGCAGAGACTTTTGTTGAAGGTCCAGGGCAACGATGTGACATCTAATATAAACCGGGCAGCAAAATGGTCGCATCGGACACCCTGAGCAGGTTGCCTAACCCGAATAAAGATGCAGATGTCTTACTAGATTTGCATGTCCACATTGTAGATAATGAGATTGAGAATGTCCTAAAAATCGACCTCATGAGTTTTGGACCCCACGAATACAAGCGACTAAGAGATGAGCCAGCACGTAACCCTATCCTATCTTTGTTGTGGAAGGTGATTGTGGAAGGATGGCCTGACACCATCCAGGAAGTAACTGAACGTCTACTCTGTTTCTGGCCGTATTGAGACGAGCTCGGTTTATCACAGGGGGTGATTTTCAAAGGGAAACAAGTCCTGATACCCGAAGCTCTGCATTCTGATATTCTAACCCAACTACATCAAGGGCATTTAGGAATAAAGTGTACCAGACGCCTTGCCAGAGAGACGGTCTACTGGCCAGGAATCAACAGTGATGTTGAGACGGTGGTGAAATCCTGTGAGGCAGGTCAACGCTGTTAGCCAAATCAATGGAAGGAACCATTGATCCCACATGAAGCACCTTCACATCCATAGGCGAGGATTGGCACAGATTTATTTCACATTCAGGGTGATGATTTCCTCCTTGTTACAGATAACTTAACCAAGTTTCCGATCATCAGGCAGCTATGCGATGTGTCAAGTGCAGTGGTTGCTGATACGGTCAGTGCTCTCTTCAGCCTATTTGGCGTGCCGGAAGAAGTTATCTCCGATAATGGGCTGCAATATGCAGGAAGACCGTTCCTAGACATGTGTGCCAGGTGGGGAGTCCGTCATGTGACATCATCGCCGCATTATCCAAAGTCCCACTGATGACTGAATGCAGGGTGCACACCATCAAATCATTCATTTTGAAGTGTAAGCAGATGGGACAAGATCTCAAAGTTACAATGCTGCACCTCTGAACTACTTCATCGGACATGGGCTTACCGCTGCCTGCAGAGTTGATGTTTGGAAAGCAGGTAAGAACTACTCTGCCCAGTCATCATCTCCCTAAGTTTTCCACGGTAAAAGATATACTTCTGTCTAAATGAGGGAAGATGAAGGTATCGTGTAACAGGCAAGTGGGACCAGAATCAGCTCAATTGCGAGTAGGACAGAAGGTCAGAGTTCTCAATTGTAAGTTGGGAACTTGGTATCCTGCAGATGTTGCTAGGATATGTGACTAGTCCAGACTGTATGAGGTCCAGACACCCAATGGTGTGATTCTCAGATAGAACCAAAGTCAACTCAGAGAGCTGTACCAAAACACTACATGTGACAACCCTGTGGCATCGTGGACATGTTCAAAGACAAAGTCTGAAGATGAACGTACAGAGGCTACGAGCACAGAGGAAGAACATGCTAACCAGAGCTCTGAGCCACCAGAGTCTCAGAGGAGTTGTCAAGACGAGCTCAGCTCTGAGAAGAAGTCACGATAACAAGATCAGGATGATTTAGCAAACCTCCTCTACATTTTAGAAAATATTAAACTTACTGACTTGTCCAGCATTTTGTTTTAATTATACATAGCTAGTCCGAACCGCAACATCATTGTTTATCGGAAATATGTTTTATCTTTGGAAAAAAGGGGGATGTTGTGGGACCACCTTAAGAAGCTGTAAGTGAAGGTCACCAGAGGAAGGGATGTTTTGTCACACATGACCAGGGAGTTGTGGGTGTAGCCTGACAGAGTGAGATGCGTTTAGGTGTGCTCGTGCAATAACTGTTTCTATGTTCTAGTTCGGTTATAATAAAAACCCACGTTTTCTTTGGATATTACTTGCAGTCTTATGAATCTTTCAATTGTTCACATACCAAGGGACCAAGTAATATTACAAAATGTATTAGGGACACTCAACAACAGGGCATGCATATGGGGCACAATATGGAAGTGTTTTACACTGATCTATTGCACACCACATTGTGTTAGATTAGTTTCTGATTAAGTAATTTTATTTGTGTCACTGCTCCAGAAGACCCTGCAGTGTGTTCCATCCCAGCTGTCTGAAACTCCACACTCAACCACTAGGAGGCAGAGTGCCACAGTACTTGGCCAGCTGTTTCTGGGGTTTTTCCTTCCTGCCATTCTCTGTCCTTCACTCCAACTCCTCCAATCTCTGCCTGCCACCCTGATGTTGATGTGAAGAATCACATGTACAGTCCTAACATTCTAAGGTTTCTTCGACCTTCCAAACCTGCGACCTCTACCACCTAAAAGGACAAGGGCAACAGACATGTGGGAACACCACCACCTGCAAGTCTCCCTCCAAGTCACACACCATCCTGACTTGGAACTATATCGCCGTTCCTTCACTGTCACTGGGTCAAAATCCTGGAACTCCCTTCCTAACAGCACTGTGGTTGGACCAACCTCACATGGACGGCAGTGGTTCAAGAAGGCAGCTCACCACCACCTTCTCAAGGGCACTTAGGGATAGGCAATAAATGCTGGCCTGGCCAGCGACGCCCACATCCCAAGAATGAATAAAATGAAGACTCAGCCTGTCCTTATTGAATTTAAAGCCTGCCTGTGGTATTTACATTTGCTGGGAGGGACTGTGCTGTCACTCAGACCTGATGACAGGGAATCTTTAATGGTGACTCTTAGCCTAGAGATCAATGGGAACTCAAGAACAAGAGATTTAAAGCTTTCCTCAACAGGCTCGCCCTTCCTATACCAATCAATATGAAACAGGACATTTACACAATGCTTCTGAATAGATTATTGATTATCTCAACAGCTTTTCAGACGGATGCTATCAGGGAGCTTTTATCCCTTTCAAACAGTGATGCATTGATCAATAACAGGTTTTAAATCTCACACTTTGTGTCGGGCGAAGATTGAGGTGAGCTGAGACACAACTCTTTCAGACTGAGCAGCACTGAATACAATTAGAGGGAGGTGAGTTGCTTGCTTTGTAGCTACGATGCTGAGGAAACTGTTGTTCTGCTGCTGTCTGCACACTCAATGTGCTGATTAGTGACTCCGATTGTTAGCACTCCCAGCATTGGCTCATGTGGATTGCATTGGTGAAATATTAGAAGGTTAGTGGATTAAGGATTGGTTAACAGAGAGAAAACAGAAAGTTGGAATAAACGGGTCATTTTGGGATGGCAGGCTGTAACTAGTGGATTAGCACAAGGATCAGTGCTTGGACCTCAGCTATTTACAATCTATATCAGGGAATTAGATGAACGGACTGAATGTAATGCATCCAAGTTTACTGATGATACAAAGCGAGGTGGGAAAGGAAGCTGTGAGGAGGATGCAAAGAAAGAACATCTTGCATTTATATAGCGCCTTTCACAACCACTAGATGTCTCAAAGCCTAACAGCCAATGAAGTACTTTTGAAGTGTAGTCACTGTTGCAATGTTAGTCAATTTGTGTACAGCAAGCTCCCACGAACAGCAATGTGTTAATGACCAGCTGATCTGTTTTTGTTATGTTGACTGAAGGACAAATATTGACCGAGTGAACTTCCCTACGCTTCTTCGAAATAATGCCATGGGATCTTTTACATGCACCTGAGAGGGCAGATGGGGCCTCTATTTAATGAGTCTTCAAAGGGATATGGACTAGTTATGTGACTGAGAAAGAAGATGGCAGATGGAGTATAATGTAGGGAGCTGTGAAATTATCCACTTTGATAGAAAGAATGGAAAAGCAGAACATTTTTTAAAAGATGAGAGATCAGTAAATGTTGGTATGCAGAAGAATTTGGGGGTGCTTGAACATGAATCACAGAAAATTAATATGTGGGTACGGCAAGCAATTCGGAAGGCAAATGGGAGTTAGCCTTTATTGCAAAGGGATTGGAGTATTAGGCTAATGAAGTCTTCTTGCAATTATATAAGGCTTTGGTGAGACCACACCCAGAGTATTAGGAACAGTTTTGGTTTCCTTACCCAAGGAATGATATACATGTCTTGGAGGGGTTGCAGTGAAGGTCCACTAGAGTGATACCTGGGATGAGAGGACTGTCATATGAGGAGAGATTGAGCAGAATGGGCTTATAACTCTCTGGAGTTCAGAAGAATGAAAGAATGTGTAAAATTCGTAGATGGTTTGACAGGGTAGATGCTGAGAGACTGTTTCCCCTGGCTGGAGAGTTAAGAACACAGGGGCATAGTCTCACTTAGGACTGAGAATGAGGAGTAATTTCTTCACTCAGAATCTTTGGAATTCTCTACCCTAGACAGTTTTGGATGCTCAGTCATTGAATATATTCAAGACTGAGATTGATAGATTTTTAGACCTTAAGGGATCAAGCAGGTAAGTGTAGTTGATGTAAAAGTTCAGTCATGATCTTATTGAATGGCAGAGCAGGCTCGATGGGCTGAATGGGCTACTCCTCCTATTTCTTATGTTCTTGCATTAAGAGGTTTATGAGCCATTTAGTGATGGTGTTAGAACAATATCATTTCAAATACATTTATTCTCATCAAACTGAAAGGATTAAGCCCTGAAGAAAGCCGACATTCCATATTGGAAGGGTGGAATCCTCCCAGCCTCCCAGGTGGGAGGGTCTGAAGACGGGGGAATGGATGGGAAAGTTGCATAAAACCACATTTGGACTCCCCGACGTGGTCCTGCTTCTGGGCAGGTTTCCAGGTGTGAGCTGCCACTGGAATCGGCAACCCGCTCCATGGAGACCGGCAGGCAATCAACATAGCTCAGACCTCAATCAAGGGCCATTTTCTGACAGTATTGGAATTTTCCTGGCACCACATGAGAGGTGCCCTCTCAGCAGAAATTCAAACAGCCTTTGGAGGCAGATTGAAATAGTGACTTTAACGCTCCGTAAGGCTTAAAGAGATTCAAACATGGCCACAGGCATTCTGTGGTGGTATTCCCTCACAGTTCTGGCCCTTGATTTTGTAAACTGCGTTTGGAGCCTTTCGTGAGCACCTTCATTTTGTGACAGCCATAAATCTCCCACTCCTTCAGCAGCGCTCACGGTGGGGTTACCGGCCAACATTTCTGTGGGCCCTCCCATTGACCCCAGGGTGGTGCAATGGTTAGCACCGCAGTCTCACAGCTCCAGCAACCTGGGTTCGGTTCTGGGTACTGCCTGTGCAGAGTTTGCAAGTTCTCCCTGTGACCGCGTTGGTTTCCGCCAGGTGCTCTGGTTTCCTCCCACTGCCAAAGACTTGCAGGTTGATAGGTAAATTGGCCATTGTAAATTGCTCCTAGTGTAGGTAGGTGGTAGGAGAATGGTGGGGCAAATGGGATTAATATAGGGTTAGTATAAATGGGTGGGTGATGGTCAGCACAGACTCGGTGGGCTGAAGGGCCTGTTTCAGTGCTGTATCTCTCTATGACTCGATGACGCCCCCACCCCCTGACCCACAGGCTGTTCTTAATTATACAGCGAATGCAGAGGCAGCCAGCTCATTGGCCACCTCCTGGAAGATCTCCCCTGATGACGCGCCACTGACCCAGGTGGGGTCGGGACCTGCAAAAGGTCCCGACTCCCGAATGTTTTATAAGTGCATAAGATTCTGCCCCAAGAGTCAGTTTCAAACACTCCCAGGACAGGTACAGCACGGGGTTAGATACAGAGTAAAGCTCCCTCTACACTGTCCCCATCAAACACTCCCAGGACAGGTACAGCACTGGGATTGGCTCCTTTGTGATTGGGAATACTGAGTGCTGAGTGCATCAACGAGGTGCAGCTGACAGTGCTGCAGTCAGTTGCTGGAGGTGCTGCTGGAGAAGGAGTGCTGAGGAGGGAACTGCAAGAACTGCAAAAACTTTTCAACAACTTTTGCTGCAGAGGAGGAAAGACTTTGAAAAAGGCTGTATTTCGAGGTGGGTGTCGAGTACCAAGCTTTCATTTCATTTGGACTGTTGTGGGAGGTGAAAGAGGCCAGAAGAACAAGGGGTGGGGGCTATACAATTCTGTAGGGAGCTGTGCAGTTGCATTAAAGTTGCAGGGAAGCTCCCTCCCCACCCCATTTGCCCAGCCTGAGTCAGCTGAAGCTGCCTGGCTAATAGAGACATCAGGATCGAACGAGAGCCTGGGCAGCTTTCGGCTGACCCAGGTGAAGACCCCTCCCACAACCAGAAGACCGGAAGACCAGAAGTATTTACAGTGCTCTGAGTACCACCCCTTAAGGGGAAAAAAAAAGCAAAGTCATCGCTTGCAGCCTGTCTTTCCCATTTCCTGTGTACCCTCAGCCTCTCCCCAAACCTCCTAGTTGGTTTCTTTGTTTGTTTGTTTGCTTACCTGCAATTTGGGGGTGGGTTTGGCTCTTGAGCCATGGCAAGCCCATCATCACCGGTGGCGGGGCCTTCTCATACCTACGCAGCTGCAGCTTCTGTGGCTGCCCACGTGGCCCCGTCACCCTTTAAATTATTGACATGCAGCCATGGGGTGAAGAGCTATCCCCACCCCAACATGTCTATTGAGGCCTGCGTTAAGGCAATGGCCGTGGTTGTCGGCCCCTCGGCCATTGTTGCGGCCTCAAAGATGTATGGGAAGGCTGTGTTCTTTTTGAAGACCGAGCGGGCGGTGTCCCTGGCCCTGAGTAAAGGGCTCACTGTGGGGGGGACCTTCCTGCCAGTGGACCCTCTGGGGGCCACTGCGCATCGGATAATGTTGTCCAACGTCCCACCCTTCATTCCCAGTGAGCTCCTCCTCCCCCACCTGCACCATCTGGGGGAGGTGAGGTCGGGGATCACCCCAGTCCGGCTTGGTCTTCGGGAGCACAGCCTCCAACATGTCTACTCCTTCCGCCGCCAGTTATTTATGCAGCTGGCGCGGGAGGAGGACACGGAGGGCCAATTTAATGTGGAGTTCCAGGGGACGGCCTACCGCGTCTTTTGGACCTCGGATGGGGCGCGGTGCCACGTCTGCAAGGGGGTGGGGCATGTTCGTAAGAACTGCCCCAACCTCCCGGCCGCCAGCTCCACCTCGGCGGCCCAGAGTGGTTCCACAGCACCTCCTCCCACTCCCCCCGCACATCCAACAGACACCGCTCAGTCGGTTCCGGAGGCTGTGGTTTTCACAGCCTCTGGCGGGGAGGGGAGCGTCCGTCCGAGCGGAAGGAAGACGCGGGGAAAAAAGAAACATCGTGAGGCGCGTCCCCTGGACACTTTGACTCAACCCGAGCCTGAGCTCAGCCCAAAGCCCATTCCCATGGAATCCACCTGTCCCAGGGCTGGGCTCAGGCCCAGGGTGACTAAAAAAGGAAAAAAGGGTGCGGAGGCGGAGGCCTCTGATGACATGGAGGTCTCTGAGTCTCCGCGCCCAAGTGCGAAAAAGAGGAGAAGGCACCCCTCCACAGAAATAACACAGGGCCCTGAGGTGCAGGGCCCATCTGTTGGAGGGGAGCTGCCTCCTGTTTCTGGTCCTCAGGTGCCCCCTACCGCCACCACCAAGGCTGCAAAGTCCGGGCAGGTGCTCCCTATTCCTCAGGATGGAGGGGAGGGGATGGCCCCGGTACGTGAGGCCCCTCCTGAAGGAGTAAGTGGGGCCCTGCTTGTGGTGGGGGAGCCTGGGGAAACCGCCCATTCCGCCACTGCTACTGGGTCGGGTGTCCTGAATGAAGGGGAGGGCGAGGCCCCAGAGGGTCGGGCCTCCCAGCCGGAGTCCACCACCAACCAGGAGACACCCGACCCAGTTATAACTGAGAATGCTGCCCCATCTGCTGGGCCTGTGGGTGCTGGCGGAGCGGGAGATGGCCTCCTCTCGCCGCCTCCGGTCTCGGCTCCGGCTGGTTTCCCGGAGTCCGGATCTTCTGTCTCCCCTGGACCAGTCATTGGCCTGGGGATGGAGGTGGAGGGGGGTCCTGAACCGCTGGTGCCTACAGGCTCCAGTTTCACAATAGAACCCAGAGAGGACTCCTCCGCCATCGATCCTGGGGGTGGGATCGTGACGGAGGCGGGACCAGCTGGCGCGGCCGGGACGTCCGCCCCACAGTGTGTGGTGGATGTGTTGGCCGCTGGCGGTGACGACCCGGAGGAGGATGGGGATTCGGTGCGGGGCACGGAGGATGATCTTGATTCCATCGCCAGTGAGGTGGTGGAGTCCCTCGTGCCTCCCACCGAATCTCCTCTCATCCCCACGGCGGAACTCCGGGATTTCCTCGCGGCTTGCAGAGGTTGCCGCAATAAAGTTCAGCTGGCCCTCGACCGTTGGTCGAATCTGGCGCTGATCATCCAGTCCGTCCGTGCCGCCCTTAAGATAGCGGGCAAGCGCGCGGACGTGAAACTGGTTGAGAGGCGCCGTTTTAATGTGTTCCTCAATGGGTTGCTGGGGGAGTGGAGGGCCAGGTGCACTTCCACTCCCTCCTCACAGTGAGCTGTTGGTGACGGGTTTTAAGTACCTTTGACATGAAGATAACCATAGCCAGCCTCAACATCAACGGCAGCAGAGGGGCTCACCGCAGATTTCACAATCTCTCAGTCCTTAGGGAAGGGAGATACGCGGTGAGCTTTCTGCAGGAAACCCACACCGTTCCGGGAGACGAAGCCACCTGGCTCCTGGAGTGGCAGGGTGGGGTCTACATGAGTCACCTCACCCCTATTTCTAGTGGGGTGGCGATCTTGTTGGCCCCGACTTTTCAGCCGGAGATCTTGGGGGTCAAGGAGCTAGTGCCGGGCCGCTTGCTCCACCTCGCCGTTCGCCTGGGTAGCGTGCCGCTCCACTTTGTGAACGTGTACGCGCCCAGGCCCGGCGCTTTGCAAGCGCGCTTCTTTGAAGAAGTGTCCGCTCTCTTGAGCTCCATCGATAGCGGCGAGTGCATCATCCTCGGGGGGGATTTTAACTGCACCCTCGAGGTGGGGGATCGCTCCGGTCCCCAGCGCGGCCAAGCGTCGGTGGAGAAGTTGAGGGGACTGATCAGCTCCCTTAACTTGGTGGACGTCTGGCGGAATCTCCATCCCGACTCCAGCGCCTTCACGTGGAGGTCTGGAGGAGGGGGGTCGCGAATCGACCGCCTCTACATTTCGCAGGCGTACGTCTCCCGCGTTTCGGCGGCCTCCATGCGGCTGGTGCCGTGCTCGGACCACCGCCTGGTGTGGGCGGAGTTCACTCCGCTCCGCACGCGGGCGGGGTCCGCGTACTGGCACTTTAACAACCGGCTGCTGGAGGACGTGCGATTTCGGGACTCGTTCTGTCGATTCTGGGCCGACTGGAGAAGGAAGCAGGGGGGCTTCCCCTCCTTGAGGCTATGGTGGGATGTGGGCAAGACTCACATCCGCGTCTTCTGTCAGGAGTACGCGAAGGGGTCGACCAAGAGGCGGGAAGCCGAGGTCGGGCGCCTTGAGAGGGAGGTGCTCGACTTGGAATCCCGCCTCGGTCATGCCGTCGCGGACCCGGCCCTGTGGCAGGCGTACAAAGAGAAGAAGGGCGCGCTGAGGAACCTGCAGCTCATAGGGTCCCGAGGCGCGTACGTGAGGTCGCGGATCCAGATCCTGGAAGATTTGGACCGCGCCTCACCCTTCTTCTACTCGCTGGAAAAATGGCGGGGGGTCCGTAAGCAGCTCGTCGAGCTGCTGGCCGACGACGGATCCTTCATCACGGATCCGGAGGGAATGGGCCTCCTGGTCCGGACGTATTACAGTGCGTTGTTCTCTCCGGATCCGTCCAGCGAGGATGCGCGCAGAGTTTTGTGGGAGGACCTGCCGCAGGTCAGCCCGGAGGGCGCCGAAGGATTGGAGGCTCCGCTCACGTTGGCGGAGCTGACTGGCGCCCTCCACCAGCTCTCGAGGGGCAAATCCCCAGGGCTGGATGGGTTGACCGTGGAGTTCCTCAGGGCGTTCTGGGACGTCCTGGGGGACGATTACGCGCGGGTCCTGGGGGAAAGCCTGGCGACCGGGGAGATGCCCCTCTCGTGGCGCAGGGCGGTCATCGTCCTGCTGCCGAAGAGGGGCGATCTCCGCCTGCTTAAAAACTGGCGTCCGGTCTCCCTCCTCAGCACGGATTATAAGATCTTTGCCCGGGCTATGTCTACCCGCCTGGGCTCCGTGCTGGCCCACATGATCCACCCCGACCAGTCCTACACGGTCCCGGGCCGGTCCATCCAGGACAACATCCACCTGGTCCGGGACCTGATCCATCTTTCCCAGAGGACTGGTCAGTCGGTCGCCTTTCTCTCCCTCGATCAGGAGAAGGCGTTCGACAGGGTGGATCACGATTACCTTTTCGGGACTCTGCGCGCTTTCGGACTCGGGCCGCATTTCGTGGCCCGGGTCCGACTTTTATACGCTGCCGCAGAGTGTCTAGTCAAAGTTAACGGGTCCTTGACGGCGCCCCTTCGCTTTGGGAGAGGAGTGCGTCAGGGGTGCCCCATGTCCGGCCAATTGTATACCATCTGCGTGGAGCCCTTCCTGTGCCTGCTTCGCAGGAGGTTGACGGGATTGGCTCTGCGCGAGCCGGCCATGCGGGTCGTCCTCTCGGCTTACGCCGACGACGTGCTCCTCGCAATCACAGATCCCGTTGACTTGCGGAGGATGCGCGACTGCCAGCAGACCTTTTCTGCCGCGTCCTCCGCGAGGATCAATTGGGAGAAATGTTCCGGACTCCTGGTTGGTCAGTGGCGGGTGGACTCCCTGCCGGAGGAGATGACACCTTTTGCGTGGAGCACCACGCACCTCCTCTATTTGGGAGTCCACCTTAGCCCCGCTGAGGAAGCCTGGCCGGCAAACTGGCAGGAGTTGGAGGCGAAAGTCACCGCTCGGCTGGGGCGCTGGACAGGACTGCTCCGAGTGCTTTCCTACAGGGGCCGAGCGTTGGTCATAAACCAACTGGTGGCCTCCATGCTGTGGTACCGGTTGGTCACTTTGGCCCCGCCCCCTGTATTTGCCACCAAGATCCAGAAGAAACTCGTCGATTTCTTCTGGGGCAAGAGGAAACACTGGGTCTCTGCCGCGGTCCTGAGTCTCCCGATCGAGGAGGGCGGTCAGTCGCTGGTGTGCGTCCGCACCCAGGCTGCGACTCTCCGCCTTCGGACCCTGCAGAGATACCTGTACGTCGAGCGTCCTCCCAGATGGTGTGCGCTGGCGACGTATTTTTTCCGCCAGTGTCACTGCCTTCAAGACGACACGCAGCTCCCGGTGGAGTCCGTTAGCCGCGCCTCTCTGAGGGAGTTGCCTGTCTTTTACCGGGATCTTTTCCGAGTCTGGAACATGGTCGCCTCCAGTCAGGGCGCTCCCCCGCCGGCGGAGGAGAGCGCCTCGGCTGTCCGGGCGGCCGACTCCGGGGATGGTCCGGCGGGCGGAGGAGTAGCCGAAACCCCCGGGACGCCCCTCACTGCGGGTGGCGAGGGGGCTCGGGAGTGCGGAGCGATCCCGGCCGAGCTGACCCCCGCTCGGCCGGAACTGCTCATCGGACCCAGGCCCCGAAACCCTCCTCGGGAGCCGGTCCCGCACAACCCGAGCCGCCTCTCGGAAATGCCCTCCGTGCCATTCCAATCGGCGCGGAGGGGTTTCCTGTACGGGCTGCTCCTGCACACTCTCCACTTCCTCGCCCTCGTCAGCCGGCCGGACACGCCCTGGCGGTCCGCGTTGCCATCTGGTGGCGAGGGGAAACCCCGATGGAGGTCTCTCTACGCGGGAGTCTTCCCCCTTTACATCGGGGACCTGGGGTGGAGGGTGCTGCACAGAGCAGTCCCGTGCAATAGGCTTTTAAGTAGGTTCACGGACTCCCAGGCCACCTGTACTTTCTGCGGCCTGGACGAGTCCGTGTTCCACGTTTATACGGAGTGTGCGAGGTTGCAGCCCCTATTTGAGTATCTGAAGGGGCTGCTCCTCAAATTCTGGCTGCACTTCAGTCCCACGCTCCTGATCTTTGGGCACCCGGTGCGGAGGGGCTTGGGCCGGGAGGAGGATCTCCTCATCGGTCTGCTCCTGGGCCTGGCCAAGGTGGCAATTCACAGGTCCAGGTTGCGGGCCGTTGGGGGGTCCGTCCTCCCCGATTGCCTGCCCCTCTTCCGCGGTTACGTTCGCGCCCGGGTGTCCCTGGAAAAGGAGCATGCGGTGTCCGCCGGTACGCTTGAGGCCTTCCGCGACCGGTGGGCACCGCAGGGACTGGAGTGCATCGTCGACGCCGAGAATGGCATTTTAATTTGAGTTTTTTGTTTATTTATCTGTTTTAATAAAGTTATTTTAAAAATATAAGTGTGTATATAAAGGGGGCCTGAGGAATAAAGGCCCCCTCGACATAAAAAATGTATAAAGGGGGCCTGAGGAATAAAGGCCCCCTCGATGTGGAAAATATAAAAGGGGCCTGGGGTATAAAGGTCACCTTGTAAAAAAAAAAAAAAAAGAAAAAAAAAAAAAAAAACGGGGGTTAGATACAGAGTAAAGCTCCCTCTACAAAAAAAAAAAAAAAAAAAAAAACAGGGTTAGACACAGAGTAAAGCTCCCTCTGCACTGTCCCCATCAAACACTCCCCAGGACAGGTACAGCACTGGGATTGGCTGCCCACTGATTTGGGAGCCTGAGTGCATCAACGAGGTGCAGCTGAGAGTGCTGGTGGCAGTTGGAGGTTGCAGAGGTGGAGAGAGGAGCTACACTGAGCAAGGGAGAGCTTCTACAAACAAGCAGAGGAAAACTCCAACAACAATCACCTTTAAAAGAGAAGAAAGTGACATTCTTTTTTTGTTGGAAACAAGGCTTTGTCTGGAGGTGGGTGCTGAACACCAGTAATTTACTTTGGACTGTTGGGGGAGGAACAAGTGGCTGGAACAACAAGGGGTGGGGCTGCCAATTCAACAGGAATCTGTGCTGCTGCACAAGCACACAGGAAAGCTCCCTCCCCACCCCAATTGCCAAGCCTGGGTCAGCTGAAGCTGCCCAGCTAAACAGACGGAAGGGGATAGATAGTGCCTGGGCGGCTTCAGCTGACCCAGGTGAAGACGACTCCCCCAACCAGAAGACCGGAAGACCAACTTCAAAGACTGTTTGTTTTAAGTGTACTGTGAGCACCACCTCCAGAAAGCAAATCATCCCTTCCAGCCTGCCTTTGCCTCTCCTCTCTTACCTCAGCCTCTCCACTAACCTGTTGTTTGTTTGTTTGTCTTTTCAAATTTTTCTGTGAATCTGTTATTTAGTGTGCAAGTCCACAATTTGGGGTGGGTTTAGCTCTTGGACCCATGGCAAGCCCTTCATCACCGGTGGCGGGGCCCTCTACTACCTACGCAGCTGCAGCTTCTGTGGCTGCCCACGTGGCCCCGTCACCCTTTAAATTATTGACATGCAGCCATGGGGTGAAGAGCTATCCCCACCCCAACATGTCTATTGAGGCCTGCGTTAAGGCAATGGCCGTGGTTGTTGGCCCCTCGGCCATTGTTGCGGCCTCAAAGATGTATGGGAAGGCTGTGTTCTTTTTGAAGACCGAGCGGGCGGTGTCCCTGGCCCTGAGTAAAGGGCTCACTGTGGGGGGGACCTTCCTGCCAGTGGACCCTCTGGGGGCCACTGCGCATCGGATAATGTTGTCCAACGTCCCACCCTTCATTCCCAGTGAGCTCCTCCTCCCCCACCTGCACCATCTGGGGGAGGTGAGGTCGGGGATCACCCCAGTCCGGCTTGGTCTTCGGGAGCACAGCCTCCAACATGTCTACTCCTTCCGCCGCCAGTTATTTATGCAGCTGGCGCGGGAGGAGGACACGGAGGGCCAATTTAATGTGGAGTTCCAGGGGACGGCCTACCGTGTCTTTTGGACCTCGGACGGGGCGCGGTGCCACGTCTGCAAGGGGGTGGGGCATGTTCGGAAGAACTGCCCCAACCTCCCGGCCGCCAGCTCCACCTCGGCGGCCCAGAGTGGTTCCACAGCACCTCCTCCCACTCCCCCCGCACATCCAACAGACACCGCTCAGTCGGTTCCGGAGGCTGTGGTTTTCACAGCCTCTGGCGGGGAGGGGAGCGTCCGTCCGAGCGGAAGGAAGACGCGGGGAAAAAAGAAACATCGTGAGGCGCGTCCCCTGGACACTTTGACTCAACCCGAGCCTGAGCTCAGCCCAAAGCCCATTCCCATGGAATCCACCTGTCCCAGGGCTGGGCTCAGGCCCAGGGTGACTAAAAAAGGAAAAAAGGGTGCGGAGGCGGAGGCCTCTGATGACATGGAGGTCTCTGAGTCTCCGCGCCCAAGTGCGAAAAAGAGGAGAAGGCACCCCTCCACAGAAATAACACAGGGCCCTGAGGTGCAGGGCCCATCTGTTGGAGGGGAGCTGCCTCCTGTTTCTGGTCCTCAGGTGCCCCCTACCGCCACCACCAAGGCTGCAAAGTCCGGGCAGGTGCTCCCTATTCCTCAGGATGGAGGGGAGGGGATGGCCCCGGTACGTGAGGCCCCTCCTGAAGGAGTAAGTGGGGCCCTGCTTGTGGTGGGGGAGCCTGGGGAAACCGTCCATTCCGCCACTGCTACTGGGTCGGGTGCCCTGAATGAAGGGGAGGGCGAGGCCCCAGAGGGTCGGGCCTCCCAGCCGGAGTCCACCACCAACCAGGAGACACCCGACCCAGTTATAACTGAGAATGCTGCCCCATCTGCTGGGCCTGTGGGTGCTGGCGGAGCGGGAGATGGCCTCCTCTCGCCGCCTCCAGTCTCGGCTCCGGCTGGTTTCCTGGAGTCCGGAACTTCTGTCTCCCCTGGACCACTCATTGGCCTGGGGATGGAGGTGGAGGGGGGTCCTGAACCGCTGGTGCCGACAGGCTCCAGTTTCACAATAGAACCCAGAGAGGACTCCTCCGACATCGATCTTGGGGGTGGGATCGTGACGGAGGCGGGACCAGCTGGCGCGGCCGGGACGTCCGCCCCACAGTGTGTGGTGGATGTGTCGGCCGCTGGCGGTGACGACCCGGAGGAGGATGGGGATTCGGTGCGGGGCACGGAGGATGATCTTGATTCCATCGCCAGTGAGGTGGTGGAGTCCCTCGTGCCTCCCACCGAATCTCCTCTCATCCCCACGGCGGAACTCCGGGATTTCCTCGCGGCTTGCAGGGGTTGCCGCAATAAAGTTCAGCTGGCCCTCGACCGTTGGTCGAATCTGGCGCTGATCATCCAGTCCGTCCGTGCCGCCCTTAAGATAGCGGGCAAGCGCGCGGACGTGAAACTGGTTGAGAGGCGCCGTTTTAATGTGTTCCTCAATGGGTTGCTGGGGGAGTGGAGGGCCAGGTGCACTTCCACTCCTTCCTCACAGTGAGGTGTTGGTGACGGGTTTTAAGTACCTTTGACATGAAGATAACCATAGCCAGCCTCAACATCAACGGCAGCAGAGGGGCTCACCGCAGATTTCACAATCTCTCAGTCCTCAGGGAAGGGAGATACGCGGTGAGCTTTCTGCAGGAAACCCACACCGTTCCGGGAGACGAAGCCACCTGGCTCCTGGAGTGGCAGGGTGGGGTCTACATGAGTCACCTCACCCCTATTTCTAGTGGGGTGGCTATCTTGTTGGCCCCGACTTTTCAGCCGGAGATCTTGGGGGTCAAGGAGCTAGTGCCGGGCCGCTTGCTCCACCTCGCCGTTCGCCTGGGTAGCGTGCCGCTCCACTTTGTGAACGTGTACGCGCCCAGGCCCGGCGCGTTGCAAGCGCGCTTCTTTGAAGAAGTGTCCGCTCTCTTGAGCTCCATCGATAGCGGCGAGTGCATCATCCTCGGGGGGGATTTTAACTGCACCCTCGAGGTGGGGGATCGCTCCGGTCCCCAGCGCGGCCAAGCGTCGGTGGAGAAGTTGAGGGGACTGATCAGCTCCCTTAACTTGGTGGACGTCTGGCGGAATCTCCATCCCGACTCCAGCGCCTTCACGTGGAGGTCTGGAGGAGGGGGGTCGCGAATCGACCGCCTCTACATTTCGCAGGCGTACGTCTCCCGCGTTTCGGCGGCCTCCATGCGGCTGGTGCCGTGCTCGGACCACCGCCTGGTGTGGGCGGAGTTTACTCCGCTCCGCACGCGGGCGGGGTCCGCGTACTGGCACTTTAACAACCGGCTGCTGGAGGACGTGCGATTTCGGGACTCGTTCTGTCGATTCTGGGCCGACTGGAGAAGGAAGCAGGGGGGCTTCCCCTCCTTGAGGCTATGGTGGGATGTGGGCAAGACTCACATCCGCGTCTTCTGTCAGGAGTACGCGAAGGGGTCGACCAAGAGGCGGGAAGCCGAGATCGGGCGCCTTGAGAGGGAGGTGCTCGACTTGGAATCCCGCCTCGGTCATGCCGTCGCGGACCCGGCCCTGTGGCAGGCGTACAAAGAGAAGAAGGGCGCGCTGAGGAACCTGCAGCTCATAGGGTCCCGAGGCGCGTACGTGAGGTCGCGGATCCAGATCCTGGAAGATTTGGACCGCGCCTCACCCTTCTTCTACTCGCTGGAAAAATGGCGGGGGGTCCGTAAGCAGCTCGTCGAGCTGCTGGCCGACGACGGATCCTCCATCACGGATCCGGAGGGAATGGGCCTCCTGGTCCGGACTTATTGCAGTGCGTTGTTCTCTCCGGATCCGTCCAGCGAGGATGCGCGCAGAGTTTTGTGGGAGGACCTGCCGCAGGTCAGCCCGGAGGGCGCCGAAGGATTGGAGGCTCCGCTCACGTTGGCGGAGCTGACTGGCGCCCTCCACCAGCTCTCGAGGGGCAAATCCCCAGGGCTGGATGGGTTGACCGTGGAGTTCCTCAGGGCGTTCTGGGACGTCCTGGGGGACGATTACGCGCGGGTCCTGGGGGAAAGCCTGGCGACCGGGGAGATGCCCCTCTCGTGGCGCAGGGCGGTCATCGTCCTACTGCCGAAGAGGGGCGATCTCCGCCTGCTTAAAAACTGGCGTCCGGTCTCCCTCCTCAGCACGGATTATAAGATCTTTGCCCGGGCTATGTCTACCCGCCTGGGCTCCGTGCTGGCCCACATGATCCACCCCGACCAGTCCTACACGGTCCCGGGCCGGTCCATCCAGGACAACATCCACCTGGTCCGGGACCTGATCCATCTTTCCCAGAGGACTGGTCAGTCGGTCGCCTTTCTCTCCCTCGATCAGGAGAAGGCGTTCGACAGGGTGGATCACGATTACCTTTTCGGGACTCTGCGCGCTTTCGGACTCGGGCCGCATTTCGTGGCCCGGGTCCGACTTTTATACGCCGCCGCAGAGTGTCTAGTCAAAGTTAATGGGTCCTTGACGGCGCCCCTTCGATTTGGGAGAGGAGTGCGTCAGGGGTGCCCCATGTCCGGCCAATTGTATACCATCTGCGTGGAGCCCTTCCTGTGCCTGCTTCGCAGGAGGTTGACGGGATTGGCTCTGCGCGAGCCGGCCATGCGGGTCGTCCTCTCGGCTTACGCCGACGACGTGCTCCTCGCAATCACAGATCCCGTTGACTTGCGGAGGATGCGCGACTGCCAGCAGACTTTTACTGCCGCGTCCTCCGCGAGGATCAATTGGGAGAAATGTTCCGGACTCCTGGTTGGTCAGTGGCGGGTGGACTCCCTGCCGGAGGAGATGACACCTTTTGCGTGGAGCACCACGCACCTCCTCTATCTGGGAGTCCACCTTAGCCCCGCTGAGGAAGCCTGGCCGGCAAACTGGCAGGAGTTGGAGGCGAAAGTCACCGCTCGGCTGGGGCGCTGGACAGGACTGCTCCGAGTGCTTTCCTACAGGGGCCGAGCGTTGGTCATAAACCAACTGGTGGCCTCCATGCTGTGGTACCGGTTGGTCACTTTGGCCCCGCCCCCTGTATTTGCCACCAAGATCCAGAAGAAACTCGTCGATTTCTTCTGGGGCAAGAGGAAACACTGGGTCTCTGCCGCGGTCCTGAGTCTCCCGATCGAGGAGGGCGGTCAGTCGCTGGTGTGCGTCCGCACCCAGGCTGCGACTCTCCGCCTTCGGACCCTGCAGAGATACCTGTACGTCGAGCGTCCTCCCAGATGGTGTGCGCTGGCGACGTATTTTTTCCGCCAGTGTCACTGCCTTCAAGACGACACGCAGCTCCCGGTGGAGTCCGTTAGCCGCGCCTCTCTGAGGGAGTTGCCTGTCTTTTACCGGGATCTTTTCCGAATCTGGAACATGGTCGCCTCCAGTCAGGGCGCTCCCCCGCCGGCGGAGGAGAGCGCCTCGGCTGTCCGGGCGGCCGACTCCGGGGACGGTCCGGCGGGCGGAGGAGTAGCCGAAACCCCCGGGACGCCCCTCAGTGCGGGTGGCGAGGGGGCTCGGGAGTGCGGATCGATCCCGGCCGAGCCGACCCCCGCTCGGCCGGAACTGCTCATCGGACCCAGGCCCCGAAACCCTCCTCGGGAGCCGGTCCCGCACAACCCGAGCCGCCTCTCGGAAATGCCCTCCGTGCCATTCCAATCGGCGCGGAGGGGTTTCCTGTACGGGCTGCTCCTGCACACTCTCCACTTTCTCGCCCTCGTCAGCCGGCCGGACACGCCCTGGCGGTCCGCGTTGCCATCTGGCGGCGAGGGGAAACCCCGATGGAGGTCTCTCTACGCGGGAGTCTTCCCCCTTTACATCGGGGACCTGGGGTGGAGGGTGCTGCACAGAGCAGTCCCGTGCAATAGGCTTTTAAATAGGTTCACGGACTCCCAGGCCAGCTGTACTTTCTGCGGCCTGGACGAGTCCGTGTTCCACATTTATATGGAGTGTGCGAGGTTGCAGCCCCTATTTGAGTATCTGAAGGGGCTGCTCCTCAAATTCTGGCTGCACTTCAGTCCCACGCTCCTGATCTTTGGGCACCCGGTGCGGAGGGGCTCGGGCCGGGAGGAGGATCTCCTCGTCGGTCTGCTCCTGGGCCTGGCCAAGGTGGCAATTCACAGGTCCAGGTTGCGGGCCGTCGGGGGGTCCGTCCTCCCCGATTGCCTGCCCCTCTTCCGCGGTTACGTTCGCGCCCGGGTGTCCCTGGAAAAGGAGCATGCGGTGTCAGCCGGTACGCTTGAGGCCTTCCGCGACCGGTGGGCACCGCAGGGACTGGAGTGCATCGTCGACGCCGAGAATGGCATTTTAATTTGAGTTTTTTGTTTATTTATCTGTTTTAATAAAGTTATTTTAAAACTGTAAATATGTACATAAAGGGGGCCTGAGGGATAAAGGCCCCCTCGATGTGGAAAATATAAAAGGGGCCTGGGGTATAAAGGTCACCTTGTAAAAAAAAAAAAACGGGTTAGATACAAGCTTACGAATTAGGAGCAGGAGGAGGCCCCTCGAGTCTGCACCATCATTCAACAAGTTCATGGCTAAAAAAAAAAAAAAACAGGGGAAAAAAAAAAAACGGGGTTAGATACAGAGTGAAGCTCCCTCTACACTGTCCCCCATCAAACACTCCCAGGACAGGCACAGCACGGGGTTAGATACAGAGTAAAGCTCCCTCTACACTGTCCCCCATCAAACACTCCCAGGACAGGCACAGCACGGGGTTAGATACCGAGTGAAGCTCCCCCTACACTGTCCCCATCAAACACTCCCAAAAAAAAAAAAATAAAAAAAAAAAAACAGGGTTAGATACAGAGTAAAGCTCCCTCTGCACTGTCCCCATCAAACACTCCCAGGACAGGTACAGTATGAGGGATAGATACAGAGTAAAGCTTTTTGTTCAGTGCACATTTTGTGGAAGATGTGTTGTCTCATCCCTCAACGGTTTAGAGGGAGATCTCTGTAACTGATCAGTCCTATCTGGGAGTGCTTGGAGATTACATTGGTTGTCCTAAGTGCAATGTGTTCCAATCCCCATCACCAACATCATTCATGCAAACAACACCAATGAGGGAAAATGAAACCAGGGAAAGATTGCTGGACCTTGAATAGTGCGTTTGAAGAAGGCTTTGCATGCTTCGCAGGATGCCACTCCATAATGGTAACCAGAGGCAATGTCACCACACACAAGGCACAGACGCTTGGGAATGGAGCTGAGACTGTAATCACACTCCATGGAATCGCCTCCCAGCAACCCACTTGGACAGTCCTCATATCTCTTGTGACAGCAACTGAAATTATTTGTGATGAGGTCGGGTGATGCGAGTCCCTGAGACATTCCGCTCAGTGTGACACTGTACATGGTGCTTCCATCTGATGATCCACCTGGACTGAGGTGACTTGCTGCCTCTGCCACTGGGCTCCAAGGTTCCATTTTGACATAGGATTCTGTAGGTTGGTTCTCAATTGATTTCCTACTGAGGATCCTGGAACCAATAAGATGAACACATTTTAAGTTACATGAATAAGGAAAGAGGCAGAACAACACCAATTGGATAAGTGGAAACACTCTTTACTCTGTATCTAATCCTGTACTGTACCTGTCCTGGGAGTGTTTGATGGGGACAGTGTAGAGGGAGCTTTACTCTGTATCTACCCCCGTTTTTTTTTTTACAAGGTGACCTTTATACCCCAGGCCCCTTTTATATTTTTCACATCGAGGGGGCCTTTATCCCTCAGGCCCCCTTTATGTACATATTTACAGTTTTAAAATAACTTTATTAAAACAGATAAATAAACAAAAAAAAACTCAATTTAAAATGCCATTCTCGGCGTTGACGATGCACTCCAGTCCCTGCGGTGCCCACCGGTCGCGGAAGGCCTCAAGCGTACCGGCGGACACCGCATGCTCCTTTTCCAGGGACACCCGGGCGCGAACGTAACCGCGGAAGAGGGGCAGGCAATCGGGGAGGACGGAACCCCCGACGGCCCGCAACCTGGACCTGTGAATTGCCACCTTGGCCAGGCCCAGGAGCAGACCGACGAGGAGATCCTCCTCCCGGCCCGAGCCCCTCCGCACCGGGTGCCCAAAGATCAGGAGCGTGGGACTGAAGTGCAGCCAGAATTTGAGGAGCAGCCCCTTCAGATACTCAAATAGGGGCTGCAACCTCGCACACTCCATATAAATGTGGAACACGGACTCGTCCAGGCCGCAGAAAGTACAGCTGGCCTGGGAGTCCGTGAACCTACTTAAAAGCCTATTGCACGGGACTGCTCTGTGCAGCACCCTCCACCCCAGGTCCCCGATGTAAAGGGGGAAGACTCCCGCGTAGAGAGACCTCCATCGGGGTTTCCCCTCGCCGCCAGATGGCAACGCGGACCGCCAGGGCGTGTCCGGCCGGCTGACGAGGGCGAGGAAGTGGAGAGTGTGCAGGAACAGCCCGTACAGGAAACCCCTCCGCGCCGATTGGAATGGCACGGAGGGCATTTCCGAGAGGCGGCTCGGGTTGTGCGGGACCGGCTCCCGAGGAGGGTTTCGGGGCCTGGGTCCGATGAGCAGTTCCGGCCGAGCGGGGGTCGGCTCGGCCGGGATCGCTCCGCACTCCCGAGCCCCCTCGCCACCCGCAGTGAGGGGCGTCCCGGGGGTTTCGGCTACTCCTCCGCCCGCCGGACCGTCCCCGGAGTCGGCCGCCCGGACAGCCGAGGCGCTCTCCTCCGCCGGCGGGGGAGCGCCCTGACTGGAGGCGACCATGTTCCAGACTCGGAAAAGATCCCGGTAAAAGACAGGCAACTCCCTCAGAGAGGCGCGGCTAACGGACTCCACCGGGAGCTGCGTGTCGTCTTGAAGGCAGTGACACTGGCGGAAAAAATACGTCGCCAGCGCACACCATCTGGGAGGACGCTCGACGTACAGGTATCTCTGCAGGGTCCGAAGGCGGAGAGTCGCAGCCTGGGTGCGGACGCACACCAGCGACTGACCGCCCTCCTCGATCGGGAGACTCAGGACCGCGGCAGAGACCCAGTGTTTCCTCTTGCCCCAGAAGAAATCGACGAGTTTCTTCTGGATCTTGGTGGCAAATACAGGGGGCGGGGCCAAAGTGACCAACCGGTACCACAGCATGGAGGCCACCAGTTGGTTTATGACCAACGCTCGGCCCCTGTAGGAAAGCACTCGGAGCAGTCCTGTCCAGCGCCCCAGCCGAGCGGTGACTTTCGCCTCCAACTCCTGCCAGTTTGCCGGCCAGGCTTCCTCAGCGGGGCTAAGGTGGACTCCCAGATAGAGGAGGTGCGTGGTGCTCCACGCAAAAGGTGTCATCTCCTCCGGCAGGGAGTCCACCCGCCACTGACCAACCAGGAGTCCGGAACATTTCTCCCAATTGATCCTCGCGGAGGACGCGGCAGAAAAGGTCTGCTGGCAGTCGCGCATCCTCCGCAAGTCAACGGGATCTGTGATTGCGAGGAGCACGTCGTCGGCGTAAGCCGAGAGGACGACCCGCATGGCCGGCTCGCGCAGAGCCAATCCCGTCAACCTCCTGCGAAGCAGGCACAGGAAGGGCTCCACGCAGACGGTATACAATTGGCCGGACATGGGGCACCCCTGACGCACTCCTCTCCCAAATCGAAGGGGCGCCGTCAAGGACCCGTTAACTTTGACTAGACACTCTGCGGCGGCGTATAAAAGTCGGACCCGGGCCACAAAATGTGGCCCAAGTCCGAAAGCGCGCAGAGTCCCGAAAAGGTAATCGTGATCCACCCTGTCGAACGCCTTCTCCTGATCGAGGGAGAGAAAGGCGACCGACTGACCAGTCCTCTGGGAAAGATGGATCAGGTCCCGGACCAGGTGGATGTTGTCCTGGATGGACCGGCCTGGGACCGTGTAGGACTGGTCGGGGTGGATCATGTGGGCCAGCACGGAGCCCAGGCGGGTAGACATAGCCCGGGCAAAGATCTTATAATCCGTGCTGAGGAGGGAGACCGGACGCCAGTTTTTAAGCAGGCGGAGATCGCCCCTCTTCGGCAGCAGGACGATGACCGCCCTGCGCCACGAGAGGGGCATCTCCCCGGTCGCCAGGCTTTCCCCCAGGACCCGCGCGTAATCGTCCCCCAGGACGTCCCAGAACGCCCTGAGGAACTCCACGGTCAACCCATCCAGCCCTGGGGATTTGCCCCTCGAGAGCTGGTGGAGGGCGCCAGTCAGCTCCGCCAACGTGAGCGGAGCCTCCAATCCTTCGGCGCCCTCCGGGCTGACCTGCGGCAGGTCCTCCCACAAAACTCTGCGCGCATCCTCGCTGGACGGATCCGGAGAGAACAACGCACTGTAATACGTCCGGACCAGGAGGCCCATTCTCTCCGGATCCGTGATGGAGGATCCGTCGTCGGCCAGCAGCTCGACGAGCTGCTTACGGACCCCCCGCCATTTTTCCAGCGAGTAGAAGAAGGGTGAGGCGCGGTCCAAATCTTCCAGGATCTGGATCCGCGACCTCACGTACGCGCCTCGGGACCCTATGAGCTGCAGGTTCCTCAGCGCGCCCTTCTTCTCTTTGTACGCCTGCCACAGGGCCGGGTCCGCGACGGCATGACCGAGGCGGGATTCCAAGTCGAGCACCTCCCTCTCAAGGCGCCCGACCTCGGCTTCCCGCCTCTTGGTCGACCCCTTCGCGTACTCCTGACAGAAGACGCGGATGTGAGTCTTGCCCACATCCCACCATAGCCTCAAGGAGGGGAAGCCCCCCTGCTTCCTTCTCCAGTCGGCCCAGAATCGACAGAACGAGTCCCGAAATCGCACGTCCTCCAGCAGCCGGTTGTTAAAGTGCCAGTACGCGGACCCCGCCCGCGTGCGGAGCGGAGTGAACTCCGCCCACACCAGGCGGTGGTCCGAGCACGGCACCAGCCGCATGGAGGCCGCCGAGACACGGGAGACGTACGCCTGCGAAATGTAGAGGCGGTCGATTCGCGACCCCCCTCCTCCAGACCTCCACGTGAAGGCGCTGGAGTCGGGATGGAGATTCCGCCAGACGTCCACCAAGTTAAGGGAGCTGATCAGTCCCCTCAACTTCTCCACCGACGCTTGGCCGCGCTGGGGACCGGAGCGATCCCCCACCTCGAGGGTGCAGTTAAAATCCCCCCCGAGGATGATGCACTCGCCGCTATCGATGGAGCTCAAGAGAGCGGACACTTCTTCAAAGAAGCGCGCTTGCAAAGCGCCGGGCCTGGGCGCGTACACGTTCACAAAGTGGAGCGGCACGCTACCCAGGCGAACGGCGAGGTGGAGCAAGCGGCCCGGCACTAGCTCCTTGACCCCCAAGATCTCCGGCTGAAAAGTCGGGGCCAACAAGATAGCCACCCCACTAGAAATAGGGGTGAGGTGACTCATGTAGACCCCACCCTGCCACTCCAGGAGCCAGGTGGCTTCGTCTCCCGGAACGGTGTGGGTTTCCTGCAGAAAGCTCACCGCGTATCTCCCTTCCCTAAGGACTGAGAGATTGTGAAATCTGCGGTGAGCCCCTCTGCTGCCGTTGATGTTGAGGCTGGCTATGGTTATCTTCATGTCAAAGGTACGTAAAACCAGTCACCAACAGCTCACTGTGAGGAGGGAGTGGAAGTGCACCTGGCCCTCCACTCCCCCAGCAACCCATTGAGGAACACATTAAAACGGCGCCTCTCAACCAGTTTCACGTCCGCGCGCTTGCCCGCTATCTTAAGGGCGGCACGGACGGACTGGATGATCAGCGCCAGATTCGACCAACGGTCGAGGGCCAGCTGAACTTTATTGCGGCAACCTCTGCAAGCCGCGAGGAAATCCCGGAGTTCCGCCGTGGGGATGAGAGGAGATTCGGTGGGAGGCACGAGGGACTCCACCACCTCACTGGCGATGGAATCAAGATCATCCTCCGTGCCCCGCACCGAATCCCCATCCTCCTCCGGGTCGTCACCGCCAGCGGCCGACACATCCACCACACACTGTGGGGCGGACGTCCCGGCCGCGCCAGCTGGTCCCGCCTCCGTCACGATCCCACCCCCAGGATCGATGGCGGAGGAGTCCTCTCTGGGTTCTATTGTGAAACTGGAGCCTGTAGGCACCAGCGGTTCAGGACCCCCCTCCACCTCCATCCCCAGGCCAATGACTGGTCCAGGGGAGACAGAAGTTCCGGACTCCGGGAAACCAGCCGGAGCCGAGACTGGAGGCGGCGAGAGGAGGCCATCTCCCGCTCCGCCAGCACCCACAGGCCCAGCAGATGGGGCAGCATTCTCAGTTATAACTGGGTCGGGTGTCTCCTGGTTGGTGGTGGACTCCGGCTGGGAGGCCCGGCCCTCTGGGGCCTCGCCCTCCCCTTCATTCAGGACACCCGACCCAGTAGCAGTGGCGGAATGGGCGGTTTCCCCAGGCTCCCCCACCACAAGCAGGGCCCCACTTACTCCTTCAGGAGGGGCCTCACGTACCGGGGCCATCCCCTCTCCTCCATCCTGAGGAATAGGGAGCACCTGCCCGGACTTTGCAGCCTTGGTGGTGGCGGTAGGGGGCACCTGAGGACCAGAAACAGGAGGCAGCTCCCCTCCAACAGATGGGCCCTGCACCTCAGGGCCCTGTGTTATTTCTGTGGAGGGGTGCCTTCTCCTCTTTTTCGCACTTGGGCGCGGAGACTCAGAGACCTCCATGTCATCAGAGGCCTCCGCCTCCGCACCCTTTTTTCCTTTTTTCGTCACCCTGGGCCTGAGCCCAGCCCTGGGACAGGTGGATTCCATGGGAATGGGCTTTGGGCTGAGCTCAGGCTCGGGTTGAGTCAAAGTGTCCAGGGGACGCGCCTCACGATGTTTCTTTTTTCCCCGCGTCTTCCTTCCGCTCGGACGGACGCTCCCCTCCCCGCCAGAGGCTGTGAAAACCACAGCCTCCGGAACCGACTGAGCGGTGTCTGTTGGATGTGCGGGGGGAGTGGGAGGAGGTGCTGTGGAACCACTCTGGGCCGCCGAGGTGGAGCTGGCGGCCGGGAGGTTGGGGCAGTTCTTCCGAACATGCCCCACCCCCTTGCAGACGTGGCACTGCGCCCCGTCCGAGGTCCAAAAGACGCGGTAGGCCGTCCCCTGGAACTCCACATTAAATTGGCCCTCCGTGTCCTCCTCCCGCGCCAGCTGCATAAATAACTGGCGGCGGAAGGAGTAGACATGTTGGAGGCTGTGCTCCCGAAGACCAAGCCGGACTGGGGTGATCCCCGACCTCACCTCCCCCAGATGGTGCAGGTGGGGGAGGAG
The DNA here is from genome assembly GCF_036365525.1 of Heterodontus francisci. Lineage (NCBI taxonomy): Eukaryota > Metazoa > Chordata > Chondrichthyes > Heterodontiformes > Heterodontidae > Heterodontus > Heterodontus francisci. Next base: position 376,017 of record NC_090410.1, read on the forward strand.
GAGCTCACTGGGAATGAAGGGTGGGACGTTGGACAACATTATCCGATGCGCAGTGGCCCCCAGAGGGTCCACTGGCAGGAAGGTCCCCCCCACAGTGAGCCCTTTACTCAGGGCCAGGGACACCGCCCGCTCGGTCTTCAAAAAGAACACAGCCTTCCCATACATCTTTGAGGCCGCAACAATGGCCGAGGGGCCGACAACCACGGCCATTGCCTTAACGCAGGCCTCAATAGACATGTTGGGGTGGGGATAGCTCTTCACCCCATGGCTGCATGTCAATAATTTAAAGGGTGACGGGGCCACGTGGGCAGCCACAGAAGCTGCAGCTGCGTAGGTAGTAGAGGGCCCCGCCACCGGTGATGAAGGGCTTGCCATGGGTCCAAGAGCTAAACCCACCCCAAATTGTGGACTTGCACACTAAATAACAGATTCACAGAAAGATTTGAAAAGACAAACAAACAAACAACAGGTTAGTGGAGAGGCTGAGGTAAGAGAGGAGAGGCAAAGGCAGGCTGGAAGGGATGACTTGCTTTCTGGAGGTGGTGCTCACAGTACACTTAAAACAAACATTCTTTGAAGTTGGTCTTCCGGTCTTCTGGTTGGGGGAGTCGTCTTCACCTGGGTCAGCTGAAGCTGCCCAGGCACTATCTATCCCCTTCCGTCTGTTTAGCTGGGCAGCTTCAGCTGACCCAGGCTTGGCAATTGGGGTGGGGAGGGAGCTTCCCTGTGTGCTTTTGCAGCAGCACAGACTCCTGTTGAATTGGCAGCCCCACCCCTTGTTGTTCCAGCCACTTGTTCCTCCCCCAACAGTCCAAAGTTCCGAAGAAGGGTCACTGACCCGAAACGTTAACTCTGCTTCTCTTTCCACAGATGCTGCCAGACCTGCTGAGTGAATCCAGCATTTCTTGTTTTTGTTTCAGATTTCCAGCATCCGCAGTATTTTGCTTTTAGTCCAAAGTAAATTACTGGTGTTCAGCACCCACCTCCAGACAAAGCCTTGTTTCCAACAAAAAAAAGAATGTCACTTTCTTCTCTTTTAAAGGTGATTGTTGTTGGAGTTTTCCTCTGCTTGTTTGTAGAAGCTCTCCCTTGCTCAGTGTAGCTCCTCTCTCCACCTCTGCAACCTCCAACTGCCACCAGCACTCTCAGCTGCACCTCGTTGATGCACTCAGGCTCCCAAATCAGTGGGCAGCCAATCCCAGTGCTGTACCTGTCCTGGGAGTGTTTGATGGGGACAGTGTAGAGGGAGCTTTACTCTGTATCTAACCCCCATACTGTACCTGTCCTGGGAGTGTTTGATGGGGACAGTGTAGAGGGAGCTTTACTCTGTATCTAACCCCGTGCTGTACCTGTCCTGGGAGTGTTTGATGGGGACAGTGTAGAGGGAGCTTTACTCTGTATCTAACCCCCATACTGTACCTGTCCTGGGAGTGTTTGATGGGGACAGTGTAGAGGGAGCTTTACTCTGTATCTAACCCCGTACTGTTACCTGTCCTGGGAGTGTTTCATGGGGACAGTGTAGAGGGAGCTTTACTCTGTATCTAACCCCGTGCTGTACCTGTCCTGGGAGTGTTTGATGGGGACAGTGTAGAGGGAGCTTTACTTTGTATCTAACCTGTGGTGCAGAGAGAGAGAAAACTGGGAAGAGAGAGAAATAGCTGTGGAGAGAGAGATAGCTGGAGAAAGAGACAGGACACTTGCGAGAGAGAGAATGCTGGTGAAAAAGAAAACACTGAGGAGAGAGTGAGCTTTGGAGAGAGAGAGAGAACGCTGGAGAGAGTGAATGCTGGAGGGAGAGAGAGAGGGAGACTACCGGGGAGAGCAATGTAGTAAGAGGCACTGCCCTCAGCTTAAGATCAATTTATTAATGTTAATCAAGGTTCTTAATTAGAATGAGCAGTTTGGGGGTAATCGGAGCAGTTGGCTGCTCTGTCCCTGTGGGGCATCAGAAATTTTCACATGGTCCAGTGAACTGCAACATATAAGGGACACATCAGCACTTTGCGAGTTAACCAGCTGCCCAATCCTTCTGTAGGTTAGAGCACTGTTTTATTGAACCCATGACGTTCAGTGACAGAGGTGCAGATTCATACAGGAAACTTTTCACTCATTTAATTTGTGCTGTCAGAAGTGGACGGTAGAACACAATTCAATGCTTTAAGGTCTCATTTTATAGATAACATTTATTTCCATATTCTTCCTCAAGCTGTTGGATTCTCATCCCCAGTGATAGAGAACCGGACATCCTTGAGTTAAAGTCAGAGTTTCTGAGTGTGCTTTCTTAGATTTCACGTCTGTTTGAGGGTTTGCTCATCTATCAGATCAAAAATTAAATGGACCTGGTGCAAAAACAAATGCCTTGACAACCTTAGAAGTGCAACATTGTCCAGTCGACATTCAGAAAAGTGTAAACGGGTAATTATTAACACAAAGAATATTTCACACTACACAAGGCTGTTGGCACTTTTAGGAAAATTAATTTCACCGGGAGATATTTGAATGGGTCACTGGGATTGTGTGAGGGAATCACTGAGACCATGTCTCTGCCCAATCCCAGTCAGAAGTTATATTTTACAATTATCAATACACCATCAAATCCAAAACGCTTTGAATCAGGGGCACTTATTTTGGGACAAATGAGGTTTCCATGTCAACCTCAGAAAAGAACGCTCAGAGAATTTATTTAATATTCACTCAAACTATTCTTTATACAAGCTGCAACTTACCGTATGAGAATTTAACTATTCACAGAAAACTCCTCAATTATTATATTAGAATTATCAGTATCAATTCCAGTGCTTCATATCTGAATATAAATTATCTGGAACAGAGGCAAGGACATATAATGACAATTCTTGGTCTGTGTGCGCTATGGAATTCTGTTTTTATTGCCTCCCTGGATCCGAGTGAAAGCAGTTCCAGTCAGCAGCCTCACGAGGCAGTAGGGTCATTGCCTCAGGTATTGTAGCCCCACACACCAGGGGCAAACATATCAGGGTCCCAGAGAGCAGGTCACAGACTCATGCAACAATTCACTGAGAAACTTTACACTGATCAGAGTCGTACTCTAAACTAGAAATCAGCTCAGTATTTATTTCATATCTGGATATTTATTCAGATAATGCCCATCTTTGAAAAGAATCATTTAAATATTTCCATTTATAAAATAAATGAAGAGTGAAACACAAGTTCCAATTTAATGTGCAAGCTCTATGATTGAATTTAAGAATCACTCACATGTTGTTGGATTTCTCGTTTTTCTTTAATTTGTAATGAATGATGTGACCTCTCGTATCTGTCCCGTTCCTTCGTTTCTGTCCACTATCACTTAGGCACCTCGATCAGAGCAGTGAGCTGCTGCCAAGTAGGATTAAACTCCAGCACACTCGCACAAGCACACACGCCCCACAAGGAAGATCAAAGAGAGGAGGGAGGGACTTGGCCCAGAGAGTTAACTCATTGACTGCCTTGCTCTGATAGAGAAGCTGGTCCGTGCCTTGCTGAGCCATGCTGGAATAAGTTTCCTTTGCATCAAACTGCTTGTTCAGATGACGAATGACAAACATATATAATAAAACAGAATGTTAATTATTATGATTCTTAATTTATAACATGAGTATCTGATGGGGAGAGTTCCACTTTACAAGATAATACAAAAAACAACCTCAGAAAAGAAAGGAATCAACATTGGGACATGGAAAGCACAATGATACTGAGTACAGTAATCTCATAACACAGTGACACTGGGTACAGAAACACAATAACACAGTGACACTGGGTACAGTAAAGCAATAACACAGTGACACTGGGTAAAGAAACACAATAACACAGTGACACTGGGTACAGTAACACAATAACACAGTGACACTGGGTGTAGAAACACAATAACACAGTGACACTGGGTACAGTAACACAATAACACAGTGACACTGTGTACAGAAACACAATAACACATGACACTGGGTACAGAAACACAACAACACAGTGACACGGGGTACAGTAAAGCAATAACACAGTGACACTGGGTATAGAAACACAATAACACAGTGACACTGGGTACAGTAACACAATAACACAGTGACACTGGGTACAGTAACAAAATAACGCAGTGACACTGGGTGTAGAAACACAATAACACAGTGACATTGGGTACAGTAACACAATAACACAGTGACACTGTGTACAGAAACACAATAACACATGACACTGGGTAGAGAAACACAATAACACAGTGACACGGGGTACAGTAAAGCAATAACACAGTGACACTGGGTATAGAAACACAATAACACAGTGACACTGGGTACAGTAACACAATAACACAGTGACACTGGGTACAGTAACAAAATAACACAGTGACACTGGGTGTAGAAACACAATAACACAGTGACACTGGGTACAGTAACACAATAACACAGTGACACTGTGTACAGAAACACAATAACACATGACACTGGGTAGAGAAACACAATAACACAGTGACACTAGGTACTGTACCATAATAACACAGTGACACTGGGCATAGAAACACAATAACACAGTGACACTGGGTACAGTAACACAATAACACAGTGGCACTGGGTATAGTAACACAACAACACAGTGACACTAGGTATAGTAAAACAATAACACAGTGAGACTGGGTACAGTATCACAATAACAAAGTGACACTGGGTACTGCAACACAATAACACAGCGACACTGGGTGTAGTAACACAATAACACAGTGACACAGGGTACAGTAACACAATAACACAGTGACACTGGATACAGTAAAACAATAACACAGTAACACTGTCTAAAGTAACACAATAACACAGTGACACTGTGTACAGTAACACAATAACACAGTGACACTGGGTACAGTAACACAATAACACAGTGACACTTGGTACTGTAACACAGTAACTAAGTGACACTGGGTATAGAAACACAATAACACAGTGACACTGAGTACAGTAACACAATAACACAGTGACACTGTGTACAGAAACAGAATAACACAGTGGCACTGGGTACAGGAACACAATAACACAGTCACACTGTGAACAGTAACACAATAACACAGTGACACTGGGCACAGAAAAACAATAACACAGTGACACTGGGTACAGTAAAACAATAACACAGTGACACTGGGTATAGAAACACAATAACACAGTGACACTGGGTACAGTAACACAATAACACAGTGACACTGGGTACAGTAACAAAATAACGCAGTGACACTGGGTGTAGAAACACAATAACACAGTGACACTGGGTACAGTAACACAATAACACAGTGACACTGTGTACAGAAACACAATAACACATGACACTGGGTAGAGAAACACAATAACACAGTGACACTGGGTACAGTAACAAAATAACACAGTGACACTGGGTGTAGAAACACAATAACACAGTGACACTGGGTACAATAACACAATAACACAGTGACACTGTGTACAGAAACACAATAACACATGACACTGGGTAGAGAAACACAATAACACAGTGACACTAGGTACTGTACCATAATAACACAGTGACACTGGGCATAGAAACACAATAACACAGTGACACTGGGTACAGTAACACAATAACACAGTGACACTGGGTATAGTAACACAACAACACAGTGACACTAGGTATAGTAAAACAATAACACAGTGAGACTGGGTACAGTATCACAATAACAAAGTGACACTGGGTACTGCAACACAATAACACAGCGACACTGGGTATAGTAACACAATAACACAGTGACACAGGGTACAGTAACACAATAACACAGTGACACTGGATACAGTAAAACAATAACACAGTAACACTGTCTAAAGTAACACAATAACACAGTGACACTGTGTACAGTAACACAATAACACAGTGACACTGGGCACAGAAAGACAATAACACAGTGACACTGGGTACAGTAACACAATAACACAGTGACACTTGGTGCTGTAACACAGTAACTAAGTGACACTGGGTATAGAAACACAATAACACAGTGACACTGGGTACAGTAACACAATAACACAGTGACACTGTGTACAGAAACAGAATAACACAGTGACACTGGGTACAGGAACACAATAACACAGTCACACTGTGAACAGTAACACAATAACACAGTGACACTCAGCACAGAAAAACAATAACACAGTGACACTGGGTACAGTAAAACAATAACACAGTGACACTGGGTATAGAAACACAATAACACAGTGACACTCGGTACAGTAACACAATAACACAGTGACACTGTGCACAGAAACACAATAACACTGTGGCACTGGGTATAGAAACACAATAGCACAGTGACACTGGGTATAGTAACACAATAACACAGTGACACTCGGTATCGTAACACAATAACACACTGACACTGGGTGTAGAAACACAATAACAGAGTGACTCTGGTTCTTGTAACACAATAACACAGTGACACTGGGTACAGTAACATAATAACACAGTGACAAAGGGTATAGAAACACAACAACACAGTGACACTGGGTACAGAAAGACAATAACACAGTGATACTGGGTACAGTAACACAATAACACAGTGACACTTGGTACTGTAACACAGTAACTAAGTGACACTGGGTATAGAAACACAATAACACAGTGACACTGGGTACAGAAAGACAATAACACAGTGACACTGTGTACAGAAACACAATAACACAGTGACACTGTGCACAGAAACACAATAACACTGTGGCACTGGGTACAGTAACACAATAACACAGTGACACTGGGTACAGTAACACAATAACACAGTGACACTCGGTATAGTAACACAGTAACACAGTGACACTGGGTATAGAAACACAATAACACAGTGACACTGTGTACAAAACAGAATAACACAGTGACACTGGGTACAGGAACACAATAACACAGTCACACTGTGAACAGTAACACAATAACACAGTGACACTGGGCACAGAAAAACAATAACACAGTGACACTGGGTACAGTAAAACAATAACACAGTGACACTGGGTATAGAAACACAATAACACAGTGACACTGGGTACAGTAACACAATAACACAGTGACACTGTGTACAAAACAGAATAACACAGTGACACTGGGTACAGGAACACAATAACACAGTCACACTGTGAACAGTAACACAATAACACAGTGACACTGGGCACAGAAAAACAATAACACAGTGACACTGGGTACAGTAAAACAATAACACAGTGACACTGGGTATAGAAACACAATAACACAGTGACACTCGGTACAGTAACACAATAACACAGTGACACTGTGTACAGAAACACAATAACACAGTGACACTGTGCACAGAAACACAATAACACTGTGGCACTGGGTATAGAAACACAATAGCACAGTGACACTCGGTATAGTAACACAGTAACACAGTGACACTGGGTATAGAAACACAATAACACAGTGACACTGGGTATAGTAACACAATAACACAGTGACACTCGGTATCGTAACACAATAACACACTGACACTGGGTGTAGAAACACAATAACAGAGTGACTCTGGTTCTTGTAACACAATAACACAGTGACACTGGGTACAGTAACATAATAACACAGTGACAAAGGGTATAGAAACACAACAACACAGTGACACTGGGTACAGAAAGACAATAACACAGTGACACTGGGTACAGTAACACAATAACACAGTGACACTGTGTACATTAACACAATAACACCGTGACACTGGGTATAGAAACACAATAACACAGTGACACTGGGTACAGTACTATCATAACACAGTGACACTGGGTGGAGAAACAAAAAAACACAGTGACACTGGGTGAAGAAACACAATAACACAGTGACACTGGGTACAGAAACACAATAACATAGTGACACTGTGTACAGAAACACAATAACACCGTGACACTGGGTATAGAAAAACAATAACACAGTGACACTGGGTACAGTAACACAATAACTCAGTGACACTGGGTACAGAAACACAATAACACAGTGACACTGTGTATAGAAACACAATAACTCAGTGACACTGTGTACAGCAACACAATAACACAGTGACACTGGGTACAGTAACACAATAACACACTGACATTGGGTACAGAAACACAATAACACAGTGACACTGGGCACAGAAAGACAATAACACAGTGACACAGGCTACAGGAACACAATAATACAGTGACACTGGGTAAAGAAACACAATAACACAGTGACACTGGTTACAGTAGCACAATAACACAGTGACACTGGGTATAGAAACACAATAACACACTGACATTGGGTACAGAAACACAATAACACAGTGACATTGGGGATAGAAACACAATAACACAGTGACAATGGGTACAGTAACACAATAACTCAGTGACACTGGGTACAGAAACACAATAACACAGTGACACTGGGTACAGGAACACAATAACAGAGTGACACTGGGTATAGAAACACAATAACACAGTGACACTGGGTACAGAAACACAATAACACAGTGACAATTTGAACAGTAACACAATAACAGAGTGACACTGGGTACAGTAACACAATAACACAGTGACACTGGGTATAGAAACATAATAACACAGTGACAAAGGGTATAGAAACACAACAACACAGTGACACTGGGTACAGAAAGACAATAACACAGTGACACTGGGTACAGTAACACAATAACACAGTGACACTGTGTACATTAACACAATAACACCGTGACACTGGGTATAGAAACACAATAACACAGTGACACTGGGTACAGTACTATCATAACACAGTGACACTGGGTAGAGAAACAAAAAAACACAGTGACACTGGGTATAGAAAAACAATAACACAGTGACACTGGGTTCAGTTACACAATAACACAGTGACATTGGGGATAGAAACACAATAACACAGTGACAATGGGTACAGTAACACAATAACACAGTGACACTGTGTACATTAACACAATAACACCGTGACACTGGGTATAGAAACACAATAACACAGTGACACTGGGTACAGTACTATCATAACACAGTGACACTGGGTAGAGAAACAAAAAAACACAGTGACACTGGGTATAGAAAAACAATAACACAGTGACACTGGGTTCAGTTACACAATAACACAGTGACATTGGGGATAGAAACACAATAACACAGTGACAATGGGTACAGTAACACAATAACACAGTGACACTGGGTACAGAAACACAATAACACAGTGACACTGTGAACAGTAACACAATAACACAGTGACACTGGGTATAGAAACACAATAACACAGTGACACTGGGTACAGAAACACAATAACACAGTGACACTGTGAACAGTAACACAATAACACAGTGACACTGGGTATAGAAACACAATAACACAGTGACACTATGTATAGAAACACAATAACTCAGTGACACTGGGTACAGCAACACAATAACACAGTGACACTGGGTACAGTAACACAATAACACAGTGACACTGGGTATAGAAACATAATAACACAGTCACACTGTGAACAGTAACACAATAACACAGTGACACTGGGTATAGAAAAACAATAACACAGTGACACTGGGTACAGCAACACAATAACACAGTGACACTGGGCACAGAAAGACAATAACACAGTGACACTGGGCACAGAAAGACAATAACACAGTGACACTGGCTACAGGAACACAATAACACAGTGACACTGGGTAAAGAAACACAATAACACAGTGACACTGGGTATAGTAACACAATAACACAGTGACACTCGGTATCGTAACACAATAACACACTGACACTGGGTGTAGAAACACAATAACAGAGTGACTCTGGTTCTTGTAACACAATAACACAGTGACACTGGGTACAGTAACATAATAACACAGTGACAAAGGGTATAGAAACACAACAACACAGTGACACTGGGTACAGAAAGACAATAACACAGTGACACTGGGTACAGTAACACAATAACACAGTGACACTGTGTACATTAACACAATAACACCGTGACACTGGGTATAGAAACACAATAACACAGTGACACTGGGTACAGTACTATCATAACACAGTGACACTGGGTGGAGAAACAAAAAAACACAGTGACACTGGGTGAAGAAACACAATAACACAGTGACACTGGGTACAGAAACACAATAACATAGTGACACTGTGTACAGAAACACAATATTACAGTGACACTGGGTATAGAAAAACAATAACACAGTGACACTGGGTACAGTAACACAATAACTCAGTGACACTGGGTACAGAAACACAATAACACAGTGACACTGTGAACAGTAACACAAAAACACAGTGACACTTGGTACAGCAACACAATAACACAGTGACACTGGGTATAGAAACACAATAACACAGTGACACTGTGTATAGAAACACAATAACTCAGTGACACTGTGTACAGCAACACAATAACACAGTGACACTGGGTACAGTAACACAATAACACATTGGCACTGGGTACAGAAACACAATAACACAGTGACACTTGGGACAGTAACTCAATAACACAGTGACACTGGGTATGGAAACATAATAACACACTGACATTGGGTACAGAAACACAATAACACAGTGACACTGGGCACAGAAAGACAATAACTCAGTGACACTGGCTGCAGGAACACAATAATACAGTGACACTGGGTAAAGAAACACAATAACACAGTGACACTGGTTACAGCAGCACAATAACACAGTGACACTGGGTATAGAAACACAATAACACACTGACATTGGGTACAGAAACACAATAACACAGTGACATTGGGGATAGAAACACAATAACACAGTGACAATGGGTACAGTAACACAATAACTCAGTGACACTGGGTACAGAAACACAATAACACAGTGACACTGTGAACAGTAACACAATAACAGAGTGACACTGGGTACAGTAACACAATAACACAGTGACACTGGGTATAGAAACATAATAACACAGTGACAAAGGGTATAGAAACACAACAACACAGTGACACTGGGTACAGAAAGACAATAACACAGTGACACTGGGTACAGTAACACAATAACACAGTGACACTGTGTACATTAACACAATAACACCGTGACACTGGGTATAGAAACACAATAACACAGTGACACTGGGTACAGTACTATCATAACACAGTGACACTGGGTAGAGAAACAAAAAAACACAGTGACACTGGGTATAGAAAAACAATAACACAGTGACACTGGGTTCAGTTACACAATAACACAGTGACATTGGGGATAGAAACACAATAACACAGTGACAATGCGTACAGTAACACAATAACTCAGTCACACTGGGTACAGAAACACAATAACACAGTGACACTGTGAACAGTAACACAATAACACAGTGACACTGGGTATAGAAACATAATAACACAGTCACACTGTGAACAGTAACACAATAACACAGTGACACTGGGCACAGAAAAACAATAACACAGTGACACTGGGTACAGCAACACAATAACACAGTGACACTGGGCACAGAAAGACAATAACACAGTGACACTGGGCACAGAAAGACAATAACACAGTGACACTGGCTACAGGAACACAATAACACAGTGACACTGGGTAAAGAAACACAATAACACAGTGACACTGGTTACAGTAGCACAATAACACAGTGACACTGGGTACAGTAACACAATAACACAGTGACACTGGGTATAGTAACACAATAACACAGTGACACTGGGTATAGAAACATAATAACACAGTCACACTGTGAACAGTAACACAATAACACAGTGACACTGGGCACAGAAAAACAATAACACAGTGACACTGGGTACAGCAACACAATAACACAGTGACACTGGGCACAGAAAGACAATAACACAGTGACACTGGGCACAGAAAGACAATAACACAGTGACACTGGCTACAGGAACACAATAACACAGTGACACTGGGTAAAGAAACACAATAACACAGTGACACTGGGTATAGTAACACAATAACACAGTGACACTCGGTATCGTAACACAATAACACACTGACACTGGGTGTAGAAACACAATAACAGAGTGACTCTGGTTCTTGTAACACAATAACACAGTGACACTGGGTACAGTAACATAATAACACAGTGACAAAGGGTATAGAAACACAACAACACAGTGACACTGGGTACAGAAAGACAATAACACAGTGACACTGGGTACAGTAACACAATAACACAGTGACACTGTGTACATTAACACAATAACACCGTGACACTGGGTATAGAAACACAATAACACAGTGACACTGGGTACAGTACTATCATAACACAGTGACACTGGGTGGAGAAACAAAAAAACACAGTGACACTGGGTGAAGAAACACAATGACACAGTGACACTAGGTACAGAAACACAATAACATAGTGACACTGTGTACAGAAACACAATATTACAGTGACACTGGGTATAGAAAAACAATAACACAGTGACACTGGGTACAGTAACACAATAACTCAGTGACACTGGGTACAGAAACACAATAACACAGTGACACTGTGAACAGTAACACAAAAACACAGTGACACTTGGTACAGCAACACAATAACACAGTGACACTGGGTATAGAAACACAATAACACAGTGACACTGTGTATAGAAACACAATAACTCAGTGACACTGTGTACAGCAACACAATAACACAGTGACACTGGGTACAGTAACACAATAACACATTGGCACTGGGTACAGAAACACAATAACACAGTGACACTTGGGACAGTAACTCAATAACACAGTGACACTGGGTATGGAAACATAATAACACACTGACATTGGGTACAGAAACACAATAACACAGTGACACTGGGCACAGAAAGACAATAACACAGTGACACTGGCTACAGGAACACAATAATACAGTGACACTGGGTAAAGAAACACAATAACACAGTGACACTGGTTACAGTAGCACAATAACACAGTGACACTGGGTATAGAAACACAATAACACACTGACATTGGGTACAGAAACACAATAACACAGTGACATTGGGGATAGAAACACAATAACACAGTGACACTGGTTACAGTAACACAATAACTCAGTGACACTGGGTATAGAAAAACAATAACACAGTGACACTGGGTTCAGTAACACAATAACACAGTGACATTGGGGATAGAAACACAATAACACAGTGACAATGGGTACAGTAACACAATAACTCAGTGACACTGGGTACAGAAACACAATAACACAGTGACACTGTGAACAGTAACACAATAACAGAGTGACACTGGGTACAGTAACACAATAACACAGTGACACTGGGTATAGAAACATAATAACACAGTGACAAAGGGTATAGAAACACAACAACACAGTGACACTGGGTACAGAAAGACAATAACACAGTGACACTGGGTACAGTAACACAATAACACAGTGACACTGTGTACATTAACACAATAACACCGTGACACTGGGTATAGAAACACAATAACACAGTGACACTGGGTACAGTACTATCATAACACAGTGACACTGGGTAGAGAAACAAAAAAACACAGTGACACTGGGTATAGAAAAACAATAACACAGTGACACTGGGTTCAGTTACACAATAACACAGTGACATTGGGGATAGAAACATAATAACACACTGACATTGGGTACAGAAACACAATAACACAGTGACACTGGGCACAGAAAGACAATAACACAGTGACACTGGCTACAGGAACACAATAATACAGTGACACTGGGTAAAGAAACACAATAACACAGTGACACTGGTTACAGTAGCACAATAACACAGTGACACTGGGTATAGAAACACAATAACACACTGACATTGGGTACAGAAACACAATAACACAGTGACACTGGGCACAGAAAGACAATAACTCAGTGACACTGGCTACAGGAACACAATAATACAGTGACACTGGGTAAAGAAACACAATAACACAGTGACACTGGTTACAGTAGCACAATAACACAGTGACACTGGGTATAGAAACACAATAACACACTGACATTGGGTACAGAAACACAATAACACAGTGACATTGGGGATAGAAACACAATAACACAGTGACAATGGGTACAGTAACACAATAACTCAGTGTCACTGGGTACAGAAACACAATAACACAGTGACACTGTGAACAGTAACACAATAACAGAGTGACACTGGGTACAGTAACACAATAACACAGTGACACTGGGTATAGAAACATAATAACACAGTGACAAAGGGTATAGAAACACAACAACACAGTGACACTGGGTACAGAAAGACAATAACACAGTGACACTGGGTACAGTAACACAATAACACAGTGACACTGTGTACATTAACACAATAACACCGTGACACTGGGTATAGAAACACAATAACACAGTGACACTGGGTACAGTACTATCATAACACAGTGACACTGGGTAGAGAAACAAAAAAACACAGTGACACTGGGTATAGAAAAACAATAACACAGTGACACTGGGTTCAGTTACACAATAACACAGTGACATTGGGGATAGAAACACAATAACACAGTGACAATGCGTACAGTAACACAATAACTCAGTGACACTGGGTACAGAAACACAATAACACAGTGACACTGTGAACAGTAACACAATAACACAGTGACACTGGGTATAGAAACACAATAACACAGTGACACTATGTATAGAAACACAATAACTCAGTGACACTGGGTACAGCAACACAATAACACAGTGACACTGGGTACAGTAACACAATAACACAGTGACACTGGGTATAGAAACATAATAACACAGTCACACTGTGAACAGTAACACAATAACACAGTGGACACTGGGCACAGAAAAACAATAACACAGTGACACTGGGTACAGCAACACAATAACACAGTGACACTGGGCACAGAAAGACAATAACACAGTGACACTGGGCACAGAAAGACAATAACACAGTGACACTGGCTACAGGAACACAATAACACAGTGACACTGGGTAAAGAAACACAATAACACAGTGACACTGGTTACAGTAGCACAATAACACAGTGACACTGGGTACAGTAACACAATAACACAGTGACACTGGGTACAGTAACACAATAACACAGTGACACTGGGTATAGAAACACAATAACACACTGACATTGGGTACAGAAACACAATAACTCAGTGACACTGGCTACAGGAACACAATAACACAGTGACACTGGATATAGTAACACAATAACACAGTGACACTGGGTAAAGTAACGCAAAAACACAGTGACACTGGGTACTGTAACACAATAACACAGTGACACTGGGTATAGAAACACAATAACACAGTGACACTGGGTACAGAAACACAATAACACAGTGACACTGGGTACAGTAACACAATAACACAGTGACACTTGGTACTGTAACACAGTAACTAAGTGACACTGGATATAGTAACACAATAACACAGTGACACTGGGTAAAGTAACGCAAAAACACAGTGACACTGGGTACTGTAACACAATAACAAAGTGACACTGGGTATAGAAACACAATAACACAGTGACACTGGGTACAGAAACACAATAACACAGTGACACTGGGTACAGTAACATAATAACACACTGACATTGGGTAAAGAAACACAATAACACAGTGACACTGGTTACAGTAGCACAATAACACAGTGACACTTGGTACTGTAACACAGTAACTAAGTGACACTGGATATAGTAACACAATAACACAGTGACACTGGGTAAAGTATCGCAAAAACACAGTGACACTGGGTATAGAAACACAATAACACAGTGACATTGGGTACAGAAACACAATAACACAGTGACAGTGGGTACAGTAACATAATAACACACTGACATTGGGTACAGAAACACAATAACTCAGTGACACTGGCTACAGGAACACAATAACACAGTGACACTGGGTAAAGTAACGCAAAAACACAGTGACACTGGGTACTGTAACACAATAACACAGTGACACTGGGTATAGAAACACAATAACACAGTGACACTGGGTACAGAAACACAATAACAGAGTGACACTGGGTACAGTAACATAATAACACACTGACATTGGGTACTGTAACACAGTAACTAAGTGACACTGGATATAGTAACACAATAACACAGTGACACTGGGTAAAGTAACGCAAAAACACAGTGACACTGGGTACTGTAACACAATAACACAGTGACACTGGGCACAGAAAGACAATAACACAGTGACACTGGCTACAGGAACACAATAACACAGTGACACTGGGTAAAGAAACACAATAACACAGTGACACTGGTTACAGTAGCACAATAACACAGTGACACTGGGTACAGTAACACAATAACACAGTGACACTGGATATAGTAACACAATAACACAGTGACACTGGGTATAGAAACACAATAACACACTGACATTGGGTACAGAAACACTATAACTCAGTGACACTGGCTACAGGAACACAATAACACAGTGACACTGGATATAGTAACACAATAACACAGTGACACTGGGTAAAGTAACGCAAAAACACAGTGACACTGGGTACTGTAACACAATAACACAGTGACACTGGGTATAGAAACACAATAACACAGTGACACTGGGTACAGAAACACAATAACACAGTGACACTGGGTACAGAAACACAATAACACAGTGACACTGGGTACATAAACACAATAACACAGTGTCACTGGGTATAGAAACACAATAACACAGTGACACTGGGTACAGAAACACAATAACAGAGTGACACTGGGTACAGTAACATAATAACACACTGACATTGGGTACTGTAACACAGTAACTAAGTGACACTGGATATAGTAACACAATAACACAGTGACACTGGGTAAAGTAACGCAAAAACACAGTGACACTGGGTACTGTAACACAATAACACAGTGACACTGGGTATAGAAACACAATAACACAGTGACACTGGGTAAAGTAACGCAAAAACACAGTGACACTGGGTACTGTAACACAATAACACAGTGACACTGGGTATAGAAACACAATAACACAGTGACACTGGGTACAGAAACACAATAACACAGTGACACTGGGTACAGTAACACAATAACACAGTGACACTGTGTACATTAACACAATAACACCGTGACACTGGGTATAGAAACACAATAACACAGTGACACTGGGTACAGTACTATCATAACACAGTGACACTGGATAGAGAAACAAAAAAACAGTGACACTGGTGAAGAAACACAATAACACAGTGACACTGGGTACAGAAACACAATAACATAGTGACACTGTGTACAGAAACACAATAACACAGTGACACTGGGTATAGAAAAACAATAACACAGTGACACTGGGTTCAGTAACACAATAACACAGTGACATTGGGGATAGAAACACAATAACACAGTGACAATGGGTACAGTAACACAATAACACAGTGACATTGGGGATAGAAACACAATAACACAGTGACACTGGGTACTGTAACACAATAACACAGTGACACTGGGTATAGAAACACAATAACACAGTGACACTGGGTACAGAAACACAATAACACAGTGACACTGGGTACAGTAACACAATAACACAGTGACACTGGGTACATAAACACAATAACACAGTGTCACTGGGTATAGAAACACAATAACACAGTGACACTGGGTACAGAAACACAATAACAGAGTGACACTGGGTACAGTAACATAATAACACACTGACATTGGGTACTGTAACACAGTAACTAAGTGACACTGGATATAGTAACACAATAACACAGTGACACTGGGTAAAGTAACGCAAAAACACAGTGACACTGGGTACTGTAACACAATAACACAGTGACACTGGGTATAGAAACACAATAACACAGTGACACTGGGTAAAGTAACGCAAAAACACAGTGACACTGGGTACTGTAACACAATAACACAGTGACACTGGGTACAGAAACACAATAACACAGTGACACTGGGTACAGTAACACAATAACACAGTGACACTGTGTACATTAACACAATAACACCGTGACACTGGGTATAGAAACACAATAACACAGTGACACTGGGTACAGTACTATCATAACACAGTGACACTGGATAGAGAAACAAAAAAACAGTGACACTGGTGAAGAAACACAATAACACAGTGACACTGGGTACAGAAACACAATAACATAGTGACACTGTGTACAGAAACACAATAACACAGTGACACTGGGTATAGAAAAACAATAACACAGTGACACTGGGTTCAGTAACACAATAACACAGTGACATTGGGGATAGAAACACAATAACACAGTGACACTGTGAACAGTAACACAATAACAGAGTGACACTGGGTACAGTAACACAATAACACAGTGACACTGGGTATTGAAACATAATAACACAGTGACAAAGGGTATAGAAACACAACAACACAGTGACACTGGGTACAGAAAGACAATAACACAGTGACACACGGTACAGAAACACAATAACATAGTGACACTGTGTACAGAAACACAATAACACAGTGACACTGGGGATAGAAAAACAATAACACAGTGACACTGGGTTCAGTTACACAATAACACAGTGACATTGGGGATAGAAACACAATAACACAGTGACAATGGGTACAGGAACACAATAACACAGTCACACTGTGAACAGTAACACAATAACACAGTGACACTGGGCACAGAAAAACAATAACACAGTGACACTGGGTACAGTAAAACAATAACACAGTGACACTGGGTATAGAAACACAATAACACAGTGACACTGGGTACAGTAACACAATAACACAGTGACACTGGGTACAGTAACACAATAACACAGTGACACTGGGTGGAGAAACAAAAAAACACAGTGACACTGGGTGAAGAAACACAATAACACAGTGGCACTGGGTACAGAAACACAATAACATAGTGACACTGTGTACAGAAACACAATAACACAGTGACACTGGGTATAGAAAAACAATAACACAGTGACACTGGGTACAGTAACACAATAACTCAGTGACACTGGGTACAGAAACACAATAACACAGTGACACTGTGAACAGTAACACAAAAACACAGTGACACTTGGTACAGCAACACAATAACACAGTGACACTGGGTATAGAAACACAATAACACAGTGACACTGTGTATAGAAACACAATAACTCAGTGACACTGTGTACAGCAACACAATAACACAGTGACACTGGGTACAGTAACACAATAACACATTGGCACTGGGTACAGAAACACAATAACACAGTGACACTTGGGACAGTAACTCAATAACACAGTGACACTGGGTATGGAAACATAATAACACACTGACATTGGGTACAGAAACACAATAACACAGTGACACTGGGCACAGAAAGACAATAACACAGTGACACTGGTTACAGTAGCACAATAACACAGTGACACTGGGTATAGAAACACAATAACACACTGACATTGGGTACAGAAACACAATAACACAGTGACATTGGGGATAGAAACACAATAACACAGTGACAATGGGTACAGTAACACAATAGCTCAGTGACACTGGGTACAGAAACACAATAACACAGTGACACTGGGTACAGAAACACAATAACACTGTGACACTGTGAACAGTAACACAATAACAGAGTGACACTGGGTACAGAAACACAATAACACAGTGACACTGGGTATAGAAACATAATAACACAGTGACAAAGGGTATAGAAACACAACAACACAGTGACACTGGGTACAGAAAGACAATAACACAGTGACACTGGGTACAGTAACACAATAACACAGTGACACTGTGTACATTAACACAATAACACCGTGACACTGGGTATAGAAACACAATAACACAGTGACACTGGGTACAGTACTAGCATAACACAGTGACACTGGGTAGAGAAACAAAAAAACACAGTGACACTGGGTATAGAAAAACAATAACACAGTGACACTGGGTTCAGTTACACAATAACACAGTGACATTGGGGATAGAAACACAATAACACAGTGACAATGGGTACAGTAACACAATAACTCAGTGACACTGGGTACAGAAACACAATAACACAGTGACACTGTGAACAGTAACACAATAACACAGTGACACTGGGTATAGAAACACAATAACACAGTGACACTATGTATAGAAACACAATAACTCAGTGACACTGGGTACAGCAACACAATAACACAGTGACACTGGGTACAGTAACACAATAACACAGTGACACTGGGCATAGAAACATAATAACACAGTCACACTGTGAACAGTAACACAATAACACAGTGACACTGGGCACAGAAAAACAATAACACAGTGACACTGGGTACAGCAACACAATAACACAGTGACACTGGGCACAGAAAGACAATAACACAGTGACACTGGGCACAGAAAGACAATAACACAGTGACACTGGCTACAGGAACACAATAACACAGTGACACTGGGTAAAGAAACACAATAACACAGTGACACTGGTTACAGTAGCACAATAACACAGTGACACTGGGTACAGTAACACAATAACACAGTGACACTGGTTATCGTAACACAATAACACAGTGACACTGGGTATAGAAACACAATAACACACTGACATTGGGTACAGAAACACAATAACTCAGTGACACTGACTACAGGAACACAATAACACAGTGACACTGGATATAGTAACACAATAACACAGTGACACTGGGTAAAGTAACGCAAAAACACAGTGACACTGTGTACATTAACACAATAACACAGTGACACTGGGTATAGAAACACAATAACACAGTGACACTGGGTACAGAAACAAAATAACACAGTGACACTGGGTACAGTAACACAATAACACAGTGACACTTGGTACTGTAACACAGTAACTAAGTGACACTGGATATAGTAACACAATAACACAGTGACACTGGGTAAAGTAACGCAAAAACACAGTGACACTGGGTACTGTAACACAATAACACAGTGACACTGGGTATAGAAACACAATAACACAGTGACACTGGGTACAGAAACACAATAACACAGTGACACTGGGTACAGTAACATAATAACACACTGACATTGGGTACAGAAACACAATAACTCAGTGACACTGGCTACAGGAACACAATAACACAGTGACACTGGGTAAAGTAACGCAAATACACAGTGACACTGGGTACTGTAACACAATAACACAGTGACACTGGGTATAGAAACACAATAACACAGTGACACTGGGTACAGAAACACAATAACAGAGTGACACTGGGTACAGTAACATAATAACACACTGACATTGGGTACTGTAACACTGTAACTAAGTGACACTGGATATAGTAACACAATAACACAGTGACACTGGGTAAAGTAACGCAAAAACACAGTGACACTGGGTACTGTAACACAATAACACAGTGACACTGGGCACAGAAAGACAATAACACAGTGACACTGGTTACAGGAACACAATAACACAGTGACACTGGGTAAAGAAACACAATAACACAGTGACACTGGTTACAGTAGCACAATAACACAGTGACACTGGGTACAGTAACACAATAACACAGTGACACTGGGTATAGTAACACAATAACACAGTGACACTGGGTATAGAAACACAATAACACACTGACATTGGGTACAGAAACACAATAACTCAGTGACACTGGCTACAGGAACACAATAACACAGTGACACTGGATATAGTAACACAATAACACAGTGACACTGGGTAAAGTAACGCAAAAACACAGTGACACTGGGTACTGTAACACAATAACACAGTGACACTGGGTATAGAAACACAATAACACAGTGACACTGGGTACAGAAACACAATAACACAGTGACACTGGGTACAGTAACACAATAACACAGTGACACTGGGTACATAAACACAATAACACAGTGACACTGGGTATAGAAACACAATAACACAGTGACACTGGGTACAGAAACACAATAACAGAGTGACACTGGGTACAGTAACATAATAACACACTGACATTGGGTACTGTAACACAGTAACTAAGTGACACTGGATATAGTAACACAATAACACAGTGACACTGGGTAAAGTAACGCAAAAACACAGTGACACTGGGTACTGTAACACAATAACACAGTGACACTGGGTATAGAAACACAATAACACAGTGACACTGGGTAAAGTAACGCAAAAACACAGTGACACTGGGTACTGTAACACAATAACACAGTGACACTGGGTATAGAAACACAATAACACAGTGACACTGGGTACAGAAACACAATAACACAGTGACACTGGGTACAGTAACACAATAACACAGTGACACTGTGTACATTAACACAATAACACCATGACACTGGGTATAGAAACACAATAACACAGTGACACTGGGTACAGTACTATCATAACACAGTGACACTGGGTAGAGAAACAAAAAAACACAGTGACACTGGTGAAGAAACACAATAACACAGTGACACTGGGTACAGAAACACAATAACATAGTGACACTGTGTACAGAAACACAATAACACAGTGACACTGGGTATAGAAACACAATAACACAGTGACACTGGGTAAAATAACGCAAAAACACAGTGACACTGGGTACTGTAACACAATAACACAGTGACACTGGGTATAGAAACACAATAACACAGTGACACTATGTATAGAAACACAATAACTCAGTGACACTGGGTACAGCAACACAATAACACAGTGACACTGGGTACAGTAACACAATAACACAGTGACACTGGGTATAGAAACATAATAACACAGTCACACTGTGAACAGTAACACAATAACACAGTGACACTGGGTATAGAAAAACAATAACACAGTGACACTGGGTACAGCAACACAATAACACAGTGACACTGGGCACAGAAAGACAATAACACAGTGACACTGGGCACAGAAAGACAATAACACAGTGACACTGGCTACAGGAACACAATAACACAGTGACACTGGGTAAAGAAACACAATAACACAGTGACACTGGGTATAGTAACACAATAACACAGTGACACTCGGTATCGTAACACAATAACACACTGACACTGGGTGTAGAAACACAATAACAGAGTGACTCTGGTTCTTGTAACACAATAACACAGTGACACTGGGTACAGTAACATAATAACACAGTGACAAAGGGTATAGAAACACAACAACACAGTGACACTGGGTACAGAAAGACAATAACACAGTGACACTGGGTACAGTAACACAATAACACAGTGACACTGTGTACATTAACACAATAACACCGTGACACTGGGTATAGAAACACAATAACACAGTGACACTGGGTACAGTACTATCATAACACAGTGACACTGGGTGGAGAAACAAAAAAACACAGTGACACTGGGTGAAGAAACACAATAACACAGTGACACTGGGTACAGAAACACAATAACATAGTGACACTGTGTACAGAAACACAATATTACAGTGACACTGGGTATAGAAAAACAATAACACAGTGACACTGGGTACAGTAACACAATAACTCAGTGACACTGGGTACAGAAACACAATAACACAGTGACACTGTGAACAGTAACACAAAAACACAGTGACACTTGGTACAGCAACACAATAACACAGTGACACTGGGTATAGAAACACAATAACACAGTGACACTGTGTATAGAAACACAATAACTCAGTGACACTGTGTACAGCAACACAATAACACAGTGACACTGGGTACAGTAACACAATAACACATTGGCACTGGGTACAGAAACACAATAACACAGTGACACTTGGGACAGTAACTCAATAACACAGTGACACTGGGTATGGAAACATAATAACACACTGACATTGGGTACAGAAACACAATAAAACAGTGACACTGGGCACAGAAAGACAATAACTCAGTGACACTGGCTGCAGGAACACAATAATACAGTGACACTGGGTAAAGAAACACAATAACACAGTGACACTGGTTACAGCAGCACAATAACACAGTGACACTGGGTATAGAAACACAATAACACACTGACATTGGGTACAGAAACACAATAACACAGTGACATTGGGGATAGAAACACAATAACACAGTGACAATGGGTACAGTAACACAATAACTCAGTGACACTGGGTACAGAAACACAATAACACAGTGACACTGTGAACAGTAACACAATAACAGAGTGACACTGGGTACAGTAACACAATAACACAGTGACACTGGGTATAGAAACATAATAACACAGTGACAAAGGGTATAGAAACACAACAACACAGTGACACTGGGTATAGAAACACAATAACACAGTGACACTGGGTACAGTACTAGCATAACACAGTGACACTGTGTACATTAACACAATAACACCGTGACACTGGGTATAGAAACACAATAACACAGTGACACTGGGTACAGTACTATCATAACACAGTGACACTGGGTAGAGAAACAAAAAAACACAGTGACACTGGGTATAGAAAAACAATAACACAGTGACACTGGGTTCAGTTACACAATAACACAGTGACATTGGGGATAGAAACACAATAACACAGTGACAATGCGTACAGTAACACAATAACTCAGTCACACTGGGTACAGAAACACAATAACACAGTGACACTGTGAACAGTAACACAATAACACAGTGACACTGGGTATAGAAACATAATAACACAGTCACACTGTGAACAGTAACACAATAACACAGTGACACTGGGCACAGAAAAACAATAACACAGTGACACTGGGTACAGCAACACAATAACACAGTGACACTGGGCACAGAAAGACAATAACACAGTGACACTGGGCACAGAAAGACAATAACACAGTGACACTGGCTACAGGAACACAATAACACAGTGACACTGGGTAAAGAAACACAATAACACAGTGACACTGGTTACAGTAGCACAATAACACAGTGACACTGGGTACAGTAACACAATAACACAGTGACACTGGGTATAGTAACACAATAACACAGTGACACTGGGTATAGAAACATAATAACACAGTCACACTGTGAACAGTAACACAATAACACAGTGACACTGGGCACAGAAAAACAATAACACAGTGACACTGGGTACAGCAACACAATAACACAGTGACACTGGGCACAGAAAGACAATAACACAGTGACACTGGGCACAGAAAGACAATAACACAGTGACACTGGCTACAGGAACACAATAACACAGTGACACTGGGTAAAGAAACACAATAACACAGTGACACTGGGTATAGTAACACAATAACACAGTGACACTCGGTATCGTAACACAATAACACACTGACACTGGGTGTAGAAACACAATAACAGAGTGACTCTGGTTCTTGTAACACAATAACACAGTGACACTGGGTACAGTAACATAATAACACAGTGACAAAGGGTATAGAAACACAACAACACAGTGACACTGGGTACAGAAAGACAATAACACAGTGACACTGGGTACAGTAACACAATAACACAGTGACACTGTGTACATTAACACAATAACACCGTGACACTGGGTATAGAAACACAATAACACAGTGACACTGGGTACAGTACTATCATAACACAGTGACACTGGGTGGAGAAACAAAAAAACACAGTGACACTGGGTGAAGAAACACAATGACACAGTGACACTAGGTACAGAAACACAATAACATAGTGACACTGTGTACAGAAACACAATATTACAGTGACACTGGGTATAGAAAAACAATAACACAGTGACACTGGGTACAGTAACACAATAACTCAGTGACACTGGGTACAGAAACACAATAACACAGTGACACTGTGAACAGTAACACAAAAACACAGTGACACTTGGTACAGCAACACAATAACACAGTGACACTGGGTATAGAAACACAATAACACAGTGACACTGTGTATAGAAACACAATAACTCAGTGACACTGTGTACAGCAACACAATAACACAGTGACACTGGGTACAGTAACACAATAACACATTGGCACTGGGTACAGAAACACAATAACACAGTGACACTTGGGACAGTAACTCAATAACACAGTGACACTGGGTATGGAAACATAATAACACACTGACATTGGGTACAGAAACACAATAACACAGTGACACTGGGCACAGAAAGACAATAACACAGTGACACTGGCTACAGGAACACAATAATACAGTGACACTGGGTAAAGAAACACAATAACACAGTGACACTGGTTACAGTAGCACAATAACACAGTGACACTGGGTATAGAAACACAATAACACACTGACATTGGGTACAGAAACACAATAACACAGTGACATTGGGGATAGAAACACAATAACAAAGTGACACTGGTTACAGTAACACAATAACACAGTGACACTGGGTATAGAAAAACAATAACACAGTGACACTGGGTTCAGTAACACAATAACACAGTGACATTGGGGATAGAAACACAATAACACAGTGACAATGGGTACAGTAACACAATAACTCAGTGACACTGGGTACAGAAACACAATAACACAGTGACACTGTGAACAGTAACACAATAACAGAGTGACACTGGGTACAGTAACACAATAACACAGTGACACTGGGTATAGAAACATAATAACACAGTGACAAAGGGTATAGAAACACAACAACACAGTGACACTGGGTACAGAAAGACAATAACACAGTGACACTGGGTACAGTAACACAATAACACAGTGACACTGTGTACATTAACACAATAACACCGTGACACTGGGTATAGAAACACAATAACACAGTGACACTGGGTACAGTACTATCATAACACAGTGACACTGGGTAGAGAAACAAAAAAACACAGTGACACTGGGTATAGAAAAACAATAACACAGTGACACTGGGTTCAGTTACACAATAACACAGTGACATTGGGGATAGAAACATAATAACACACTGACATTGGGTACAGAAACACAATAACACAGTGACACTGGGCACAGAAAGACAATAACACAGTGACACTGGCTACAGGAACACAATAATACAGTGACACTGGGTAAAGAAACACAATAACACAGTGACACTGGTTACAGTAGCACAATAACACAGTGACACTGGGTATAGAAACACAATAACACACTGACATTGGGTACAGAAACACAATAACACAGTGACACTGGGCACAGAAAGACAATAACTCAGTGACACTGGCTACAGGAACACAATAATACAGTGACACTGGGTAAAGAAACACAATAACACAGTGACACTGGTTACAGTAGCACAATAACACAGTGACACTGGGTATAGAAACACAATAACACACTGACATTGGGTACAGAAACACAATAACACAGTGACATTGGGGATAGAAACACAATAACACAGTGACAATGGGTACAGTAACACAATAACTCAGTGACACTGGGTACAGAAACACAATAACACAGTGACACTGTGAACAGTAACACAATAACAGAGTGACACTGGGTACAGTAACACAATAACACAGTGACACTGGGTATAGAAACATAATAACACAGTGACAAAGGGTATAGAAACACAACAACACAGTGACACTGGGTACAGAAAGACAATAACACAGTGACACTGGGTACAGTAACACAATAACACAGTGACACTGTGTACATTAACACAATAACACCGTGACACTGGGTATAGAAACACAATAACACAGTGACACTGGGTACAGTACTATCATAACACAGTGACACTGGGTAGAGAAACAAAAAAACACAGTGACACTGGGTATAGAAAAACAATAACACAGTGACACTGGGTTCAGTTACACAATAACACAGTGACATTGGGGATAGAAACACAATAACACAGTGACAATGCGTACAGTAACACAATAACTCAGTGACACTGGGTACAGAAACACAATAACACAGTGACACTGTGAACAGTAACACAATAACACAGTGACACTGGGTATAGAAACACAATAACACAGTGACACTATGTATAGAAACACAATAACTCAGTGACACTGGGTACAGCAACACAATAACACAGTGACACTGGGTACAGTAACACAATAACACAGTGACACTGGGTATAGAAACATAATAACACAGTCACACTGTGAACAGTAACACAATAACACAGTGGACACTGGGCACAGAAAAACAATAACACAGTGACACTGGGTACAGCAACACAATAACACAGTGACACTGGGCACAGAAAGACAATAACACAGTGACACTGGGCACAGAAAGACAATAACACAGTGACACTGGCTACAGGAACACAATAACACAGTGACACTGGGTAAAGAAACACAATAACACAGTGACACTGGTTACAGTAGCACAATAACACAGTGACACTGGGTACAGTAACACAATAACACAGTGACACTGGGTACAGTAACACAATAACACAGTGACACTGGGTATAGAAACACAATAACACACTGACATTGGGTACAGAAACACAATAACTCAGTGACACTGGCTACAGGAACACAATAACACAGTGACACTGGATATAGTAACACAATAACACAGTGACACTGGGTAAAGTAACGCAAAAACACAGTGACACTGGGTACTGTAACACAATAACACAGTGACACTGGGTATAGAAACACAATAACACAGTGACACTGGGTACAGAAACACAATAACACAGTGACACTGGGTACAGTAACACAATAACACAGTGACACTTGGTACTGTAACACAGTAACTAAGTGACACTGGATATAGTAACACAATAACACAGTGACACTGGGTAAAGTAACGCAAAAACACAGTGACACTGGGTACTGTAACACAATAACAAAGTGACACTGGGTATAGAAACACAATAACACAGTGACACTGGGTACAGAAACACAATAACACAGTGACACTGGGTACAGTAACATAATAACACACTGACATTGGGTAAAGAAACACAATAACACAGTGACACTGGTTACAGTAGCACAATAACACAGTGACACTTGGTACTGTAACACAGTAACTAAGTGACACTGGATATAGTAACACAATAACACAGTGACACTGGGTAAAGTATCGCAAAAACACAGTGACACTGGGTATAGAAACACAATAACACAGTGACATTGGGTACAGAAACACAATAACACAGTGACAGTGGGTACAGTAACATAATAACACACTGACATTGGGTACAGAAACACAATAACTCAGTGACACTGGCTACAGGAACACAATAACACAGTGACACTGGGTAAAGTAACGCAAAAACACAGTGACACTGGGTACTGTAACACAATAACACAGTGACACTGGGTATAGAAACACAATAACACAGTGACACTGGGTACAGAAACACAATAACAGAGTGACACTGGGTACAGTAACATAATAACACACTGACATTGGGTACTGTAACACAGTAACTAAGTGACACTGGATATAGTAACACAATAACACAGTGACACTGGGTAAAGTAACGCAAAAACACAGTGACACTGGGTACTGTAACACAATAACACAGTGACACTGGGCACAGAAAGACAATAACACAGTGACACTGGCTACAGGAACACAATAACACAGTGACACTGGGTAAAGAAACACAATAACACAGTGACACTGGTTACAGTAGCACAATAACACAGTGACACTGGGTACAGTAACACAATAACACAGTGACACTGGATATAGTAACACAATAACACAGTGACACTGGGTATAGAAACACAATAACACACTGACATTGGGTACAGAAACACTATAACTCAGTGACACTGGCTACAGGAACACAATAACACAGTGACACTGGATATAGTAACACAATAACACAGTGACACTGGGTAAAGTAACGCAAAAACACAGTGACACTGGGTACTGTAACACAATAACACAGTGACACTGGGTATAGAAACACAATAACACAGTGACACTGGGTACAGAAACACAATAACACAGTGACACTGGGTACAGTAACACAATAACACAGTGACACTGGGTACATAAACACAATAACACAGTGTCACTGGGTATAGAAACACAATAACACAGTGACACTGGGTACAGAAACACAATAACAGAGTGACACTGGGTACAGTAACATAATAACACACTGACATTGGGTACTGTAACACAGTAACTAAGTGACACTGGATATAGTAACACAATAACACAGTGACACTGGGTAAAGTAACGCAAAAACACAGTGACACTGGGTACTGTAACACAATAACACAGTGACACTGGGTATAGAAACACAATAACACAGTGACACTGGGTAAAGTAACGCAAAAACACAGTGACACTGGGTACTGTAACACAATAACACAGTGACACTGGGTATAGAAACACAATAACACAGTGACACTGGGTACAGAAACACAATAACACAGTGACACTGGGTACAGTAACACAATAACACAGTGACACTGTGTACATTAACACAATAACACCGTGACACTGGGTATAGAAACACAATAACACAGTGACACTGGGTACAGTACTATCATAACACAGTGACACTGGATAGAGAAACAAAAAAACAGTGACACTGGTGAAGAAACACAATAACACAGTGACACTGGGTACAGAAACACAATAACATAGTGACACTGTGTACAGAAACACAATAACACAGTGACACTGGGTATAGAAAAACAATAACACAGTGACACTGGGTTCAGTAACACAATAACACAGTGACATTGGGGATAGAAACACAATAACACAGTGACAATGGGTACAGTAACACAATAACACAGTGACATTGGGGATAGAAACACAATAACACAGTGACACTGGGTACTGTAACACAATAACACAGTGACACTGGGTATAGAAACACAATAACACAGTGACACTGGGTACAGAAACACAATAACACAGTGACACTGGGTACAGTAACACAATAACACAGTGACACTGGGTACATAAACACAATAACACAGTGTCACTGGGTATAGAAACACAATAACACAGTGACACTGGGTACAGAAACACAATAACAGAGTGACACTGGGTACAGTAACATAATAACACACTGACATTGGGTACTGTAACACAGTAACTAAGTGACACTGGATATAGTAACACAATAACACAGTGACACTGGGTAAAGTAACGCAAAAACACAGTGACACTGGGTACTGTAACACAATAACACAGTGACACTGGGTATAGAAACACAATAACACAGTGACACTGGGTAAAGTAACGCAAAAACACAGTGACACTGGGTACTGTAACACAATAACACAGTGACACTGGGTATAGAAACACAATAACACAGTGACACTGGGTACAGAAACACAATAACACAGTGACACTGGGTACAGTAACACAATAACACAGTGACACTGTGTACATTAACACAATAACACCGTGACACTGGGTATAGAAACACAATAACACAGTGACACTGGGTACAGTACTATCATAACACAGTGACACTGGATAGAGAAACAAAAAAACAGTGACACTGGTGAAGAAACACAATAACACAGTGACACTGGGTACAGAAACACAATAACATAGTGACACTGTGTACAGAAACACAATAACACAGTGACACTGGGTATAGAAAAACAATAACACAGTGACACTGGGTTCAGTAACACAATAACACAGTGACATTGGGGATAGAAACACAATAACACAGTGACACTGTGAACAGTAACACAATAACAGAGTGACACTGGGTACAGTAACACAATAACACAGTGACACTGGGTATTGAAACATAATAACACAGTGACAAAGGGTATAGAAACACAACAACACAGTGACACTGGGTACAGAAAGACAATAACACAGTGACACACGGTACAGAAACACAATAACATAGTGACACTGTGTACAGAAACACAATAACACAGTGACACTGGGGATAGAAAAACAATAACACAGTGACACTGGGTTCAGTTACACAATAACACAGTGACATTGGGGATAGAAACACAATAACACAGTGACAATGGGTACAGGAACACAATAACACAGTCACACTGTGAACAGTAACACAATAACACAGTGACACTGGGCACAGAAAAACAATAACACAGTGACACTGGGTACAGTAAAACAATAACACAGTGACACTGGGTATAGAAACACAATAACACAGTGACACTGGGTACAGTAACACAATAACACAGTGACACTGGGTACAGTAACACAATAACACAGTGACACTGGGTGGAGAAACAAAAAAACACAGTGACACTGGGTGAAGAAACACAATAACACAGTGGCACTGGGTACAGAAACACAATAACATAGTGACACTGTGTACAGAAACACAATAACACAGTGACACTGGGTATAGAAAAACAATAACACAGTGACACTGGGTACAGTAACACAATAACTCAGTGACACTGGGTACAGAAACACAATAACACAGTGACACTGTGAACAGTAACACAAAAACACAGTGACACTTGGTACAGCAACACAATAACACAGTGACACTGGGTATAGAAACACAATAACACAGTGACACTGTGTATAGAAACACAATAACTCAGTGACACTGTGTACAGCAACACAATAACACAGTGACACTGGGTACAGTAACACAATAACACATTGGCACTGGGTACAGAAACACAATAACACAGTGACACTTGGGACAGTAACTCAATAACACAGTGACACTGGGTATGGAAACATAATAACACACTGACATTGGGTACAGAAACACAATAACACAGTGACACTGGGCACAGAAAGACAATAACACAGTGACACTGGTTACAGTAGCACAATAACACAGTGACACTGGGTATAGAAACACAATAACACACTGACATTGGGTACAGAAACACAATAACACAGTGACATTGGGGATAGAAACACAATAACACAGTGACAATGGGTACAGTAACACAATAGCTCAGTGACACTGGGTACAGAAACACAATAACACAGTGACACTGGGTACAGAAACACAATAACACTGTGACACTGTGAACAGTAACACAATAACAGAGTGACACTGGGTACAGAAACACAATAACACAGTGACACTGGGTATAGAAACATAATAACACAGTGACAAAGGGTATAGAAACACAACAACACAGTGACACTGGGTACAGAAAGACAATAACACAGTGACACTGGGTACAGTAACACAATAACACAGTGACACTGTGTACATTAACACAATAACACCGTGACACTGGGTATAGAAACACAATAACACAGTGACACTGGGTACAGTACTAGCATAACACAGTGACACTGGGTAGAGAAACAAAAAAACACAGTGACACTGGGTATAGAAAAACAATAACACAGTGACACTGGGTTCAGTTACACAATAACACAGTGACATTGGGGATAGAAACACAATAACACAGTGACAATGGGTACAGTAACACAATAACTCAGTGACACTGGGTACAGAAACACAATAACACAGTGACACTGTGAACAGTAACACAATAACACAGTGACACTGGGTATAGAAACACAATAACACAGTGACACTATGTATAGAAACACAATAACTCAGTGACACTGGGTACAGCAACACAATAACACAGTGACACTGGGTACAGTAACACAATAACACAGTGACACTGGGCATAGAAACATAATAACACAGTCACACTGTGAACAGTAACACAATAACACAGTGACACTGGGCACAGAAAAACAATAACACAGTGACACTGGGTACAGCAACACAATAACACAGTGACACTGGGCACAGAAAGACAATAACACAGTGACACTGGGCACAGAAAGACAATAACACAGTGACACTGGCTACAGGAACACAATAACACAGTGACACTGGGTAAAGAAACACAATAACACAGTGACACTGGTTACAGTAGCACAATAACACAGTGACACTGGGTACAGTAACACAATAACACAGTGACACTGGTTATCGTAACACAATAACACAGTGACACTGGGTATAGAAACACAATAACACACTGACATTGGGTACAGAAACACAATAACTCAGTGACACTGACTACAGGAACACAATAACACAGTGACACTGGATATAGTAACACAATAACACAGTGACACTGGGTAAAGTAACGCAAAAACACAGTGACACTGTGTACATTAACACAATAACACAGTGACACTGGGTATAGAAACACAATAACACAGTGACACTGGGTACAGAAACAAAATAACACAGTGACACTGGGTACAGTAACACAATAACACAGTGACACTTGGTACTGTAACACAGTAACTAAGTGACACTGGATATAGTAACACAATAACACAGTGACACTGGGTAAAGTAACGCAAAAACACAGTGACACTGGGTACTGTAACACAATAACACAGTGACACTGGGTATAGAAACACAATAACACAGTGACACTGGGTACAGAAACACAATAACACAGTGACACTGGGTACAGTAACATAATAACACACTGACATTGGGTACAGAAACACAATAACTCAGTGACACTGGCTACAGGAACACAATAACACAGTGACACTGGGTAAAGTAACGCAAATACACAGTGACACTGGGTACTGTAACACAATAACACAGTGACACTGGGTATAGAAACACAATAACACAGTGACACTGGGTACAGAAACACAATAACAGAGTGACACTGGGTACAGTAACATAATAACACACTGACATTGGGTACTGTAACACTGTAACTAAGTGACACTGGATATAGTAACACAATAACACAGTGACACTGGGTAAAGTAACGCAAAAACACAGTGACACTGGGTACTGTAACACAATAACACAGTGACACTGGGCACAGAAAGACAATAACACAGTGACACTGGTTACAGGAACACAATAACACAGTGACACTGGGTAAAGAAACACAATAACACAGTGACACTGGTTACAGTAGCACAATAACACAGTGACACTGGGTACAGTAACACAATAACACAGTGACACTGGGTATAGTAACACAATAACACAGTGACACTGGGTATAGAAACACAATAACACACTGACATTGGGTACAGAAACACAATAACTCAGTGACACTGGCTACAGGAACACAATAACACAGTGACACTGGATATAGTAACACAATAACACAGTGACACTGGGTAAAGTAACGCAAAAACACAGTGACACTGGGTACTGTAACACAATAACACAGTGACACTGGGTATAGAAACACAATAACACAGTGACACTGGGTACAGAAACACAATAACACAGTGACACTGGGTACAGTAACACAATAACACAGTGACACTGGGTACATAAACACAATAACACAGTGACACTGGGTATAGAAACACAATAACACAGTGACACTGGGTACAGAAACACAATAACAGAGTGACACTGGGTACAGTAACATAATAACACACTGACATTGGGTACTGTAACACAGTAACTAAGTGACACTGGATATAGTAACACAATAACACAGTGACACTGGGTAAAGTAACGCAAAAACACAGTGACACTGGGTACTGTAACACAATAACACAGTGACACTGGGTATAGAAACACAATAACACAGTGACACTGGGTAAAGTAACGCAAAAACACAGTGACACTGGGTACTGTAACACAATAACACAGTGACACTGGGTATAGAAACACAATAACACAGTGACACTGGGTACAGAAACACAATAACACAGTGACACTGGGTACAGTAACACAATAACACAGTGACACTGTGTACATTAACACAATAACACCATGACACTGGGTATAGAAACACAATAACACAGTGACACTGGGTACAGTACTATCATAACACAGTGACACTGGGTAGAGAAACAAAAAAACACAGTGACACTGGTGAAGAAACACAATAACACAGTGACACTGGGTACAGAAACACAATAACATAGTGACACTGTGTACAGAAACACAATAACACAGTGACACTGGGTATAGAAAAACAATAACACAGTGACACTGGGTTCAGTAACACAATAACACAGTGACATTGGGGATAGAAACACAATAACACAGTGACAATGGGTACAGTAACACAATAACTCAGTGACACTGGGTACAGAAACACAATAACACAGTGACACTGTGAACAGTAACACAATAACAGAGTGACACTGGGTACAGTAACACAATAACACAGTGACACTGGGTATTGAAACATAATAACACAGTGACAAAGGGTATAGAAACACAACAACACAGTGACACTGGGTACAGAAAGACAATAACACAGTGACACTGGGTACAGTAACACAATAACACAGTGACACTGTGTACATTAACACAATAACACCGTGACACTGGGTATAGAAACACAATAACACAGTGACACTGGGTACAGTACTATCATAACACAGTGACACTGGGTAGAGAAACAAAAAAACACAGTGACACTGGGTGAAGAAACACAATAACACAGTGACACACGGTACAGAAACACAATAACATAGTGACACTGTGTACAGAAACACAATAACACAGTGACACTGGGGATAGAAAAACAATAACACAGTGACACTGGGTTCAGTTACACAATAACACAGTGACACTGGGTATAGAAACACAATAACACAGTGACACTGGGTACATAAACACAATAACACAGTGACACTGGGTATAGAAACACAATAACACAGTGACACTGGGTACAGAAACACAATAACAGAGTGACACTGGGTACAGTAACATAATAACACACTGACATTGGGTACTGTAACACAGTAACTAAGTGACACTGGATATAGTAACACAATAACACAGTGACACTGGGTAAAGTAACGCAAAAACACAGTGACACTGGGTACTGTAACACAATAACACAGTGACACTGGGTATAGAAACACAATAACACAGTGACACTGGGTAAAGTAACGCAAAAACACAGTGACACTGGGTACTGTAACACAATAACACAGTGACACTGGGTATAGAAACACAATAACACAGTGACACTGGGTATAGAAAAACAATAACACAGTGACACTGGGTTCAGTAACACAATAACACAGTGACATTGGGGATAGAAACACAATAACACAGTGACAATGGGTACAGTAACACAATAACACAGTGACATTGGGGATAGAAACACAATAACACAGTGACACTGGGTACTGTAACACAATAACACAGTGACACTGGGTATAGAAACAAAATAACACAGTGACACTGGGTACAGAAACACAATAACACAGTGACACTGGGTACAGTAACACAATAACACACTGACATTGGGTACAGAAACACAATAACTCAGTGACACTGGCTACAGGAACACAATAACACAGTGACACTGGATATAGTAACACAATAACACAGTGACACTGGGTAAAGTAACGCAAAAACACAGTGACACTGGGTACTGTAACACAATAACACAGTGACACTGGGTATAGAAACACAATAACACAGTGACACTGGGTACAGAAACACAATAACACAGTGACACTGGGTACAGTAACACAATAACACAGTGACACTGGGTACATAAACACAATAACACAGTGACACTGGGTATAGAAACACAATAACACAGTGACACTGGGTACAGAAACACAATAACAGAGTGACACTGGGTACAGTAACATAATAACACACTGACATTGGGTACTGTAACACAGTAACTAAGTGACACTGGATATAGTAACACAATAACACAGTGACACTGGGTAAAGTAACGCAAAAACACAGTGACACTGGGTACTGTAACACAATAACACAGTGACACTGGGTATAGAAACACAATAACACAGTGACACTGGGTAAAGTAACGCAAAAACACAGTGACACTGGGTACTGTAACACAATAACACAGTGACACTGGGTATAGAAACACAATAACACAGTGACACTGGGTACAGAAACACAATAACACAGTGACACTGGGTACAGTAACACAATAACACAGTGACACTGTGTACATTAACACAATAACACCATGACACTGGGTATAGAAACACAATAACACAGTGACACTGGGTACAGTACTATCATAACACAGTGACACTGGGTAGAGAAACAAAAAAACACAGTGACACTGGTGAAGAAACACAATAACACAGTGACACTGGGTACAGAAACACAATAACATAGTGACACTGTGTACAGAAACACAATAACACAGTGACACTGGGTATAGAAAAACAATAACACAGTGACACTGGGTTCAGTAACACAATAACACAGTGACATTGGGGATAGAAACACAATAACACAGTGACAATGGGTACAGTAACACAATAACTCAGTGACACTGGGTACAGAAACACAATAACACAGTGACACTGTGAACAGTAACACAATAACAGAGTGACACTGGGTACAGTAACACAATAACACAGTGACACTGGGTATTGAAACATAATAACACAGTGACAAAGGGTATAGAAACACAACAACACAGTGACACTGGGTACAGAAAGACAATAACACAGTGACACTGGGTACAGTAACATAATAACACAGTGACACTGTGTACATTAACACAATAACACCGTGACACTGGGTATAGAAACACAATAACACAGTGACACTGGGTACAGTACTATCATAACACAGTGACACTGGGTAGAGAAACAAAAAAACACAGTGACACTGGGTGAAGAAACACAATAACACAGTGACACACGGTACAGAAACACAATAACATAGTGACACTGTGTACAGAAACACAATAACACAGTGACACTGGGGATAGAAAAACAATAACACAGTGACACTGGGTTCAGTTACACAATAACACAGTGACACTGGGTATAGAAACACAATAACACAGTGACACTGGGTACATAAACACAATAACACAGTGACACTGGGTATAGAAACACAATAACACAGTGACACTGGGTACAGAAACACAATAACAGAGTGACACTGGGTACAGTAACATAATAACACACTGACATTGGGTACTGTAACACAGTAACTAAGTGACACTGGATATAGTAACACAATAACACAGTGACACTGGGTAAAGTAACGCAAAAACACAGTGACACTGGGTACTGTAACACAATAACACAGTGACACTGGGTATAGAAACACAATAACACAGTGACACTGGGTAAAGTAACGCAAAAACACAGTGACACTGGGTACTGTAACACAATAACACAGTGACACTGGGTATAGAAACACAATAACACAGTGACACTGGGTACAGAAACACAATAACACAGTGACACTGGGTACAGTAACACAATAACACAGTGACACTGTGTACATTAACACAATAACACCGTGACACTGGGTATAGAAACACAATAACACAGTGACACTGGGTACAGTACTATCATAACACAGTGACACTGGGTAGAGAAACAAAAAAACACAGTGACACTGGTGAAGAAACACAATAACACAGTGACACTGGGTACAGAAACACAATAACATAGTGACACTGTGTACAGAAACACAATAACACAGTGACACTGGGTATAGAAAAACAATAACACAGTGACACTGGGTTCAGTAACACAATAACACAGTGACATTGGGGATAGAAACACAATAACACAGTGACACTGGGTACAGAAACACAATAACATAGTGACACTGTGTACAGAAACACAATAACACAGTGACACTGGGTATAGAAAAACAATAACACAGTGACACTGGGTTCAGTAACACAATAACACAGTGACATTGGGGATAGAAACACAATAACACAGTGACAATGGGTACAGTAACACAATAACTCAGTGACACTGGGTACAGAAACACAATAACACAGTGACACTGTGAACAGTAACACAATAACAGAGTGACACTGGGTACAGTAACACAATAACACAGTGACACTGGGTATTGAAACATAATAACACAGTGACAAAGGGTATAGAAACACAACAACACAGTGACACTGGGTACAGAAAGACAATAACACAGTGACACTGGGTACAGTAACACAATAACACAGTGACACTGTGTACATTAACACAATAACACCGTGACACTGGGTATAGAAACACAATAACACAGTGACACTGGGTACAGTACTATCATAACACAGTGACACTGGGTAGAGAAACAAAAAAACACAGTGACACTGGGTGAAGAAACACAATAACACAGTGACACACGGTACAGAAACACAATAACATAGTGACACTGTGTACAGAAACACAATAACACAGTGACACTGGGGATAGAAAAACAATAACACAGTGACACTGGGTTCAGTTACACAATAACACAGTGACATTGGGGATAGAAACACAATAACACAGTGACAATGGGTACAGTAACACAATAACACAGTGACACTGTGTACAGAAACAGAATAACACAGTGACACTGGGTACAGGAACACAATAACACAGTCACACTGTGAACAGTAACACAATAACACAGTGACACTGGGCACAGAAAAACAATAACACAGTGACACTGGGTACAGTAAAACAATAACACAGTGACACTGGGTATAGAAACACAATAACACAGTGACACTGGGTACAGTAACACAATAACACAGTGACACTGGGTACAGTAACAAAATAACGCAGTGACACTGGGTGAAGAAACACAATAACACAGTGACACTGGGTACAGTAACACAATAACACAGTGACACTGTGTACAGAAACACAATAACACATGACACTGGGTATAGAAACACAATAACACAGTGACACTGGGTACAGTACTATCATAACACAGTGACACTGGGTAGAGAAACAAAAAAACACAGTGACACTGGGTATAGAAAAACAATAACACAGTGACACTGGGTTCAGTTACACAATAACACAGTGACATTGGGGATAGAAACACAATAACACAGTGACAATGGGTACAGTAACACAATAACTCAGTGACACTGGGTACAGAAACACAATAACACAGTGACACTGTGAACAGTAACACAATAACAGAGTGACACTGGGTATTGAAACATAATAACACAGTGACAAAGGGTATAGAAACACAACAACACAGTGACACTGGGTACAGAAAGACAATTACACAGTGACACTGGGTACAGTAACACAATAACACAGTGACACTGTGTACATTAACACAATAACACCGTGACACTGGGTATAGAAACACAATAACACAGTGACACTGGGTACAGTACTATCATAACACAGTGACACTGGGTAGAGAAACAAAAAAACACAGTGACACTGGGTATAGAAAAACAATAACACAGTGACACTGGGTTCAGTTACACAATAACACAGTGACATTGGGGATAGAAACACAATAACTCAGTGACA
This sequence comes from Heterodontus francisci, assembly GCF_036365525.1. Taxonomy (NCBI): domain Eukaryota; kingdom Metazoa; phylum Chordata; class Chondrichthyes; order Heterodontiformes; family Heterodontidae; genus Heterodontus; species Heterodontus francisci. The sequence continues at coordinate 417,031 of NC_090410.1, forward strand.
CTGGGTACAGAAACACAATAACACAGTGACACTGTGAACAGTAACACAATAACAGAGTGACACTGGGTACAGTAACACAATAACACAGTGACACTGGGTATAGAAACATAATAACTCAGTGACACTGGGTACAGCAACACAATAACACAGTGACACTGGGTACAGAAACACAATAACACAGTGACACTGTGAACAGTAACACAAAAACACAGTGACACTTGGTACAGCAACACAATAACACAGTGACACTGGGTATAGAAACACAATAACACAGTGACACTGTGTATAGAAACACAATAACTCAGTGACACTGTGTACAGCAACACAATAACACAGTGACACTGGGTACAGTAACACAATAACACATTGGCACTGGGTACAGAAACACAATAACACAGTGACACTTGGGACAGTAACTCAATAACACAGTGACACTGGGTATGGAAACATAATAACACACTGACATTGGGTACAGAAACACAATAACACAGTGACACTGGGCACAGAAAGACAATAACACAGTGACACTGGTTACAGTAGCACAATAACACAGTGACACTGGGTATAGAAACACAATAACACACTGACATTGGGTACAGAAACACAATAACACAGTGACATTGGGGATAGAAACACAATAACACAGTGACAATGGGTACAGTAACACAATATCTCAGTGACACTGGGTACAGAAACACAATAACACAGTGACACTGTGAACAGTAACACAATAACAGAGTGACACTGGGTACAGAAACACAATAACACAGTGACACTGGGTATAGAAACATAATAACACAGTGACAAAGGGTATAGAAACACAACAACACAGTGACACTGGGTACAGAAAGACAATAACACAGTGACACTGGGTACAGTAACACAATAACACAGTGACACTGTGTACATTAACACAATAACACCGTGACACTGGGTATAGAAACACAATAACACAGTGACACTGGGTACAGTACTATCATAACACAGTGACACTGGGTAGAGAAACAAAAAAACACAGTGACACTGGTGAAGAAACACAATAACACAGTGACACTGGGTACAGAAACACAATAACATAGTGACACTGTGTACAGAAACACAATAACACAGTGACACTGGGTATAGAAAAACAATAACACAGTGACACTGGGTTCAGTAACACAATAACACAGTGACATTGGGGATAGAAACACAATAACACAGTGACAATGGGTACAGTAACACAATAACTCAGTGACACTGGGTACAGAAACACAATAACACAGTGACACTGTGAACAGTAACACAATAACAGAGTGACACTGGGTACAGTAACACAATAACACAGTGACACTGGGTATTGAAACATAATAACACAGTGACAAAGGGTATAGAAACACAACAACACAGTGACACTGGGTACAGAAAGACAATAACACAGTGACACTGGGTACAGTAACACAATAACACAGTGACACTGTGTACATTAACACAATAACACCGTGACACTGGGTATAGAAACACAATAACACAGTGACACTGGGTACAGTACTATCATAACACAGTGACACTGGGTAGAGAAACAAAAAAACACAGTGACACTGGGTGAAGAAACACAATAACACAGTGACACACGGTACAGAAACACAATAACATAGTGACACTGTGTACAGAAACACAATAACACAGTGACACTGGGGATAGAAAAACAATAACACAGTGACACTGGGTTCAGTTACACAATAACACAGTGACACTGGGTATAGAAACACAATAACACAGTGACACTGGGTACATAAACACAATAACACAGTGACACTGGGTATAGAAACACAATAACACAGTGACACTGGGTACAGAAACACAATAACAGAGTGACACTGGGTACAGTAACATAATAACACACTGACATTGGGTACTGTAACACAGTAACTAAGTGACACTGGATATAGTAACACAATAACACAGTGACACTGGGTAAAGTAACGCAAAAACACAGTGACACTGGGTACTGTAACACAATAACACAGTGACACTGGGTATAGAAACACAATAACACAGTGACACTGGGTAAAGTAACGCAAAAACACAGTGACACTGGGTACTGTAACACAATAACACAGTGACACTGGGTATAGAAACACAATAACACAGTGACACTGGGTACAGAAACACAATAACACAGTGACACTGGGTACAGTAACACAATAACACAGTGACACTGTGTACATTAACACAATAACACCGTGACACTGGGTATAGAAACACAATAACACAGTGACACTGGGTACAGTACTATCATAACACAGTGACACTGGGTAGAGAAACAAAAAAACACAGTGACACTGGTGAAGAAACACAATAACACAGTGACACTGGGTACAGAAACACAATAACATAGTGACACTGTGTACAGAAACACAATAACACAGTGACACTGGGTATAGAAAAACAATAACACAGTGACACTGGGTTCAGTAACACAATAACACAGTGACATTGGGGATAGAAACACAATAACACAGTGACACTGGGTACAGAAACACAATAACATAGTGACACTGTGTACAGAAACACAATAACACAGTGACACTGGGTATAGAAAAACAATAACACAGTGACACTGGGTTCAGTAACACAATAACACAGTGACATTGGGGATAGAAACACAATAACACAGTGACAATGGGTACAGTAACACAATAACTCAGTGACACTGGGTACAGAAACACAATAACACAGTGACACTGTGAACAGTAACACAATAACAGAGTGACACTGGGTACAGTAACACAATAACACAGTGACACTGGGTATTGAAACATAATAACACAGTGACAAAGGGTATAGAAACACAACAACACAGTGACACTGGGTACAGAAAGACAATAACACAGTGACACTGGGTACATTAACACAATAACACCGTGACACTGGGTATAGAAACACAATAACACAGTGACACTGGGTACAGTACTATCATAACACAGTGACACTGGGTAGAGAAACAAAAAAACACAGTGACACTGGGTGAAGAAACACAATAACACAGTGACACACGGTACAGAAACACAATAACATAGTGACACTGTGTACAGAAACACAATAACACAGTGACACTGGGGATAGAAAAACAATAACACAGTGACACTGGGTTCAGTTACACAATAACACAGTGACATTGGGGATAGAAACACAATAACACAGTGACAATGGGTACAGTAACACAATAACACAGTGACACTGTGTACAGAAACAGAATAACACAGTGACACTGGGTACAGGAACACAATAACACAGTCACACTGTGAACAGTAACACAATAACACAGTGACACTGGGCACAGAAAAACAATAACACAGTGACACTGGGTACAGTAAAACAATAACACAGTGACACTGGGTATAGAAACACAATAACACAGTGACACTGGGTACAGTAACACAATAACACAGTGACACTGGGTACAGTAACAAAATAACGCAGTGACACTGGGTGAAGAAACACAATAACACAGTGACACTGGGTACAGTAACACAATAACACAGTGACACTGTGTACAGAAACACAATAACACATGACACTGGGTATAGAAACACAATAACACAGTGACACTGGGTACAGTACTATCATAACACAGTGACACTGGGTAGAGAAACAAAAAAACACAGTGACACTGGGTATAGAAAAACAATAACACAGTGACACTGGGTTCAGTTACACAATAACACAGTGACATTGGGGATAGAAACACAATAACACAGTGACAATGGGTACAGTAACACAATAACTCAGTGACACTGGGTACAGAAACACAATAACACAGTGACACTGTGAACAGTAACACAATAACAGAGTGACACTGGGTACAGTAACACAATAACACAGTGACACTGGGTATAGAAACATAATAACTCAGTGACACTGGGTACAGCAACACAATAACACAGTGACACTGGGTACAGAAACACAATAACACAGTGACACTGTGAACAGTAACACAAAAACACAGTGACACTTGGTACAGCAACACAATAACACAGTGACACTGGGTATAGAAACACAATAACACAGTGACACTGTGTATAGAAACACAATAACTCAGTGACACTGTGTACAGCAACACAATAACACAGTGACACTGGGTACAGTAACACAATAACACATTGGCACTGGGTACAGAAACACAATAACACAGTGACACTTGGGACAGTAACTCAATAACACAGTGACACTGGGTATGGAAACATAATAACACACTGACATTGGGTACAGAAACACAATAACACAGTGACACTGGGCACAGAAAGACAATAACACAGTGACACTGGTTACAGTAGCACAATAACACAGTGACACTGGGTATAGAAACACAATAACACACTGACATTGGGTACAGAAACACAATAACACAGTGACATTGGGGATAGAAACACAATAACACAGTGACAATGGGTACAGTAACACAATAGCTCAGTGACACTGGGTACAGAAACACAATAACACAGTGACACTGTGAACAGTAACACAATAACAGAGTGACACTGGGTACAGAAACACAATAACACAGTGACACTGGGTATAGAAACATAATAACACAGTGACAAAGGGTATAGAAACACAACAACACAGTGACACTGGGTACAGAAAGACAATAACACAGTGACACTGGGTACAGTAACACAGTAACACAGTGACACTGTGTACATTAACACAATAACACCGTGACACTGGGTATAGAAACACAATAACACAGTGACACTGGGTACAGTACTAGCATAACACAGTGACACTGGGTAGAGAAACAAAAAAACACAGTGACACTGGGTATAGAAAAACAATAACACAGTGACACTGGGTTCAGTTACACAATAACACAGTGACATTGGGGATAGAAACACAATAACACAGTGACAATGGGTACAGTAACACAATAACTCAGTGACACTGGGTACAGAAACACAATAACACAGTGACACTGTGAACAGTAACACAATAACACAGTGACACTGGGTATAGAAACACAATAACACAGTGACACTATGTATAGAAACACAATAACTCAGTGACACTGGGTACAGCAACACAATAACACAGTGACACTGGGTACAGTAACACAATAACACAGTGACACTGGGTATAGAAACATAATAACACAGTCACACTGTGAACAGTAACACAATAACACAGTGACACTGGGCACAGAAAAACAATAACACAGTGACACTGGGTACAGCAACACAATAACACAGTGACACTGGGCACAGAAAGACAATAACACAGTGACACAAGGCACAGAAAGACAATAACACAGTGACACTGGCTACAGGAACACAATAACACAGTGACACTGGGTAAAGAAACACAATAACACAGTGACACTGGTTACAGTAGCACAATAACACAGTGACACTGGGTACAGTAACACAATAACACAGTGACACTGGGTATAGTAACACAATAACACAGTGACACTGGGTATAGAAACACAATAACACACTGACATTGGGTACAGAAACACAATAACTCAGTGACACTGGCTACAGGAACACAATAACACAGTGACACTGGATATAGTAACACAATAACACAGTGACACTGGGTAAACTAACGCAAAAACACAGTGACACTGTGTACATTAACACAATAACACAGTGACACTGGGTATAGAAACACAATAACACAGTGACACTGGGTACAGAAACACAATAACACAGTGACACTGGGTACAGTAACACAATAACACAGTGACACTTGGTACTGTAACACAGTAACTAAGTGACACTGGATATAGTAACACAATAACACAGTGACACTGGGTAAAGTAACGCAAAAACACAGTGACACTGGGTACTGTAACACAATAACACAGTGACACTGGGTATAGAAACACAATAACACAGTGACACTGGGTACAGAAACACAATAACACAGTGACACTGGGTACAGTAACATAATAACACACTGACATTGGGTACAGAAACACAATAACTCAGTGACACTGGCTACAGGAACACAATAACACAGTGACACTGGGTAAAGTAACGCAAAAACACAGTGACACTGGGTACTGTAACACAATAACACAGTGACACTGGGTATAGAAACACAATAACACAGTGACACTGGGTACAGAAACACAATAACAGAGTGACACTGGGTACAGTAACATAATAACACACTGACATTGGGTACTGTAACACAGTAACTAAGTGACACTGGATATAGTAACACAATAACACAGTGACACTGGGTAAAGTAACGCAAAAACACAGTGACACTGGGTACTGTAACACAATAACACAGTGACACTGGGCACAGAAAGACAATAACACAGTGACACTGGCTACAGGAACACAATAACACAGTGACACTGGGTAAAGAAACACAATAACACAGTGACACTGGGTACATAAACACAATAACACAGTGACACTGGGTATAGAAACACAATAACACAGTGACAATGGGTACAGTAACACAATAACTCAGTGACACTGGGTACAGAAACACAATAACACAGTGACACTGTGAACAGTAACACAATAACACAGTGACACTGGGTATAGAAACACAATAACACAGTGACACTATGTATAGAAACACAATAACTCAGTGACACTGGGTACAGCAACACAATAACACAGTGACACTGGGTACAGTAACACAATAACACAGTGACACTGGGCATAGAAACATAATAACACAGTCACACTGTGAACAGTAACACAATAACACAGTGACACTGGGCACAGAAAAACAATAACACAGTGACACTGGGTACAGCAACACAATAACACAGTGACACTGGGCACAGAAAGACAATAACACAGTGACACTGGGCACAGAAAGACAATAACACAGTGACACTGGCTACAGGAACACAATAACACAGTGACACTGGGTAAAGAAACACAATAACACAGTGACACTGGTTACAGTAGCACAATAACACAGTGACACTGGGTACAGTAACACAATAACACAGTGACACTGGTTATAGTAACACAATAACACAGTGACACTGGGTATAGAAACACAATAACACACTGACATTGGGTACAGAAACACAATAACTCAGTGACACTGACTACAGGAACACAATAACACAGTGACACTGGATATAGTAACACAATAACACAGTGACACTGGGTAAAGTAACGTAAAAACACAGTGACACTGTGTACATTAACACAATAACACAGTGACACTGGGTATAGAAACACAATAACACAGTGACACTGGGTACAGAAACACAATAACAGAGTGACACTGGGTACAGTAACATAATAACACACTGACATTGGGTACTGTAACACAGTAACTAAGTGACACTGGATATAGTAACACAATAACACAGTGACACTGGGTAAAGTAACGCAAAAACACAGTGACACTGGGTACTGTAACACAATAACACAGTGACACTGGGTATAGAAACACTAATAACACAGTGACACTGGGTAAAGTAACGCAAAAACACAGTGACACTGGGTACTGTAACACAATAACACAGTGACACTGGGTATAGAAACACAATAACACAGTGACACTGGGTACAGAAACACAATAACACAGTGACACTGGGTACAGTAACACAATAACACAGTGACACTGTGTACATTAACACAATAACACCGTGACACTGGGTATAGAAACACAATAACACAGTGACACTGGGTACAGTACTATCATAACACAGTGACACTGGGTAGAGAAACAAAAAAACACAGTGACACTGGTGAAGAAACACAATAACACAGTGACACTGGGTACAGAAACACAATAACATAGTGACACTGTGTACAGAAACACAATAACACAGTGACACTGGGTATAGAAAAACAATAACACAGTGACACTGGGTTCAGTAACACAATAACACAGTGACATTGGGGATAGAAACACAATAACACAGTGACAATGGGTACAGTAACACAATAACTCAGTGACACTGGGTACAGAAACACAATAACACAGTGACACTGTGAACAGTAACACAATAACAGAGTGACACTGGGTACAGTAACACAATAACACAGTGACACTGGGTATTGAAACATAATAACACAGTGACAAAGGGTATAGAAACACAACAACACAGTGACACTGGGTACAGAAAGACAATAACACAGTGACACTGGGTACAGTAACACAATAACACAGTGACACTGTGTACATTAACACAATAACACCGTGACACTGGGTATAGAAACACAATAACACAGTGACACTGGGTACAGTACTATCATAACACAGTGACACTGGGTAGAGAAACAAAAAAACACAGTGACACTGGGTGAAGAAACACAATAACACAGTGACACACGGTACAGAAACACAATAACATAGTGACACTGTGTACAGAAACACAATAACACAGTGACACTGGGGATAGAAAAACAATAACACAGTGACACTGGGTTCAGTTACACAATAACACAGTGACACTGGGTATAGAAACACAATAACACAGTGACACTGGGTACATAAACACAATAACACAGTGACACTGGGTATAGAAACACAATAACACAGTGACACTGGGTACAGAAACACAATAACAGAGTGACACTGGGTACAGTAACATAATAACACACTGACATTGGGTACTGTAACACAGTAACTAAGTGACACTGGATATAGTAACACAATAACACAGTGACACTGGGTGAAGAAACACAATAACACAGTGACACACGGTACAGAAACACAATAACATAGTGACACTGTGTACAGAAACACAATAACACAGTGACACTGTGTACATTAACACAATAACACCGTGACACTGTGAACAGTAACACAATAACAGAGTGACACTGGGTACAGTAACACAATAACACAGTGACACTGGGTATTGAAACATAATAACACAGTGACAAAGGGTATAGAAACACAACAACACAGTGACACTGGGTACAGAAAGACAATAACACAGTGACACTGGGTACAGTAACACAATAACACAGTGACACTGTGTACATTAACACAATAACACCGTGACACTGGGTATAGAAACACAATAACACAGTGACACTGGGTACAGTACTATCATAACACAGTGACACTGGGTAGAGAAACAAAAAAACACAGTGACACTGGGTGAAGAAACACAATAACACAGTGACACACGGTACAGAAACACAATAACATAGTGACACTGTGTACAGAAACACAATAACACAGTGACACTGGGGATAGAAAAACAATAACACAGTGACACTGGGTTCAGTTACACAATAACACAGTGACACTGGGTATAGAAACACAATAACACAGTGACACTGGGTACATAAACACAATAACACAGTGACACTGGGTATAGAAACACAATAACACAGTGACACTGGGTACAGAAACACAATAACAGAGTGACACTGGGTACAGTAACATAATAACACACTGACATTGGGTACTGTAACACAGTAACTAAGTGACACTGGATATAGTAACACAATAACACAGTGACACTGGGTAAAGTAACGCAAAAACACAGTGACACTGGGTACTGTAACACAATAACACAGTGACACTGGGTATAGAAACACAATAACACAGTGACACTGGGTAAAGTAACGCAAAAACACAGTGACACTGGGTACTGTAACACAATAACACAGTGACACTGGGTATAGAAACACAATAACACAGTGACACTGGGTACAGAAACACAATAACACAGTGACACTGGGTACAGTAACACAATAACACAGTGACACTGTGTACATTAACACAATAACACCGTGACACTGGGTATAGAAACACAATAACACAGTGACACTGGGTACAGTACTATCATAACACAGTGACACTGGGTAGAGAAACAAAAAAACACAGTGACACTGGTGAAGAAACACAATAACACAGTGACACTGGGTACAGAAACACAATAACATAGTGACACTGTGCACAGAAACACAATAACACAGTGACACTGGGTATAGAAAAACAATAACACAGTGACACTGGGTTCAGTAACACAATAACACAGTGACATTGGGGATAGAAACACAATAACACAGTGACACTGGGTACAGAAACACAATAACATAGTGACACTGTGTACAGAAACACAATAACACAGTGACACTGGGTATAGAAAAACAATAACACAGTGACACTGGGTTCAGTAACACAATAACACAGTGACATTGGGGATAGAAACACAATAACACAGTGACAATGGGTACAGTAACACAATAGCTCAGTGACACTGGGTACAGAAACACAATAACACAGTGACACTGTGAACAGTAACACAATAACAGAGTGACACTGGGTATAGAAACACAATAACACAGTGACACTGGGTATTGAAACATAATAACACAGTGACAAAGGGTATAGAAACACAACAACACAGTGACACTGGGTACAGAAAGACAATAACACAGTGACACTGGGTACAGTAACACAATAACACAGTGACACTGTGTACATTAACACAATAACACCGTGACACTGGGTATAGAAACACAATAACACAGTGACACTGGGTACAGTACTATCATAACACAGTGACACTGGGTAGAGAAACAAAAAAACACAGTGACACTGGGTGAAGAAACACAATAACACAGTGACACACGGTACAGAAACACAATAACATAGTGACACTGTGTACAGAAACACAATAACACAGTGACACTGGGGATAGAAAAACAATAACACAGTGACACTGGGTTCAGTTACACAATAACACAGTGACATTGGGGATAGAAACACAATAACACAGTGACAATGGGTACAGTAACACAATAACACAGTGACACTGTGTACAGAAACAGAATAACACAGTGACACTGGGTATAGGAACACAATAACACAGTCACACTGTGAACAGTAACACAATAACACAGTGACACTGGGCACAGAAAAACAATAACACAGTGACACTGGGTACAGTAAAACAATAACACAGTGACACTGGGTATAGAAACACAATAACACAGTGACACTGGGTACAGTAACACAATAACACAGTGACACTGGGTACAGTAACAAAATAACGCAGTGACACTGGGTGAAGAAACACAATAACACAGTGACACTGGGTACAGTAACACAATAACACAGTGACACTGTGTACAGAAACACAATAACACATGACACTGGGTATAGAAACACAATAACACAGTGACACTGGGTACAGTACTATCATAACACAGTGACACTGGGTAGAGAAACAAAAAAACACAGTGACACTGGGTATAGAAAAACAATAACACAGTGACACTGGGTTCAGTTACACAATAACACAGTGACATTGGGGATAGAAACACAATAACACAGTGACAATGGGTACAGTAACACAATAACTCAGTGACACTGGGTATAGTAACACAATAACACAGTGACACTGGGTGAAGAAACACAATAACACAGTGACACTGGGTACAGAAACACAATAACACAGTGACACTGTGAACAGTAACACAATAACAGAGTGACACTGGGTACAGTAACACAATAACACAGTGACACTGGGTATAGAAACATAATAACTCAGTGACACTGGGTACAGCAACACAATAACACAGTGACACTGGGTACAGAAACACAATAACACAGTGACACTGTGAACAGTAACACAAAAACACAGTGACACTTGGTACAGCAACACAACAACACAGTGACACTGGGTATAGAAACACAATAACACAGTGACACTGTGTATAGAAACACAATAACTCAGTGACACTGTGTACAGCAACACAATAACACAGTGACACTGGGTACAGTAACACAATAACACATTGGCACTGGGTACAGAAACACAATAACACAGTGACACTTGGGACAGTAACTCAATAACACAGTGACACTGGGTATGGAAACATAATAACACACTGACATTGGGTACAGAAACACAATAACACAGTGACACTGGGCACAGAAAGACAATAACACAGTGACACTGGTTACAGTAGCACAATAACACAGTGACACTGGGTATAGAAACACAATAACACACTGACATTGGGTACAGAAACACAATAACACAGTGACATTGGGGATAGAAACACAATAACACAGTGACAATGGGTACAGTAACACAATAGCTCAGTGACACTGGGTACAGAAACACAATAACACAGTGACACTGTGAACAGTAACACAATAACAGAGTGACACTGGGTACAGAAACACAATAACACAGTGACACTGGGTATAGAAACATAATAACACAGTGACAAAGGGTATAGAAACACAACAACACAGTGACACTGGGTACAGAAAGACAATAACACAGTGACACTGGGTACAGTAACACAATAACACAGTGACACTGTGTACATTAACACAATAACACCGTGACACTGGGTATAGAAACACAATAACACAGTGACACTGGGTACAGTACTAGCATAACACAGTGACACTGGGTAGAGAAACAAAAAAACACAGTGACACTGGGTATAGAAAAACAATAACACAGTGACACTGGGTTCAGTTACACAATAACACAGTGACATTGGGGATAGAAACACAATAACACAGTGACAATGGGTACAGTAACACAATAACTCAGTGACACTGGGTACAGAAACACAATAACACAGTGACACTGTGAACAGTAACACAATAACACAGTGACACTGGGTATAGAAACACAATAACACAGTGACACTATGTATAGAAACACAATAACTCAGTGACACTGGGTACAGCAACACAATAACACAGTGACACTGGGTACAGTAACACAATAACACAGTGACACTGGGTATAGAAACATAATAACACAGTCACACTGTGAACAGTAACACAATAACACAGTGACACTGGGCACAGAAAAACAATAACACAGTGACACTGGGTACAGCAACACAATAACACAGTGACACTGGGCACAGAAAGACAATAACACAGTGACACAAGGCACAGAAAGACAATAACACAGTGACACTGGCTACAGGAACACAATAACACAGTGACACTGGGTAAAGAAACACAATAACACAGTGACACTGGTTACAGTAGCACAATAACACAGTGACACTGGGTACAGTAACACAATAACACAGTGACACTGGGTATAGTAACACAATAACACAGTGACACTGGGTATAGAAACACAATAACACACTGACATTGGGTACAGAAACACAATAACTCAGTGACACTGGCTACAGGAACACAATAACACAGTGACACTGGATATAGTAACACAATAACACAGTGACACTGGGTAAACTAACGCAAAAACACAGTGACACTGTGTACATTAACACAATAACACAGTGACACTGGGTATTGAAACATAATAACACAGTGACAAAGGGTATAGAAACACAACAACACAGTGACACTGGGTACAGAAAGACAATAACACAGTGACACTGGGTACAGTAACACAATAACACAGTGACACTGTGTACATTAACACAATAACACCGTGACACTGGGTATAGAAACACAATAACACAGTGACACTGGGTACAGTACTATCATAACACAGTGACACTGGGTAGAGAAACAAAAAAACACAGTGACACTGGGTGAAGAAACACAATAACACAGTGACACACGGTACAGAAACACAATAACATAGTGACACTGTGTACAGAAACACAATAACACAGTGACACTGGGGATAGAAAAACAATAACACAGTGACACTGGGTTCAGTTACACAATAACACAGTGACATTGGGGATAGAAACACAATAACACAGTGACAATGGGTACAGTAACACAATAACACAGTGACACTGTGTACAGAAACAGAATAACACAGTGACACTGGGTATAGGAACACAATAACACAGTCACACTGTGAACAGTAACACAATAACACAGTGACACTGGGCACAGAAAAACAATAACACAGTGACACTGGGTACAGTAAAACAATAACACAGTGACACTGGGTATAGAAACACAATAACACAGTGACACTGGGTACAGTAACACAATAACACAGTGACACTGGGTACAGTAACAAAATAACGCAGTGACACTGGGTGAAGAAACACAATAACACAGTGACACTGGGTACAGTAACACAATAACACAGTGACACTGTGTACAGAAACACAATAACACATGACACTGGGTATAGAAACACAATAACACAGTGACACTGGGTACAGTACTATCATAACACAGTGACACTGGGTAGAGAAACAAAAAAACACAGTGACACTGGGTATAGAAAAACAATAACACAGTGACACTGGGTTCAGTTACACAATAACACAGTGACATTGGGGATAGAAACACAATAACACAGTGACAATGGGTACAGTAACACAATAACTCAGTGACACTGGGTATAGTAACACAATAACACAGTGACACTGGGTGAAGAAACACAATAACACAGTGACACTGGGTACAGAAACACAATAACACAGTGACACTGTGAACAGTAACACAATAACAGAGTGACACTGGGTACAGTAACACAATAACACAGTGACACTGGGTATAGAAACATAATAACTCAGTGACACTGGGTACAGCAACACAATAACACAGTGACACTGGGTACAGAAACACAATAACACAGTGACACTGTGAACAGTAACACAAAAACACAGTGACACTTGGTACAGCAACACAACAACACAGTGACACTGGGTATAGAAACACAATAACACAGTGACACTGTGTATAGAAACACAATAACTCAGTGACACTGTGTACAGCAACACAATAACACAGTGACACTGGGTACAGTAACACAATAACACATTGGCACTGGGTACAGAAACACAATAACACAGTGACACTTGGGACAGTAACTCAATAACACAGTGACACTGGGTATGGAAACATAATAACACACTGACATTGGGTACAGAAACACAATAACACAGTGACACTGGGCACAGAAAGACAATAACACAGTGACACTGGTTACAGTAGCACAATAACACAGTGACACTGGGTATAGAAACACAATAACACACTGACATTGGGTACAGAAACACAATAACACAGTGACATTGGGGATAGAAACACAATAACACAGTGACAATGGGTACAGTAACACAATAGCTCAGTGACACTGGGTACAGAAACACAATAACACAGTGACACTGTGAACAGTAACACAATAACAGAGTGACACTGGGTACAGAAACACAATAACACAGTGACACTGGGTATAGAAACATAATAACACAGTGACAAAGGGTATAGAAACACAACAACACAGTGACACTGGGTACAGAAAGACAATAACACAGTGACACTGGGTACAGTAACACAATAACACAGTGACACTGTGTACATTAACACAATAACACCGTGACACTGGGTATAGAAACACAATAACACAGTGACACTGGGTACAGTACTAGCATAACACAGTGACACTGGGTAGAGAAACAAAAAAACACAGTGACACTGGGTATAGAAAAACAATAACACAGTGACACTGGGTTCAGTTACACAATAACACAGTGACATTGGGGATAGAAACACAATAACACAGTGACAATGGGTACAGTAACACAATAACTCAGTGACACTGGGTACAGAAACACAATAACACAGTGACACTGTGAACAGTAACACAATAACACAGTGACACTGGGTATAGAAACACAATAACACAGTGACACTATGTATAGAAACACAATAACTCAGTGACACTGGGTACAGCAACACAATAACACAGTGACACTGGGTACAGTAACACAATAACACAGTGACACTGGGTATAGAAACATAATAACACAGTCACACTGTGAACAGTAACACAATAACACAGTGACACTGGGCACAGAAAAACAATAACACAGTGACACTGGGTACAGCAACACAATAACACAGTGACACTGGGCACAGAAAGACAATAACACAGTGACACAAGGCACAGAAAGACAATAACACAGTGACACTGGCTACAGGAACACAATAACACAGTGACACTGGGTAAAGAAACACAATAACACAGTGACACTGGTTACAGTAGCACAATAACACAGTGACACTGGGTACAGTAACACAATAACACAGTGACACTGGGTATAGTAACACAATAACACAGTGACACTGGGTATAGAAACACAATAACACACTGACATTGGGTACAGAAACACAATAACTCAGTGACACTGGCTACAGGAACACAATAACACAGTGACACTGGATATAGTAACACAATAACACAGTGACACTGGGTAAACTAACGCAAAAACACAGTGACACTGTGTACATTAACACAATAACACAGTGACACTGGGTATAGAAACACAATAACACAGTGACACTGGGTACAGAAACACAATAACACAGTGACACTGGGTACAGTAACACAATAACACAGTGACACTTGGTACTGTAACACAGTAACTAAGTGACACTGGATATAGTAACACAATAACACAGTGACACTGGGTAAAGTAACGCAAAAACACAGTGACACTGGGTACTGTAACACAATAACACAGTGACACTGGGTATAGAAACACAATAACACAGTGACACTGGGTACAGAAACACAATAACACAGTGACACTGGGTACAGTAACATAATAACACACTGACATTGGGTACAGAAACACAATAACTCAGTGACACTGGCTACAGGAACACAATAACACAGTGACACTGGGTAAAGTAACGCAAAAACACAGTGACACTGGGTACTGTAACACAATAACACCGTGACACTGGGTATAGAAACACAATAACACAGTGACACTGGGTACAGAAACACAATAACAGAGTGACACTGGGTACAGTAACATAATAACACACTGACATTGGGTACTGTAACACAGTAACTAAGTGACACTGGATATAGTAACACAATAACACAGTGACACTGGGTAAAGTAACGCAAAAACACAGTGACACTGGGTACTGTAACACAATAACACAGTGACACTGGGCACAGAAAGACAATAACACAGTGACACTGGCTACAGGAACACAATAACACAGTGACACTGGGTAAAGAAACACAATAACACAGTGACACTGGGTACATAAACACAATAACACAGTGACACTGGGTATAGAAACACAATAACACAGTGACAATGGGTACAGTAACACAATAACTCAGTGACACTGGGTACAGAAACACAATAACACAGTGACACTGTGAACAGTAACACAATAACACAGTGACACTGGGTATAGAAACACAATAACACAGTGACATTATGTATAGAAACACAATAACTCAGTGACACTGGGTACAGCAACACAATAACACAGTGACACTGGGTACAGTAACACAATAACACAGTGACACTGGGCATAGAAACATAATAACACAGTCACACTGTGAACAGTAACACAATAACACAGTGACACTGGGCACAGAAAAACAATAACACAGTGACACTGGGTACAGCAACACAATAACACAGTGACACTGGGCACAGAAAGACAATAACACAGTGACACTGGGCACAGAAAGACAATAACACAGTGACACTGGCTACAGGAACACAATAACACAGTGACACTGGGTAAAGAAACACAATAACACAGTGACACTGGTTACAGTAGCACAATAACACAGTGACACTGGGTACAGTAACACAATAACACAGTGACACTGGTTATAGTAACACAATAACACAGTGACACTGGGTATAGAAACACAATAACACACTGACATTGGGTACAGAAACACAATAACTCAGTGACACTGACTACAGGAACACAATAACACAGTGACACTGGATATAGTAACACAATAACACAGTGACACTGGGTAAAGTAACGCAAAAACACAGTGACACTGTGTACATTAACACAATAACACAGTGACACTGGGTATAGAAACACAATAACACAGTGACACTGGGTACAGAAACAAAATAACACAGTGACACTGGGTACAGTAACACAATAACACAGTGACACTTGGTACTGTAACACAGTAACTAAGTGACACTGGATATAGTAACACAATAACACAGTGACACTGGTTAAAGTAACGCAAAAACACAGTGACACTGGGTACTGTAACACAATAACACAGTGACACTGGGTATAGAAACACAATAACACAGTGACACTGGGTACAGAAACACAATAACACAGTGACACTGGGTACAGTAACATAATAACACACTGACATTGGGTACAGAAACACAATAACTCAGTGACACTGGCTACAGGAACACAATAACACAGTGACACTGGGTAAAGTAACGCAAATACACAGTGACACTGGGTACTGTAACACAATAACACAGTGACACTGGGTATAGAAACACAATAACACAGTGACACTGGGTACAGAAACACAATAACAGAGTGACACTGGGTACAGTAACATAATAACACACTGACATTGGGTACTGTAACACTGTAACTAAGTGACACTGGATATAGTAACACAATAACACAGTGACACTGGGTAAAGTAACGCAAAAACACAGTGACACTGGGTACTGTAACACAATAACACAGTGACACTGGGCACAGAAAGACAATAACACAGTGACACTGGCTACAGGAACACAATAACACAGTGACACTGGGTAAAGAAACACAATAACACAGTGACACTGGTTACAGTAGCACAATAACACAGTGACACTGGGTATAGTAACACAATAACACAGTGACACTGGGTATAGAAACACAATAACACAGTGACACTGGGTACAGAAACACAATAACACAGTGACACTGGGTACAGTAACACAATAACACAGTGACACTGGGTACATAAACACAATAACACAGTGACACTGGGTATAGAAACACAATAACACAGTGACACTGGGTACAGAAACACAATAACAGAGTGACACTGGGTACAGTAACATAATAACACACTGACATTGGGTACTGTAACACAGTAACTAAGTGACACTGGATATAGTAACACAATAACACAGTGACACTGGGTAAAGTAACGCAAAAACACAGTGACACTGGGTACTGTAACACAATAACACAGTGACACTGGGTATAGAAACACAATAACACAGTGACACTGGGTAAAGTAACGCAAAAACACAGTGACACTGGGTACTGTAACACAATAACACAGTGACACTGGGTATAGAAACACAATAACACAGTGACACTGGGTACAGAAACACAATAACACAGTGACACTGGGTACAGTAACACAATAACACAGTGACACTGTGTACATTAACACAATAACACCGTGACACTGGGTATAGAAACACAATAACACAGTGACACTGGGTACAGTACTATCATAACACAGTGACACTGGGTAGAGAAACAAAAAAACACAGTGACACTGGTGAAGAAACACAATAACACAGTGACACTGGGTACAGAAACACAATAACATAGTGACACTGTGTACAGAAACACAATAACACAGTGACACTGGGTATAGAAAAACAATAACACAGTGACACTGGGTTCAGTAACACAATAACACAGTGACATTGGGGATAGAAACACAATAACACAGTGACAATGGGTACAGTAACACAATAACTCAGTGACACTGGGTACAGAAACACAATAACACAGTGACACTGTGAACAGTAACACAATAACAGAGTGACACTGGGTACAGTAACACAATAACACAGTGACACTGGGTATTGAAACATAATAACACAGTGACAAAGGGTATAGAAACACAACAACACAGTGACACTGGGTACAGAAAGACAATAACACAGTGACACTGGGTACAGTAACACAATAACACAGTGACACTGTGTACATTAACACAATAACACCGTGACACTGGGTATAGAAACACAATAACACAGTGACACTGGGTACAGTACTATCATAACACAGTGACACTGGGTAGAGAAACAAAAAAACACAGTGACACTGGGTGAAGAAACACAATAACACAGTGACACACGGTACAGAAACACAATAACATAGTGACACTGTGTACAGAAACACAATAACACAGTGACACTGGGGATAGAAAAACAATAACACAGTGACACTGGGTTCAGTTACACAATAACACAGTGACACTGGGTATAGAAACACAATAACACAGTGACACTGGGTACATAAACACAATAACACAGTGACACTGGGTATAGAAACACAATAACACAGTGACACTGGGTACAGAAACACAATAACAGAGTGACACTGGGTACAGTAACATAATAACACACTGACATTGGGTACTGTAACACAGTAACTAAGTGACACTGGATATAGTAACACAATAACACAGTGACACTGGGTAAAGTAACGCAAAAACACAGTGACACTGGGTACTGTAACACAATAACACAGTGACACTGGGTATAGAAACACAATAACACAGTGACACTGGGTAAAGTAACGCAAAAACACAGTGACACTGGGTACTGTAACACAATAACACAGTGACACTGGGTATAGAAACACAATAACACAGTGACACTGGGTACAGAAACACAATAACACAGTGACACTGGGTACAGTAACACAATAACACAGTGACACTGTGTACATTAACACAATAACACCGTGACACTGGGTATAGAAACACAATAACACAGTGACACTGGGTACAGTACTATCATAACACAGTGACACTGGGTAGAGAAACAAAAAAACACAGTGACACTGGTGAAGAAACACAATAACACAGTGACACTGGGTACAGAAACACAATAACACAGTGACATTGGGGATAGAAACACAATAACACAGTGACAATGGGTACAGTAACACAATAACTCAGTGACACTGGGTACAGAAACACAATAACACAGCGACACTGGGTACAGGAACACAATAACACAGTGACACTGGGTATAGAAACACAACAACACAGTGACATTGGGGATAGAAACACAATAACACAGTGACAATGGGTACAGTAACACAATAACTCAGTGACACTGGGTACAGAAACACAATAACACAGTGACACTGGGTACAGGAACACAATAACACAGTGACACTGGGTACAAGAACACAATAACACAGTGACATTGGGGATAGAAACACAATAACACAGTGACAATGGGTACAGTAACACAATAACTCAGTGACACTGGGTACAGAAACACAATAACACAGTGACACTGTGAACAGTAACACAATAACAGAGTGACACTGGGTACAGTAACACAATAACACAGTGACACTGGGTATTGAAACATAATAACACAGTGACAAAGGGTATAGAAACACAACAACACAGTGACACTGGGTACAGAAAGACAATAACACAGTGACACTGGGTACAGTAACACAATAACACAGTGACACTGTGTACATTAACACAATAACACCGTGACACTGGGTATAGAAACACAATAACACAGTGACACTGGGTACAGTACTATCATAACACAGTGACACTGGGTAGAGAAACAAAAAAACACAGTGACACTGGGTGAAGAAACACAATAACACAGTGACACACGGTACAGAAACACAATAACATAGTGACACTGTGTACAGAAACACAATAACACAGTGACACTGGGGATAGAAAAACAATAACACAGTGACACTGGGTTCAGTTACACAATAACACAGTGACATTGGGGATAGAAACACAATAACACAGTGACACTGTGTACAGAAACAGAATAACACAGTGACACTGGGTACAGGAACACAATAACACAGTCACACTGTGAACAGTAACACAATAACACAGTGACACTGGGCACAGAAAAACAATAACACAGTGACACTGGGTACAGTAAAACAATAACACAGTGACACTGGGTATAGAAACACAATAACACAGTGACACTGGGTACAGTAACACAATAACACAGTGACACTGGGTACAGTAACAAAATAACGCAGTGACACTGGGTGAAGAAACACAATAACACAGTGACACTGGGTACAGCAACACAATAACACAGTGACACTGTGTACAGAAACACAATAACACATGACACTGGGTATAGAAACACAATAACACAGTGACACTGGGTACAGTACTATCATAACACAGTGACACTGGGTAGAGAAACAAAAAAACACAGTGACACTGGGTATAGAAAAACAATAACACAGTGACACTGGGTTCAGTTACACAATAACACAGTGACATTGGGGATAGAAACACAATAACACAGTGACAATGGGTACAGTAACACAATAACTCAGTGACACTGGGTACAGAAACACAATAACACAGTGACACTGTGAACAGTAACACAATAACACAGTGACACTGGGTATAGAAACACAATAACACAGTGACACTATGTATAGAAACACAATAACTCAGTGACACTGGGTACAGCAACACAATAACACAGTGACACTGGGTACAGTAACACAATAACACAGTGACACTGGGTATAGAAACATAATAACACAGTCACACTGTGAACAGTAACACAATAACACAGTGACACTGGGCACAGAAAAACAATAACACAGTGACACTGGGTACAGCAACACAATAACACAGTGACACTGGGCACAGAAAGACAATAACACAGTGACACAAGGCACAGAAAGACAATAACACAGTGACACTGGCTACAGGAACACAATAACACAGTGACACTGGGTAAAGAAACACAATAACACAGTGACACTGGTTACAGTAGCACAATAACACAGTGACACTGGGTACAGTAACACAATAACACAGTGACACTGGGTATAGTAACACAATAACACAGTGACACTGGGTATAGAAACACAATAACACACTGACATTGGGTACAGAAACACAATAACTCAGTGACACTGGCTACAGGAACACAATAACACAGTGACACTGGATATAGTAACACAATAACACAGTGACACTGGGTAAACTAACGCAAAAACACAGTGACACTGTGTACATTAACACAATAACACAGTGACACTGGGTATAGAAACACAATAACACAGTGACACTGGGTACAGAAACACAATAACACAGTGACACTGGGTACAGTAACACAATAACACAGTGACACTTGGTACTGTAACACAGTAACTAAGTGACACTGGATATAGTAACACAATAACACAGTGACACTGGGTAAAGTAACGCAAAAACACAGTGACACTGGGTACTGTAACACAATAACACAGTGACACTGGGTATAGAAACACAATAACACAGTGACACTGGGTACAGAAACACAATAACACAGTGACACTGGGTACAGTAACATAATAACACACTGACATTGGGTACAGAAACACAATAACTCAGTGACACTGGCTACAGGAACACAATAACACAGTGACACTGGGTAAAGTAACGCAAAAACACAGTGACACTGGGTACTGTAACACAATAACACAGTGACACTGGGCACAGAAAGACAATAACACAGTGACACTGGCTACAGGAACACAATAACACAGTGACACTGGGTAAAGAAACACAATAACACAGTGACACTGGGTACATAAACACAATAACACAGTGACACTGGGTATAGAAACACAATAACACAGTGACAATGGGTACAGTAACACAATAACTCAGTGACACTGGGTACAGAAACACAATAACACAGTGACACTGTGAACAGTAACACAATAACACAGTGACACTGGGTATAGAAACACAATAACACAGTGACACTATGTATAGAAACACAATAACTCAGTGACACTGGGTACAGCAACACAATAACACAGTGACACTGGGTACAGTAACACAATAACACAGTGACACTGGGCATAGAAACATAATAACACAGTCACACTGTGAACAGTAACACAATAACACAGTGACACTGGGCACAGAAAAACAATAACACAGTGACACTGGGTACAGCAACACAATAACACAGTGACACTGGGCACAGAAAGACAATAACACAGTGACACTGGGCACAGAAAGACAATAACACAGTGACACTGGCTACAGGAACACAATAACACAGTGACACTGGGTAAAGAAACACAATAACACAGTGACACTGGTTACAGTAGCACAATAACACAGTGACACTGGGTACAGTAACACAATAACACAGTGACACTGGTTATAGTAACACAATAACACAGTGACACTGGGTATAGAAACACAATAACACACTGACATTGGGTACAGAAACACAATAACTCAGTGACACTGACTACAGGAACACAATAACACAGTGACACTGGATATAGTAACACAATAACACAGTGACACTGGGTAAAGTAACGCAAAAACACAGTGACACTGTGTACATTAACACAATAACACAGTGACACTGGGTATAGAAACACAATAACACAGTGACACTGGGTACAGTAACACAATAACACAGTGACACTTGGTACTGTAACACAGTAACTAAGTGACACTGGATATAGTAACACAATAACACAGTGACACTGGGTAAAGTAACGCAAAAACACAGTGACACTGGGTACTGTAACACAATAACACAGTGACACTGGGTATAGAAACACAATAACACAGTGACACTGGGTACAGTAAAACAATAACACAGTGACACTGGGTATAGAAACACAATAACACAGTGACACTGGGTACAGTAACACAATAACACAGTGACACTGGGTACAGTAACAAAATAACGCAGTGACACTGGGTGAAGAAACACAATAACACAGTGACACTGGGTACAGCAACACAATAACACAGTGACACTGTGTACAGAAACACAATAACACATGACACTGGGTATAGAAACACAATAACACAGTGACACTGGGTACAGTACTATCATAACACAGTGACACTGGGTAGAGAAACAAAAAAACACAGTGACACTGGGTATAGAAAAACAATAACACAGTGACACTGGGTTCAGTTACACAATAACACAGTGACATTGGGGATAGAAACACAATAACACAGTGACAATGGGTACAGTAACACAATAACTCAGTGACACTGGGTACAGAAACACAATAACACAGTGACACTGTGAACAGTAACACAATAACACAGTGACACTGGGTATAGAAACACAATAACACAGTGACACTATGTATAGAAACACAATAACTCAGTGACACTGGGTACAGCAACACAATAACACAGTGACACTGGGTACAGTAACACAATAACACAGTGACACTGGGTATAGAAACATAATAACACAGTCACACTGTGAACAGTAACACAATAACACAGTGACACTGGGCACAGAAAAACAATAACACAGTGACACTGGGTACAGCAACACAATAACACAGTGACACTGGGCACAGAAAGACAATAACACAGTGACACAAGGCACAGAAAGACAATAACACAGTGACACTGGCTACAGGAACACAATAACACAGTGACACTGGGTAAAGAAACACAATAACACAGTGACACTGGTTACAGTAGCACAATAACACAGTGACACTGGGTACAGTAACACAATAACACAGTGACACTGGGTATAGTAACACAATAACACAGTGACACTGGGTATAGAAACACAATAACACACTGACATTGGGTACAGAAACACAATAACTCAGTGACACTGGCTACAGGAACACAATAACACAGTGACACTGGATATAGTAACACAATAACACAGTGACACTGGGTAAACTAACGCAAAAACACAGTGACACTGTGTACATTAACACAATAACACAGTGACACTGGGTATAGAAACACAATAACACAGTGACACTGGGTACAGAAACACAATAACACAGTGACACTGGGTACAGTAACACAATAACACAGTGACACTTGGTACTGTAACACAGTAACTAAGTGACACTGGATATAGTAACACAATAACACAGTGACACTGGGTAAAGTAACGCAAAAACACAGTGACACTGGGTACTGTAACACAATAACACAGTGACACTGGGTATAGAAACACAATAACACAGTGACACTGGGTACAGAAACACAATAACACAGTGACACTGGGTACAGTAACATAATAACACACTGACATTGGGTACAGAAACACAATAACTCAGTGACACTGGCTACAGGAACACAATAACACAGTGACACTGGGTAAAGTAACGCAAAAACACAGTGACACTGGGTACTGTAACACAATAACACAGTGACACTGGGCACAGAAAGACAATAACACAGTGACACTGGCTACAGGAACACAATAACACAGTGACACTGGGTAAAGAAACACAATAACACAGTGACACTGGGTACATAAACACAATAACACAGTGACACTGGGTACAGAAACACAATAACACAGTGACAATGGGTACAGTAACACAATAACTCAGTGACACTGGGTACAGAAACACAATAACACAGTGACACTGTGAACAGTAACACAATAACACAGTGACACTGGGTATAGAAACACAATAACACAGTGACACTATGTATAGAAACACAATAACTCAGTGACACTGGGTACAGCAACACAATAACACAGTGACACTGGGTACAGTAACACAATAACACAGTGACACTGGGCATAGAAACATAATAACACAGTCACACTGTGAACAGTAACACAATAACACAGTGACACTGGGCACAGAAAAACAATAACACAGTGACACTGGGTACAGCAACACAATAACACAGTGACACTGGGCACAGAAAGACAATAACACAGTGACACTGGGCACAGAAAGACAATAACACAGTGACACTGGCTACAGGAACACAATAACACAGTGACACTGGGTAAAGAAACACAATAACACAGTGACACTGGTTACAGTAGCACAATAACACAGTGACACTGGGTACAGTAACACAATAACACAGTGACACTGGTTATAGTAACACAATAACACAGTGACACTGGGTATAGAAACACAATAACACACTGACATTGGGTACAGAAACACAATAACTCAGTGACACTGACTACAGGAACACAATAACACAGTGACACTGGATATAGTAACACAATAACACAGTGACACTGGGTAAAGTAACGCAAAAACACAGTGACACTGTGTACATTAACACAATAACACAGTGACACTGGGTATAGAAACACAATAACACAGTGACACTGGGTACAGTAACACAATAACACAGTGACACTTGGTACTGTAACACAGTAACTAAGTGACACTGGATATAGTAACACAATAACACAGTGACACTGGGTAAAGTAACGCAAAAACACAGTGACACTGGGTACTGTAACACAATAACACAGTGACACTGGGTATAGAAACACAATAACACAGTGACACTGGGTACAGAAACACAATAACACAGTGACACTGGGTACAGTAACATAATAACACACTGACATTGGGTACAGAAACACAATAACTCAGTGACACTGGCTACAGGAACACAATAACACAGTGACACTGGGTAAAGTAACGCAAAAACACAGTGACACTGGGTACTGTAACACAATAACACAGTGACACTGGGTATAGAAACACAATAACACAGTGACACTGGGTACAGAAACACAATAACAGAGTGACACTGGGTACAGTAACATAATAACACACTGACATTGGGTACTGTAACACAGTAACTAAGTGACACTGGATATAGTAACACAATAACACAGTGACACTGGGTAAAGTAACGCAAAAACACAGTGACACTGGGTACTGTAACACAATAACACAGTGACACTGGGCACAGAAAGACAATAACACAGTGACACTGGCTACAGGAACACAATAACACAGTGACACTGGGTAAAGAAACACAATAACACAGTGACACTGGGTACATAAACACAATAACACAGTGACACTGGGTATAGAAACACAATAACACAGTGACAATGGGTACAGTAACACAATAACTCAGTGACACTGGGTACAGAAACACAATAACACAGTGACACTGTGAACAGTAACACAATAACACAGTGACACTGGGTATAGAAACACAATAACACAGTGACACTATGTATAGAAACACAATAACTCAGTGACACTGGGTACAGCAACACAATAACACAGTGACACTGGGTACAGTAACACAATAACACAGTGACACTGGGCATAGAAACATAATAACACAGTCACACTGTGAACAGTAACACAATAACACAGTGACACTGGGCACAGAAAAACAATAACACAGTGACACTGGGTACAGCAACACAATAACACAGTGACACTGGGCACAGAAAGACAATAACACAGTGACACTGGGCACAGAAAGACAATAACACAGTGACACTGGCTACAGGAACACAATAACACAGTGACACTGGGTAAAGAAACACAATAACACAGTGACACTGGTTACAGTAGCACAATAACACAGTGACACTGGGTACAGTAACACAATAACACAGTGACACTGGTTATAGTAACACAATAACACAGTGACACTGGGTATAGAAACACAATAACACACTGACATTGGGTACAGAAACACAATACCTCAGTGACACTGACTACAGGAACACAATAACACAGTGACACTGGATATAGTAACACAATAACACAGTGACACTGGGTAAAGTAACGCAAAAACACAGTGACACTGTGTACATTAACACAATAACACAGTGACACTGGGTATAGAAACACAATAACACAGTGACACTGGGTACAGAAACAAAATAACACAGTGACACTGGGTACAGTAACACAATAACACAGTGACACTTGGTACTGTAACACAGTAACTAAGTGACACTGGATATAGTAACACAATAACACAGTGACACTGGGTAAAGTAACGCAAAAACACAGTGACACTGGGTACTGTAACACAATAACACAGTGACACTGGGTATAGAAACACAATAACACAGTGACACTGGGTACAGAAACACAATAACACAGTGACACTGGGTACAGTAACATAATAACACACTGACATTGGGTACAGAAACACAATAACTCAGTGACACTGGCTACAGGAACACAATAACACAATGACACTGGGTAAAGTAACGCAAATACACAGTGACACTGGGTACTGTAACACAATAACACAGTGACACTGGGTATAGAAACACAATAACACAGTGACACTGGGTACAGAAACACAATAACAGAGTGACACTGGGTACAGTAACATAATAACACACTGACATTGGGTACTGTAACACTGTAACTAAGTGACACTGGATATAGTAACACAATAACACAGTGACACTGGGTAAAGTAACGCAAAAACACAGTGACACTGGGTACTGTAACACAATAACACAGTGACACTGGGCACAGAAAGACAATAACACAGTGACACTGGCTACAGGAACACAATAACACAGTGACACTGG
Organism: Heterodontus francisci; assembly: GCF_036365525.1. Classification (NCBI taxonomy): domain Eukaryota; kingdom Metazoa; phylum Chordata; class Chondrichthyes; order Heterodontiformes; family Heterodontidae; genus Heterodontus; species Heterodontus francisci. The sequence continues at coordinate 446,010 of NC_090410.1, forward strand.
GTAAAGAAACACAATAACACAGTGACACTGGTTACAGTAGCACAATAACACAGTGACACTGGGTACAGTAACACAATAACACAGTGACTCTGGGTATAGTAACACAATAACACAGTGACACTGGGTATAGAAACACAATAACACACTGACATTGGGTACAGAAACACAATAACTCAGTGACACTGGCTACAGGAACACAATAACACAGTGACACTGGATATAGTAACACAATAACACAGTGACACTGGGTAAAGTAACGCAAAAACACAGTGACACTGGGTACTGTAACACAATAACACAGTGACACTGGGTATAGAAACACAATAACACAGTGACACTGGGTACAGAAACACAATAACACAGTGACACTGGGTACAGTAACACAATAACACAGTGACACTGGGTACATAAACACAATAACACAGTGACACTGGGTATAGAAACACAATAACACAGTGACACTGGGTACAGAAACACAATAACAGAGTGACACTGGGTACAGTAACATAATAACACACTGACATTGGGTACTGTAACACAGTAACTAAGTGACACTGGATATAGTAACACAATAACACAGTGACACTGGGTAAAGTAACGCAAAAACACAGTGACACTGGGTACTGTAACACAATAACACAGTGACACTGGGTATAGAAACACAATAACACAGTGACACTGGGTAAAGTAACGCAAAAACACAGTGACACTGGGTACTGTAACACAATAACACAGTGACACTGGGTATAGAAACACAATAACACAGTGACACTGGGTACAGAAAGACAATAACACAGTGACACTGGGTACAGTAACACAATAACACAGTGACACTGTGTACATTAACACAATAACACCGTGACACTGGGTATAGAAACACAATAACACAGTGACACTGGGTACAGTACTATCATAACACAGTGACACTGGGTAGAGAAACAAAAAAACACAGTGACACTGGTGAAGAAACACAATAACACAGTGACACTGGGTACAGAAACACAATAACATAGTGACACTGTGTACAGAAACACAATAACACAGTGACACTGGGTATAGAAAAACAATAACACAGTGACACTGGGTTCAGTAACACAATAACACAGTGACATTGGGGATAGAAACACAATAACACAGTGACAATGGGTACAGTAACACAATAACTCAGTGACACTGGGTACAGAAACACAATAACACAGTGACACTGTGAACAGTAACACAATAACAGAGTGACACTGGGTATTGAAACATAATAACACAGTGACAAAGGGTATAGAAACACAACAACACAGTGACACTGGGTACAGAAAGACAATAACACAGTGACACTGGGTACAGTAACACAATAACACAGTGACACTGTGTACATTAACACAATAACACCGTGACACTGGGTATAGAAACACAATAACACAGTGACACTGGGTACAGTACTATCATAACACAGTGACACTGGGTAGAGAAACAAAAAAACACAGTGACACTGGGTGAAGAAACACAATAACACAGTGACACACGGTACAGAAACACAATAACATAGTGACACTGTGTACAGAAACACAATAACACAGTGACACTGGGGATAGAAAAACAATAACACAGTGACACTGGGTTCAGTTACACAATAACACAGTGACACTGGGTATAGAAACACAATACCACAGTGACACTGGGTACATAAACACAATAACACAGTGACACTGGGTATAGAAACACAATAACACAGTGACACTGGGTACAGAAACACAATAACAGAGTGACACTGGGTACAGTAACATAATAACACACTGACATTGGGTACTGTAACACAGTAACTAAGTGACACTGGATATAGTAACACAATAACACAGTGACACTGGGTAAAGTAACGCAAAAACACAGTGACACTGGGTACTGTAACACAATAACACAGTGACACTGGGTATAGAAACACAATAACACAGTGACACTGGGTAAAGTAACGCAAAAACACAGTGACACTGGGTACTGTAACACAATAACACAGTGACACTGGGTATAGAAACACAATAACAAAGTGACACTGGGTACAGAAACACAATAACACAGTGACACTGGGTACAGTAACACAATAACACAGTGACACTGTGTACATTAACACAATAACACCGTGACACTGGGTATAGAAACACAATAACACAGTGACACTGGGTACAGTACTATCATAACACAGTGACACTGGGTAGAGAAACAAAAAAACACAGTGACACTGGTGAAGAAACACAATAACACAGTGACACTGGGAACAGAAACACAATAACATAGTGACACTGTGTACAGAAACACAATAACACAGTGACACTGGGTATAGAAAAACAATAACACAGTGACACTGGGTTCAGTAACACAATAACACAGTGACATTGGGGATAGAAACACAATAACACAGTGACAATGGGTACAGTAACACAATAACTCAGTGACACTGGGTACAGAAACACAATAACACAGTGACACTGTGAACAGTAACACAATAAGAGAGTGACACTGGGTACAGTAACACAATAACACAGTGACACTGGGTATTGAAACATAATAACACAGTGACAAAGGGTATAGAAACACAACAACACAGTGACACTGGGTACAGAAAGACAATAACACAGTGACACTGGGTACAGTAACACAATAACACAGTGACACTGTGTACATTAACACAATAACACCGTGACACTGGGTATAGAAACACAATAACACAGTGACACTGGGTACAGTACTATCATAACACAGTGACACTGGGTAGAGAAACAAAAAAACACAGTGACACTGGGTGAAGAAACACAATAACACTGTGACACACGGTACAGAAACACAATAACATAGTGACACTGTGTACAGAAACACAATAACACAGTGACACTGGGGATAGAAAAACAATAACACAGTGACACTGGGTTCAGTTACACAATAACACAGTGACATTGGGGATAGAAACACAATAACACAGTGACACTGTGTACAGAAACAGAATAACACAGTGACACTGGGTACAGGAACACAATAACACAGTCACACTGTGAACAGTAACACAATAACACAGTGACACTGGGCACAGAAAAACAATAACACAGTGACACTGGGTACAGTAAAACAATAACACAGTGACACTGGGTATAGAAACACAATAACACAGTGACACTGGGTACAGTAACACAATAACACAGTGACACTGGGTACAGTAACAAAATAACGCTGTGACACTGGGTGAAGAAACACAATAACACAGTGACACTGGGTACAGTAACACAATAACACAGTGACACTGTGTACAGAAACACAATAACACATGACACTGGGTATAGAAACACAATAACACAGTGACACTGGGTACAGTACTATCATAACACAGTGACACTGGGTAGAGAAACAAAAAAAACACAGTGACACTGGGTATAGAAAAACAATAACACAGTGACACTGGGTTCAGTTACACAATAACACAGTGACATTGGGGATAGAAACACAATAACACAGTGACAATGGGTACAGTAACACAATAACTCAGTGACACTGGGTACAGAAACACAATAACACAGTGACACTGTGAACAGTAACACAATAACACAGTGACACTGGGTATAGAAACACAATAACACAGTGACACTATGTATAGAAACACAATAACTCAGTGACACTGGGTACAGCAACACAATAACACAGTGACACTGGGTACAGTAACACAATAAAACAGTGACACTGGGTATAGAAAGATAATAACACAGTCACACTGTGAACAGTAACACAATAACACAGTGACACTGGGCACAGAAAAACAATAACACAGTGACACTGGGTACAGCAACACAATAACACAGTGACACTGGGCACAGAAAGACAATAACACAGTGACACAAGGCACAGAAAGACAATAACACAGTGACACTGGCTACAGGAACACAATAACACAGTGACACTGGGTAAAGAAACACAATAACACAGTGACACTGGTTACAGTAGCACAATAACACAGTGACACTGGGTACAGTAACACAATAACACAGTGACACTGGGTATAGTAACACAATAACACAGTGACACTGGGTATAGAAACACAATAACACACTGACATTGGGTACAGAAACACAATAACTCAGTGACACTGGCTACAGGAACACAATAACACAGTGACACTGGATATAGTAACACAATAACACAGTGACACTGGGTAAACTAACGCAAAAACACAGTGACACTGTGTACATTAACACAATAACACAGTGACACTGGGTATAGAAACACAATAACACAGTGACACTGGGTACAGAAACACAATAACACAGTGACACTGGGTATAGAAACACAATAACACACTGACATTGGGTACAGAAACACAATAACTCAGTGACACTGGCTACAGGAACACAATAACACAGTGACACTGGATATAGTAACACAATAACACAGTGACACTGGGTAAACTAACGCAAAAACACAGTGACACTGTGTACATTAACACAATAACACAGTGACACTGGGTATAGAAACACAATAACACAGTGACACTGGGTACAGAAACACAATAACACAGTGACACTGGGTAAAGTAACGCAAAAACACAGTGACACTGGGTACTGTAACACAATAACACAGTGACACTGGGCACAGAAAGACAATAACACAGTGACACTGGCTACAGGAACACAATAACACAGTGACACTGGGTAAAGAAACACAATAACACAGTGACACTGGTTACAGTAGCACAATAACACAGTGACACTGGGTACAGTAACACAATAACACAGTGACACTGGGTATAGTAACACAATAACACAGTGACACTGGGTATAGAAACACAATAACACACTGACATTGGGTACAGAAACACAATAACTCAGTGACACTGGCTACAGGAACACAATAACACAGTGACACTGGATATAGTAACACAATAACACAGTGACACTGGGTAAAGTAACGCAAAAACACAGTGACACTGGGTACATTAACACAATAACACAGTGACACTGGGTATAGAAACACAATAACACAGTGACACTGGGTACAGAAACACAATAACACAGTGACACTGGGTACAGTAACACAATAACACAGTGACACTTGGTACTGTAACACAGTAACTAAGTGACACTGGATATAGTAACACAATAACACAGTGACACTGGGTAAAGTAACACAATAACACAGTGACACTGGGTACAGAAACACAATAACACAGTGACACTGGGTACAGTAACATAATAACACACTGACATTGGGTACAGAAACACAATAGCTCAGTGACACTGGCTACAGGAACACAATAACACAGTGACACTGGGTAAAGTAACGCAAAAACACAGTGACACTGGGTACTGTAACACAATAACACAGTGACACTGGGTATAGAAACACAATAACACAGTGACACTGGGTACAGAAACACAATAACAGAGTGACACTGGGTACAGTAACATAATAACATACTGACATTGGGTACTGTAACACAGTAACTAAGTGACACTGGATATAGTAACACAATAACACAGTGACACTGGGTAAAGTAACGCAAAAACACAGTGACACTGGGTACTGTAACACAATAACACAGTGACACTGGGCACAGAAAGACAATAACACAGTGACACTGGCTACAGGAACACAATAACACAGTGACACTGGGTAAAGAAACACAATAACACAGTGACACTGGTTACAGTAGCACAATAACACAGTGACACTGGGTACAGTAACACAATAACACAGTGACACTGGGTATAGTAACACAATAACACAGTGACACTGGGTATAGAAACACAATAACACACTGACATTGGGTACAGAAACACAATAACTCAGTGACACTGGCTACAGGAACACAATAACACAGTGACACTGGATATAGTAACACAATAACACAGTGACACTGGGTAAAGTAACGCAAAAACAAAGTGACACTGGGTACTGTAACACAATAACACAGTGACACTGGGTATAGAAACACAATAACACAGTGACACTGGGTACAGAAACACAATAACACAGTGACACTGGGTACAGTAACACAATAACACAGTGACACTGGGTACATAAACACAACAACACAGTGACACTGGGTATAGAAACACAATAACACAGTGAAACTGGGTACAGAAACACAATAACAGAGTGACACTGGGTACAGTAACATAATAACACACTGACATTGGGTACTGTAACACAGTAACTAAGTGACACTGGATATAGTAACACAATAACACAGTGACACTGGGTAAAGTAACGCAAAAACACAGTGACACTGGGTACTGTAACACAATAACACAGTGACACTGGGTATAGAAACACAATAACACAGTGACACTGGGTAAAATAACGCAAAAACACAGTGACACTGGGTACTGTAACACAATAACACAGTGACACTGGGTATAGAAACACAATAACACAGTGACACTGGGTACAGTAACACAATAACACAGTGACACTGGGTACAGTAACACAATAACACAGTGACACTGTGTACATTAACACAATAACACCGTGACACTGGGTATAGAAACACAATAACACAGTGACACTGGGTACAGTACTATCATAACACAGTGACACTGGGTAGAGAAACAAAAAAACACAGTGACACTGGTGAAGAAACACAATAACACAGTGACACTGGGTACAGAAACACAATAACATAGTGACACTGTGTACAGAAACACAATAACACAGTGACACTGGGTATAGAAAAACAATAACACAGTGACACTGGGTTCAGTAACACAATAACACAGTGACATTGGGGATAGAAACACAATAACACAGTGACAATGGGTACAGTAACACAATAACTCAGTGACACTGGGTACAGAAACACAATAACACAGTGACAATGTGAACAGTAACACAATAACAGAGTGACACTGGGTACAGTAACACAATAACACAGTGACACTGGGTATTGAAACATAATAACACAGTGACAAAGGGTATAGAAACACAACAACACAGTGACACTGGGTACAGAAAGACAATAACACAGTGACACTGGGTACAGTAACACAATAACACAGTGACACTGTGTACATTAACACAATAACACCGTGACACTGGGTATAGAAACACAATAACACAGTGACACTGGGTACAGTACTATCATAACACAGTGACACTGGGTAGAGAAACAAAAAAACACAGTGACACTGGGTGAAGAAACACAATAACACAGTGACACACGGTACAGAAACACAATAACATAGTGACACTGTGTACAGAAACACAATAACACAGTGACACTGGGGATAGAAAAACAATAACACAGTGACACTGGGTTCAGTTACACAATAACACAGTGACATTGGGGATAGAAACACAATAACACAGTGACAATGGGTACAGTAACACAATAACACAGTGACACTGTGTACAGAAACAGAATAACACAGTGACACTGGGTACAGGAACACAATAACACAGTCACACTGTGAACAGTAACACAATAACACAGTGACACTGGGCACAGAAAAAACAATAACACAGTGACACTGGGTACAGTAAAACAATAACACAGTGACACTGGGTATAGAAACACAATAACACAGTGACCCTGGGTACAGTAACACAATAACACAGTGACACTGGGTACAGTAACAAAATAACGCAGTGACACTGGGTGTAGAAACACAATAACACAGTGACACTGGGTACAGTAACACAATAACACAGTGACACTGTGTACAGAAACACAATAACACATGACACTGGGTAGAGAAACACAATAACACAGTGACACGGGGTACAGTAAAGCAATAACACAGTGACACTGGGTATAGAAACACAATAACACAGTGACACTGGGTACAGTAACACAATAACACAGTGACACTGGGTACAGTAACAAAATAACACAGTGACACTGGGTGTAGAAACACAATAACACAGTGACACTGGGTACAATAACGCAATAACACAGTGACACTGTGTACAGAAACACAATAACACATGTCACTGGGTAGAGAAACACAATAACACAGTGACACTAGGTACTGTACCATAATAACACAGTGACACTGGGCATAGAAACACAATAACACAGTGACACTGGGTACAGTAACTCAATAACACAGTGACACTGGGTATAGTAACACAACAACACAGTGACACTAGGTATAGTAAAACAATAACACAGTGAGACTGGGTACAGTATCACAATAACAAAGTGACACTGGGTACTGCAACACAATAACACAGCGACACTGGGTATAGTAACACAATAACACAGTGACACAGGGTACAGTAACACAATAACACAGTGACACTGGATACAGTAAAACAATAACACAGTACCACTGTCTAAAGTAACACAATAACACAGTGACACTGTGTACAGTAACACAATAACACAGTGACACTGGGCACAGAAAGACAATAACACAGTGACACTGGGTACAGTAACACAATAACACAGTGACACTGGGTACAGTAACACAATAACACAGTGACACTTGGTACTGTAACACAGTAACTAAGTGACACTGGGTATAGAAACACAATAACACAGTGACACTGGGTACAGTAACACAATAACACAGTGACGCTGTGTACAGAAACAGAATAACACAGTGACACTGGGTACAGGAACACAATAACACAGTCACACTGTGAACAGTAACACAATAACACAGTGACACTGGGCACAGAAAAACAATAACACAGTGACACTGGGTACAGTAAAACAATAACACAGTGACACTGGGTATAGAAACACAATAACACAGTGACACTCGGTACAGTAACACAATAACACAGTGACACTGTGTACAGAAACACAATAACACAGTGACACTGTGCACAGAAACACAATAACACTGTGGCACTGGGTATCGAAACACAATAGCACGGTGACACTGGGTATAGTAACACAATAACACAGTGACACTCGGTATAGTAACACAGTAACACAGTGACACTGGGTATAGAAACACAATAACACAGTGACACTGGGTATAGTAACACAATAACACAGTGACACTCGGTATCGTAACACAATAACACACTGACACTGGGTGTAGAAACACAATAACAGAGTGACTCTGGTTCTTGTAACACAATAACACAGTGACACTGGGTACAGTAACATAATAACACAGTGACAAAGGGTATAGAAACACAACAACACAGTGACACTGGGTACAGAAAGACAATAACACAGTGATACTGGGTACAGTAACACAATAACACAGTGACACTTGGTAGTGTAACACAGTAACTAAGTGACACTGGGTATAGAAACACAATAACACAGTGACACTGGGTACAGAAAGACAATAACACAGTGACACTGTGTACAGAAACACAATAACACAGTGACACTGTGCACAGAAACACAATAACACTGTGGCACTGGGTATAGAAACACAATAGCACAGTGACACTGGGTATAGTAACACAATAACACAGTGACACTGGGCACAGAAAGACAATAACACAGTAACACTGGGTACAGTAACACAATAACACAGTGACACTGGGTACAGTAACACAATAACACAGTGACACTTGGTACTGTAACACAGTAACTAAGTGACACTGGTTACAGTAACACAATAACACAGTGACACTGTGTACAGAAACAGAATAACACAGTGACACTGGGTACAGGAACACAATAACACAGGTCACACTGTGAACAGTAACACAATAACACAGTGACACTGGGCACAGAAAAACAATAACACAGTGACACTGGGTACAGTAAAATAATAACACAGTGACACTGGGTATAGAAACACAATAACACAGTGACACACGGTACAGTAACACAATAGCACAGTGACACTCGGTATAGTAACACAGTAACACAGTGACACTGGGTATAGAAACACAATAACACAGTGACACTGGGTATAGTAACACAATAACACAGTGACACTCGGTATCGTAACACAATAACACACTGACACTGGGTGTAGAAACACAATAACAGAGTGACTCTGGTTCTTGTAACACAATAACACAGTGACACTGGGTACAGTAACATAATAACACAGTGACAAAGGGTATAGAAACACAACAACACAGTGACACTGGGTACAGAAAGACAATAACACAGTGACACTGGGTACAGTAACACAATAACACAGTGACACTGTGTACATTAACACAATAACACCGTGACACTGGGTATAGAAACACAATAACACAGTGACACTGGGTACAGTACTATCATAACACAGTGACACTGGGTGGAGAAACAAAAAAACACAGTGACACTGGGTGAAGAAACACAATAACACAGTGACACTGGGTACAGAAACACAATAACATAGTGACACTGTGTACAGAAACACAATAACACAGTGACACTGGGTATAGAAAAACAATAACACAGTGACACTGGGTTCAGTAACACAATAACACAGTGACATTGGGGATAGAAACACAATAACACAGTGACAATGGGTACAGTAACACAATAACTCAGTGACACTGGGTACAGAAACACAATAACACAGTGACACTGTGAACAGTAACACAATAACACAGTGACACTGGGTATAGAAACACAATAACACAGTGACACTTGGGACAGTAACTCAATAACACAGTGACACTGGGTATAGAAACACAATAACTCAGTGACACTGTGTACAGCAACACAATAACACAGTGACACTGGGTACAGTAACACAATAACACATTGGCACTGGGTACAGAAACACAATAACACAGTGACACTTGGGACAGTAACTCAATAACACAGTGACACTGGGTATGGAAACATAATAACACACTGACATTGGGTACAGAAACACAATAACACAGTGACACTGGGCACAGAAAGACAATAACACAGTGACACTGGCTACAGGAACACAATAACACAGTGACACTGGGTAAAGTAACGCAAAAACACAGTGACACTGGGTACTGTAACACAATAACACAGTGACACTGGGTATAGAAACACAATAACACAGTGACACTGGGTACAGAAACACAATAACAGAGTGACACTGGGTACAGTAACATAATAACACACTGACATTGGGTACTGTAACACAGTAACTAAGTGACACTGGATATAGTAACACAATAACACAGTGACACTGGGTAAAGTAACGCAAAAACACAGTGACACTGGGTACTGTAACACAATAACACAGTGACACTGGGCACAGAAAGACAATAACACAGTGACACTGGCTACAGGAACACAATAACACAGTGACACTGGGTAAAGAAACACAATAACACAGTGACACTGGTTACAGTAGCACAATAACACAGTGACACTGGGTACAGTAACACAATAACACAGTGACACTGGGTATAGTAACACAATAACACAGTGACACTGGGTATAGAAACACAATAACACACTGACATTGGGTACAGAAACACAATAACTCAGTGACACTGGCTACAGGAACACAATAACACAGTGACACTGGATATAGTAACACAATAACACAGTGACACTGGGTAAAGTAACGCAAAAACAAAGTGACACTGGGTACTGTAACACAATAACACAGTGACACTGGGTATAGAAACACAATAACACAGTGACACTGGGTACAGAAACACAATAACACAGTGACACTGGGTACAGTAACACAATAACACAGTGACACTGGGTACATAAACACAACAACACAGTGACACTGGGTATAGAAACACAATAACACAGTGAAACTGGGTACAGAAACACAATAACAGAGTGACACTGGGTACAGTAACATAATAACACACTGACATTGGGTACTGTAACACAGTAACTAAGTGACACTGGATATAGTAACACAATAACACAGTGACACTGGGTAAAGTAACGCAAAAACACAGTGACACTGGGTAAAGTAACGCAATAACACATTGGCACTGGGTACAGAAACACAATAACACAGTGACACTTGGGACAGTAACTCAATAACACAGTGACACTGGGTATGGAAACATAATAACACACTGACATTGGGTACAGAAACACAATAACACAGTGACACTGGGCACAGAAAGACAATAACACAGTGACACTGGCTACAGGAACACAATAACACAGTGACACTGGGTAAAGTAACGCAAAAACACAGTGACACTGGGTACTGTAACACAATAACACAGTGACACTGGGTATAGAAACACAATAACACAGTGACACTGGGTACAGAAACACAATAACAGAGTGACACTGGGTACAGTAACATAATAACACACTGACATTGGGTACTGTAACACAGTAACTAAGTGACACTGGATATAGTAACACAATAACACAGTGACACTGGGTAAAGTAACGCAAAAACACAGTGACACTGGGTACTGTAACACAATAACACAGTGACACTGGGCACAGAAAGACAATAACACAGTGACACTGGCTACAGGAACACAATAACACAGTGACACTGGGTAAAGAAACACAATAACACAGTGACACTGGTTACAGTAGCACAATAACACAGTGACACTGGGTACAGTAACACAATAACACAGTGACACTGGGTATAGTAACACAATAACACAGTGACACTGGGTATAGAAACACAATAACACACTGACATTGGGTACAGAAACACAATAACTCAGTGACACTGGCTACAGGAACACAATAACACAGTGACACTGGATATAGTAACACAATAACACAGTGACACTGGGTAAAGTAACGCAAAAACAAAGTGACACTGGGTACTGTAACACAATAACACAGTGACACTGGGTATAGAAACACAATAACACAGTGACACTGGGTACAGAAACACAATAACACAGTGACACTGGGTACAGTAACACAATAACACAGTGACACTGGGTACATAAACACAACAACACAGTGACACTGGGTATAGAAACACAATAACACAGTGAAACTGGGTACAGAAACACAATAACAGAGTGACACTGGGTACAGTAACATAATAACACACTGACATTGGGTACTGTAACACAGTAACTAAGTGACACTGGATATAGTAACACAATAACACAGTGACACTGGGTAAAGTAACGCAAAAACACAGTGACACTGGGTACTGTAACACAATAACACAGTGACACTGGGTATAGAAACACAATAACACAGTGACACTGGGTAAAATAACGCAAAAACACAGTGACACTGGGTACTGTAACACAATAACACAGTGACACTGGGTATAGAAACACAATAACACAGTGACACTGGGTACAGTAACACAATAACACAGTGACACTGGGTACAGTAACACAATAACACAGTGACACTGTGTACATTAACACAATAACACCGTGACACTGGGTATAGAAACACAATAACACAGTGACACTGGGTACAGTACTATCATAACACAGTGACACTGGGTAGAGAAACAAAAAAACACAGTGACACTGGTGAAGAAACACAATAACACAGTGACACTGGGTACAGAAACACAATAACACACTGACATTGGGTACAGAAACACAATAACACAGTGACACTGGGTACAGTAACATAATAACACAGTGACAAAGGGTATAGAAACACAACAACACAGTGACACTGGGTACAGAAAGACAATAACACAGTGATACTGGGTACAGTAACACAATAACACAGTGACACTTGGTAGTGTAACACAGTAACTAAGTGACACTGGGTATAGAAACACAATAACACAGTGACACTGGGTACAGAAAGACAATAACACAGTGACACTGTGTACAGAAACACAATAACACAGTGACACTGTGCACAGAAACACAATAACACTGTGGCACTGGGTATAGAAACACAATAGCACAGTGACACTGGGTATAGTAACACAATAACACAGTGACACTGGGCACAGAAAGACAATAACACAGTGACACTGTGCACAGTAACACAATAACACAGTGACACTGGGTATAGAAACACAATAACACAGTGACACTTGGTACTGTAACACAGTAACTAAGTGACACTGGTTACAGTAACACAATAACACAGTGACACTGTGTACAGAAACAGAATAACACAGTGACACTGGGTACAGGAACACAATAACACAGGTCACACGGTGAACAGTAACACAATAACACAGTGACACTGGGCACAGAAAAACAATAACACAGTGACACTGGGTACAGTAAAATAATAACACAGTGACACTGGGTATAGAAACACAATAACACAGTGACACACGGTACAGTAACACAATAACACAGTGACACTGTGTACAGAAACACAATAACACAGTGACACTGTGCACAGAAACACAATAACACTGTGGCACTGGGTATAGAAACACAATAGCACAGTGACACTGGGTATAGTAACACAATAACACAGTGACACTCGGTATAGTAACACAGTAACACAGTGACACTGGGTATAGAAACACAATAACACAGTGACACTGGGTATAGTAACACAATAACACAGTGACACTCGGTATCGTAACACAATAACACACTGACACTGGGTGTAGAAACACAATAACAGAGTGACTCTGGTTCTTGTAACACAATAACACAGTGACACTGGGTACAGTAACATAATAACACAGTGACAAAGGGTATAGAAACACAACAACACAGTGACACTGGGTACAGAAAGACAATAACACAGTGACACTGGGTACAGTAACACAATAACACAGTGACACTGTGTACATTAACACAATAACACCGTGACACTGGGTATAGAAACACAATAACACAGTGACACTGGGTACAGTACTATCATAACACAGTGACACTGGGTGGAGAAACAAAAAAACACAGTGACACTGGGTGAAGAAACACAATAACACAGTGACACTGGGTACAGAAACACAATAACATAGTGACACTGTGTACAGAAACACAATAACACAGTGACACTGGGTATAGAAAAACAATAACACAGTGACACTGGGTTCAGTAACACAATAACACAGTGACATTGGGGATAGAAACACAATAACACAGTGACAATGGGTACAGTAACACAATAACTCAGTGACACTGGGTACAGAAACACAATAACACAGTGACACTGTGAACAGTAACACAATAACACAGTGACACTGGGTATAGAAACACAATAACACAGTGACACTTGGGACAGTAACTCAATAACACAGTGACACTGGGTATAGAAACACAATAACTCAGTGACACTGTGTACAGCAACACAATAACACAGTGACACTGGGTACAGTAACACAATAACACATTGGCACTGGGTACAGAAACACAATAACACAGTGACACTTGGGACAGTAACTCAATAACACAGTGACACTGGGTATGGAAACATAATAACACACTGACATTGGGTACAGAAACACAATAACACAGTGACACTGGGCACAGAAAGACAATAACACAGTGACACTGGCTACAGGAACACAATAACACAGTGACACTGGGTAAAGTAACGCAAAAACACAGTGACACTGGGTACTGTAACACAATAACACAGTGACACTGGGTATAGAAACACAATAACACAGTGACACTGGGTACAGAAACACAATAACAGAGTGACACTGGGTACAGTAACATAATAACACACTGACATTGGGTACTGTAACACAGTAACTAAGTGACACTGGATATAGTAACACAATAACACAGTGACACTGGGTAAAGTAACGCAAAAACACAGTGACACTGGGTACTGTAACACAATAACACAGTGACACTGGGCACAGAAAGACAATAACACAGTGACACTGGCTACAGGAACACAATAACACAGTGACACTGGGTAAAGAAACACAATAACACAGTGACACTGGTTACAGTAGCACAATAACACAGTGACACTGGGTACAGTAACACAATAACACAGTGACACTGGGTATAGTAACACAATAACACAGTGACACTGGGTATAGAAACACAATAACACACTGACATTGGGTACAGAAACACAATAACTCAGTGACACTGGCTACAGGAACACAATAACACAGTGACACTGGATATAGTAACACAATAACACAGTGACACTGGGTAAAGTAACGCAAAAACAAAGTGACACTGGGTACTGTAACACAATAACACAGTGACACTGGGTATAGAAACACAATAACACAGTGACACTGGGTACAGAAACACAATAACACAGTGACACTGGGTACAGTAACACAATAACACAGTGACACTGGGTACATAAACACAACAACACAGTGACACTGGGTATAGAAACACAATAACACAGTGAAACTGGGTACAGAAACACAATAACAGAGTGACACTGGGTACAGTAACATAATAACACACTGACATTGGGTACTGTAACACAGTAACTAAGTGACACTGGATATAGTAACACAATAACACAGTGACACTGGGTAAAGTAACGCAAAAACACAGTGACACTGGGTACTGTAACACAATAACACAGTGACACTGGGTATAGAAACACAATAACACAGTGACACTGGGTAAAATAACGCAAAAACACAGTGACACTGGGTACTGTAACACAATAACACAGTGACACTGGGTATAGAAACACAATAACACAGTGACACTGGGTACAGTAACACAATAACACAGTGACACTGGGTACAGTAACACAATAACACAGTGACACTGTGTACATTAACACAATAACACCGTGACACTGGGTATAGAAACACAATAACACAGTGACACTGGGTACAGTACTATCATAACACAGTGACACTGGGTAGAGAAACAAAAAAACACAGTGACACTGGTGAAGAAACACAATAACACAGTGACACTGGGTACAGAAACACAATAACATAGTGACACTGTGTACAGAAACACAATAACACAGTGACACTGGGTATAGAAAAACAATAACACAGTGACACTGGGTTCAGTAACACAATAACACAGTGACATTGGGGATAGAAACACAATAACACAGTGACAATGGGTACAGTAACACAATAACTCAGTGACACTGGGTACAGAAACACAATAACACAGTGACAATGTGAACAGTAACACAATAACAGAGTGACACTGGGTACAGTAACACAATAACACAGTGACACTGGGTATTGAAACATAATAACACAGTGACAAAGGGTATAGAAACACAACAACACAGTGACACTGGGTACAGAAAGACAATAACACAGTGACACTGGGTACAGTAACACAATAACACAGTGACACTGTGTACATTAACACAATAACACCGTGACACTGGGTATAGAAACACAATAACACAGTGACACTGGGTACAGTACTATCATAACACAGTGACACTGGGTAGAGAAACAAAAAAACACAGTGACACTGGGTGAAGAAAGACAATAACACAGTGACACACGGTACAGAAACACAATAACATAGTGACACTGTGTACAGAAACACAATAACACAGTGACACTGGGGATAGAAAAACAATAACACAGTGACACTGGGTTCAGTTACACAATAACACAGTGACATTGGGGATAGAAACACAATAACACAGTGACAATGGGTACAGTAACACAATAACACAGTGACACTGTGTACAGAAACAGAATAACACAGTGACACTGGGTACAGGAACACAATAACACAGTCACACTGTGAACAGTAACACAATAACACAGTGACACTGGGCACAGAAAAAACAATAACACAGTGACACTGGGTACAGTAAAACAATAACACAGTGACACTGGGTATAGAAACACAATAACACAGTGACCCTGGGTACAGTAACACAATAACACAGTGACACTGGGTACAGTAACAAAATAACGCAGTGACACTGGGTGTAGAAACACAATAACACAGTGACACTGGGTACAGTAACACAATAACACAGTGACACTGTGTACAGAAACACAATAACACATGACACTGGGTAGAGAAACACAATAACACAGTGACACGGGGTACAGTAAAGCAATAACACAGTGACACTGGGTATAGAAACACAATAACACAGTGACACTGGGTACAGTAACACAATAACACAGTGACACTGGGTACAGTAACAAAATAACACAGTGACACTGGGTGTAGAAACACAATAACACAGTGACACTGGGTACAATAACGCAATAACACAGTGACACTGTGTACAGAAACACAATAACACATGACACTGGGTAGAGAAACACAATAACACAGTGACACTAGGTACTGTACCATAATAACACAGTGACACTGGGCATAGAAACACAATAACACAGTGACACTGGGTACAGTAACTCAATAACACAGTGACACTGGGTATAGTAACACAACAACACAGTGACACTAGGTGTAGTAAAACAATAACACAGTGAGACTGGGTACAGTATCACAATAACAAAGTGACACTGGGTACTGCAACACAATAACACAGCGACACTGGGTATAGTAACACAATAACACAGTGACACAGGGTACAGTAACACAATAACACAGTGACACTGGATACAGTAAAACAATAACACAGTACCACTGTCTAAAGTAACACAATAACACAGTGACACTGTGTACAGTAACACAATAACACAGTGACACTGGGCACAGAAAGACAATAACACAGTGACACTGGGTACAGTAACACAATAACACAGTGACACTGGGTACAGTAACACAATAACACAGTGACACTTGGTACTGTAACACAGTAACTAAGTGACACTGGGTATAGAAACACAATAACACAGTGACACTGGGTACAGTAACACAATAACACAGTGACGCTGTGTACAGAAACAGAATAACACAGTGACACTGGGTACAGGAACACAATAACACAGTCACACTGTGAACAGTAACACAATAACACAGTGACACTGGGCACAGAAAAACAATAACACAGTGACACTGGGTACAGTAAAACAATAACACAGTGACACTGGGTATAGAAACACAATAACACAGTGACACTCGGTACAGTAACACAATAACACAGTGACACGGTGTACAGAAACACAATAACACAGTGACACTGTGCACAGAAACACAATAACACTGTGGCACTGGGTATCGAAACACAATAGCACGGTGACACTGGGTATAGTAACACAATAACACAGTGACACTCGGTATAGTAACACAGTAACACAGTGACACTGGGTATAGAAACACAATAACACAGTGACACTGGGTATAGTAACACAATAACACAGTGACACTCGGTATCGTAACACAATAACACACTGACACTGGGTGTAGAAACACAATAACAGAGTGACTCTGGTTCTTGTAACACAATAACACAGTGACACTGGGTACAGTAACATAATAACACAGTGACAAAGGGTATAGAAACACAACAACACAGTGACACTGGGTACAGAAAGACAATAACACAGTGATACTGGGTACAGTAACACAATAACACAGTGACACTTGGTAGTGTAACACAGTAACTAAGTGACACTGGGTATAGAAACACAATAACACAGTGACACGGGGTACAGAAAGACAATAACACAGTGACACTGTGTACAGAAACACAATAACACAGTGACACTGTGCACAGAAACACAATAACACTGTGGCACTGGGTATAGAAACACAATAGCACAGTGACACTGGGTATAGTAACACAATAACACAGTGACACTGGGCACAGAAAGACAATAACACAGTAACACTGGGTACAGTAACACAATAACACAGTGACACTGGGTACAGTAACACAATAACACAGTGACACTTGGTACTGTAACACAGTAACTAAGTGACACTGGGTATAGAAACACAATAACACAGTGACACTGGTTACAGTAACACAATAACACAGTGACACTGTGTACAGAAACAGAATAACACAGTGACACTGGGTACAGGAACACAATAACACAGTCACACTGTGAACAGTAACACAATAACACAGTGACACTGGGCACAGAAAAACAATAACACAGTGACACTGGGTACAGTAAAATAATAACACAGTGACACTGGGTATAGAAACACAATAACACAGTGACACACGGTACAGTAACACAATAACACAGTGACACTGTGTACAGAAACACAATAACACAGTGACACTGTGCACAGAAACACAATAACACTGTGGCACTGGGTATAGAAACACAATAGCACAGTGACACTGGGTATAGTAACACAATAACACAGTGACACTCGGTATAGTAACACAGTAACACAGTGACACTGGGTATAGAAACACAATAACACAGTGACGCTGGGTATAGTAACACAATAACACAGTGACACTCGGTATCGTAACACAATAACACACTGACACTGGGTGTAGAAACACAATAACAGAGTGACTCTGGTTCTTGTAACACAATAACACAGTGACACTGGGTACAGTAACATAATAACACAGTGACAAAGGGTATAGAAACACAACAACACAGTGACACTGGGTACAGAAAGACAATAACACAGTGACACTGGGTACAGTAACACAATAACACAGTGACACTGTGTACATTAACACAATAACACCGTGACACTGGGTATAGAAACACAATAACACAGTGACACTGGGTACAGTACTATCATAACACAGTGACACTGGGTGGAGAAACAAAAAAACACAGTGACACTGGGTGAAGAAACACAATAACACAGTGACACTGGGTACAGAAACACAATAACATAGTGACACTGTGTACAGAAACACAATAACACAGTGACACTGGGTATAGAAAAACAATAACACAGTGACACTGGGTTCAGTAACACAATAACACAGTGACATTGGGGATAGAAACACAATAACACAGTGACAATGGGTGCAGTAACACAATAACTCAGTGACACTGGGTACAGAAACACAATAACACAGTGACACTGTGAACAGTAACACAATAACACAGTGACACTGGGTATAGAAACACAATAACACAGTGACACTTGGGACAGTAACTCAATAACACAGTGACACTGGGTATAGAAACACAATAACTCAGTGACACTGTGTACAGCAACACAATAACACAGTGACACTGGGTAAAGTAACACAATAACACATTGGCACTGGGTACAGAAACACAATAACACAGTGACACTTGGGACAGTAACTCAATAACACAGTGACACTGGGTATGGAAACATAATAACACACTGACATTGGGTACAGAAACACAATAACACAGTGACACTGGCTACAGGAACACAATAATACAGTGACACTGGGTAAAGAAACACAATAACACAGTGACACTGGTTACAGGAGCACAATAACACAGTGACACTGGGTATAGAAACACAATAACACACTGACATTGGGTACAGAAACACAATAACACAGTGACATTGGGGATAGAAACACAATAACACAGTGACAATGGGTACAGTAACACAATAACTCAGTGACACTGGGTACAGAAACACAATAACACAGTGACACTGTGAACAGTAACACAATAACAGAGTGACACTGGGTACAGTAACACAATAACACAGTGACACTGGGTATAGAAACATAATAACACAGTGACAAAGGGTATAGAAACACAACAACACAGTGACACTGGGTACAGAAAGACAATAACACAGTGACACTGGGTACAGTAACACAATAACACAGTGACACTGTGTACATTAACACAATAACACCGTGTCACTGGGTATAGAAACACAATAACACAGTGACACTGGGTACAGTACTATCATAACACAGTGACACTGGGTAGAGAAACAAAAAAACACAGTGACACTGGGTATAGAAAAACAATAACACAGTGACACTGGGTTCAGTTACACAATAACACAGTGACATTGGGGATAGAAACACAATAACACAGTGACAATGGGTACAGTAACACAATAACTCAGTGACACTGGGTACAGAAACACAATAACACAGTGACACTGTGAACAGTAACACAATAACACAGTGACACTGGGTATAGAAACACAATAACACAGTGACACTATGTATAGAAACACAATAACTCAGTGACACTGGGTACAGCAACACAATAACACAGTGACACTGGGTACAGTAATACAATAACACAGTGACACTGGGTATAGAAACATAATAACACAGTCACACTGTGAACAGTAACACAATAACACAGTGACACTGGGCACAGAAAAACAATAACACAGTGACACTGGGTACAGCAACACAATAACACAGTGACACTGGGCACAGAAAGACAATAACACAGTGACACTGGGCACAGAAAGACAATAACACAGTGACACTGGCTACAGGAACACAATAACACAGTGACACTGGGTAAAGAAACACAATAACACAGTGACACTGGTTACAGTAGCACAATAACACAGTGACACTGGGTACAGTAACACAATAACACAGTGACACTGGGTATAGTAACACAATAACACAGTGACACTGGGTATAGAAACACAATAACACACTGACATTGGGTACAGAAACACAATAACTCAGTGACACTGGCTACAGGAACACAATAACACAGTGACACTGGATATAGTAACACAATAACACAGTGACACTGGGTAAAGTAATGCAAAAACACAGTGACACTGGGTACTGTAACACAATAACACAGTGACACTGGGTATAGAAACACAATAACACAGTGACACTGGGTACAGAAACACAATAACACAGTGACACTTGGTACTGTAACACAGTAACTAAGTGACACTGGATATAGTAACACAATAACACAGTGACACTGGGTAAAGTAACGCAAAAACACAGTGACACTGGGTACTGTAACACAATAACACAGTGACACTGGGTATAGAAACACAATAACACAGTGACACTGGGTACAGAAACACAATAACACAGTGACACTGGGTACAGTAACATAATAACACACTGACATTGGGTACAGAAACACAATAACTCAGTGACACTGGCTACAGGAACACAATAACACAGTGACACTGGGTAAAGTAACGCAAAAACACAGTGACACTGGGTACTGTAACATAATAACACACTGACATTGGGTACTGTAACACAGTAACTAAGTGACACTGGATATAGTAACACAATAACACAGTGACACTGGGTAAAGTAACGCAAAAACACAGTGACACTGGGTACTGTAACACAATAACACTGTGACACTGGGCACAGAAAGACAATAACACAGTGACACTGGCTACAGGAACACAATAACACAGTGACACTGGGTAAAGAAACACAATAACACAGTGACACTGGTTACAGTAGCACAATAACACAGTGACACTGGGTACAGTAACACAATAACACAGTGACACTGGGTATATTAACACAATAACACAGTGACACTGGGTATAGAAACACAATAACACACTGACATTGGGTACAGAAACACAATAACTCAGTGACACTGGCTACAGGAACACAATAACACAGTGACACTGGATATAGTAACACAATAACACAGTGACACTGGGTAAAGTAACGCAAAAACACAGTGACACTGGGTACTGTAACACAATAACACAGTGACACTGGGTATAGAAACACAATAACACAGTGACACTGGGTACAGAAACACAATAACACAGTGACACTGGGTACAGAAACACAATAACACAGTGACACTGGGTACAGTAACATAATAACACACTGACATTGGGTACAGAAACACAATAACAGAGTGACACTGGGTACAGTAACATAATAACACACTGACATTGGGTACTGTAACACAGTAACTAAGTGACACTGGATATAGTAACACAATAACACAGTGACCCTGGGTAAAGTAACGCAAAAACACAGTGACACTGGGTACTGTAACACAATAACACAGTGACACTGGGTATAGAAACACAATAACACAGTGACACTGGGGACAGAAACACAATAACACAGTGACACTGGGTACAGTAACACAATAACACAGTGACACTGTGTACATTAACACAATAACACCGTGACACTGGGTATAGAAACACAATAACACAGTGACACTGGGTACAGTACTATCATAACACAGTGACACTGGGTAGAGAAACAAAAAAACACAGTGACACTGGTGAAGAAACACAATAACACAGTGACACTGGGTACAGAAACACAATAACATAGTGACACTGTGTACAGAAACACAATAACACAGTGACACTGGGTATAGAAAAACAATAACACAGTGACACTGGGTTCAGTAACACAATAACACAGTGACATTGGGTACAGAAACACAATAACATAGTGACACTGTGTACAGAAACACAATAACACAGTGACACTGGGTACAGAAACACAATAACATAGTGACACTGTGTACAGAAACACAATAACACAGTGACACTGGGTATAGAAAAACAATAACACAGTGACACTGGGTACAGAAACACAATAACATAGTGACACTGGTTACAGTAGCACAATAACACAGTGACACTGGGTATAGAAAAACAATAACACAGTGACACTGGGTTCAGTAACACAATAACACAGTGACATTGGGGATAGAAACACAATAACACAGTGACAATGGGTACAGTAACACAATAACTCAGTGACACTGGGTACAGAAACACAATAACACAGTGACAATGGGTACAGTAACACAATAACTCAGTGACACTGGGTACAGTAACACAATAACACAGTGACACTGTGAACAGTAACACAATAACAGAGTGACACTGGGTACAGTAACGCAATAACACAGTGACACTGGGTATTGAAACATAATAACACAGTGACAAAGGGTATAGAAACACAACAACACAGTGACACTGGGGCTAGAAAAACAATAACACAGTGACACTGAGTTCAGTTACACAATAACACAGTGACATTGGGGATAGAAACACAATAACACAGTGACAATGGGTACAGTAACACAATAACTCAGTGACACTGGGTACAGAAACACAATAACACAGTGACACTGTGAACAGCAACGCAATAACACAGTGACACTGTGTATAGAAACACAATAACTCAGTGACACTGGGTACAGCAACACAATAACACAGTGACACTGGGTACAGTAACACAATAACACAGTGACACTGGGTACAGAAACATAATAACACAGTCACACTGTGAACAGTAACACAATAACACAGTGACACTGGGCACAGAAAAACAATAACACAGTGACACTGGGTACAGCAACACAATAACACCGTGACACTGGGTATAGAAACACAATAACACAGTGACACTGTGTATAGAAACACAATAACTCAGCGACACTGGGTATCGAAACACAATAACACAGTGACACTGGGTACAGCAACACAATAACACAGTAACACTGGGTACTGTAACACAATAACACATTGGCACAGGGTACAGTAACACAATAACACAGTGGCACTGGGTACAGAAACACAATAACACAGTGACACTGGGTACAGTAACATAATAACACAGTGACACTGGGTATAGAAACACAATAACTGAGTGACACTGGGGACAGTAACATCATAACACAGTGACACTGGGTATAGAAACAAAAAAACACAGTGACACTGGGTGAAGAAACACAATAACACAGTGACACTGGGTACAGAAACACAATAACATAGTGACACTTTGTACAGAAACACAATAACACAGTGACACTGGGTAATGTAACACAATAACACAGTGACACTGGGTACGGAGACACAATAACACAGTGACACTGGGTAATGTAATACAATAACACAGTGACACTGGGTATAGAAACACAATGACACAGTGACACTGGGTACAGGAACACAATAACAAAGTGACACTGGGAATAGAAACACAATAACACAGTGACACTCGGTACAGTAACACAATAACACAGTGACACTGTGTACAGAAGCACAACAACACAGTGACACTGGCTATAGTAACACAATAACAAAGTGACACTCGGTATCGTAACACAATGACACTGTGGCACTGGGTATAGAAACACAATAGCACAGTGACACTGGGTATAGTAACACAATAACACAGTGACACTCGGTATAGTAACACAGTAACACAGTGACACTGGGTATAGAAACACAATAACACAGTGACACTGGGTATAGTAACACAATAACACAGTGACACTCGGTATCGTAACACAATAACACACTGACACTGGGTGTAGAAACACAATAACAGAGTGACTCTGGTTCTTGTAACACAATAACACAGTGACACTGGGTACAGTAACATAATAACACAGTGACAAAGGGTATAGAAACACAACAACACAGTGACACTGGGTACAGAAAGACAATAACACAGTGACACTGGGTACAGTAACACAATAACACAGTGACACTGTGTACATTAACACAATAACACCGTGACACTGGGTATAGAAACACAATAACACAGTGACACTGGGTACAGTACTATCATAACACAGTGACACTGGGTAGAGAAACAAAAAAACACAGTGACACTGGTGAAGAAACACAATAACACAGTGACACTGGGTACAGAAACACAATAACACAGTGACACTGGGTACAGTAACACAATAACACAGTGACACTGGGTATAGAAACATAATAACACAGTCACACTGTGAACAGTAACACAATAACACAGTGACACTGGGCACAGAAAAACAATAACACAGTGACACTGGGTACAGTACTATCATAACACAGTGACACTGGGTCGAGAAACAAAAAAACACAGTGACACTGGTGAAGAAACACAATAACACAGTGACACTGGGTACAGAAACACAATAACATAGTGACACTGTGTACAGAAACACAATAACACAGTGACACTGGGTATAGAAAAACAATAACACAGTGACACTGGGTTCAGTAACACAATAACACAGTGACATTGGGGTTAGAAACACAATAACACAGTGACACTGGGTACTGTAACACAATAACACAGTGACACTGGGTATAGAAACACAATAACACAGTGACACTGGGTACAGAAACACAATAACACAGTGACACTGGGTACAGAAACACAATAACACAGTGACACTGGGTACAGTAACATAATAACACACTGACATTGGGTACAGAAACACAATAACAGAGTGACACTGGGTACAGTAACATAATAACACACTGACATTGGGTACTGTAACACAGTAACTAAGTGACACTGGATATAGTAACACAATAACACAGTGACCCTGGGTAAAGTAACGCAAAAACACAGTGACACTGGGTACTGTAACACAATAACACAGTGACACTGGGTATAGAAACACAATAACACAGTGACACTGGGGACAGAAACACAATAACACAGTGACACTGGGTATAGAAACACAATAACACAGTGACACTGGGGACAGAAACACAATAACACAGTGACACTGGGTACAGTAACACAATAACACAGTGACACTGTGTACATTAACACAATAACACCGTGACACTGGGTATAGAAACACAATAACACAGTGACACTGGGTACAGTACTATCATAACACAGTGACACTGGGTAGAGAAACAAAAAAACACAGTGACACTGGTGAAGAAACACAATAACACAGTGACACTGGGTACAGAAACACAATAACATAGTGACACTGTGTACAGAAACACAATAACACAGTGACACTGGGTATAGAAAAACAATAACACAGTGACACTGGGTTCAGTAACACAATAACACAGTGACATTGGGGATAGAAACACAATAACACAGTGACAATGGGTACAGTAACACAATAACTCAGTGACACTGGGTACAGAAACACAATAACACAGTGACACTGTGAACAGTAACACAATAACAGAGTGACACTGGGTACAGTAACACAATAACACAGTGACACTGGGTATAGAAACATAATAACACAGTGACAAAGGGTATAGAAACACAACAACACAGTGACACTGGGTACAGAAAGACAATAACACAGTGACACTGGGTACAGTAACACAATAACACAGTGACACTGTGTACATTAACACAATAACACCGTGACACTGGGTATAGAAACACAATAACACAGTGACACTGGGTACAGTACTATCATAACACAGTGACACTGGGTAGAGAAACAAAAAAACACTGTGACACTGGGTGAAGAAACACAATAACACAGTGACACTGGGTTCAGTTACACAATAACACAGTGACATTGGGGATAGAAACACAATAACACAGTGACAATGGGTACAGTAACACAATAACACAGTGACACTGTGAACAGTAACACAATAACACAGTGACACTTGGTACAGCAACACAATAACACAGTGACACTGTGTATAGAAACACAATAACTCAGTGACACTGGCTACAGCAACACAATAACACAGTGACACTGGGTACAGTAACACAATAACACAGTGACACTGGGTACAGAAACATAATAACACAGTCACACTTTGAACAGTAACACAATAACACAGTGACACTGGGCACAGAAAAACAATAACACAGTGACACTGGGTACAGCAACACAATAACACATTGGCACAGGGTATCGAAACACAATAACACAGTGACACTGGGTACAGCAACACAATAACACAGTAACACTGGGTACTGTAACACAATAACACATTGGCACAGGGTACAGTAACACAATAACACAGTGGCACTGGGTACAGAAACACAATAACACAGTGACACTGGGTACAGTAACATAATAACACAGTGACACTGGGTATAGAAACACAATAACTGAGTGACACTGGGGACAGTAACATCATAACACAGTGACACTGGGTATAGAAACAAAAAAACACAGTGACACTGGGTGAAGAAACACAATAACACAGTGACACTGGGTACAGAAACACAATAACATAGTGACACTTTGTACAGAAACACAATAACACAGTGAGACTGGGTAATGTAACACAATAACACAGTGACACTGGTTACAGAGACACAATAACACAGTGACACTGGGTAATGTAATACAATAACACAGTGACACTGGGTATAGAAACACAATGACACAGTGACACTGGGTACAGGAACACAATAATAAAGTGACACTGGGAATAGAAACACAATAACACAGTGACACTCGGTACAGTAACACAATAACAAAGTGACACTGTGTACAGAAGCACAACAACACAGTGACACTGGCTATAGTAACACAATAACAAAGTGACACTCGGTATCGTAACACAATGACACTGTGGCACTGGGTATAGAAACACAATAGCACAGTGACACTGGGTATAGTAACACAATAACACAGTGACACTCGGTATAGTAACACAGTAACACAGTGACACTGGGTATAGAAACACAATAACACAGTGACACTGGGTATAGTAACACAATAACACAGTGACACTCGGTATCGTAACACAATAACACACTGACACTGGGTGTAGAAACACAATAACAGAGTGACTCTGGTTCTTGTAACACAATAACACAGTGACACTGGGTACAGTAACATAATAACACAGTGACAAAGGGAATAGAAACACAACAACACAGTGACACTGGGTACAGAAAGACAATAACACAGTGACACTGGGTACAGTAAACACAATAACACAGTGACACTGGGTATAGTAACACAATAACACAGTGACACTTGGTACTGTAACACAATAACACAGTGACACTGGGTATAGAAACACAATAACACAGTGAAACTGGGTACAGTAACACAATAACACAGTGACACTGGGTACAGGCACACAATAACACAGTGACACTGGGTATAGAAACACAATGACACAGTGATACTGGGTATAGTAACGCAATATCACAGTGACACTGGGTACAGTAACACAATAACACAGTGACACTGGGTACAGGAACACAATAACACAGTCACACTGGGTACAGTAACACAATAACACAGTGACACTGGGTATAGAAACACAATAACACAGTGATACTGGGCATAGTAACGCAATAACACAGAGACACTGGGTACAGTAACACAATAACTCAGTGACACTGAGTATAGAAACACAATAACACAGTGACACTGTGTACAGTAACACAATAACACAGTCTCACTGGGTACAGTAACACAACAACACAGTGACACTGGGTATAGAAAAACAATAACACAGTGACACTGGGTTCAGTAACACAATAACACAGTGACACTGGGTATAGAAACACAATAACACAGTGACACTGGGTACAGAAACACAATAACACAGTGACACTGTGAACAGTCACACAATAACACAGTGACACTGGGTATAGAAACACAATAACACAGTGACACTGTGTATAGAAACACAATAACTCAGTGACACTGGGTACATTAACACAATAACACAGTGACACTGGGTATAGAAACACAATAACACAGTGACACTGTGTATAGAAACACAATAACTCAGTGACACTGGGTACATTAACACAATAACACAGTGACACTGGGTACAGAAACACAATAACACAGTGACACTGTGAACAGTCACACAATAACACAGTGACACTGGGTATAGAAACACAATAACACAGTGACACTGTGTATAGAAACACAATAACTCAGTGACACTGGGTACATTAACACAATAACACAGTGACACTGGGTACAGAAACACAATAACACAGTGACACTTGGTACAGTAACTCAATAACACAGTGATACTGGGTATGGAAACATAATAACACAGTGACACTGGGTAAAGAAACACAATAACACAGTGACACTGGTTACAGTAGCACAATAACACAGTGACACTGGGTACAGTAACACAATAACACAGTGACACTGGGTATAGTAACACAATAACACAGTGACACTGGGTATAGAAACACAATAACACACTGACACTGGTTACAGAAACACAATAACTCAGTGACACTGGCTACAGGAACACAATAACACAGTGACACTGGATATAGTAACAAAATAACACAGTGACACTGGGTAAAGTAACGCAAAAACACAGTGACACTGGGTACTGTAACACAATAACACAGTGACACTGGGTATAGAAACACAATAACACAGTGACACTGGGTACAGAAACACAATAACACAGTGACACTGGGTACAGTAACATAATAACACAGTGACAATGGGTACAGTAACACAATAACACAGTTGCACTGGGCACAGAAAGACAATAACACAGTGACACTGGGTACAGTAACACAATAACACAGTGACATATTGTACAGTAACACAATAACACAGTGGCACTTGGTACTGTAACACAGTAACACAGTGACACTGGGTATAGAAACACAATAACACAGTGAAACTGGGTACAGTAACACAATAACACAGTGACACTGTGTACAGAAACAGAATAACACAGTGACACTGGGTACAGGAACACAATAACACAGTGACACTGGGTACATTAACACTATAACACAGTGACACTGGGTATAGAAACACAATAACACAGTGATACTGGGTATAGTAACGCAATAACACAGTGACACTGGGTACAGTAACACAAAAACTCAGTGACACTGAGTATAGAAACACAATAAGACAGTGACACTGTGTACAGTAACACAATAACACAGTCTCACTGGGTACAGTAACGCAATAACACAGTGACACTGGGTACAGTAACACAATAACACAGTGACACTGGGTATAGAAAAACAATAACGCAGTGACACTGGGTACAGTAACACAATAACACAGTGACACTGTGTATAGAAACACAATAACACACTGACACTGGGTACAGAAACACAATAACTCAGTGATACTGGCTACAGGAACACAATAACACAGTGACACTGGATATAGTAACACAATAGCACAGTGACACTTGGTACTGTAACACAGTAACACAGTGACACTGGGTATAGAAACACAATAACACAGTGACACTGGGTACAGGAACACAATAACACAGTCACACTGGGTACAGTAACACAATAACACAGTGACACTGGGTATAGAAACACAATAACACAGTGATACTGGGTATAGTAACGCAATATCACAGTGACACTGGGTACAGTAACACAATAACACAGTGACACTGGGTACAGGAACACAATAACACAGTCACACTGGGTACAGTAACACAATAACACAGTGACACTGGGTATAGAAACACAATAACACAGTGATACTGGGCATAGTAACGCAATAACACAGAGACACTGGGTACAGTAACACAATAACTCAGTGACACTGAGTATAGAAACACAATAACACAGTGACACTGTGTACAGTAACACAATAACACAGTCTCACTGGGTACAGTAACGCAATAACACAGTGACACTGGGTACAGTAACACAATAACACACTGACACTGGGTGCAGAAACACAATAACTCAGTGACACTGGCTACAGGAACACAATAACACAGTGACACTGGATATAGTAACACAATAACACAGTGACACTTGGTACTGTAACACAGTAACACAGTGACACTGGGTATAGAAACACAATAACACAGTGAAACTGGGTACAGTAACAGAATAACACAGTGACACTGTGTACAGAAACAGAATAACACAGTGACACTGGGTACAGGAACACAATAACACAGTCACACTGGGTACAGTAACACAATAACACAGTGACACTGGGTATAGAAACACAATAACACAGTGATTCTGGGTATAGTAACGCAATTACACAGTGACACTGGGTACAGTAACACAATAACACAGTGACACTGGGTACAGTAAAGCAATAACACAGTGACACTGGGTATAGAAACACAATAACACAGTGACACTGTGTACAGTAACACAATAACACAGTTACACTGGGTACAGTAACGCAATAACACAGTTGCACTGGGTACAGTAACACAATAACACAGTGACACTGGGTACAGCAACACAATAACACAGTGACACTGGGTATTGAAAAACAATAACATAGTGACACTGGGTACAGTAACATCATAACACAGTGACACTGGGTATAGAAACAAAAAAAACACAGTGACACTGGGTGAAGAAACAAAATAACACAGTGACACTGGGTACAGAAACACAATAACATAGTGACACTGGGTATAGAAACACAATAACACAGTGACACTGGGTATAGAAACACAATAACACAGTGACACTGGGTACAGTATCACAATAACACAGTGACACTGGGTATAGAAACACAATAACACAGTGACACTGGGTACAGAAACACAATAACACAGTGACACTGTGCACAGTAACACAATAACACAGTGACACTGTGTATAGAAACACAACAACACAGTGACACTGGCTATGGTAACACAATAACAAAGTGACACTCGGTATCATAACACAATAACACAGTGACACTGGGTATAGAAACACAATAACACAGTGACACTGGGTATAGAAACACAATAACACAGTGACACTGGTTATAGTAACACAATAACTCAGTGACACTGGGTGTAGAAACACAATAACACAGTGACACTGGTTCTTGTAACACAATAACACAATGACACCGGGTGCAGTAACACAATAACACAGCGACGCTGGGTCGAGAAATGCAATAATACAATGACACTGGGTTTAGTAACACAATACTGACAGTGGATATAGAAACACAATAACACAGAGACACTGGGTACAGTAACACAATAACTCAGTGACACTGAGTATAGAAACACAATAACACAGTGACACTGTGTACAGTAACACAATAACACAGTCTCACTGGGTACAGTAACGCAATAACACAGTGACACTGGGTACCGTAACACAATAACACAGTGACACTGGGTATAAAAAAACAATAATGCAGTGACACTGGGTACAGTAACACAATAACACAATGACACTGGGTATAGAAACACAATAACACACTGACGCTGGGTGCAGAAACACAATAACTCAGTGACACTGGCTACAGGAACACAATAACACAGTGACACTGGATATAGTAACACAATAACACAGTGACACTTGGTACTGTAACACAGTAACACAGTGACACTGGGTATAGAAACACAATAACACACTGAAACTGGGTACAGTAACACAATAACACAGTGACACTGTGTACAGATACAGAATAACACAGTGACACTGGGTACAGGAACACAATAACACAGTCACACTGGGTACAGTAACACAATAACACAGCGACACTGGGTATAGAAACACAATAACACAGTGATTCTGGGTATAGTAACACAATAACTCAGTCTCACTGTGTACAGTAACGCAATAACACAGTGACACTGGGTACAGTAACACAATAACACAGTGACACTGGGTATAGAAAAACAATAATGCAGTGACACTGGGTACAGTAACACAATAACCCAGTGACACTGTGTATAGAAACACAATAACACACTGACACTGGGTGCAGAAACACAATAACTCAGTGACACTGGCTACAGGAACACAATAACACAGTGACACTGGATATGGTAACACAATAACACAGTGACACTTGGTACTGTAACACAGTAACACAGTGACACTGGGTATAGAAACACAATAACACAGTGAAACTGGGTACAGTAACACAATAACACAGTGACACTGTGTACAGAAACAGAATAACACAGTGACACTGGGTACAGGAACACAATAACACAGTGACACTGGGTACATTAACACTATAACACAGTGACACT
The DNA here is from genome assembly GCF_036365525.1 of Heterodontus francisci. NCBI lineage: Eukaryota > Metazoa > Chordata > Chondrichthyes > Heterodontiformes > Heterodontidae > Heterodontus > Heterodontus francisci. The sequence goes on from NC_090410.1 coordinate 480,189, forward strand.
GGGTATAGAAACACAATAACACAGTGATACTGGGTATAGTAACGCAATAACACAGTGACACTGGGTACAGTAACACAAAAACTCTGTGACACTGAGTATAGAAACACAATAACACAGTGAGACTGTGTACAGTAACACAATAACACAGTCTCACTGGGTACAGTAACGCAATAACACAGTGACACTGGGTACAGTAACACAATAACACAGTGACACTGGGTATAGAAAAACAATAACGCAGTGACACTGGGTACAGTAACACAATAACACAGTGACACTGTGTATAGAAACACAATAACACACTGACACTGGGTACAGAAACACAATAACTCAGTGATACTGGCTACAGGAACACAATAACACAGTGACACTGGATATAGTAACACAATAACACAGTGACACTTGGTACTGTAACACAGTAACACAGTGACACTGGGTATAGAAACACAATAACACAGTGACACTGGGTACAGGAACACAATAACACAGTCACACTGGGTACAGTAACACAATAACACAGTGACACTGGGTATAGAAACACAATAACACAGTGATACTGGGTATAGTAACGCAATATCACAGTGACACTGGGTACAGTAACACAATAACACAGTGACACTGGGTACAGGAACACAATAACACAGTCACACTGGGTACAGTAACACAATAACACAGTGACACTGGGTATAGAAACACAATAACACAGTGATACTGGGCATAGTAACGCAATAACACAGAGACACTGGGTACAGTAACACAATAACTCAGTGACACTGAGTATAGAAACACAATAACACAGTGACACTGTGTACAGTAACACAATAACACAGTCTCACTGGGTACAGTAACGCAATAACACAGTGACACTGGGTACAGTAACACAATAACACACTGACACTGGGTGCAGAAACACAATAACTCAGTGACACTGGCTACAGGAACACAATAACACAGTGACACTGGATATAGTAACACAATAACACAGTGACACTTGGTACTGTAACACAGTAACACAGTGACACTGGGTATAGAAACACAATAACACAGTGAAACTGGGTACAGTAACAGAATAACACAGTGACACTGTGTACAGAAACAGAATAACACAGTGACACTGGGTACAGGAACACAATAACACAGTCACACTGGGTACAGTAACACAATAACACAGTGACACTGGGTATAGAAACACAATAACACAGTGATTCTGGGTATAGTAACGCAATTACACAGTGACACTGGGTACAGTAACACAATAACACAGTGACACTGGGTACAGTAAAGCAATAACACAGTGACACTGGGTATAGAAACACAATAACACAGTGACACTGTGTACAGTAACACAATAACACAGTTACACTGGGTACAGTAACGCAATAACACAGTTGCACTGGGTACAGTAACACAATAACACAGTGACACTGGGTACAGCAACACAATAACACAGTGACACTGGGTATTGAAAAACAATAACATAGTGACACTGGGTACAGTAACATCATAACACAGTGACACTGGGTATAGAAACAAAAAAAACACAGTGACACTGGGTGAAGAAACAAAATAACACAGTGACACTGGGTACAGAAACACAATAACATAGTGACACTGGGTATAGAAACACAATAACACAGTGACACTGGGTATAGAAACACAATAACACAGTGACACTGGGTACAGTATCACAATAACACAGTGACACTGGGTATAGAAACACAATAACACAGTGACACTGGGTACAGAAACACAATAACACAGTGACACTGTGCACAGTAACACAATAACACAGTGACACTGTGTATAGAAACACAACAACACAGTGACACTGGCTATGGTAACACAATAACAAAGTGACACTCGGTATCATAACACAATAACACAGTGACACTGGGTATAGAAACACAATAACACAGTGACACTGGGTATAGAAACACAATAACACAGTGACACTGGTTATAGTAACACAATAACTCAGTGACACTGGGTGTAGAAACACAATAACACAGTGACACTGGTTCTTGTAACACAATAACACAATGACACCGGGTGCAGTAACACAATAACACAGCGACGCTGGGTCGAGAAATGCAATAATACAATGACACTGGGTTTAGTAACACAATACTGACAGTGGATATAGAAACACAATAACACAGAGACACTGGGTACAGTAACACAATAACTCAGTGACACTGAGTATAGAAACACAATAACACAGTGACACTGTGTACAGTAACACAATAACACAGTCTCACTGGGTACAGTAACGCAATAACACAGTGACACTGGGTACCGTAACACAATAACACAGTGACACTGGGTATAAAAAAACAATAATGCAGTGACACTGGGTACAGTAACACAATAACACAATGACACTGGGTATAGAAACACAATAACACACTGACGCTGGGTGCAGAAACACAATAACTCAGTGACACTGGCTACAGGAACACAATAACACAGTGACACTGGATATAGTAACACAATAACACAGTGACACTTGGTACTGTAACACAGTAACACAGTGACACTGGGTATAGAAACACAATAACACACTGAAACTGGGTACAGTAACACAATAACACAGTGACACTGTGTACAGATACAGAATAACACAGTGACACTGGGTACAGGAACACAATAACACAGTCACACTGGGTACAGTAACACAATAACACAGCGACACTGGGTATAGAAACACAATAACACAGTGATTCTGGGTATAGTAACGCAATAACATAGTGACACTGGGTACAGTAAAGCAATAACACAGTGACACTGGGTATAGAAACACAATAACACAGTGACACTGTGTACAGTAACACAATAACTCAGTCTCACTGTGTACAGTAACGCAATAACACAGTGACACTGGGTACAGTAACACAATAACACAGTGACACTGGGTATAGAAAAACAATAATGCAGTGACACTGGGTACAGTAACACAATAACCCAGTGACACTGTGTATAGAAACACAATAACACACTGACACTGGGTGCAGAAACACAATAACTCAGTGACACTGGCTACAGGAACACAATAACACAGTGACACTGGATATGGTAACACAATAACACAGTGACACTTGGTACTGTAACACAGTAACACAGTGACACTGGGTATAGAAACACAATAACACAGTGAAACTGGGTACAGTAACACAATAACACAGTGACACTGTGTACAGAAACAGAATAACACAGTGACACTGGGTACAGGAACACAATAACACAGTGACACTGGGTACATTAACACTATAACACAGTGACACTGGGTATAGAAACACAATAACACAGTGATACTGGGTATAGTAACGCAATAACACAGTGACACTGGGTACAGTAACACAAAAACTCAGTGACACTGAGTATAGAAACACAATAACACAGTGAGACTGTGTACAGTAACACAATAACACAGTCTCACTGGGTACAGTAACGCAATAACACAGTGACACTGGGTACAGTAACACAATAACACAGTGACACTGGGTATAGAAAAACAATAACGCAGTGACACTGGGTACAGTAACACAATAACACAGTGACACTGTGTATAGAAACACAATAACACACTGACACTGGGTACAGAAACACAATAACTCAGTGATACTGGCTACAGGAACACAATAACACAGTGACACTGGATATAGTAACACAATAACACAGTGACACTTGGTACTGTAACACAGTAACACAGTGACACTGGGTATAGAAACACAATAACACAGTGACACTGGGTACAGGAACACAATAACACAGTCACACTGGGTACAGTAACACAATAACACAGTGACACTGGGTATAGAAACACAATAACACAGTGATACTGGGTATAGTAACGCAATATCACAGTGACACTGGGTACAGTAACACAATAACACAGTGACACTGGGTACAGGAACACAATAACACAGTCACACTGGGTACAGTAACACAATAACACAGTGACACTGGGTATAGAAACACAATAACACAGTGATACTGGGCATAGTAACGCAATAACACAGAGACACTGGGTACAGTAACACAATAACTCAGTGACACTGAGTATAGAAACACAATAACACAGTGACACTGTGTACAGTAACACAATAACACAGTCTCACTGGGTACAGTAACGCAATAACACAGTGACACTGGGTACAGTAACACAATAACACACTGACACTGGGTGCAGAAACACAATAACTCAGTGACACTGGCTACAGGAACACAATAACACAGTGACACTGGATATAGTAACACAATAACACAGTGACACTTGGTACTGTAACACAGTAACACAGTGACACTGGGTATAGAAACACAATAACACAGTGAAACTGGGTACAGTAACAGAATAACACAGTGACACTGTGTACAGAAACAGAATAACACAGTGACACTGGGTACAGGAACACAATAACACAGTCACACTGGGTACAGTAACACAATAACACAGTGACACTGGGTATAGAAACACAATAACACAGTGATTCTGGGTATAGTAACGCAATAACACAGTGACACTGGGTACAGTAACACAATAACACAGTGACACTGGGTACAGTAAAGCAATAACACAGTGACACTGGGTGTAGAAACACAATAACACAGTGACACTGTGTACAGTAACACAATAACACAGTTACACTGGGTACAGTAACGCAATAACACAGTTGCACTGGGTACAGTAACACAATAACACAGTGACACTGTGTACAGCAACACAATAACACAGTGACACTGGGTATTGAAAAACAATAACATAGTGACACTGGGTACAGTAACATCATAACACAGTGACACTGGGTATAGAAACAAAAAAAACACAGTGACACTGGGTGAAGAAACACAATAACACAGTGACACTGGGTACAGAAACACAATAACATAGTGACACTGGGTATAGAAACACAATAACACAGTGACACTGGGTATAGAAACACAATAACACAGTGACACTGGGTACAGTATCACAATAACACAGTGACACTGGGTATAGAAACACAATAACACAGTGACACTGGGTACAGAAACACAATAACACAGTGACACTGTGCACAGTAACACAATAACACAGTGACACTGTGTATAGAAACACAACAACACAGTGACACTGGCTATGGTAACACAATAACAAAGTGACACTCGGTATCATAACACAATAACACAGTGACACTGGGTATAGAAACACAATAACACAGTGACACTGGTTATAGTAACACAATAACTCAGTGACACTGGGTGTAGAAACACAATAACACAGTGACACTGGTTCTTGTAACACAATAACACAATGACACCGGGTGCAGTAACACAATAACACAGCGACGCTGGGTAGAGAAATGCAATAATACAATGACACTGGGTTTAGTAACACAATACTGACAGTGGATATAGAAACACAATAACACAGAGACACTGGGTACAGTAACACAATAACTCAGTGACACTGAGTATAGAAACACAATAACACAGTGACACTGTGTACAGTAACACAATAACACAGTCTCACTGGGTACAGTAACGCAATAACACAGTGACACTGGGTACAGTAACACAATAACACAGTGACACTGGGTATAAAAAAACAATAATGCAGTGACACTGGGTACAGTAACACAATAACACAATGACACTGTGTATAGAAACACAATAACACACTGACGCTGGGTGCAGAAACACAATAACTCAGTGACACTGGCTACAGGAACACAATAACACAGTGACACTGGATATAGTAACACAATAACACAGTGACACTTGGTACTGTAACACAGTGACACTGGGTATAGAAACACAATAACACACTGAAACTGGGTACAGTAACACAATAACACAGTGACACTGTGTACAGATACAGAATAACACAGTGACACTGGGTACAGGAACACAATAACACAGTCACACTGGGTACAGTAACACAATAACACAGCGACACTGGGTATAGAAACACAATAACACAGTGATTCTGGGTATAGTAACGCAATAACACAGTGACACTGGGTACAGTAAAGCAATAACACAGTGACACTGGGTATAGAAACACAATAACACAGTGACACTGTGTACAGTAACACAATAACTCAGTCTCACTGTGTACAGTAACGCAATAACACAGTGACACTGGGTACAGTAACACAATAACACAGTGACACTGGGTATAGAAAAACAATAATGCAGTGACACTGGGTACAGTAACACAATAACCCAGTGACACTGTGTATAGAAACACAATAACACACTGACACTGGGTGCAGAAACACAATAACTCAGTGACACTGGCTACAGGAACACAATAACACAGTGACACTGGATATGGTAACACAATAACAGAGTGACACTTGGTACTGTAACACAGTAACACAGTGACACTGGGTATAGAAACACAATAACACAGTGAAACTGGGTACAGTAACACAATAACACAGTGACACTGTGTACAGAAACAGAATAACACAGTGACACTGGGTACAGGAACACAATAACACAGTCACACTGGGTACAGTAACACAATAACACAGTGACACTGGGTATAGAAACACAATAACACAGTGATTCTGGGTATAGTAACGCAATAACACAGTGACACTGGGTATAGAAACACAATAACACAGTGACACTGTGTACAGTAACACAATAACACAGTTACACTGGGTACAGTAATGCAATAACACAGTGGCACTGGGTACAGTAACACAATAACACAGTGACACTGGGTACAGCAACACAATAACACAGTGACACTGGGTACAGTAACACAATAACACAGTGACACTGGGTATAGAAAAACAATAATGCAGTGACACTGGGTACAGTAACACAATAACCCAGTGACACTGTGTATAGAAACACAATAACACACTGACACTGGGTGCAGAAACACAATAACTCAGTGACACTGGCTACAGGAACACAATAACACAGTGACACTGGATATGGTAACACAATAACACAGTGACACTTGGTACTGTAACACAGTAACACAGTGACACTGGGTATAGAAACACAATAACACAGTGAAACTGGGTACAGTAACACAATAACACAGTGACACTGTGTACAGAAACAGAATAACACAGTGACACTGGGTACAGGAACACAATAACACAGTGACACTGGGTACATTAACACTATAACACAGTGACACTGGGTATAGAAACACAATAACACAGTGATACTGGGTATAGTAACGCAATAACACAGTGACACTGGGTACAGTAACACAAAAACTCAGTGACACTGAGTATAGAAACACAATAACACAGTGAGACTGTGTACAGTAACACAATAACACAGTCTCACTGGGTACAGTAACGCAATAACACAGTGACACTGGGTACAGTAACACAATAACACAGTGACACTGGGTATAGAAAAACAATAACGCAGTGACACTGGGTACAGTAACACAATAACACAGTGACACTGTGTATAGAAACACAATAACACACTGACACTGGGTACAGAAACACAATAACTCAGTGATACTGGCTACAGGAACACAATAACACAGTGACACTGGATATAGTAACACAATAACACAGTGACACTTGGTACTGTAACACAGTAACACAGTGACACTGGGTATAGAAACACAATAACACAGTGACACTGGGTACAGGAACACAATAACACAGTCACACTGGGTACAGTAACACAATAACACAGTGACACTGGGTATAGAAACACAATAACACAGTGATACTGGGTATAGTAACGCAATATCACAGTGACACTGGGTACAGTAACACAATAACACAGTGACACTGGGTACAGGAACACAATAACACAGTCACACTGGGTACAGTAACACAATAACACAGTGACACTGGGTATAGAAACACAATAACACAGTGATACTGGGCATAGTAACGCAATAACACAGAGACACTGGGTACAGTAACACAATAACTCAGTGACACTGAGTATAGAAACACAATAACACAGTGACACTGTGTACAGTAACACAATAACACAGTCTCACTGGGTACAGTAACGCAATAACACAGTGACACTGGGTACAGTAACACAATAACACACTGACACTGGGTGCAGAAACACAATAACTCAGTGACACTGGCTACAGGAACACAATAACACAGTGACACTGGATATAGTAACACAATAACACAGTGACACTTGGTACTGTAACACAGTAACACAGTGACACTGGGTATAGAAACACAATAACACAGTGAAACTGGGTACAGTAACAGAATAACACAGTGACACTGTGTACAGAAACAGAATAACACAGTGACACTGGGTACAGGAACACAATAACACAGTCACACTGGGTACAGTAACACAATAACACAGTGACACTGGGTATAGAAACACAATAACACAGTGATTCTGGGTATAGTAACGCAATAACACAGTGACACTGGGTACAGTAACACAATAACACAGTGACACTGGGTACAGTAAAGCAATAACACAGTGACACTGGGTGTAGAAACACAATAACACAGTGACACTGTGTACAGTAACACAATAACACAGTTACACTGGGTACAGTAACGCAATAACACAGTTGCACTGGGTACAGTAACACAATAACACAGTGACACTGTGTACAGCAACACAATAACACAGTGACACTGGGTATTGAAAAACAATAACATAGTGACACTGGGTACAGTAACATCATAACACAGTGACACTGGGTATAGAAACAAAAAAAACACAGTGACACTGGGTGAAGAAACACAATAACACAGTGACACTGGGTACAGAAACACAATAACATAGTGACACTGGGTATAGAAACACAATAACACAGTGACACTGGGTATAGAAACACAATAACACAGTGACACTGGGTACAGTATCACAATAACACAGTGACACTGGGTATAGAAACACAATAACACAGTGACACTGGGTACAGAAACACAATAACACAGTGACACTGTGCACAGTAACACAATAACACAGTGACACTGTGTATAGAAACACAACAACACAGTGACACTGGCTATGGTAACACAATAACAAAGTGACACTCGGTATCATAACACAATAACACAGTGACACTGGGTATAGAAACACAATAACACAGTGACACTGGTTATAGTAACACAATAACTCAGTGACACTGGGTGTAGAAACACAATAACACAGTGACACTGGTTCTTGTAACACAATAACACAATGACACCGGGTGCAGTAACACAATAACACAGCGACGCTGGGTAGAGAAATGCAATAATACAATGACACTGGGTTTAGTAACACAATACTGACAGTGGATATAGAAACACAATAACACAGAGACACTGGGTACAGTAACACAATAACTCAGTGACACTGAGTATAGAAACACAATAACACAGTGACACTGTGTACAGTAACACAATAACACAGTCTCACTGGGTACAGTAACGCAATAACACAGTGACACTGGGTACAGTAACACAATAACACAGTGACACTGGGTATAAAAAAACAATAATGCAGTGACACTGGGTACAGTAACACAATAACACAATGACACTGTGTATAGAAACACAATAACACACTGACGCTGGGTGCAGAAACACAATAACTCAGTGACACTGGCTACAGGAACACAATAACACAGTGACACTGGATATAGTAACACAATAACACAGTGACACTTGGTACTGTAACACAGTGACACTGGGTATAGAAACACAATAACACACTGAAACTGGGTACAGTAACACAATAACACAGTGACACTGTGTACAGATACAGAATAACACAGTGACACTGGGTACAGGAACACAATAACACAGTCACACTGGGTACAGTAACACAATAACACAGCGACACTGGGTATAGAAACACAATAACACAGTGATTCTGGGTATAGTAACGCAATAACACAGTGACACTGGGTACAGTAAAGCAATAACACAGTGACACTGGGTATAGAAACACAATAACACAGTGACACTGTGTACAGTAACACAATAACTCAGTCTCACTGTGTACAGTAACGCAATAACACAGTGACACTGGGTACAGTAACACAATAACACAGTGACACTGGGTATAGAAAAACAATAATGCAGTGACACTGGGTACAGTAACACAATAACCCAGTGACACTGTGTATAGAAACACAATAACACACTGACACTGGGTGCAGAAACACAATAACTCAGTGACACTGGCTACAGGAACACAATAACACAGTGACACTGGATATGGTAACACAATAACACAGTGACACTTGGTACTGTAACACAGTAACACAGTGACACTGGGTATAGAAACACAATAACACAGTGAAACTGGGTACAGTAACACAATAACACAGTGACACTGTGTACAGAAACAGAATAACACAGTGACACTGGGTACAGGAACACAATAACACAGTCACACTGGGTACAGTAACACAATAACACAGTGACACTGGGTATAGAAACACAATAACACAGTGATTCTGGGTATAGTAACGCAATAACACAGTGACACTGGGTATAGAAACACAATAACACAGTGACACTGTGTACAGTAACACAATAACACAGTTACACTGGGTACAGTAATGCAATAACACAGTGGCACTGGGTACAGTAACACAATAACACAGTGACACTGGGTACAGCAACACAATAACACAGTGACACTGGGTATTGAAAAACAATAACATAGTGACACTGGGTACAGTAACATCATAACACAGTGACACTAGGTATAGAAACAAAAAAAACAATGTGACACTGGGTGAAGAAACACAATAACACAGTGACACTGGGTACAGAAACACAATAACATAGTGACACTGGCTATAGAAACACAATAAACACAGTGACACTGGGTATAGAAACACAATAACACAGTGACACTGGGTACAGTAACACAATAACACAGTGACACTGGGTATAGAAACACAATAACACAGTGACACTGTGCACAGTAACACAATAACACAGTGACACTGGGTATAGAAACACAATAACACAGTGACACTGGGTACAGAAACACAATAACACAGTGGACACTGTGCACAGTAACACAATAACACAGTGACACTGTGTATAGAAACACAACAACACAGTGACACTGGCTATGGTAACACAATAACAAAGTGACACTCGGTATCATAACACAATAACACAGTGACACTGGGTATAGAAACACAATAACACAGTGACACTGGTTATAGTAACACAATAACACAGTGACACTGGGTATAGAAACACAATAACACAGTGACACTGGTTATAGTAACACAATAACACAGCGACGCTGGGTAGAGAAATGCAATAACACAATGACACTGGGTTTAGTAACACAATACTGACAGTGGATATAGAAACACAATACCACAGTGACACTGGGTACAGTAACACTAACAGAGTGACATTGTGCACAATAACACAGTGACACTGGGAACACTGGGTACAGTAACACAATAACACAGTGGCACTGGGTACAGTAACATGATAACACAGTGACAATGGGTACATTAACACGATTACACAGTAACACTGGGAAAACTAGTTACAGTAACACCATAACACAGTGGCACTGGGTACAGTAACTCAATAACACAGTGACACTGGGTACTCTTTCTTTTGGGCCTCCTTATCTCGAGAGACAATGGATACGCGCCTGGAGGTGGTCAGTGGTTTGTGAAGCAGCGCCTGGAGTGGCTATAAAGGCCAATTCTGGAGTGACAGGCTCTTCCACAGGTGCTGCAGAGAAATTTGTTTGTTGGGGCTGTTGCACAGTTGGCTCTCCCCTTGCGCCTCTGTCTTTTTTCCTGCCAACTACTAAGTCTCTTCGACTCGCCACAATTTAGCCCTGTCTTTATGGCTGCCCGCCAGCTCTGGCGAATGCTGGCAACTGACTCCCACGACTTGTGATCAATGTCACACGATTTCATGTCACGTTTGCAGACGTCTTTATAACGGAGACATGGACGGCCGGTGGGTCTGATACCAGTGGCGAGCTCGCTGTACAATGTGTCTTTGGGGATCCTGCCATCTTCCATGCGGCTCACATGGCCAAGCCATCTCAAGCGCCGCTGACTCAGTAGTGTGTATAAGCTGGGGGTGTTGGCCGCTTCAAGGACTTCTGTGTTGGAGATATAGTCCTGCCACCTGATGCCAAGTATTCTCCGAAGGCAGCGAAGATGGAATGAATTGAGACGTCGCTCTTGGCTGGCATACGTTGTCCAGGCCTCGCTGCCGTAGAGCAAGGTACTGAGGACACAGGCCTGATACACTCGGACTTTTGTGTTCCGTGTCAGTGCGCCATTTTCCCACACTCTCTTGGCCAGTCTGGACATAGCAGTGGAAGCCTTACCCATGCGCTTGTTGATTTCTGCATCTAGAGACAGGTTACTGGTGATAGTTGAGCCTAGGTAGGTGAACTCTTGAACCACTTCCAGAGCGTGGTCGCCAATATTGGTGGATGGAGCATTTCTGACATCCTGCCCCATGATGTTCGTTTTCTTGAGGCTGATGGTTAGGCCAAATTCATTGCAGGCAGACGCAAACCTGTCGATGAGACTCTGCAGGCATTCTTCAGTGTGAGATGTTAAAGCAGCATCGTCAGCAAAGAGGAGTTCTCTGATGAGGACTTTCCGTACTTTGGACTTCGCTCTTAGACGGGCAAGGTTGAACAACCTGCCCCCTGATCTTGTGTGGAGGAAAATTCCTTCTTCAGAGGATTTGAACGCATGTGAAAGCAGCAGGGAGAAGAAAATCCCAAAAAGTGTGGGTGCGAGAACACAGCCCTGTTTCACACCACTCAGGATAGGAAAGGGCTCTGATGAGGAGCCACCATGTTGAATTGTGCCTTTCATATTGTCATGGAATGAGGTGATGATACTTAGTAGCTTTGGTGGACATCCGATCTTTTCTAGTAGTCTGAAGAGACCACGTCTGCTGACGAGGTCAAAGGCTTTGGTGAGATCAATGAAAGCAATGTAGAGGGGCATCTGTTGTTCACGGCAGTGTCTGAATCGTTACACAATAACAGCAACACTGCGTAAAGTAATGCAACAACACAGGGACTCTGTGTACAGTAACACAATAACAGCAGCACTGGATATAGAAATACAATAACACAGGGACACTGGGTACAGTAACACAATAACACAGTGACACTGAGTTCTGTAACACAATAATACTGCCGTGTTGTGTTCAGTAACACAATAACTGCGGCACTGGATATAGAAACAGAATAACACAGTGACACTGGGTACAGTAATAAAATAACACAGCGATACCGGGTACAGTAACACAATAACACATTAATACTGGGTACAGAATCAAAATAACACAGTGACACAGGGTACAGTAACACAATAACACAGTGATACTGGGTACAGTAACACGATAACACAGTGACACTGGGAACATTGGGTCCAGTAACACAATAACACAGTGGCATTGGGTACAGAAACACAATAACACAGTGACATTGGGTACATTAACACGATTACACAGTGACACTGGGAAAACAAGTACAGTAACACAATAACACAGTGGCACTGGGTTCAGTAACATGATAACACAATGACATTTGGTCTCGAAACACAACAACGCAGTGACACTGGGAATCGTTACACAATAACAGCAACACTGCGTAAAGTAATGCAACAACACAGGGACTCTGTGTACAGTAACACAATAACAGCAGCACTGGATATAGAAATACAATAACACAGGGACACTGGGTACAGTAACACAATAACACAGTGACACTGAGTTCTGTAACACAATAACACAGCGACACTGAGTACAGTAACACAATAACAAATGGACACTGGTTACAGTAACACAATAACACAGCGACACCGAGTACAGTAACACAATAAAACATGGACACTGGGTACAGTGACACAATAACACAGCGACTCTGAGTACAGTAACATAATAACACATGGACACTGGGTACAGTAACACAATAACACAGTGACACTGGGTATAGACACACAATAACACAGTGACACTGGGTACAGTAACACAATTACACATGGAGACTGGGTACAGTAACACAATAACATAGCGACACTGAGTACAGTAACACAATAGCGGCACAGTGGTGCAGTGGTTAGCACCGCAGCCTCACAGCTCCAGCGACCCAGGTTCAATTCTGGGTACTGCCTGTGTGGAGATTGCAAGTTCTCTCTGTGTCTGCGTGGGTTTTCTCCGGGTGCTCCAGTTTCCTCCCACAAGCCCAAAGACTTGCAGGTTTGGTAGGTAAATTGGCCATTATAAATTGCCCCTGGTATATGTAGGTGGTAGGGATGTGGGAGGAATATGGGATTAGTGTAGGATTAGTATAAATGGGAGGTTGATGGTCGGCACAGACTCGGTGGGCCGAAGGGCCTGTTTCAGTGCTGTATCTCTAAACTAAATTAAAAACTAAACTAAATAACACAGTGACAACGGGTATAGTAACACAACAACACAGTGACACTGGGTATAGAAATACAATAACACAGTGACACTGGGTATAGAAACATAACAACACAGTGACACTGGGTATAGAAACATAACAACACAGTGACACTGGGTATAGAAACACAATAACACAGTGACACTGGGTATAGAAACATAACAACACAGTGACACTGGGTATAGAAACATAACAACACAGTGACACTGGGTATAGAAACACAATAACACAGTGACACTGGGTATAGAAACACAATAACACAGTGACACTGGGTATAGAAACATAACAACACAGTGACACTGGGTATAGAAACACAATAACACAGTGACACTGGGTATAGAAACATAACAACACAGTGACACTGGGTATAGAAACATAACAACACAGTGACACTGGGTATAGAAATACAATAACACAGTGACACTGGGTATAGAAACACAATAACACAGTGACACTGGGTATAGTAACACAATAACACAGTGACACTGGGTATAGAAACATAACAACACAGTGACACTGGGTATAGAAACACAGTAACACAGCGATAGTGGGCACAGTAACACAATAACACAGTGGCACTGGGTACATTAACGCAATAATGCAGTGTCACTAGTTACAGTAACTCCATAGCACAGTGACATTGGGTATTGGAACTCCTGTGACACTGGTTCCAGTAACTCCCATAACAGTGATGATGATGTGATCGCTGGCTCTTTGCAGACCAAGATCAGGGGAAAATTCAGCTGTATGGGTGCTGACACGTTTGCTAAACAGTCCAATTCTAGATCTGCAGGCTCTTGAGCATTTGGGACACAGGAATTCTTGACCTGGGAGGGCACTGGCAGAAGCTGCTTCCTTCCATTTTCAATGTTTCTCTCTTACAGTTTCGTGTCTTAAGGGCTCAACCTGTGCGTAGCATTCCTGATTTTTGTGCACCCGTTGTTCCTTCAGCAGCTTCCTGCATCCATGTCCGTTGTTCGATGTCAGCCAAGGAGAGTCGTTTCTTCATCTGGTCCTTGAAGCATTTTCGCGAGCACCTCGATTCTGTTTGACGAGTCACAGTTCTCCATACAGCACTGCCTTTGGCATCCTTGTGCCCTCCATGCGTGACACATGCCCTGTCAAGTGCCGCTGTCATTGTAGGAAAATGCTCTCAATGCTGGGTAGGTTTGCTCTTCTAAGGACTTCAATATTTGTAATGTTTCCTGCTACTTGATACTCAATCAACATTGTTGGAAGCATTCAAATAGCTTAATTGATTTACTGCACATGGCCCAAGATACTGAGCCATCCAAGAGGGTAGTAATAACAACAGCTCTGTAAATCTGGATTTTTGTGGTGGTGCGCTAGGAGTGATTTGTCCAGACTCATTTAGAGAGGCGACCAAAAGGGCTGTTAGCTTTGGACAAGCGATTATCAATGTCTTTACTGATGGAGGCGTTGTTTGACACAATGCTGACCAGATATGTGAATTGATGAACAGTGTTGAAACTTTCATCATCAATATCGATCTCTGGTTGGTTGTAATTTTCCTGGGTGGGGGTTGGAACAGCATTTCCGTTCTCTTCAGGCTGATGGTAAGGCCGAGTTCCTTTGCTGCATCCTGAAGCACCCACATGCAGGATTGAGGCTGCAGCTTCCAGTGCCATCTTGCATGTACCATTATCACTTCTCCCCATCACTGTAGGCCTTATTCCTCCCGTCTGCATTTAGTCAATTTAAAGTGAAGATTAGCTCATGCTGACTGATCTTACTCGTTAAGCTAAGGGTTTCTCCAAAGATATTCAGCAGGCTGAGATGACCAGGGCAACCATGAAGGTGTAGATTTTACATCGGAGTTTCCTTCTCCTAGCTTCTGGCTAAAGAGCCTCACCTGGAGGCACGGGTAAGTTTAAAATCAGAGTGTGCCTCTCCTAGCGGGACTGCCAACGACAGACAACGAGCTCCAGCTGCCCAAAGCAACTGGTTTTAAGGTGCCAGTTGTTGCTGCAAAGTGATGCTGGTGACAGTAACCTTCATAACACAGTGACACTGGGTACATGAACCCTCATAACACAGCGACACTGGGTACATGAACCCCCATAACACAGTGCCACGGGGTACATGAACCCCCATAACACAGTGCCACGGGGTACATGAACCCTCATAACACAGCGACACTGGGTACATGAACCCCCATAACACAGCGACACTGGGTACATGAACCCCCATAACACAGTGCCATGGGGTACATGAACCCTCATAACACAGCGACACTGGGTACATGAACCCCCATAACACAGTGCCACGGGGTACATGAACCCCCATAACACAGCGACACTGGGTACATGAACCCCCATAACACAGTGCCACGGGGTACATGAACCCCCATAACACAGTGCCACAGGGTACATGAACCCTCATAACACAGTGACACTGAGTACATGAACCCTCATAACACAGTGCCACGGGGTACATGAACCCTCATAACACAGCGACACTGGGTACATGAACCCCCATAACACAGTGCCACGGGGTACATGAACCCTCATAACACAGCGACACTGAGTACATGAACCCCCATAACACAGCGACACTGAGTACATGAACCCCCATAACACAGCGACACTGGGTACATGAACCCTCATAACACAGCGACACTGGGTACATGAACGCCCAGAACACATGGACACTGGGTACATGAACCCTCATAACACAGTGACACTGGGTACATGAACCCCCATAACACAGTGCCACGGGGTACATGAACCCCCATAACACAGTGACACTGGGTACATGAACCCCCATAACACAGTGACACTGGGTACATGAACCCCCATAACACAGCGACACTGAGTACATGAACCCTCATAACACAGTGCCACGGGGTACATGAACCCTCATAACACAGTGCCACGGGGTACATAAACCCTCATAACACAGTGCCACGGGGTACATGAACCCTCATAACACAGTGACACTGAGTACATGAACCCTCATAACACAGCGACACTGAGTACATGAACCCTCATAACACAGCGACACTGGGTACATGAACCCCCATAACACAGTGACACGGGGTACATAAACCCTCATAACACAGTGACACTGAGTACAAGAACCCTCATAACACAGCGACACTGGGTACATGAACCCCCATAACACAGCAACACTGGATACATGAACCCCCATAACACAGTGACACTGAGTACATGAACCCCCATAACACAGTGACACTGAGTACATGAACCCTCATAACACAGTGACACTGAGTACATGAACCCCCATAACACAGCGACACTGGGTACATGAACCCCCATAACACAGTGACACTGAGTACATGAACCCTCATAACACAGTGACACTGAGTACATGAACCCCCATAACACAGTGACATTGAGTACATGAACCCCCATAACACAGCGACACTGGGTACATGAACCCCCATAACACAGCGACACTGGGTACATGAACCCCCATAACACTGTGACACTGAGTACATGAACCCTCATAACACAGCGACACTGAGTACATGAACCCCCATAACACAGTGCCACGGGGTACATGAACCCTCATAACACAGTGACACTGAGTACATGAACCCTCATAACACAGCGACACTGAGTACATGAACCCTCATAACACAGCGACACTGGGTACATGAACCCCCATAACACAGTGACACGGGGTACATAAACCCTCATAACACAGTGACACTGAGTACATGAACCCCCATAACACAGCGACACTGGGTACATGAACCCCCATAACACAGCGACACTGGGTACATGAACCCCCATAACACAGTGACACTGAGTACATGAACCCCCATAACACAGCGACACTGGGTACATGAACCCCCATAACACAGTGACACTGGGTACATGAACCCCCATAACACAGTGACACTGAGTACATGAACCCTCATAACACAGTGACACTGAGTACATGAACCCCCATAACACAGTGACACTGGGTACATGAACCCCCATAACACAGTGACACTGAGTACATGAACCCCCATAACACAGTGACACTGGGTACATGAACCCCCATAACACAGTGACACTGAGTACATGAACCCCCATAACACAGTGACACTGGGTACATGAACCCCCATAACACAGTGACACTGAGTACATGAACCCTCATAACACAGTGACACTGAGTACATGAACCCCCATAACACAGTGACACTGGGTACATGAACCCCCATAACACAGCGACACTGGGTACATGAACCCCCATAACACTGTGACACTGAGTACATGAACCCTCATAACACAGCGACACTGAGTACATGAACCCTCATAACACAGTGACATTGGGTACATGAACCCCCATAACACAGCGACACTGGGTACATGAACCCCCATAACACTGTGACACTGAGTACATGAACCCTCATAACACAGCGACACTGAGTACATGAACCCCCATAACACAGTGACACTGGGTACATGAACCCCCATAACACAGCGACACTGGGTACATGAACCCCCATAACACTGTGACACTGAGTACATGAACCCTCATAACACAGCGACACTGAGTACATGAACCCTCATAACACAGTGACACTGAGTACATGAACCCCCATAACACAGTGACACTGGGTACATGAACCCCCATAACACTGTGACACTGAGTACATGAACCCTCATAACACAGCGACACTGAGTACATGAACCCTCATAACACAGTGACACTGAGTACATGAACCCTCATAACACAGTGACACTGAGTACATGAACCCCCATAACACAGTGACACTGAGTACATGAACCCTCATAACACAGTGACACTGAGTACATGAACCCCCATAACACAGCGACACTGGGTACATGAACCCCCATAACACAGTGACACTGAGTACATGAACCCTCATAACACAGTGACACTGAGTACATGAACCCCCATAACACAGTGACACTGAGTACATGAACCCTCATAACACAGTGCCACGGGGTACATGAACCCTCATAACACAGTGACACTGAGTACATGAACCCCCATAACACAGTGACACTGAGTACATGAACCCTCATAACACAGTGCCACGGGGTACATGAACCCTCATAACACAGTGACACTGGGTACATGAACCCCCATAACACAGTGACACTGGGTACATAAACCCTCATAACACTGTGACACTGAGTACATGAACCCTCATAACACAGCGACACTGAGTACATGAACCCTCATAACACAGCGACACTGAGTACATGAACCCTCATAACACAGCGACACTGAGTACATGAACCCTCATAACACAGTGACACTGAGTACATGAACCCCCATAACACAGTGACACTGGGTACATGAACCCCCATAACACTGTGACACTGAGTACATGAACCCTCATAACACAGCGACACTGAGTACATGAACCCTCATAACACAGTGACACTGAGTACATGAACCCTCATAACACAGTGACACTGAGTACATGAACCCCCATAACACAGTGACACTGAGTACATGAACCCTCATAACACAGTGACACTGAGTACATGAACCCCCATAACACAGCGACACTGGGTACATGAACCCCCATAACACAGTGACACTGAGTACATGAACCCTCATAACACAGTGACACTGAGTACATGAACCCCCATAACACAGTGACACTGAGTACATGAACCCTCATAACACGGTGCCACGGGGTACATGAACCCTCATAACACAGTGACACTGAGTACATGAACCCCCATAACACAGTGACACTGAGTACATGAACCCTCATAACACAGTGCCACGGGGTACATGAACCCTCATAACACAGTGACACTGGGTACATGAACCCCCATAACACAGTGACACTGGGTACATAAACCCTCATAACACAGTGCCACGGGGTACATGAACCCTCATAACACAGTGACACTGGGTACATAAACCCTCATAACACAGTGACACTGAGTACATGAACCCCCATAACACAGCGACACTGGGTACATGAACCCTCATAACACAGTGACACGGGGTACATAAACCCTCATAACACAGTGACACTGGGTACATGAACCCCCATAACACAGTGACACTGAGTACATGAACCCCCATAACACAGTGACACTGAGTGCATGAACCCTCATAATACAGTGACACTGAGTACATGAACCCCAATAACACAGTGACACTGAGTACATGAATGCTCATAACACAGTGACACTGAGTACATGAACCCCCATAACACAGCGACACTGGGTACATGAACCCCCATAACACAGTGACACTGAGTACATGAACCCTCATAACACAGTGACACTGAGTACATGAACCCCCATAACACAGTGCCACGGGGTACATGAACCCCCATAACACTGTGACACTGAGTACATGAACCCTCATAACACAGCGACACTGAGTACATGAACCCCCATAACACAGTGACACTGGGTACATGAACCCCCATAACACAGTGACACTGAGTACATGAACCCCCATAACACAGCGACACTGGGTACATGAACCCCCATAACACAGTGACACTGAGTACATGAACCCTCATAACACAGTGACACTGAGTACATGAACCCCCATAACACAGTGCCACGGGGTACATGAACCCCCATAACACTGTGACACTGAGTACATGAACCCTCATAACACAGCGACACTGAGTACATGAACCCTCATAACACAGTGACACTGAGTACATGAACCCCCATAACACAGTGACACTGAGTACATGAACCCTCATAACACAGTGACACTGGGTACATGAACCCCCATAACACAGTGACACTGGGTACATGAACCCCCATAACACAGCGACACTGGGTACATGAACCCCCATAACACAGTGACACTGAGTACATGAACCCTCATAACACAGTGACACTGGGTACATGAACCCCCATAACACAGTGACACTGGGTACATGAACCCCCATAACACAGCGACACTGGGTACATGAACCCCCATAACACAGTGACACTGGGTACATGAACCCCCATAACACAGTGCCACGGGGTACATGAACCCTCATAACACAGCGACACTGAGTACATGAAGCCTCATAACACAGTGACACGGGGTACATAAACCCTCATAACACAGCGACACTGGGTACATGAACCCTCATAACACAGCGACACTGAGTACATGAACCCCCATAACACAGCGACACTGGGTACATGAACCCCCATAACACAGCGACACTGGGTACATGAACCTCATAACGCAGCGACACTGAGTACATGAACCCCCATAACACAGCGACACTGGGTACATGAACCCCCATAACACAGCGACACTGAGTACATGAACCCCCATAACACAGCGACACTGAGTACATGAACCCCCATAACACAGCGACACTGGGTACATGAACCCCCATAACACAGCGACACTGGGTACATGAACCCCCATAACACAGTGACACTGAGTACATGAACCCTCATAACACAGTGACACTGGGTACATGAACCCCCATAACACAGCGACACTGGGTACATGAACCCCCATAACACAGTGACACTGAGTACATGAACCCCCATAACACAGTGACACTGGGTACATGAACCCCCATAACACAGCGACACTGGGTACATGAACCCCCATAACACAGTGACACTGGGTACATGAACCCCCATAACACAGTGCCACGGGGTACATGAACCCTCATAACACAGCGACACTGGGTACATGAACCCTCATAACACAGTGACACTGAGTACATGAACCCCCATAACACAGTGACACTGGGTACATGAACCCCCATAACACAGCGACACTGGGTACATGAACCCCCATAACACAGTGACACTGAGTACATGAACCCCCATAACACAGTGACACTGGGTACATGAACCCCCATAACACAGCGACACTGGGTACATGAACCCCCATAACACAGTGACACTGGGTACATGAACCCCCATAACACAGTGCCACGGGGTACATGAACCCTCATAACACAGCGACACTGAGTACATGAACCCTCATAACACAGTGACACGGGGTACATAAACCCTCATAACACAGCGACACTGGGTACATGAACCCCCATAACACAGTGACACTGAGTACATGAACCCCCATAACACAGTGACACTGAGTACATGAACCCTCATAACACAGCGACACTGGGTACATGAACCCTCATAACACAGCGACACTGAGTACATGAACCGCCATAACACAGCGACACTGGGTACATGAACCCCCATAACACAGCGACACTGGGTACATGAACCCCCATAACACAGTGACACTGAGTACATGAACCCCCATAACACAGCGACACTGGGTACATAAACCCTCATAACACAGTGACACTGAGTACATGAACCCCCATAACACAGCGACACTGGGTACATGAACCCCCATAACACAGTGACACTGAGTACATGAACCCCCATAACACAGTGACACTGAGTACATGAACCCCCATAACACAGCGACACTGGGTACATGAACCCCCATAACACAGCGACACTGGGTACATGAACCCCCATAACACAGTGACACTGAGTACATGAACCCCCATAACACAGCGACACTGGGTACATGAACCCCTATAACACAGTGACACTGAGTACATGAACCCCCATAACACAGCGACACTGGGTACATGAACCCCCATAACACAGTGACACTGAGTACATGAACCCTCATAACACAGTGACACTGAGTACATGAACCCCCATAACACAGTGCCACGGGGTACATGAACCCCCATAACACTGTGACACTGAGTACATGAACCCTCATAACACAGCGACACTGAGTACATGAACCCTCATAACACAGTGACACTGAGTACATGAACCCCCATAACACAGTGACACTGAGTACATGAACCCTCATAACACAGTGACACTGGGTACATGAACCCCCATAACACAGTGACACTGGGTACATGAACCCCCATAACACAGCGACACTGGGTACATGAACCCCCATAACACAGTGACACTGAGTACATGAACCCTCATAACACAGTGACACTGGGTACATGAACCCCCATAACACAGTGACACTGGGTACATGAACCCCCATAACACAGCGACACTGGGTACATGAACCCCCATAACACAGTGACGCTGGGTACATGAACCCCCATAACACAGTGCCACGGGGTACATGAACCCTCATAACACAGCGACACTGAGTACATGAAGCCTCATAACACAGTGACACGGGGTACATAAACCCTCATAACACAGCGACACTGGGTACATGAACCCCCATAACACAGTGACACTGAGTACATGAACCCCCATAACACAGTGACACGGGGTACATGAACCCTCATAACACAGCGACACTGGGTACATGAACCCTCATAACACAGCGACACTGAGTACATGAACCCCCATAACACAGCGACACTGGGTACATGAACCCCCATAACACAGCGACACTGGGTACATGAACCTCATAACACAGCGACACTGAGTACATGAACCCCCATAACACAGCGACACTGAGTACATGAACCCCCATAACACAGCGACACTGAGTACATGAACCCCCATAACACAGCGACACTGGGTACATGAACCCCCATAACACAGCGACACTGGGTACATGAACCCCCATAACACAGTGACACTGAGTACATGAACCCTCATAACACAGTGACACTGGGTACATGAACCCCCATAACACAGCGACACTGGGTACATGAACCCCCATAACACAGTGACACTGAGTACATGAACCCCCATAACACAGTGACACTGGGTACATGAACCCCCATAACACAGCGACACTGGGTACATGAACCCCCATAACACAGTGACACTGGGTACATGAACCCCCATAACACAGTGCCACGGGGTACATGAACCCTCATAACACAGCGACACTGGGTACATGAACCCTCATAACACAGTGACACTGAGTACATGAACCCCCATAACACAGTGACACTGGGTACATGAACCCCCATAACACAGCGACACTGGGTACATGAACCCCCATAACACAGTGACACTGAGTACATGAACCCCCATAACACAGTGACACTGGGTACATGAACCCCCATAACACAGTGACACTGGGTACATGAACCCCCATAACACAGTGACACTGGGTACATGAACCCCCATAACACAGTGCCACGGGGTACATGAACCCTCATAACACAGCGACACTGAGTACATGAACCCTCATAACACAGTGACACGGGGTACATAAACCCTCATAACACAGCGACACTGGGTACATGAACCCCCATAACACAGTGACACTGAGTACATGAACCCCCATAACACAGTGACACTGAGTACATGAACCCTCATAACACAGCGACACTGGGTACATGAACTCTCATAACACAGCGACACTGAGTACATGAACCCCCATAACACAGCGACACTGGGTACATGAACCCCCATAACACAGCGACACTGGGTACATGAACCCCCATAACACAGTGACACTGAGTACATGAACCCCCATAACACAGCGACACTGGGTACATAAACCCTCATAACACAGTGACACTGAGTACATGAACCCCCATAACACAGCGACACTGGGTACATGAACCCCCATAACACAGTGACACTGAGTACATGAACCCCCATAACACAGTGACACTGAGTACATGAACCCCCATAACACAGCGACACTGGGTACATGAACCCCCATAACACAGCGACACTGGGTACATGAACCCCCATAACACAGTGACACTGAGTACATGAACCCCCATAACACAGCGACACTGGGTACATGAACCCCTATAACACAGTGACACTGAGTACATGAACCCCCATAACACAGCGACACTGGGTACATGAACCCCCATAACACAGTGACACTGAGTACATGAACCCTCATAACACAGTGACACTGAGTACATGAACCCCCATAACACAGCGACACTGGGTACATGAACCCCTATAACACAGTGACACTGAGTACATGAACCCCCATAACACAGCGACACTGGGTACATGAACCCCCATAACACAGTGACACTGAGTACATGAACCCTCATAACACAGCGACACTGAGTACATGAACCCCCATAACACAGCGACACTGGGTACATGAACCCCCATAACACAGTGACACTGAGTACATGAACCCCCATAACACAGTGACACTGGGTACATGAACCCCCATAACACAGTGACACTGAGTACATGAACCCTCATAACACAGTGACACTGAGTACATGAACCCCCATAACACAGTGACACTGAGTACATGAACCCCCATAACACAGCGACACTGGGTACATGAACCCCCATAACACAGCGACACTGGGTACATGAACCCCCATAACACTGTGACACTGAGTACATGAACCCTCATAACACAGCGACACTGAGTACATGAACCCTCATAACACAGTGACACTGAGTACATGAACCCTCATAACACAGTGACACTGAGTACATGAACCCCCATAACACAGTGACACTGAGTACATGAACCCTCATAACACAGCGACACTGGGTACATGAACCCCCATAACACAGTGACACTGGGTACATGAACCCCCATAACACAGTGACACTGGGTACATGAACCCCCATAACACAGTGACACTGGGTACATAAACCCTCATAACACAGTGACACTGAGTACATGAACCCTCATAACACAGTGACACTGAGTACATGAACCCTCATAACACAGTGCCACGGGGTACATGAACCCTCATAACACAGTGACACTGGGTACATAAACCCTCATAACACAGTGACACTGGGTACATAAACCCTCATAACACAGTGACACTGAGTACATGAACCCTCATAACACAGTGCCACGGGGTACATGAACCCTCATAACACAGTGACACTGGGTACATAAACCCTCATAACACAGTGACACTGGGTACATAAACCCTCATAACACAGTGACACTGAGTACATGAACCCTCATAACACAGTGACACTGAGTACATGAACCCTCATAACACAGTGCCACGGGGTACATGAACCCTCATAACACAGTGACACTGGGTACATAAACCCTCATAACACAGTGACACTGAGTACATGAACCCCCATAACACAGCGACACTGGGTACATGAACCCTCATAACACAGTGACACGGGGTACATAAACCCTCATAACACAGTGACACTGGGTACATGAACCCCCATAACACAGTGACACTGAGTACATGAACCCCAATAACACAGTGACACTGAGTACATGAACCCTCATAACACAGTGACACTGAGTACATGAACCCCAATAACACAGTGACACTGAGTACATGAATCCTCATAACACAGTGACACTGAGTACATGAATCCTCATAACACAGTGACACTGAGTACATGAACCCCCATAACACAGCGACACTGGGTACATGAACCCCCATAACACAGTGACACTGAGTACATGAACCCTCATAACACAGTGACACTGAGTACATGAACCCCAATAACACAGTGACACTGAGTACATGAACACTCATACCACAGTGACACTGAGTACATGAACCCCCATAACACAGCGACACTGGGTACATGAACCCCCATAACACAGTGACACTGAGTACATGAACCCTCATAACACAGTGACACTGAGTACATGAACCCCCATAACACAGCGACACTGAGTACATGAACCCTCATAACACAGTGACACTGAGTACATGAACCCCCATAACACAGCGACACGGGGTACATGAACCCCCATAACACAGTGACACTGAGTACATGAACCCTCATAACACAGTGCCACGGGGTACATGAACCCTCATAACACAGTGACACTGGGTACATGAACCCTCATAACACAGTGACACTGGGTACATGAACCCTCATAGCACAGTGCCACGGGGTACATGAACCCTCATAACACAGTGACACTGAGTACATGAACCCTCATAACACAGTGACAGGGGGTACATGAACCCTCATAACACAGTGACACTGAGTACATGAACCCTCATAACACAGTGACACGGGGTACATGAACCCTCATAACACAGTGACACTGAGTACATGAACCCTCATAACACAGTGACACGGGGTACATGAACCCTCATAACACAGTGACACTGAGTACATGAACCCTCATAACACAGTGACACTGAGTACATGAACCCTCATAACACAGTGACACGGGGTACATGAACCCTCATAACACAGTGACACTGAGTACATGAACCCTCATAACACAGTGACACGGGGTACATGAACCCTCATAACACAGTGACACTGAGTACGTGAACCCTCATAACACAGTGACACGGGGTACATGAACCCTCATAACACAGTGACACTGAGTACATGAACCCTCATAACACAGCGACACTGGGTACATGAACCCTCATAACACAGCGACACTGGGTACATGAACCCTCATAACACAGTGCCACGGGGTACATGAACCCTCATAACACAGCGACACTGGGTACATGAACCCCCATAACACAGTGACACTGAGTACATGAACCCTCATAACACAGTGACACGGGGTACATGAACCCTCATAACACAGTGACACTGAGTACATGAACCCTCATAACACAGTGACACTGAGTACATGAACCCTCATAACACAGCGACACTGGGTACATGAACCCTCATAACACAGCGACACTGGGTACATGAACCCTCATAACACAGTGCCACGGGGTACATGAACCCTCATAACACAGCGACACTGGGTACATGAACCCCCATAACACAGTGACACTGAGTACATGAACCCTCATAACACAGCGACACTGGGTACATGAACCCTCATAACACAGCGACACTGGGTACATGAACCCCCATAACACAGTGACACTGAGTACATGAACCCCCATAACACAGTGACACTGAGTACATGAACCCTCATAACACAGCGACACTGGGTACATGAACCCCCATAACACAGTGACACTGAGTACATGAACCCTCAGAACACAGCGACACTGGGTACATGAACCCTCATAACACAGTTCCACGGGGTACATGAACCCTCATAACACAGTGACACTGAGTACATGAACCCCCATAACACATTGACACTGAGTACATGAACCCTCATAACACAGTTCCACGGGGTACATGAACCCTCATAACACAGCGACACTGGGTACATGAACCCCCATAACACAGTGACACTGGGTACATGAACCCTCATAACACAGCGACACTGAGTACATGAACCCCCATAACACAGCGACACTGAGTACATGAACCCCCATAACACAGTTCCACGGGGTACATGAACCCCCATAACACAGTGACACTGAGTACATGAACCCTCATAACACAGTTCCACGGGGTACATGAACCCTCATAACACAGCGACACTGGGTACATGAACCCCCATAACACAGTGACACTGGGTACATGAACCCTCATAACACAGTGACACTGAGTACATGAACCCTCATAACACAGCGACACTGGGTACATGAACCCTCATAACACAGCGACACTGAGTACATGAACCCCCATAACACAGCGACACTGAGTACATGAACCCCCATAACACAGTTCCACGGGGTACATGAACCCCCATAACACAGTGACACTGAGTACATGAGCCCCCATAACACAGCGACACTGAGTACATGAACCCCCATAACACAGCGACACTGGGTACATGAACCCTCATAACACAGTGACACTGGGTACATGAACCCCCATAACACAGTGACACTGAGTACATGAACCCCCATAACACAGCGACACTGAGTACATGAACCCTCATAACACAGTGACACTGAGTACATGAACCCCCATAACACAGCGACAGTGAGTACATGAACCCTCATAACACAGCGACACTGGGTACATGAACCCTCATAACACAGTGACACTGGGTACATGAACCCTCATAACACAGTGACACTGGGTACATGAACCCTCATAACACAGTGACACTGGGTACATGAACCCCCATAACACAGCGACACTGAGTACATGAACCCCCATAACACAGCGACACTGGGTACATGAACCCTCATAACACAGTGACACTGAGTACATGAACCCTCATAACACAGCGACACTGAGTACATGAACCCCCATAACACAGCGACACTGAGTACATGAACCCTCATAACACAGTGACACTGGGTACATGAACCCTCATAACACAGTGACACTGAGTACATGAACCCCCATAACACAGCGACACTGGGTACATGAACCCCCATAACACAGCGACACTGGGTACATGAACCCCCATAACACAGTGACACTGGGTACATGAACCCTCATAACACAGTGACACTGAGTACATGAACCCTCATAACACAGCGACACTGGGTACATGAACCCTCATAACACAGTGACACTGAGTACATGAACCCTCATAACACAGCGACACTGGGTACATGAACCCCCATAACACAGTGAAACTGGGTACATGAACCCCCATAACACAGCGACACTGAGTACATGAACCCCCATAACACAGCGACACTGAGTACATGAACCCCCATAACACAGCGACACTGGGTACATGAACCCCCATAACACAGCGACACTGGGTACATGAACCACCATAACACAGCGACACTGGGTACATGAACCCCCATAACACTGCGACACTGAGTACATGAACCCCCATAACACAGTGACACTGAGTACATGAACCCCCATAACACAGCGACACTGGGTACATGAACCCTCATAACACAGCGACACGGGGTACATGAACCCCCATAACACAGTGACACTGAGTACATGAACCCTCATAACACAGTGCCACGGGGTACATGAACCCCCATAACACAGTGACACTGAGTACATGAACCCTCATAACACAGCGACACTGGGTACATGAACCCTCATAACACAGTGCCACGGGGTACATGAACCCTCATAACACAGTGACATGGGGTACATGAACCCTCATAACACAGTGACACGGGGTACATGAACCCTCATAACACAGTGACACTGAGTACATGAACCCCCATAACACAGCGACACTGGGTACATGAACCCTCATAACACAGTGACACGGGGTACATAAACCCTCATAACACAGTGACACTGGGTACATGAACCCCCATAACACAGTGACACTGAGTACATGAACCCCCATAACACAGTGACACTGAGTACATGAACCCCAATAACACAGTGACACTGAGTACATGAACCCTCATAACACAGTGACACTGAGTACATGAACCCCAATAACACAGTGACACTGAGTACATGAATCCTCATAACACAGTGACACTGAGTACATGAATCCTCATAACACAGTGACACTGAGTACATGAACCCCCATAACACAGCGACACTGGGTACATGAACCCCCATAACACAGTGACACTGAGTACATGAACCCTCATAACACAGTGACACTGAGTACATGAACCCCAATAACACAGTGACACTGAGTACATGAACACTCATACCACAGTGACACTGAGTACATGAACCCCCATAACACAGCGACACTGGGTACATGAACCCCCATAACACAGTGACACTGAGTACATGAACCCTCATAACACAGTGACACTGAGTACATGAACCCCCATAACACAGCGACACTGTGTACATGAACCCTCATAACACAGTGACACTGAGTACATGAACCCCCATAACACAGCGACACGGGGTACATGAACCCCCATAACACAGTGACACTGAGTACATGAACCCTCATAACACAGTGACACTGAGTACATGAACCCCCATAACACAGCGACACTGGGTACATGAACCCCCATAACACAGTGACACTGAGTACATGAACCCTCATAACACAGTGACACTGAGTACATGAACCCCCATAACACAGCGACACTGAGTACATGAACCCTCATAACACAGTGACACTGAGTACATGAACCCCCATAACACAGCGACACGGGGTACATGAACCCCCATAACACAGTGACACTGAGTACATGAACCCTCATAACACAGTGCCATGGGGTACATGAACCCTCATAACACAGTGACACTGGGTACATGAACCCTCATAACACAGTGACACTGGGTACATGAACCCTCATAGCACAGTGCCACGGGGTACATGAACCCTCATAACACAGTGACACTGAGTACATGAACCCTCATAACACAGTGACAGGGGGTACATGAACCCTCATAACACAGTGACACTGAGTACATGAACCCTCATAACACAGTGACACGGGGTACATGAACCCTCATAACACAGTGACACTGAGTACATGAACCCTCATAACACAGTGACACGGGGTACATGAACCCTCATAACACAGTGACACTGAGTACATGAACCCTCATAACACAGTGACACGGGGTACATGAACCCTCATAACACAGTGACACTGAGTACATGAACCCTCATAACACAGTGACACGGGGTACATGAACCCTCATAACACAGTGACACTGAGTACATGAACCCTCATAACACAGTGACACGGGGTACATGAACCCTCATAACACAGTGACACTGAGTACATGAACCCTCATAACACAGTGACACTGAGTACATGAACCCTCATAACACAGTGACACGGGGTACATGAACCCTCATAACACAGCGACACTGGGTACATGAACCCCCATAACACAGTGACACTGAGTACATGAACCCTCATAACACAGCGACACTGGGTACATGAACCCTCATAACACAGTGACACGGGGTACATGAACCCTCATAACACAGTGACACTGAGTACATGAACCCTCATAACACAGTGCCACGGGGTACATGAACCCCCATAACACAGTGCCACGGGGTACATGAACCCCCATAACACAGTGACACGGGTGCATGAACCTTCATAACACAGTGACACTGAGTACATGAACCCCCATAACACAGGGACACTGAGTACATGAACCCCCATAACACAGTGCCACGGGGTACATGAACCCCCAAATCACAGTGACACTGAGTACATGAACCCCCATAACACAGTGCCACGGGGTACATGAACCCCC
The DNA here is from genome assembly GCF_036365525.1 of Heterodontus francisci. Taxonomy (NCBI): domain Eukaryota; kingdom Metazoa; phylum Chordata; class Chondrichthyes; order Heterodontiformes; family Heterodontidae; genus Heterodontus; species Heterodontus francisci. Next base: position 512,402 of record NC_090410.1, read on the forward strand.
AAATCACAGTGACACTGAGTACATGAACCCCTATAACACAGTACCACGGGGTACATGAACCCCCATAACACAGTGCCACGGGGTACATGAACCCCCATAACACAGTGACACGGGGTACATGAACCCCCATAACACAGTGACACTGAGTACATGAACCCCCATAACAATGGGACACTGGGTACATGAACCCTCATAACACAGTGACACTGGGTACATGAACCCCCAAATCACAGTGACACTGAGTACATGAACCCCCATAACACAGCGACACTGGGTACATGAACCCCCATAACACAGCGACACTGAGTACATGAACCCCCATAACACAGTGCCACGGGGTACATGAACCCCCATAACACAGTGACACGGGGTACATGAACCCCCATAACACAGTGACACTGAGTACATGAACCCCCATAACACAGGGACACTGGGTACATGAACCCTCATAACACAGTGACACTGGGTACATGAACCCCCAAATCACAGTGACACTGAGTACATGAACCCCCATAACACAGCGACACTGGGTACATGAACCCCCATAACACAGCGACACTGGGTACATGAACCCCCATAACACAGCGACACTGAGTACATGAACCCCGATAACACAGTGACACTGAGTACATGAACCCCCATAACACAGCGACACTGAGTACATGAACCCCCATAACACAGCGACACTGAGTACATGAACCCTCATAACACAGCGACACTGAGTACATGAACCCCCATAACACAGTGCCACGGGGTACATGAACACTCATAACACAGTGACACTGAGTACATGAACCCTCATAACATAGCGACACTGGGTACATGAACCCCCATAACACAGTGCCACGGGGTACATGAACACTCATAACACAGTGACATGGGGTACATAAACCCTCATAACACAGTGACATGGGGTACATGAACCCTCATAACACAGCGACACTGTGTACATGAACCCCCATAACACAGTGACACTGAGTACATGAACCCTCATAACACAGTGCCACGGGGTACATGAACCCCCATAACACAGTGACACGGGGTACATGAACCCCCATAACACAGTGCCACAGGGTACATGAACCCTCATAACACAGTGACACTGAGTACATGAACCCCCATAACACAGTGACACTGGGTACATGAACCCCCAAATCACAGTGACACTGAGTACATGAACCCCTATAACACAGTACCACGGGGTACATGAACCCCCATAACACAGTGCCACGGGGTACATGAACCCCCATAACACAGTGACACGGGGTACATGAACCCCCATAACACAGTGACTGATTACATGAACCCCCATAACACAGGGACACTGGGTACATGAACCCTCATAACACAGTGACACTGGGTACATGAACCCCCAAATCACAGTGACACTGAGTACATGAACCCCCATAACACAGTGCCACGGGGTACATGAACCCCCATAACACAGTGACACGGGGTACATGAACCCCCATAACACAGTGCCACGGGGTACATGAACCCCCATAACACAGTTACACTGGGTACATGAACCCCCAAATCACAGTGACACTGAGTACATGAACCCCTATAACACAGTGCCACGGGGTACATGAACCCCCATAACACAGTGCCACGGGGTAGATGAACCCCCATAACACAGTGACACGGGGTACATGAACCTTCATAACACAGTGACACTGAGTACATGAACCCCCATAACACAGGGACACTGAGTACATGAACCCCCATAACACAGTGCCACGGGGTACATGAACCCCCAAATCACAGTGACACTGAGTACATGAACCCCCATAACACAGTGCCACGGGGTACATGAACCCCCAAATCACAGTGACACTGAGTACATGAACCCCTATAACACAGTACCACGGGGTACATGAACCCCCATAACACAGTGCCACGGGGTACATGAACCCCCATAACACAGTGACACGGGGTACATGAACCCCCATAACACAGTGACACTGAGTACATGAACCCCCATAACACAGGGACACTGGGTACATGAACCCTCATAACACAGTGACACTGGGTACATGAACCCCCAAATCACAGTGACACTGAGTACATGAACCCCCATAACACAGTGCCACGGGGTACATGAACCCCCATAACACAGTGACACGGGGTACATGAACCCCCATAACACAGTGCCACGGGGTACATGAACCCCCATAACACAGTGACACTGGGTACATGAACCCCCAAATCACAGTGACACTGAGTAAAAGAACCCCTATAACACAGTGCCACGGGGTACATGAACCCCCATAACACAGTGCCACGGGGTACATGAACCCCCATAACACAGTGACACGGGGTACATGAACCTTCATAACACAGTGACACGGGGTACATGAACCCCCAAATCACAGTGACACTGAGTACATGAACCCTCATAACACAGTACCACGGGGTACATGAACCCCCAAATCACAGACACTGAGTACATGAACCCCCATAACACAGTGCCACGGGGTACATGAACCCCCATAACACAGTGACACGGGGTACATGAACCCCCATAACACAATGCCACGGGGTACATGAACCCCCATAACACAGTGACACTGGGTACATGAACCCCCAAATCACAGTGACACTGAGTACATGAACCCCTATAACACAGTGCCACGGGGTACATGAACCCCCATAACACAGTGACACGGGGTACATGAACCTTCATAACACAGTGACACTGAGTACATGAACCCCCATAACACAGGGACACTGAGTACATGAACCCCCATAACACAGTGCCACGGGGTACATGAACCCTCAAATCACAGTGACACTGAGTACATGAACCCGCATAACACAGTGCCACGGGGTACATGAACACCCATAACACAGTGACACGGGGTACATGAACCCCCATAACACAGTGACACGGGGTACATGAACCCCCATAACACAGTGCCACGGGGTACATGAACCCCCATAACACAGTGACACTGGGTACATGAACCCCCAAATCACAGTGACACTGAGTACATGAACCCCTATAACACAGTGCCACGGGGTACATGAACCCCCATAACACAGTGACACGGGGTACATGAACCCCCATAACACAGTGACACGGGGTACATGAACCTTCATAACACAGTGACACTGAGTACATGAACCCCCATAACACAGTGCCACGGGGTACATGAACCCCCAAATCACAGTGACACTGAGTACATGAACCCCTATAACACAGTACCACGGGGTACATGAACCCCCAAATCACAGACACTGAGTACATGAACCCCCATAACACAGTGCCACGGGGTACATGAACCCCCATAACACAGTGACACGGGGTACATGAACCCCCATAACACAATGCCACGGGGTACATGAACCCCCATAACACAGTGACACTGGGTACATGAACCCCCAAATCACAGTGACACTGAGTACATGAACCCCTATAACACAGTGCCACGGGGTACATGTACGCCCATAACACAGTGCCACGGGGTACATGAACCCCCATAACACAGTGACACGGGGTACATGAACCTTCATAACACAGTGACACTGAGTACATGAACCCCCATAACACAGGGACACTGAGTACATGAACCCCCATAACACAGTGCCACGGGGTACATGAACCCCCAAATCACAGTGACGCTGAGTACATGAACCCGCATAACACAGTGCCACGGGGTACATGAACCCCCATAACACAGTGACACGGGGTACATGAACCCCCAAATCACAGTGACACTGAGTACAGTAAACTCCATAACACAGTGATACTGGGTACGATATCCCCTGAAGATGATCAATGTACCTCACAGCACATTAATAACTGGGTATTGCATTTCAACAGCCAAAGCCAGTTTCCAGGATAGGAATAAATTTAGAAAGAGTTAGGGTGAAGATGATGTAAATTGGGATGCATGAGTTTTAAAGTCAGTAGATTGTAGGAGGGGAAGACTGAGGGAGGTGAGGAGACACGAGGATAGAATGAGTAAAATTAGGAGATGATGCAGGAATGTTAATTTCAAACCAATGTTGAGTGCAGAGAGAGGCTACAGGATGGTGTATCTGTAAGTGAAGAACAACAAGAGTGGAACACTCAGAGGGTCATTGATCACAGTGCTATTCATAAAATAGAGGGCGACCATGAAAAGCTGCCAGGGAGTTTGAAGGATGGGGTGAGAGGATTAGTTACCTGAGGGCCTGCATTCATTCCAGGATTGAATGAGAATTAAAAACAAGAAATGCTGGAAATACTCAGCAGGTCTGGCAGCATCTGTGGAGAGAGAAACAGAGTTAATGTTTCAGGTCTGCTTCTAATCCCACTGCCCCACTCTCTCCCCACAGCCCTATATCAATCTCAATATATTCCCACTGCCCAGCTCTCCCCATAGCCCTGTATCAATCCCAAACTAATTCGAATGCCTCATTCTCTCCCCAAAATCCTGTGTATTTATTTGTTTCAAATATTAATCCAATTTAATTTTCCCTTAAAAGATGCCATGCTCTCGACTTTAACCTTTCCCTGGTAAAGCATTCCATGCTCTTCCAGCTGTCTTAGTAAAGAGGTTTCTTCCAAGCTTTCTCCTCACTCTCAGTGACAGTTTCAAATTGATGACCCCCCTCATCACTGACTCCCCAGTCAAAGGGATTAGTCTCCTCTTCACCTTCCCTGCTCCAGTAGGAACAGTCCCAGTTCCCCCTCAAAAAAACAACCTTTGACCCCACCGTCCTTGCAAACTACTGTCCCATCTCCAATCTTCCTTTCCTCTCCAAAGTCCTTGAATATGTTGTTGTTTCCCAAATCTGTTCCCATCTTTTCTGGAACTCCATGTTTGAATCTCTCCGATCAGGATTCCGCTACCCTCCCCCGCCCCGCCACTGTACTGAAACAGCTTGAATCAAAGTCACAAATGACATCCAATGTGACTGTGACAAAGGTAAACTTTCCCTCCTCATTCTTCTCGAATTGTCTGCAGCCTTTGACACTGTTAACCACACCATCCTCTTCCAACGTCTCTGCACTTCCGTCCAGCGAGGTGGGACTGCTCTCACCTGGTTCCATTCTTATTTATCTAATCATAGCCAGTGAATCACTTGCAATGGCTTCTCTTCCTACTCCCGCACTGATACCTCTGGTGTCCCCCAAGAATCTATCCTTGGCCCCCTTCTATTGCTCTTCTACTTGCTACACCTCAGTGACATCATCCGAAAGGACGGCATTAGTTTTTACTTCTGCTGACAGCACTCAGCTCTACCTCACCACTGTTTCTCTCGATTCCTCCACTGTTGCTGAATTATCAACTTATCCGACATCTAGATGAGCAGAAAATTCCTCCAATTAAACATTAGGAAGACTGAAGCCATTGTTTTCAGTCCCCACTCCAAGCTCCATTCCCTAGCAACCAAATCCATCCCTCTCCCTGGCAACAGTCTAAGATTAATCCAGTCTGTTCGCAACCTTGGTGTCACATTTGAGCCCAAGATGAGTTTCCGGCCTCATATTCACACCATCTCTAAGACTGCCTATTTCCACCTCCATAACGTTGCCTGGCTTTGCCCCATCACAGTCCATCTTCTGCTGAAACCTCATTCATGCTTTCATTACCTCGAAACTTGACTATTCCAATGCATTTCTGGCTGGTTTGTCACATTCTACTCTCTGTACACTTGAGGTCATCCAAAACTCTGCTGCATGTGTCTTTACTTGCACCAAGCCTTGTTGACCTATCACCCTCTGTGCTCACTGACCTACATTGGCTCCCGGTCAAACAATGTCTTGATTTCAAAATTCTCATCCTTGTTTTCATATCTCTTCATGGCCTTGCCCCTCCTTATCTCTGTAATCACCCCCAGCCCACAACTCTCCAAGATATCTGCGTTCCTCTAATTCTGGTCTCTTGTGCACCCCCAACTTTAATCGTTCCACCATTGGCGACCACGTCTTCAGTTGCCTCGGCCCCAATCTCTGGAGTACCTTCCCTACCCCTCGCCGCCTCTCACTTTCCTCCTTTAAGACAGTGTTTAAAACCTACGTTTTTGACCAAGCTTTTGGTCATATGACCTAATATCTCCTTATGTGGCTCAGGGTCATATTTTGTTTTATAACGTTCCTGTGAAGCACTCTGGAACATTTTGTTACACTAAATGTGCTGGAGAAATATAAGTTGTTATTCTTGTTGTATATCAAGTCTCTGCTCCCTATGGCTTCCCATAACTGGCATTATTGTGGTGAAGCCATGTTGCACTCAGTGTCCTGTCTATAATGGGTTACTGTGTGCCTCCATTTACTCCTTCCCTGTGGAATGTATGTGAAGAATACACTGCTCAGGTTGGTGCTGTCTGAATATCCACAAGTCCTTCAGAGGTGGGTGAGAAGCTCAGGGATGATGTGCAGTACCGTGCCATAATTGTTCCAGAAACCTAACTTATTGACTGCGCTGTGAATTATTTTTCTATCTATGTGTGATCTAAAGATCTCAACCTCAAAAATTGAGGCCCTCCCAGCAAACTCTCACCATAATTCAGCTCTCCCAAGAAGGCTGTCGAGGCCAGTGATCAATTGAAAATTTCAAGACAGATGTTGGTAGATTTTTATTCGTTGAGGGGATTAAAGATTATGGAACCAAGGAGGGTAAATGGAGTTAAGATACAGATCAACCATGATCTGATTGAATGATGCAACAGACTCAAGGGGCTGAATGACTTCCTCCTGTTCCTGTGTTCCTATATTTCCAATGCTTTGCATATTTTCCCCATGACTGTTCAGTTTGTGGGCTACGACTTTGAAACATGCAGACTGAGATATCCCTTTTTCTATCTCTTCACTCGTTTGCAATGTTGCCTCACTCTTCTGCAAACCCTCAGTCACCTGGATTGGATGAGAAGGTCCAGTTAAAATGTGACAGGCTAATCTGTGAAGAGAACAGTGAGGAGAATTGGTCAGGTCAGTAGGGCAAGTCTTTAATGATTAGGATAACAGTCAAGATTAATAAGAATTTTTCAGTCTCAGCAGAATCAATATGGCTGAGGCAGCAGCTGAAACTCATTCAGATTCTCCCTTATAGCCACTGATAAACCAGTTGTGCAACAGATTCTCTCTGTGAGATCCCCAATTGCTGATGCTTTTGCCTCCAGGTGACGTGATGGTGTTTGGAGCACCTTTCTGTGTTACAGAGCACCAGGCTCTGGTGCAACAGGGATACCCACTATCTGTGTGGTCATGGAGACCTCCTGTTTAGTGGAGTCAAGGGTGTGGAGTATATCTCAGTGTTAGAATGAGGGGAAAGGGTACAGCACGGGGTTAGATATAGAGTAAAGCTCCCTCTACACTGTCCCCATCAAACACTCCCAGAACAGGTACAGCACGGAGGTTAGATACAGAGTAAAGCTCCCTCTACACTGTCCCCATCAAACACTCCCAGGACAGGTACAGCACTGGGATTGGCTGGGCAATTTGGAGCACTTCCTGCCAGCAATCAGGGGAGCAGCTGCACTGCAGCAACTGGAGAGAGGAGAGTGGAATAACTGCAAAGAGGTGACTATAGAGTGGAGACAGCTGCATTTACTGAGGAACTGTTGCACTTTTTCAAGGATTAAGAAGACCTGCAAGTCATTTTGGAGAGGTGGGTGTTGGAGCACCAGAGAACTGTTGGTTGTTTGGACTGTTGGGGGAGGGAGGAGGCACCGGAAGATCCAGGGGTGGGGCTGCCAAATTCTATAGGGAGCCCTTGTATTTGGTCTTGTGTTTATCTGCCATCCTGCACAAAAGGGGCTCCCTCCCCACCCCCAACTGTGTGGCTCGGGACGGCTGGAGCTGCCCGGCTGAAGACTATCTTTATACAACAACAGAAAAGGGAGAGAACCGGGCGGCTCTAGCCAACCCGGGCAAAGAGCCCTCCCCTAACAGGAAGACTGAACTGTAGACTCTGCAGGAAGGCGCTCCAACCACCAAGTGAACTGTAACATCCTCGCAGCTGTTCTCTCTCTTCCATCACTCGGTCACCTATCCACTCCTCTCCTTGTCCTTTTCAACCCTATCCTCCTCTACTCCCATCCCCACCTCCCCCATCATATTCTTTGTGTTAAAGAAAACTGTCGTGTGCTTTGTTTCTTGGGTGTGGGCGTAGCTCTGCGACCCCATGGCAAGCCCCTCTTCGCTGGTGGCGGGCCCTTCCCGTACATATGCTGCTGCGGCTGCATGTGTTGCCCCGTCACCGTTTGCTTTATTAACATCGAAGCATGGAGTCAAGAGCTACGTCCACCCGAACATGACTATCGAGGCATGCGTGAAAGCAATGGCCGAGGTTGTCGGCCCTTCGGCCATTGTTGCAGCCTCTAAAATGTATGGGAAGGCAGTGTTATTCCTGAGGACCGAGTGGGCGGTGTCCCTGGCTCTGAGCAAGGGGCTCACCGTGGGCGGGACCTTTCTGCCAGTGGACCCCCTGGAGGCCACTGCGCAAAGGCTCATTCTATCCAATGTCCCGCCCTTCATTCCTGGTGAGCTGCTCCTTCCCCACCTGCACCATCTGGGGGAGGTAAAGACGGGGCTCACCCCAGTCCCGCTCGGTCTTCGGGAGAACAGCCTCCGACACGTGTACTCCTTCCGCTGCCAGTTATTTATGCAGCTGGCGTGGGAGGAGGTGACAGAGGGCCACGTTAATGTAGAATTCCAGGGGACGGCCTACCGCGTCTTCTGGACCTTGGACGAGGTGCGGTGCCATGTCTGTAAGGGGGTGGGGCATGTTCGTAAGAACTGCCCCAACCTCCCGGCTGCCAGCTGCCAACTCCAACTCGGCGGCCCAGGGTGGCGATGCTGCACCTCCTCCCACCCCCCCCGACACCACCACCAGATACCATTCAGTCGGTACCGGAGGCTGTGGTTTTCACGGCCTCCGGCAGGGAGGGGGGTGACCGTCCGAGTGGAAGGAAGGCGCGGAGGAGAAATAAACATCGAGAGGCGCGTCCCCTGGACACCGTAACACTACCCGAGTCTGAGCTCAGCACAAAGCCTGATCTCGGGGAGTCAACTTGCCCCAGGGCTGGGCTCAGGCCCAGGGTGAATAAGAAAAAAGAGAGTGCGGAGGCCTCTGATGATATGGAGGTCTCTGAGCCTCTGCGCCCTGGTGGGAAAAAGAGGAAAAGGCACCCCTCCACAGAGGTAATGAGGGGCCCTGAGGCGCAGGGCCCATCTGTTGGAGGGGAGCTGTCTCCTGTCTCGGGTCCCCAGGTTTCCCCTACCGCTACCACCAAGGCTACAAAGTCCGGGCAGGAGCTCCCTATTCCTCAGGATGGAGGGGAGTGGAAGGCCCCGGTACATGAGGCCCCTCCTGAAGGAGTAAGTGGGGCCCTGCTTGTGGTGGGGGAGCCTGGGGACTCCAATCATTCTGCCACTGCTACTGGGTCGGGTGCCCTGAGTGAAGGGGAGTGCTAGGCCCCAGAGGGTCGGCCCTCCCAGCCGGAGTCCACCACCAACCTAGAGACACCCGACCCGGTTATAACCGAGAATGCTGCCCCATCTGCTCGGCCTGTGGGTGCTGACGGAGCGGGAGATGGCCTCCTCTCTCCACCTCCAGTCTCGGCTCCGGCTGGTTTTCCGGAGTCGGGAACTTCTGTTTCCCCTGGACCACTCATTGGCCTGGGGACGGAGGTGGAGGGGGGTCCTGACCTGCTGGTGCCTACAGGCTCCAGTTTCACAATAGAATCCAGAGAGGACTCCTCCGCCATCGATCCTGGGGGTGGGATCGCGACGGAGGCGGGACCAGCTGGCGCGGCTGGGACGTCCGCCCCACAGTGTGTGGTGGGCGTGTCGGCCACTGGCGGTGACGACCCGGAGGAGGATGGGGATTCGGTGCGGGGCACGGAGGATGATCTTGATTCCATCGCCAGTGAGGTGGTGGAGTCCCTCGTGCCTCCCACCGAATCTCCTCTGATCCCCACGGCGGAACTCCGGGATTTCCTCACGGTTTGCAGGGGTTGCCGCAATAAAGTTCAGCTGGCCCTCGACCGCTGGTCGAATCTGGCGCTGATCATCCAGTCCGTCCGTGCTGCCCTGAAGATAACGGGCAAGCGCGCGGGCGTGAAACTGGTTGAGAGGCGCCGTTTTAATGTGTTCCTCAATGGGTTGCTGGGGGAGTGGAAGGCCAGGTGCACTTCCACTCCCTCCTCACAGTGAGGTGTTTGTGACGGGTTTTAAGTACCTTTGACATGAAGATAACCATAGCCAGCCTCAACATCAACGGCAGCAGGGGGTCTCACCGCAGATTTCACAATCTCTCAGTCCTTAGGGAAGGGAGATACGCGGTGAGCTTTCTGCAGGAAACCCACACCGTTCCGGGAGTCGAAGCCACCTGGCTCCTGGAGTGGCAGGGTGGGGTCTACATGAGTCACCTCACCCCTATTTCTAGTGGGGTGGCTATCTTGTTGGCCCCGACTTTTCAGCCGGAGATCTTGGGGATCAAGGAGCGAGCGCCGGGCCGCTTGCTCCACCTCGCCGTTCACCTGGGTAGCGTGCCGCTCCACTTTGTGAACGTGTATGCGCCCAGACCTGGTGCGTTGCAAGAGCGCTTCTTTGAAGAGGTGTCCGCTCTCTTGAGCTCCATCGATAGCGGCGAGTGCATCATCCTCGGGGGGGATTTTAACTGCACCCTCCAGGTGGGGGATCGCTCTGGTCCCCAGCGTGGCCAAGCGTCGGTGGAGAAGTTGAGGGGACTGATCAGCTCCCTTAACTTGGTGGACGTCTGGCAGAATCTCCATCCCGACTCCAGCACCTTCACGTGGAGGTCTGGAGGAGGGGGGTCGCGAATCGACCGCCTCTACATTTCGCAGGCGTACGTCTCCCGCGTCTCGGCGGCCTTCATGCGGCTGGTGCCGTCCTCGGACCACCACCTGGTGTGGGCAGACTTTGCTCCGCACGCGGGCGGGGTCCGCGTACTGGCACTTTAACAACCGGCTGCTGGAGGACGAGCGATTTCGGGACTCGTTCTGTCGATTCTGGGCCGACTGGAGAAGGAAGCAGGGGGGCTTCCCCTCCTTGAGGCTATGATGGGATGTGGGCAAGACTCACATCCGCGTCTTCTGTCAGGAGTACGCGAAGGGGTCGACCAAGAGGCGGGAAGCCGAGATCGGGCGCCTTGAGAGGGAGGTGCTCGACTTGGAGTCCCGCTCGGTCATGCCGTCGTGGGCCCGGCCCTGTGGCAGGCGTACAAAGAGAAGAAGGGCGCGCTGAGGGACCTGCAGCTCATAGGGTCCCGAGGCACGTACGTGAGGTCGCGGATCCAGATCCTGGAAGATTTGGACCGCGCCTCACCCTTCTTCTACTCGCTGGAAAAATGGCGGGGGGTCCGTAAGCAGCTCGTTGAGTTGCTAGCCGACGACGGATCCTCCATCACGGATCCGGAGGGAATGGGCCTCCTGGTCCGTACTTATTACAGTGCGTTGTTCTCTCCGGATCCGTCCAGCGAGGATGCGCGCAGAGTTTTGTGGGAAGACCTGCTGCAGGTCAGCCCGGACGGCGCCGAAGGATTGGAGGCTCCGCTCACGTTGGCGGAGCTGACTGGCGCCCTCCACCAGCTCTCAAGGGGCAAATCCCCAGGGCTGGATGGGTTGACCGTGGAGTTCCTCAGGGCGTTCTGGGACGTCCTGGGGGACGATTACGCGCGTGTCCTGGGGGAAAGCCTGGCGACCGGGGAGATGCCCCTCTCGTGGTGCAGGGCGATCATCGTCCTGCTTCCGAAGAGGGGCGATCTCCGCCTGCTTAAAAACTGGCGTCCGGTCTCCCTCCTCAGCACGGATTATAAGATCTTTGCCCGGGCTATGTCTACCCGCCTGGGCTCCGTGCTGGCCCGCATGATCCACCCCGACCAGTCCTACACGGTCCCGGGCCGGTCCATCCAGGACAACATCCACCTGGTCCGGGACCTGATCCATCTTTCCCAGAGGACTGGTCAGTCGGTCGCCTTTCTCTCCCTCGATCAGGAGAAGGCGTTCGACAGGGTGGATCACGATTACCTTTTCGGAACTCTGCGCGCTTTCGGACTCAGGCCGCATTTCGTGGCCCGGGTCCGACTTTTATACGCCGCCGCAGAGTGTCTAGTCAAAGTTAACGGGTCCTTGACGGCGCCCCTTTGCTTTGGGAGAGGAATGCGTCAGGGATGCCCCATGTCCGGCCAATTGCACACCATCTGCGTGGAGCCCTTCCTGTGCCTGCTTCTCAGGAGATTGACGGGATTGGCTCTGCGCGAGCCAGCCATGCGGGTCGTCCTCTCGGCTTACGCCGACGACCTGCTCCTCGCAATCACAGATCCCGTTGACTTGCGGAGGATGCGCGACTGCCAGCAGACCTTTTCTGCCGCGTCCTCCGCAAGGATCAATTGGGAGAAATGTTCCGGACTCCTGGTTGGTCAGTGGTGGGTGGACTCCCTGCCGGAGGAGATGACACCTTTTGCGTGGAGCACCACGCACCTCCTCTATCTGGGAGTCCACCTTAGCCCCGCTGAGGAAGCCTGGCCGGCAAACTGGCAGGAGTTGGAGGTGAAAGTCACCGCTCGGCTGGGGCGCTGGACAGGACTGCCCCGAGTGCTTTCCTACAGGGGCCGAGCGTTGGTCATAAACCAACTGGTGGCCTCCATGTTGTGGTACCGGTTGGTCACTTTGGCCCCGCCCCCTGTATTTGCCACCAAGATCCAGAAGAAACTCGTCGATTTCTTCTGGGGCAAGAGGAAACACTGGGTCTCTGCCGCGGTCCTGAGTCTCCCGATTGAGGAGGGCGGTCAGTCTCTGGTGTGCGTCCGCACCCAGGCTGCGGCTCTCCGCCTTCGGACCCTGCAGAGATACCTGTACGTCGAGCGTCCTCCCAGTTGGTGTGCGTTGGCGACGTATTTTTTCCGCCAGTGTCACTGCCTTCAAGACGACACGCAGCTCCCGGTGGAGTCCGTTAGCCGCGCCTCTCTGAGGGAGTTGCCTGTCTTTTACCGGGATCTATTCCGAGTCTGGAACATGGTCGCCTCCAGTCAGGGCGCTCCCCCGCCGGCGGAGGAGAGCGCCTCGGCTGTCCGGGCGGCCGACTCCGGGGACGGTCCGGCGGGCGGAGGAGTAGCCAAAACCCCCGGGATGCCCCTCACTGCGGGTGGCGCGGGGGCTCGGGAGTGCGGGGTGCTCCCGGCCAAGCGGACTCCCGCTCGGCTGGAACTGCTCATCGGACCCAGGCCCCGAAACCCTCCTCAGGAGCTGTCCCGCACAACCCTAGCCGCCTCTCGGAAATGCCCTCCGTTCCATTCCAATAGGCGCGGAGGGGTTTCCTGTACGGGCTGTTCCTGCACACTCTCCACTTCCTCGCCCTCGTCAGCCGGCCGGACACGCCCTGGCGGTCCGCGTTGCCATCTGGCGGAAAGGGGAAACCCCGATGGAGGTCTCTCTACGTGGGAGTCTTCCCCCTTTACATCAGGGACCTGGGATGGAGGGTGTTGCACAGAGCAGTCCCGTGCAATAGGCTTTTAAGTAGGTTCACGGACTCCCAGGCCGCCTGTACTTTCTGCGGCCTGGACGAGTCCGTGTTCCACATATATACGGAATGTGTGAGGTTGCAGCCCCTATTTGAGTATCTGAAGGGGCTGCTCCTCAAATTCTGGCTGCACTTCAGTCCCACGCTCCTGATCTTTGGGCACCCGGTGCGGAGGGGCTTGGGCCGGGAGGAGGATCTCCTCGTCGGTCTGCTCCTGGGCCTGGCCAAGGTGGCAATTCACAGGTCCAGGTTGCGGGCCGTCGGGGGGTCCGTCCTCCCCGATTGCCTGCCCCTCTTCCGCGGTTACATTCGCGCCCGGGTGTCCCTGGAAAAGGAGCATGCGGTGTCCGCCGGTACGCTTGAGGCCTTCCGCGACCGGTGGGCACCGCAGGGACTGGAGTGCATCGTCGACGCCGAGAATGGCATTTTAATTTGAGTTTTTTGTTTCTTTATCTGTTTTTAATTTTTAAAAAACGGGGTTAGATACAGAGGAAAGCTTCCTCTACACTGTCCCCATCAAACACTCCCAGGACAGGTACAGTACGGAGTTAGAGTAAAGGTCTCTATGCGCTGGCCCCACAATGCACGGAAGCCTTGTTAACAGCACTAAATTTCAAAATGTAGGCATTGGTATAGTGGGGGACAAGCTCGGTCAGCAGGTGCAGCGACTGAATGGTGAAGGGACTTGGTGTGAGTTAAGATACGGGCAGCAGAGTTTTGGATCAGTCTCACCAACCTGCCTTTGCCTGAATTAGATGGGTCTGTGTTGCTGACCAGCATGTTACACATTAGCAAACAATCTTCAGATAATCCCTGACACTAATGCAGGTAAATATATTCCACAATGCTCCATGATATAACTGCCACCTGATCCAGCTTTCACTATCAGCCCCTCCTCCCTCCTTCACTCAGTTTTACTTTCTCTTTCATTTGCCCTCGTTTATTTTCACTTCCCTCATACTTTCTTTCTCTGTTTCTGTATTTTCCTTCTCTCCCTGATTATCTCTTTCTCTCTCCCTCTCCCTCCCTCTCCCTCTGTCTCCATTTTCTCTCTATGTATCTATATATTTCTATATTTCTTTCATCCTCTATATTTCTCTCTGCCTCGATCACTGTCCACCTGTTGTGTATGTCTGTTCCTTTATTTTGCTGCTTTTATCTCGATTTCACTTTCTGTCCCTACAGATCCCAATGGGTTTATTGAGTGGAATTTGATGCACCCTTGGACCCGAACTATGAGATTCTGTTTTATTTTGCTCGATAATCTGAAGGGAAAATCCCTGAAGATCTTTCCTGTCTGTCTGTCTGTCTAGCTGTCTGCCTGCCTGCCTCTCGGTCTGTCTGCTATTCGGTCTGTCTGCTATTCGGTCTGTCTGCCTCTCTGTCTGCCTCTCTGTCTGCCTCTCTGTCTGCCTCTCTGTCTGCCTCTCTGCCTGTCTATCTGCCTGTCTATCTGCCTGCCTCTCTGTCTGCCTCTCTGTCTGCCTCTCTGTCTGCCTCTCTGTCTGCCTCTCTGTCTGCCTCTCTGTCTGCCTGCCAGTCTGCCTGCCAGTCTGCCAGTCTGTTTGCCTCTGTCTGTCTGTCTGTCTGCCAGTCTGTCTCCCAGTCTGTATCTGTCTGCCAGTCTGTCTGCCTGTCTATCTGTCTGCCAGTCTGCCTGTCTATCTGTCTGCCAGTCTGCCTGTCTATCTGTCTGCCAGTCTGCCTGTCCATCTGCCTGTCCATCTGCCCGTCTGACGGTCTGTCTGCCCACCTGTCTGTATGCCAGTTTGTCTGCCTCTCTCTGTCTGTCTGACTGCCAGTCTGTCTGTCTGTCTGTCTGATTGTAACAGAAAATCTATAACCCACTGCGGCCAATTTAACAAGCAGCAGATTTGAAAGAAGCCACAAACTACCCCCAGAGCAGACACCTGTCTGTATAATAATGGTGATGCATTGATCTGACAGCAAGAGAATCACAGGAACAAAAGCAGAAAGTGCTAGAAATACTCAGCAGATCTGGCAGTATCTGTGGAGAGAGAAACAGAGTTAATGTTTCAGGTCTGTGACCTTTCCTCAGAACTGGCAAAGGTTGTAAATGTAATCGGCTTTGAGTGAAAGAGGGGAGGGGGGAAGAAGAACAAAAGGAAAGATGTGTGATAGGGCAGAGGGCAGGAGAGATTAACGACAGAGATGTCGCAGAACAAAGGTAAAGGGAATGCTAATAGTTGTATTAAAAGACAAAACACTAGTCCAGAGGCAGTATTAATGACAGAATAATGAACAGATCTTTCCAAAAGCAAAAATGCGAAAAGCAAGTTTAAGACTGGCACATGGTTAAAAAATAAAATAAAGTAAAATAAAATCAAAAAAAGGTCAGTCACGCTCTGAAATTATTGAACTTAATGTTCAGTCCAGCAGGCTGTAGTGTGCCTAATCGGTAGATGAGATGCTGTTCCTCGAGCCTGCGTTGATGTTCACTGGAACACTGCAGCAATCCCAGGACAGAGATGTGAGCATGAGAGCAGGGGGGAGTGTTGAAATGGCAAGCAACCGGAAGCTCAGGATCTTGCTTTCAGACTGAGCGGAGATGTTCCGCAAAGCGGTCACCCAGTCTGCGCTTGGTCTCCCCAATGTAGATGAGACTACATTGTGAGCAGCGAATACAGTATACTACATTGAAAGAAGTACAAGTAAATCGCTGCTTCACCTGAAAGGAGTGTTTGGGGCCTGGGATAGTGAGGAGAGAGGAGGTAAATGGGCAGGTATTACACCTCCTGCGATTGCATGGGAAGATGCCGTGGGAAGGAGACAGGTGTTGGGAGTAATGGACCAGGGTGTCGCGGAGGGAACAATCCCTTCGGAATGCTGACAGGAGAAGAGAGGGGAAGATGCGTTTGGTAGTGGCATCACGCTGGAGGTGGCGGAAATGGTGGAGGATGATCCTTTGGATGTGGAGGCTGGTGGAGTGGAAAGTGAGGCCAAGGGGAACCCTGTCCGGGTTCTGGGAGGGAGGGGAAGCGGTGAGGGTAGAAGTGCAGGAAATGGGTTGGAGACGGTTGAGAGCCCTGTCAACCACAATCAGAAGGAATCCTCAGTTGGTGAAAAGGCAGACATATCAGAAGCTCTGTTGTGGAATGTTGCATCATCAGAACAGATGCAATGGAGACGGAGAAACTGGAAGAATGGAATGGAGTCCTAACAGGAAACAGGGTGTGAGGAAGTGTAGTCGAGGTAGTGACACACAGATATTTATTACCTCCAGGTGCCGCACCCTATCCTAATTCTAAACCCTAACCCTGACACTAAACCTTAACCCTGACCCAGACCCTGACCAAACTCCAAACTCTACATCTAAACCTAGCCCTGACCCTAAGCCTGACCTTAACCCTAGACTGAACCCCCTACTCTTACCCCTAACACTAGCCATACACAAGACCCTAATCCTGACCCTAGATCAGACCAGAAAGTGAGTCAGCTGCATATTCTGGACAGTGTGATCAGTGCCACTCTGTGTGGTCAGTATTACTTTTGTGTGGTCAGTATTACTTTTGTGTGGTCAGTATTACTTTTGTGTGGTCAGTATCATTGTTTGTGTGTGGTCAGGAACATTGTGTGTGTGGTCAGGAACATTGTGTGTATGGTCAGTATCGATGCGTGTGTGGTCAGTAATAGTGTGTGGTCAGTAATAGTGTGTGGTCAGTAATAGTGTGTGGACAGTAATAGTGTGTGGACAGTATCAGTGTGTGGACAGTATCTGCGTGTGTGGTCAGTTTCAGTATGTGTGGACAGTATCCGTGCGTGCGGTCAGTTTCGCAGTGTGTGGTCAGTATCAGTATGTGTGGACAGTTTCGCAGTGTGCGGTCAGCTTCGCAGTGCGTGCGGTCAGTATCCGTGCGTGCGGTCAGTATCCGTGCGTGCGGTCAGCTTCGCAGTGCGTGCGGTCAGCTTCGCAGTGTGTGCGGTCAGCTTCGCAGTGCGTGCGGTCAGTATCCGTGCGTGCGGTCAGCTTCGCAGTGTGTGCGGTCAGCTTCGCAGTGCGTGCGGTCAGTATCCGTGCGTGCGGTCAGTATCCGTGCGCGCGGTCAGTTTCGCAGTGTGCGGTCAGTATCAGTGCGTGCGGTCAGTATCTGTGCGTGCGGTCAGTATCTGTGCGTGCGGTCAGTATCAGTGCGTGCGGTCAGTATCAGTGCGTGCGGTAAGTTTCGCAGTGCGTGCGGTCAGTTTCGCAATGCGTGCGGTCAGTTTCGCAGTGCGTGCGGTCAGTATCAGTGTGTGCGGTCAGCTTCGCAGTGCGTGCGGCCAGTATCCGTGCGTGCGGTCAGTATCCGTGCGTGCGGTCAGTATCCGTGCGTGCGGTCAGTTTCGCAGTGCATGCGGTCAGTATCCGTGCGTGCAGTCAGTTTCGCAGTGTGCGGTCAGTATCAGTGCGTGCGGTCAGTATCAGTGCGTGCGGTCAGTATCAGTGCGTGCGGTCAGCTTCGCAGTGCGTGCGGTCAGTATCCGTGCGTGCGGTCAGCTTCGCAGTGCGTGCGGTCAGTATCCGTGCGTGCGGTCAGTATCCGTGCGTGCGGTCAGTATCCGTGCGTGCGGTCAGTTTCGCAGTGTGCGGTCAGTATCAGTGCGTGCGGTCAGTATCAGTGCGTGCGGTCAGTATCAGTGCGTGCGGTCAGTATCTGTGCGTGCGGTCAGTATCGCAGTGTGCGGTCAGTATCAGTGCGTGCGGTCAGTATCAGTGCGTGCGGTCAGTATCAGTGCGTGCGGTAAGTTTCGCAGTGCGTGCGGTCAGTTTCGCAGTGCGTGCGGTCAGTTTCGCAGTGCGTGCGGTCAGTATCAGTGTGTGCGGTCAGCTTCGCAGTGCGTGCGGCCAGTATCCATGCGTGCGGTCAGTATCCGTGCGTGCGGTCAGTATCCGTGCGTGCGGTCAGTTTCGCAGTGCATGCGGTCAGTATCCGTGCATGCAGTCAGTTTCGCAGTGTGCGGTCAGTATCAGTGCGTGCGGTCAGTATCAGTGCGTGCGGTCAGCATCGCAGTGCGTGCGGTCAGCTTCGCAGTGCGTGCGGTCAGTATCAGTGCGTGCGGTCAGTATCTGTGCGTGCGGTCAGTATCCGTGCGTGCGGTCAGTATCCGTGCGTGCGGTCAGTATCCGTGCGTGCGGTCAGTATCGCAGTGTGCGGTCAGTATCGCAGTGCGTGCGGTCAGTATCGCAGTGCGTGCGGTCAGTATCCGTGCGTGCGGTCAGTATCGCAGTGTGCGGTCAGTATTAGTGCGTGCGTGGTCAGTATCGCAGTGCGTGGTCAGTATCGCAGTGTGCAGTCAGTATTAGTGCGTGCGGTCAGTATCGCAGTGCGTGGTCAGTTTCGCAGTGCGTGGTCAGTTTCGCAGTGCGTGCGGTCAGTATTAGTGCGTGCGGTCAGTATCGCAGTGTGCGGTCAGTATCGCAGTGCGTGCGGTCAGTATCCGTGCATGCGGTCAGTATCGCAGTGTGCGGTCAGTATCGCAGTGCGTGCGGTCAGTATCCGTGCGTGCGGTCAGTATCGCAGTGTGCGGTCAGTATTAGTGCGTGCGTGGTCAGTATCGCAGTGTGCAGTCAGTATTAGTGCGTGCGGTCAGTATCGCAGTGCGTGGTCAGTTTCGCAGTGCGTGGTCAGTTTCGCAGTGCGTGCGGTCAGTATTAGTGCGTGCGGTCAGTATCGCAGTGTGCGTGGTCAGCTTCGCAGTGTGCGTGGTCAGCTTCGCAGTGTGCGTGGTCAGCATCCGTATGTGTGGTCAGCATCCGTATGTGTGGTCAGCATCGCAGTGTGCGTGGTCAGCTTCGCAGTGTGCGTGGTCAGCTTCGCAGTGTGCGTGGTCAGCATCCGTATGTGTGGTCAGCATCCGTATGTGTGGTCAGCATCGCAGTGCGTGTGGTCAGTATTAGTGCGTGCGGTCAGCATCAGTGCGTGCGGTCAGCATCAGTGTGTATGGTCAGCTTCGCAGTGTGTGTGGTCGGCTTCGCAGTGTGTGGTCAGTATCAGTATGTGTGGACAGTTTCGCAGTGTGTGGTCAGTATTAGTGCGTGCGGTCAGCATCGCAGTGCGTGCGGTCAGCTTCGCAGTGCGTGCGGTCAGCTTCGCAGTGCGTGCGGTCAGTTTCACAGTGCGTGCGGCCAGTATCGCAGTGTGCGGTCAGTATCGCAGTGTGCGGTCAGTATCAGTATGTGTGGTCAGCTTCGCAGTGTGTGGTCAGCTTCGCAGTGTGTGGTCAGTATTAGTGCGTGCGGTCAGTTTCGCAGTGCATGCGGTCAGTTTCGCAGTGCGTGCGGTCAGTTTCGCAGTGCGTGCGGTCAGTTTTGCAGTGCGTGCGGTCAGTATCGCAGTGTGCGGTCAGTATCAGTATGTGTGGTCAGTTTCGCAGTGTGTGGTCAGTATTAGTGCGTGCGGTCAGTTTCGCAGTGCATGCGGTCAGTTTCGCAGTGCGTGCGGTCAGTTTCGCAGTGCGTGCGGTCAGTTTCGCAGTGTGTGCAGTCAGTATCGCAGTATGCGGTCAGTATCAGTATGTGCGGTCAGTATCAGTATGTGTGGTCAGCTTCGCAGTGTGTGGTCAGCTTCGCAGTGTGTGGTCAGCATCAGTATGTGTGGTCAGTTTCGCAGTGTGTGGTCAGTATTAGTGCGTGCGGTCAGCTTCGCAGTGTGTGTGGTCAGCTTCACAGTGTGTGTGGTCAGCATCCGTATGTGTGGTCAGCATCCGTATGTGTGGTCAGTTTCGCAGTGTGTGGTCAGTATTAGTGCGTGCGGTCAGCTTCGCAGTGCGTGCGGTCAGTTTCGCAGTGCGTGCAGTCAGTATCGCAGTGTGCGGTCAGTATCAGTATGTGCGGTCAGTATCAGTATGTGCGGTCAGCTTCGCAGTGTGTGGTCAGTATTAGTGCGTGCGGTCAGCTTCGCAGTGCGTGCGGTCAGTTTCGCAGTGCGTGCAGTCAGTATCGCAGTGTGCGGTCAGTATCGCAGTGTGCGGTCAGTATCGCAGTGTGCGGTCAGTATCAGTATGTGCGGTCAGTATCAGTATGTGCGGTCAGCTTCGCAGTGTGTGGTCAGCTTCGCAGTGTGTGGTCAGTATTAGTGCGTGCGGTCAGCTTCGCAGTGTGTGTGGTCAGCTTCACAGTGTGTGTGGTCAGCATCCGTATGTGTGGTCAGCTTCGCAGTGTGTGGTCAGCTTCGCAGTGTGTGGTCAGCATCCGTATGTGTGGTCAGTTTTGCAGTGTGTGGTCAGTATTAGTGCGTGCGGTCAGCTTCGCAGTGCGTGCGGTCAGTTTCGCAGTGTGTGCAGTCAGTATCGCAGTGTGCGGTCAATATCGCAGTGTGCGGTCAGTATCAGTATGTGCGGTCAGTATCAGTATGTGTGGTCAGCTTCGCAGTGTGTGGTCAGCTTCGCAGTGTGTGGTCAGCATCAGTATGTGTGGTCAGTTTCGCAGTGTGTGGTCAGTATTAGTGCGTGCGGTCAGCTTCGCAGTGTGTGTGGTCAGCTTCACAGTGTGTGTGGTCAGCATCCGTATGTGTGGTCAGCTTCGCAGTGTGTGGTCAGCATCAGTATGTGTGGTCAGTTTCGCAGTGTGTGGTCAGTATTAGTGCGTGCGGTCAGCTTCGCAGTGTGTGTGGTCGGCTTCGCAGTGTGTGTGGTCGGCATCGCAGTGTGTGTGGTCGGCATCGCAGTGTGTGTGGTCTGCTTCGCAGTGTGTGTGGTCAGCTTCGCAGTGTGTGGTCGGCTTCGCAGTGTGTGTGGTCGGCTTCGCAGTGTGTGTGGTCGGCATCGCAGTGTGTGGTCGGCTTCGCAGTGTGTGGTCTGCTTCGCAGTGTGTGTGGTCGGCTTCGCAGTGTGTGTGGTCGGCTTCGCAGTGTGTGCGGTCGGCTTCGCAGTGTGTGCGGTCGGCTTCGCAGTGTGTGCGGTCGGCTTCGCAGTGTGTGCGGTCGGCTTCGCAGTGTGTGGTCGGCATCGCAGTGTGTGTGGTCAGCATCGCAGTGTGTATGGTCGGCTTCGCAGTGTGTGGTCAGTATCAGTGTGTGTGGTCAGTATCAGTGCGTGCGGTCACCTTCGCAGTTCGTGCGGTCAGCATCGCAGTGTGCGGTCAGTATCGCAGTGTGCGGTCAGTATCAGTATGTGTGGTCAGCTTCGTAGTGTGTGGTCAGCATCAGTGTGTGTGGTCAGTATTAGTGCGTGCGGTCAGCTTCGCAGTGCGTGCGGTCAGTATCGCAGTGTGCGGTCAGTATCGCAGTGTGCGGTCAGTATCAGTATGTGCGGTCAGTATCAGTATGTGTGGTCAGCTTCGCAGTGTGTGGTCAGCTTCGCAGTGTGTGGTCAGCATCAGTGTGTGTGGTCAGCATCAGTGTGTGTGGTCAGCATTAGTGCGTGCGGTCAGTATCGCAGTGCGTGCGGTCAGTATCGCAGTGCGTGCGGTCAGTTTCGCAGTGTGCGGTCAGTTTCGCAGTGTGCGGTCAGTATCAGTGCGTGCGGTCAGTATCGCAGTGCATGCGGTCAGTAACGCAGTGCGTGCGGTCAGTATCGGTGCGTGCGGTCAGTATCAGTGCGTGCGGTCAGTATCGCAGTGCGTGCGGTCAGTATCGCAGTGCGTGCGGTCAGCTTCGCAGTGTGCGGTCAGTTTCAGTGCGTGCGGTCAGTATCGCAGTGCGTGCGGTCAGTAACGCAGTGCGTGCGGTCAGTATCGGTGCGTGCGGTCAGTATCGGTGCGTGTGGTCAGTATCGGTGCGTGCGGTCAGTATCAGTGCGTGCGGTCAGTATCAGTGCGTGCGGTCAGTATCGCAGTGCGTGCGGTCAGTTTCGCAGTGTGCGGTCAGCTTCGCAGTGTGCGGTCAGTTTCGCAGTGTGCGGTCAGTATCAGTGCGTGCGGTCAGTATCGCAGTGCGTGCGGTCAGTTTCGCAGTGTGCGGTCAGTATCAGTGCGTGCGGTCAGTATCAGTGCGTGCGGTCAGTATGAGTGCGTGCGGTCAGTATCGCAGTGCGTGCGGTCAGTATCGCAGTGCGTGCGGTCAGTTTCGCAGTGTGTGGTCAGTATCAGTGCGTACGGTCAGTATCGCAGTGCGTGCGGTCAGTATCGCAGTGCGTGCGGTCAGTAAAGCAGTGCGTGCGGTCAGTAACGCAGTGCGTGCGGTCAGTTTCGCAGTGTGCGGTCAGTATCAGTGCGAGCGGTCAGTATCGCAGTGCGTGCAGTCAGTTTCGCAGTGTGCGGTCAGTTTCGCAGTGTGCGGTCAGTATCAGTGCGTGCGGTCAGTATCAGTGCGTGCGGTCAGTTTCGCAGTGTGTGGTCAGTATCAGTGCGTGCGGTCAGTATCGCAGTGCGTGCGGTCAGTATCGCAGTGCGTGCGGTCAGTTTCGCAGTGTGCGGTCAGTTTCGCAGTGTGCGGTCAGTTTCGCAGTGTGTGGTCAGTATCAGTGCGTGCGGTCAGTATCAGTGCCTGCGGTCAGTTTCGCAGTGTGTGGTCAGTATCAGTGCGTGCGGTCAGTATCGCAGTGCGTACGGTCAGTATCGCAGTGCGTATGGTCAGTATCAGTGCATACGGTCAGTATCGCAGTGCGTGCGGTCAGTTTCGCAGTGTGTGGTCAGTATCAGTGCGTGCGGTCAGTATCGCAGTGCGTGCGGTCAGTATCAGTGCGTGCGGTCAGTATCGCAGTGCATGCGGTCAGTAACGCAGTGCGTGCGGTCAGTATCGGTGCGTGCGGTCAGTATCGGTGCGTGTGGTCAGTATCAGTGCGTGCGGTCAGTATCGCAGTGCGTGCGGTCAGTATCGCAGTGCGTGCGGTCAGTTTCGCAGTGCGTGCGGTCAGTTTCGCAGTGTGCGGTCAGTTTCGCAGTGTGCGGTCAGTATCAGTGCGTGCGGTCAGTATCAGTGCGTGCGGTCAGTATCGCAGTGCGTGCGGTCAGTATCGCAGTGCGTGCGGTCAGTTTCGCAGTGTGTGGTCAGTATCAGTGCGTACGGTCAGTATCGCAGTGCCTGCGGTCAGTATCGCAGTGCGTGCGGTCAGTTTCGCAGTGTGTGGTCAGTATCAGTGCGTACGGTCAGTATCGCAGTGCGTGCGGTCAGTATCGCAGTGCGTGCGGTCAGTATCGCAGAGCGTGCGGTCAGTAAAGCAGTGCATGCGGTCAGTAACGCAGTGCGTGCGGTCAGTATCGCAGTGCGTGCGGTCAGTTTCGCAGTGTGTGGTCAGTATCAGTGCATGCGGTCAGTATCGCAGTGCGTGCGGTCAGTATCGCAGTGCGTGCGGTCAGTTTCGCAGTGTGTGGTCAGTATCAGTGCGTACGGTCAGTATCGCAGTGCGTGCGGTCAGTATCGCAGTGCGTGCGGTCAGTATCGCAGAGCGTGCGGTCAGTAAAGCAGTGCATGCGGTCAGTAACGCAGTGCGTGCGGTCAGTTTCGCAGTGTGCGGTCAGTATCAGTGCGAGCGGTCAGTATCGCAGTGCGAGCGGTCAGTATCGCAGTGCGTGCGGTCAGTTTCGCAGTGTGCGGTCAGTATCAGTGCGTGCGGTCAGTATCGCAGTGCGTGCGGTCAGTATCGCAGAGCGTGCGGTCAGTAAAGCAGTGCATGCGGTCAGTAACGCAGTGCGTGCGGTCAGTTTCGCAGTGTGCGGTCAGTATCAGTGCGAGCGGTCAGTATCGCAGTGCGAGCGGTCAGTATCGCAGTGCGTGCGGTCAGTATCGCAGTGCGTACGGTCAGTATCGCAGTGCGTGCGGTCAGTTTCGCAGTGTGTGGTCAGTATCAGTGCGTGCGGTCAGTATCGCAGTGCGTGCGGTCAGTTTCGCAGTGTGTGGTCAGTATCAGTGCGTGCGGTCAGTATCGCAGTGCGTGCGGTCAGTTTCGCAGTGTGCGGTCAGTTTCGCAGTGTGTGGTCAGTATCAGTGCGTGCGGTCAGTATCAGTGCATGCGGTCAGTTTTGCAGTGTGTGGTCAGTATCAGTGCGTGCGGTCAGTATCGCAGTGCG
This sequence comes from Heterodontus francisci, assembly GCF_036365525.1. NCBI lineage: Eukaryota > Metazoa > Chordata > Chondrichthyes > Heterodontiformes > Heterodontidae > Heterodontus > Heterodontus francisci. Next base: position 536,827 of record NC_090410.1, read on the forward strand.
TACGGTCAGTATCGCAGTGCGTGCGGTCAGTATCGCAGTGCGTGCGGTCAGTTTCGCAGTGTGTGGTCAGTATCAGTGCGTGCGGTCAGTATCGCAGTGCGTGCGGTCAGTATCGCAGTGCGTGCGGTCAGTTTCGCAGTGTGTGGTCAGTATCAGTGCGTACGGTCAGTATCAGTGCGTACGGTCAGTATCGCAGTGCGTGCGGTCAGTATCGCAGTGCGTGCGGTCAGTTTCGCAGTGTGTGGTCAGTATCAGTGCGTGCGGTCAGTATCGCAGTGCGTGCGGTCAGTATCGCAGTGCGTGCGGTCAGTATCGCAGTGTGTGGTCAGTATCAGTGCGTGCGGTCAGTATCGCAGTGCGTGCGGTCAGTTTCGCAGTGTGCGGTCAGTATCAGTGCGTGCGGTCAGTATCAGTGCGTGCGGTCAGTATCGCAGTGCGTGCGGTCAGTATCGCAGTGCGTACGGTCAGTATCGCAGTGCGTGCGGTCAGTTTCGCAGCGTGCGGTCAGTTTCGCAGTGTGTGGTCAGTATCAGTGCGTGCGGTCAGTATCGCAGTGCGTGCGGTCAGTATCGCAGTGCGTGCGGTCAGTTTCGCAGTGTGTGGTCAGTATCAGTGCGTGCGGTCAGTATCGCAGTGCGTGCGGTCAGTTTCGCAGTGTGCGGTCAGTTTCGCAGTGTGTGGTCAGTATCAGTGCGTGCGGTCAGTATCAGTGCATGCGGTCAGTTTCGCAGTGTGTGGTCAGTATCAGTGCGTGCGGTCAGTATCGCAGTGCGTACGGTCAGTATCGCAGTGCGTACGGTCAGTATCAGTGCGTACGGTCAGTATCGCAGTGCGTGCGGTCAGTATCAGTGCGTGCGGTCAGTTTCGCAGTGTGTGCGGTCAGTATCGCAGTGCGTGCGGTCAGTATCGCAGTGCGTGCGGTCAGTTTCGCAGTGTGTGGTCAGTATCAGTGCGTGCGGTCAATATCGCAGTGCGTGCGGTCAGTTTTGCAGTGTGTGCTCAGTTTCGCAATGTCTGGTGCATCTCCCACCTGAGTGTCAGATTTTCATTTCTCATCAAAATAAAAGCAAATACTGCAGATGCTGGAAATCTGAAATAAAAACAGAAAGTGCTGGAAATACTCAGCAGGTCTGGCAGCATCAGTGAAGAGGGAAGCAGAGTTAACGAGTTAATGAGAACTCATTTTCTCATCCTTGTGTTTAACTCTTACAACGGTCTCCACCCCAGTTCTCTCAAAATTCCCCCAGTGAGACACAAGGCATTGAAATCGAGTAGGGCCAATACTTGACTGCACTGGGATGGAGTGTGGGACTGGCCTGGTTTAGATGCGGTTCCTGATTCTGGCGTATGCTGGGAATGTCCCACACTTGCAACGTGCTGCAGGAAATTGCCTTTAGTTACACAACAGCAGAACTCCCACTCAATCGCCTTAATTAAAGTCTCTTTGCTAATCTGTCCTCTAGACCTGTTGCTGTCCTCAGTTACTCAGCCTCTCCTTTAATGTATCCTGGCATTCCCACTTGCTGGCAGAATATTGGATTAGTCTCCTCAGTCCAGTCAGATTACACAGGCCTGGCTGGCCAACATTAATACTGCCCTTAGGTGAGACCGGGCACCAAACACACAGTCTGTCTGTGAGATCAGTGTGACAGTGTGTGCACTCTCATGATTTGGCCTCTCACCTGAATTGGAGTCAGGGAAATGACATATTGCGGGTTTATACAAGAAATTTGTGAGGAATCAGATCAAACGCTTCCTCTGCTAATTTCCCGCCTCTTCTTCTGAAAGTGCCCTCCTGGGAATACAGACCTACAGTTATCCCTGGCACCTTACGTATGCAGCCAGATAGTGAGTGTCGGCATACTATTCCACCAAGGGGAGAATCACAACTGAGCCTCAGTCTGTCCTCACTTGACATGCTCCATATTCGATCCCGGCTTTGGTGGTTACTTTTTCTCAAGCCAGGCGACATTTAACTTTGTTCCTTTAACTTGTTCTCAGCATGTGGGCAACACTGACACGGCTGGTTATATTATCCATCTAGCTACCCTGAACTGACAGGCTTGTTAGATCATTAACAATCATAGTGCGGGACTGGAGTCATGTGTAGGCCAGACCAGGTCTGAGTGAATGGTGTTAGTGAACATTTTGGGCTCTTATCCAAGTACAAAACACCTTCAGGAGAGCAGGGAGAAAAATTGGAAATTAATATATAAAAATAGCCCCATGTGTTGAAAAGGGCTGTCTAGCAAAGGGTTACCAGGTGTGTGACTGTACTGAATGCAGTGGGAGTACAATCTCCATGAGCTGACAGGATTTCACTAAGTCTCGCTTGCTGAAGTTTGCCAGTTAATATAATTATTGCACCATTTCTCTCTATAATTTCTAACTAAGTGTCAATTAGTTCAACTAATTTGCTGCAAGTTTGTAATTAGAATCTGAATCACCAGTTCTGCCTTGGTTGATGATCTTATCGCTTCATTACACTACCTGGCCACACTGAAAAAATGTCTATTTTTCCTCATTCTGGAAGCTTCTATTCATTAAGTGCTGCTTGTCATGTCTGTATGTGATGGTGAATTTCAAATGGGATCATATTTTCTACCTGAAGTCTCGTTGCTGATATGATGTGGATCCCATAGAGGATTGTGACCATTTTGAACAAAGTAGTGACACTAGGCATTGTGCAGAGATGGTGCATCTCTCAATCACATGTGCATACACACACACACATACATGCATCCAGAGAGAAGTCTACATGTACACACAAGGAAAAACACAAGCACGCAGACTATCAAACGTACACATTCCTTTGCATACACACAAAGACATCAACATGTATCCTCTCAAATAGACACACAAATATGTGCACGCAAACTCACACAGCCCAAATGTGTCCAGACACCCCTGTGTAAAAATCCACGTGCACGTTTACAGACACAAGTCTCTGTCCACAGCCTCAGTCCCAACCTCACAGCCTCCTGAGTCCAAAGGTTTTCCTCAGGTCTCCCTGTGACCAATCATTTCTAATATTTTCATCAAAAACAAACATTCACTGACAGTAAATAAATGAATTGCAGTAAATATCTTGCAAACTCCAATGGGCCAGTGATCATGGACATTTTTAACACTTTCAAAAGTCAGTTTAGAAAACATTTTCTCCTCAAAGGCCCTTGTCTGAGAGCAATTACATAAACTGTATCGGCCAATTCCATCTGATCTCGGAAATTCCCGAGCAATCCTGTCTGATCCAGGCAATTCCCAGCTGATCCCAGCAATTTCTGGACAATTCCAGTAATTCCCAGCAATTCTCGAATGATCCTGACACTTCCTTGCAATTCCCAGTCAATCACACTGATCTCGCAATGCCTGACTGATCCCATCAATTCTCAGTCATTCTAAGCCGATCCTGCCAATTCCAAGCATAGCCCGGCTGATCCCGGTTTTGTGTTGTAAACAAATAGAAAGGGTTTGGAAAACAGCAATACGATGGATCTAGAAAGTTAACGCTGATTGGTTAAAGGGGTTCATACTGCAGCGTCCTTCATAAGCATAAGAAATCGGAGCTGGAGTCGGCCATTCGGCCCTTCGAGTCTGCTCCACCATTCAACAAGATCGTGGCTGATTTCCTACCTCAACTCCACCTTCCTGCACTATCCCCATATCCCTTAATTCCCTTTGTACCCAAAAATCTATCCACCTCTGTCCTGAATATACTCAATGAGTGAGTATCCACAGCTCTCTGGGGAACAGAATTCCAAAGATTCACAACTCTTTAAATGAAGAAATTTCCCATCTCAGTCCTAAATGTCTAACCCCTTATTCTGAGACTCTGACCCCCTGTTCTAGATTCCCTGACTAGGGAAACATTTTCTCAGTGTCTACCCTGTCAAGTCCCTTTAGAATTGTATAAGTTTAAATTAGATCTCCTCTCATTCTTCTAAACTCTACAGAATATAGGCCGAGTCTACTCAATCTCTCCTCATAGGACATTTCCCACATCCCAGGAACCAGTCTAGTGAACCTTTGTTGCACTTTCTCCAGGGGTAATATAACCTTCCCTAGGTAAGGAGACTAAGACGTTTTTACTTGTTCTTGGCTGGTGAGCGGCACTCCACTTTCCCGATCCTCATATCCCTTAATTCCCTTCGAATCCAAAAATCTATCGATTTCTGACTTGAATATACTCAATACACGAGCATTCACAGCTCTTTGGGATAGGGAATTCCAAAGATTCACAATCCTTTGAATGAAAAAATTTCTCCTCATATCAGTCCTAAATGGCCGACCCCTTATTCTGAGATGGTGACTCCTAGTTCTAGATTCTCCAGCCAGGGGAAACATCCTCCCAGCGTCTACCCTGTCAAACCCGTTAACAACTTCCTATGTTTCAATGAGATCACCTCACATTCTTCTTAACTCCAGGGAATATAGGCTTAGTCTACTCAATCTGTCCTCATTGGACAACCCCAGCAATCAGCCCAGTGAACCTTCGTTACACTCCCTCTAGGCCAAGTACATCCTTCCTTAGGCAAGGAGACCAAAACTGCTCACAATATTCCAGGTGTGCACTATATCATTGTGGTACTGCTTCTTCCCTTTGCTAACATACCATTTGCCTTCCTAATTGCTTGCTGTACCTGCATTTTAACTTTGGGTGATTCATCATGAAGAACACTCAGGTACCTCTGAATGCAAACATTTCTCAGTCTCTCAACATTCATACAATATTCAGTTTTTATTTTTCAGACCAAAGTGGATAACTTCACACTTCCCCAAATTGTATTCCCACTGCCATGTTCTTGCCCACTCACCCAACCAGTCTATATCTCTCGGCAACCTCTTTGCTTCCTCCTCACTGCTTACTTTCCCACCAAACTTTGTATTGTCAGCAAACTTGGATACGTTACATTCAGTCCCCTCATCAAAGTCACTATTATACATTGTAATTAGCTGATCTAAGCACAGACCCTTGTAGTCCCCTGTTAGTTACAGTCTGCCATGTCCTTCCATTCACAGCAGAGATTAAAGTGGTTTCTGTATTTGAATTAATTTGAACCTTTTCTCTTGTTTGCCAGGTTGGATGCTGTGACATCACTGGAGTCAGCATCAGACCATGTGACCCTCGAAATCCCACAACCAGTAAATACAAGCTTGGTGTCTGACAGCTTGGGCCTTCGCCGAGTTTAACAATTCACATCTCGTCCAGGAAGCTATGCAACCACCTCACCTGCATACTCCCTCCGCACTCCCCCTCCGCACTCCCCCTCCGCAATCCCGCCACACACCACCTCCAGACTCCCTGTCCAAACTCCAACAGCTCTCCTCCTCCACGCTCTGCCCTCCCCCCTCCGCCCTCCCCCCTCCGCACTCCCCCCTCCACACTCCACATTCCCTCTCCACAGTCCCCACTCCATACACCCCCCTCCACATTCTCCATGTACACGTCCCACAAACTGGACCCTATTTCCTGCTCCACCCAATAAATCTTCCCCAATCTGTAATATTTCTTGATTTCAGTGTGTGGAGAGGGATGTGATGCCATTCTGCTCAGTAATTCTCAGTAGCAGAGATCTCTGAAGAAATAGAACTTTTATCTATTTATTGCCAGCCTGTCCAGGAGCAGCGGACTATGGCTGGTTTGCCTGCTGACAGATGAGATCATTAATTTACTCACAGTATTGAGGATTAGGAACTGGCCCAACATGCAATTCTTTCTTTGGCGCAGGAGAAACTGTTGTTGTGATTTTACTGTGTATGAGAACAGCGATCAGGGTGATTCTTTGGTAGGAATGAAATTCACTGTTTGAGTCTCACGTTACAGAGTGAGGAAGAGAGAGAGAGAGGGTGAGGGTGAGAAGAGGGAGTGTGAGAGTTTGAGAGTGAGAAAGTGAGGGAGATTTCTGAGCCTGTGCTAAGGTGGAAAGATGACTCTAAAACACTGTGCTGAATATTGGTGGGTTTGAGATAGCAGTCACTTTCTCTGTGATGAACATCTGGGTGAAGTGGTACACTAAAACCACACCTGAGGGTCAAGTCCAGCTCAATGAGGGGTTGGCAATTTACTGCAGTTACATCTCCTCCTCCAACTGACCACTCAAATGGCTGTTGTGTTACTACAATTAATGATGAAAGGTTCGAATTCAAGAGTGTTGTGTTTGGCACCAAGGCCGCATCTACCCTCTCAGGTGGCTGTAAAAGAGCCCATGGCACTATTTAAAGAAGAGTAAGGGAGTTCTCCTCTGTGTTGTGGGCAATACTAATCCCTCAACCAAATCACTAAAAGAAATGAACTGGCATCAGTTGTTGGGAAAATGCTGGAATTAAGGAAATCTTAACAATGCACTTAGAAAATCATAGTAAGACCAGACAAAGTCAACATGGTTTTACAAAAAGAAATAAAAACAAGAAATGCTGGAACCACTCAGCTGGTTCCGAAGAAGGGTCACTGACCCGAAACGTTAACTCTGCTTCTCTTTTCACAGATGCTGCCAGACCTGCTGAGTGTTTCCAGCATTTCTTGTTTTTATTTCAGATTTCCAGCATCCGCAGTATTTTGCTTTTATTTACAAAAAGAAAATTGTGTTTGACAAATTTATTACAGTTTTTTTAAGGATGTAACTAGTGGGGTAGATAAAGGGAAACCAGTAGATGTAGTATACCTGGATTTCCAAAGGCATTTGATAAGGTGCCACATGAAAAGTTAATAGGCAAGATAAGAGCTCCTGGAGTTCAGGGTAATATATTAGCCTGGATAGAGGATTGATTAACTGACAGGAAGCAAAGAATAGGCATAAATGGGGCAAGTCGGCTGGCTCTGACTAGTTGAGTGCCACAAGGATCAAGAACTGGGGCCTCAGCAACTTACAATCTATATTAATGACTTAGACAAAGAGACATAGACTGATGTATCTAAGTTTGCTGATGATGCAAAAGTAGGTGGGAATACAAGCTGTGAGGACACAAAGAGGCTGCAAGGAGATATAGACAGGTTAAGTGAGTGAGCAGATGGAGTATAATATAGGGAAATGTGAGGTTATTCACTTTGGCCATAAGAATAGAAAAGCAGAATATTTTTAAAAGGCGAGAAACTTGTAAATGTTGATGTTCAGAGAGACTTGGGTGCACTTGTAGAATGAACATAGAAAGTTAGCATGCAGATACAGCAAGCAATTAGGGAAGCAAATGGCAAGTTGGCCTTTATTGCAAGACGATTGGAGTACAAGAATAAAGAAGTCTTTCTACAATTGTACAGGGCTTTGGTGAGACCACACCTGGAATATTGTGTGCAGTTTTGGTTTCCACATCATTGGAGGCTGTACAGTGAAGGTTCACTAGATTGGTTCTGATGAAGGGTCACTGACCCGAAACATTAACTCTGCTTCTCTCTCCACGGATGCTGCCAGACCTGCTGAGTAGTTCCAGCATTTCTTGTTTATATTTCAGATTTTCAGCATCTGCAGTATTTTGCTTTTATTTCACTAGATTGGTCCCTGGGATGAGGGGGTTGTCCTATGATGAGAGGCTGAGTAAACTGGGCCTGTATTCTCTGGAGTTTAGAAGAATGAGAGGTGATCTTATTGAAATATACAAGATTCTGAAGGGGTTTGCTAATGTAGACACTGAGAGGTTGTTTCTCCTGCTTGGGAATCTGGAACATGGGGGCACAGTTTCAAGATAAGGGGACAATCATTTAGAACTGAGATGAGGAGAAATTTCTTGACTCAGAGGCTTGTGAATCTTTGGAATTCTCTACCTCAGAGAGTGTGGATGCTCTAGTATTGAATATATTTAAGACTGGGATAGACAGATATTTTGTTTCTCAGGGAATCAAGGGATATGAGAAGTGGGCGGGAAAGTGGAGTTGAAGCCTAAGATCAGTCATGATCGTATTGAATGAAGGAGCAGGTTCGACAAGTTATATGGCCTCTTATGTTCTTATGGCCATTATCACAGTGCTGTTTGTGGGATCTTGCTGTGTGCAAATTGACTGCCACGTTTCCTACATTACATAAGTGACTATGCTTCAAAAGTACTTCATGGGCTGTGAAGCAATTTGAGATGTCCTGAAGTCTTTCTCTTCCCTTGGAGTCTCAGAGCCACTGCAGTGTGTCGGAATAATTCTGCTGTTGTGATAATTCAGTTGCAATCTCTCTGTACTTTTACAAGTTCATTGCGTGAGTGGGCTGTTGTTGCTTTAAGTGGGAGGTTTGGTGTGTGGATTGAGTACACAGGAGTTAAATTTATTGTACTGTGATAAACAAAGGGACAACTGTGCTTCTGACAGTGTCACACAAGGCATCTCTTAACCTCCACATCCTGTTAGGAATATGATATATTGCATTGGGGTTTTAAGATATTTCAAAGCAGTGGTACAAGGAATAATAACAATCTACAGAAAGAGAGCAAACTCAAAAAGAACAAAGAGAAACATGAAAACTGTCTGGGACCAGGCTGTGATGACATGCTTCCTCAACAGGTTGTCAGCTGCTATGCACCTGCATGTCCCGCAGAAAAATGGCAGTCTTTGTTGGCCTACTCTATCTTGGTGCTATTTCCCAATCTGGTAAAAGGCCATCTCTCTGTTTAAAATATGAATCGTCCGTCAGAGGAGGAAACTGCAGAACATAAAGTTGGATAAAATAACGGAACTGTCAGGGCTCACAGGAATCCACGTTGCGTAATGAACGCTCTCAGGCCATTGATGTCATGATAGTTCTTGGCCACTAACAGGTTCTGAGCTTCAGTGCCCAAGGTCAGGAACAGGTTCTCACCCTCAGTCCCCTGGGTCTGTAACATCTTCTCACCCTCAGACCCCTGGGTCAGTAACAGCTTCTCACGCTCAGTGCCCTGGGTCAACAAAGAACAAAGAACAAAGATAATTACAGCACAGGAACAGGCCCTTCGGCCCTCCAAGCCTGCGCCGATCCAGATCCTCTCTCTAAACATGTCGCCTATTTTCTAAGGTTCTGTATCTCTTTTCTTCCTGCCCATTCATGTATCTGTCTAGATACATCTTAAAAGACGCCATCGTGCCCGCATCTACCACCTCCGCTGGCAACGCGTTCCAGGCACCCACCACCCTCTGCGTAAAGAACTTTCCACGCATATCCCCCCTAAACTTTTCCCCTTTCACTTTGAACTCGTGTCCTCTAGTAATTGAATCCCCCACTCTGGGGAAAAAGCCTCTTGCTATCCACCCTGTCTATACCTCTCATGATTTTGTACACCTCAATCAGGTCCCCCCTCAACCTCCGTCTTTCTAATGAAAATAATCCTAATCTACTCAACCTCTCTTCATAGCTAGCGCCCTCTATACCAGGCAACATCCTGGTGAACCTCCTCTGCACCCTCTCCAAAGCATCCACATCCTTTTGGTAATGTGGCGACCAGAACTGTACGCAGTATTCCAAATGTGGCCGAACCAAAGTCCTATACAACTGTAACATGACCTGCCAACTCTTGTACTCAATACCCTGTCCGATGAAGGAAAGCATGCCGTATGCCTTCTTGACCACTCTATTTACCTGCGTTGCCACCTTCAGGGAACAGTGGATCTGAACACGCAAATCTCTCTGGACATCAATTTTCCCCAGGACTTTTCCATTTACTGTATAGTTCACTCTTGAATTGGATCTTCCAAAATGCATCACCTCGCATTTGCCCTGATTGAACTCCATCTGCCATTTCTCTGCCCAACTCTCCAATCTATCTATATTCTGCTGTATTCTCTGACAGTCCCCTTCACTATCTGCTACTCCACCAATCTTAGTGTCGTCTGCAAGAGCTTCTCACCCTCAGTCCCCTGAGTCTGTAACAAGCTTCACCCTCAGACCCCTGGGTCAGTAACATCTTCTCACCCTCAGACCCCTGGGTCAGTAACATCTTCTCACCCTCAGACCCCTGGGTCAGTAACAGCTTCTCACGCTCAGTCCCCTGGGTCAGTAAGAGCTTCTCACCCTCAGTCCCCTGGGTCTGTAACAAGCTTCACCCTCAGACCCCTGGGTCTGTAATATTTTCTCACCCTCAGTCCCCTGGGTCTGTAACATCTTCTCACCCTCAGACCCCTGGGATAGTAACAGCTTCTCACCCTCAGTCCCCTGGGTCTGTAACATCGCCTCACACTCAGTCCCCTGGATCTGTAACATCTTCTCACCCTCAGACCCCTGGGTTAGTAACAGCTTCTCACCCTCAGTCCCCTGGGTCTGTAACATCGCCTCACCCTCAGTCCCCTGGATCTGTAACATCTTCTCACCCTCAGTCCCCTGGGTCAGTAATAGTTTCTTACCCTCAGTCCCCTGGGTCTGTAACAAGCCTCACGCTCAGTCCCCTGGGTCAGTAACAGGTTCCCTCCCTCAGTCCCCTGGGTCAGTAACAGCTTCTCACCCTCAGTCCCCTTGGTCAGTAACAGGTTCCCTCCCTCAGTCCCCTGGGTCAGTAACAGGTTCTCACCCTCAGTCCCCTGGGTCTGTAACAAGCCTCACCCTCAGTCCCCTGGGTCAGTAACAGGTTCTCACCGTCAGTTCTGTGGGTCTGTAACAATCCTCACGCTCAGTCCACTGGGTCAGTAATAGCTTCTCACACTCAGTCCACTGGGTCAGTAATAGCTTCTCACCCTCAGTCCCCTGGGTCTGTAACAAGCCTCACCCTCAGTCCCCTGGGTCAGTAACAGGTTCTTTCCCTCAGTTCCTGGGTCAGTAACAGGTTCTCACCTCAATCCACTGGGTCGTTAACAGGCCACACCCTCAGTCCACTGGGTTAGTCAGAGGTTCTGTCCCTCAGTCCCCTGGGTCAGTAACAGGCTCTTGCCCTCATTCCCCTGGGTGACCGCTTTGCTGAACACCTCCGCTCAGTCCAAAAGCATGACTCTGAACTTCCGGTTGCTTGCCATTTCCACACTCCCCCTGCTCTCATGCCCACATTTGTGTCTTTGGCCTGTTGCAGTGTTCCAGTGAACATCAGCGCATGCTCGAGGAGCAGCACCTGATCTTTTGACTAGGCACTCTACAGCTTTGCAGACTGAACATTGAGTTCAATAACTTCAGAGTATGAGCGGCCTTTTTAAAATATTTTATTTTTTAGCCGTGTACCTGCTTTTCATGTCGTCGGAGCTGCTCATTACTCTGCTATTAACACTCTCTCTGGACTAATGCTTTGTCTTTCACAACAAACATTAACACACGCTTTGCCTTTGTCCCAGGACAGCTTTGTTATTTAATCTCTCCTGCCCTATCAAACACCTTCCCCTATGTTCCCTTTCCCCCACTTCCTCCCCTTCACTTGTTTAAAACCTAATTCTTTTCTAATCTTTGCCAGTTCTGATGAAAAGTTACAGACATGCAACATTAACTTTTTTTCTATCTCCACAGATGCTTCCAGACCTGCTGAGTATTTCCAACACTTTTTTTGTTTTTGTTGCATTTTTCCATTCCTGGCAACATCCTCGTAAATCTCCTCTGTACCCTCTCTAGTGCAATTACATCCTTTCTGTAATGAGGTGACCAGAACTGCACACAGTACTCAAGTTGTGGCCTAACCAATGAGTTATACAGTTCCAGCATAACTTCCCTGCTCTTATATTCTATACCTCAGCTAATAAAGGAAAGAATTCCATCTGCCTTCTTAACCTCCTGATTGACCTGTCCTGCTACCTTCAGGGATCTGTGGACATTCGCTCCAAGGTCTCTGACTTCCTCTAAACCTCTCAGTATTCTCCCATTAATCGTGTATTCCTTTGCCTTGTTTGACCTCCCCAAATGCATCAACTCACATTTCTAGGGTTGGATTCCATTTGCCACTTTTCTGCCCACCTGACCAGTCCATCGATATCTTCCTGCAGTCTACAGCTATCCTCCTCGCTATCTACCACACCGCCAATCTTTTTCGGCTGCAAACTTCTTGATCATGCCCCCTACATTTACATCCAAATCGTTAATATATGCCACAAAAAGCAGGGGACCCAGTACTGAGCCCTGCGGAATGCCACTGGAAACAGCCCTCCAGTGGCAAAGACACCGTCAACAATCACCTGTGTTTCCTGCCACTGAGCTAATTTTGTATCCACCTTGCTGCATTTCCCTGGATCCCACGGGTTTTTCTTCTAACCAGTCTGCCATGTGGGACATTGTCAAAAGCTTTGCTAAAATCCATGTAGACCACACCAACTGCACTATCCTCATCTATCTTCCTTGTTACTACTTCAAAAAATTCAATCCAATTAGACAGACATGATCTTCCCCTAACAAATCCATGCTGGCTATCCTTGATTAATCTGTACCCTTCTAAATGACAGTTTATTCTGTCTCTCAGAATAGATTCCAATAATTTGCCCACTACTGAGGGTAGACTGACTGGCCTGTAATTATTTGGTCTATTCCTCACTCCATTTTGAACAAAGATACAACATTAGCAGTCCTCCAATCCTCCGGCACCACACCTGTCTCCAATGAGGATTGGAAGATGATGGTCAGACCCTCTGCTATTCCGCCCTAGCTTCTTTTAACAGCCTGGGATACATTTCATCTGGCACTGGTGATTTATCAACTTTCTAGTATGCTAATCCCCTTAATACTTTCTCTCTCCCTCTGTTTACCATATGCAATATTTCGCATTCCTTCCTTAACTACAATGCCTGCATTGTCCCCTTCTTTTGTGAAGACAAATGCAAAGTATTCATTAAGAACCATACCCACATTTTCTGCCTCTACACATAGGTTACCTTTTTGGTCTTTTATGGGCCCTACTCTCTTAGTTATCCTCTTAATGTATTGATAAAACATCTTTGGGTTCACCTTGATTTTGCTTGCCAATATTCTTTCATGCCCTCTTTTTCCTCTTTTTGCTTTCCTAATTTCCTTTTTGATTTCACTCCTCCACTTTTTATACTCCTCAGTTTTCTGTGGTATTTAGTTCTTTGTATCGGACATAAGTTTTCCTTTTCTGCTTATCTTACCCTGTAAGCTTCTTGACATCCATGGGGCTCTAGATTTGGCCGTCCCACCCTTTTTCTTTGTGGGAACATTTTACCCTGAACCCCTTGAATTTCCCCTTTGAATGCCTCGCACTGCTCTGACACTGATTTACCTTCAAGTAACTGTTTCCAGTCCACTTTCGCTAAATCACTCCTCAGTTTAGTAAAATTGGCCTTGCACCAATTGAAAATTCTAACTCATGTTCTCTCTCTGTCCTTTTTCATTAAGTTAAAACTGACTGAATTATGATCACTACCACCAAAATGTTCTCCTTCTGCCACTCCTTCCACCTGCTCAGCTTCATTTCCTAAAACTTAAGTCCAAAACTGTGCCCTCTCTTGTTGGACTTGCTACATACTGGGCAAGAAGGTTCTCCTGAATGCACCTCAAGAATTCTGCTCCCTCAATTCCTTTCACACTAAAACTATCCCAGTTAATATTGGGGTAATTAAAATCCTCTACTATTACTGCCCTATTGTTTTTACAATTCTCAGAGATTTGCCTACATATCTGCTCTTCTATCTCCCTCAGACTGTTTGGGGGTCTATAGTACATTCCCAGCAGTGTAATTGCCCATTTTTTGTTCCTTAGCTCAATCCACATGGCCCCAATTGATGAACCTTCCAACATATCATACCTCCTGACAGCTGTAATTGTTTCTTTGACCAAAATTGCCACCCGCCCCATCCTTTTTTATCCTCCTCCCTATCGCGCCTGAAAATCCTGTAACCAGGAACATTGAGCTGCCATTCCTGTCCCTCCTTAAGCCATGTTTCTGTAATAGCAATGATATCATACTGCCACATATCTGTCTGTGCCCTCAGCTGGTCTGTTTTATTTGCTATACTCCTTGCATTGAAGTATACACCCTTGAGCAATGCCAGACCCCTTTTTAAAATTTTCTAACCTTTGTTTCCTGTATCTTCCAGAGTCACTCACTAATTTTGTGCTATCCATTTCCATTTCTGTTATTGTCCCATCTGAATTTAACCCTCAGATTCCCATCCGTCTGCCAAACTAGTTTAAACCCAACCTCCTGGCAAGGATATTTGTCCAGGCCCTATTGAGATGCAAACTGTCTGGCTTGCAAACGTCCCACCTCCCTCAGAACTGGTCCCAATGCCCCAGGAATCTAAAGCCCTCCTTCCTGCACCATCTCTCCAGCCATGCATTCATCTGCTCTAACCTCCTATTTATATGCTCACCGGCACGTGGCACTGGGAGTAATCCAGAGATTACTACCTTTAAAGTCTTACTTTTTAATGTCTTTCCTAACTTCTTAAACTCTGCCTGCAGGAGCTCATCCCTTTTTTTACCCATGTTGTTCGTACCAATATGGATCACGACCTCTGACTGTTCATCCTCCCCCTCCAGAATGTTCCACAGCCACTCAATGACATCCATGACCTTGGCACCAGGGAGGCAACATACCATCCTGAATTCATGTCTGTGGCAGCACAAATGCCTGTCTGCTCCCCTAACTATAGAAGTATGAGGACTGGGCACTGGATCGGGATCAGGATTGGGAACTCCAGTTGATTTCTCCAAGCCGTAAAGTAGAGATGATTCAGCTAATTTTAGCAGTCCAGGTTAATCTAGCTCCCTCACAACAGACCAACCAGAAACTGAGAGATGAGGGTGAATCGCAAATCGAATTGCAATAAGTCTGATAAATTTGTTGGCAGCAGGAAGCAGAATGACCACAAAAGCTGTAGATTGACTAAGAATCCAACTGTTTCATATTGTCCTTCAGGGACAGGAACCTGCTGCCTCTACCCAGTCTGGCCATCACTTCACTTCATTCCCATATCAAGGGGTTGACTCATAGACCCGCCTGAAGAGACTGGAGCCATTAGTTGCACAAGTGGCAGATAAAGTTCATCATTAACTTCACAGGGAAACAAGGGATGAGCGATAAATCTGTATTGTCCATATTCTGAGAACTAATGGAAAAATATTGTACTATCCCTGTTAAAAACTCCTGTATCTGTATGGGGCCAACACCTGAAAATCAACCCTATAAACAAATGACAAAGCAATATTTAGGACATATTTTGTTTCTGTTTTTAATGTGAGTTGATTAAAAAAGTAGAGAAACAGTACATCAAACCAAAAGTGTAAAACAAAAAGATGTCCTCATATACAAAATATGTAGCTTTATAGTGAAAGTACAAGGTTATCCCAACACCAAGTGATAAAGTCTGTGGGATATTTGACAAGCTCCCAATTTCCTCAGCTCCAGCACTATTCTAAAACTGGAATATTGTGGCAAAATGCGGGAAAGGTACAGTGTGAGACAAATTCATCGATCTGATTGACAGCTTGATCAGCACAAATTGCATAGAGTGCAAAAATGGAGAAATAGACTCTGTAATGTTGAAAATTATTGGCCAGAATTTTACAGCCCCCCAATGAGCGAGCTGGTGGGGTGGGGCATAAAATTGAGTAGGAAGCGGGGTGGGGGTGAGGGGGGGTGGCTGCGGGGGGAAGGTGCCGTTCCCAATCCCTTCCCGCTGCAATTTTATGCAGGGTGGTGGGGGCGAGAAAGAGCCCGCCCACCCCAAGCCAATCAAGGCCCTTAAGTAGCCAATTAACTGCCACTTAAAGGCTGCCTCCCACCACCGCTGGTATTTTACCCTCAGCAGGCAGGTGGCAAAGGCCCCAAGAACCCTGCCATGCAGGCTGAGGGTGGGGGCACCTGTGCCCCATGGAGGGCCACCCCAAAGCCCCAACTGTCCCCAACGCACAATACTCCACCCCCCAAATGATACCCCTTGCCTCACCGGGGGCCAGCCAATTGTCCCCGGTGAGGCCCTAAAAAACTTACCTTGGACTAGGGCCGTCCTTCCTCTTGCCTCCGATGACTGGGTGTAGTCCCAGTGGCCACCACTCCTGGTGATGTTGCTGGGACTAAGAGCTGCCAGCCTGCTGATTGGTCAGCAGCTCCATTAGGCAGGATTTCCTGCTTTCAAGAGGTGGAAGTCCAGCCCAAGACCAAGTAAGGGCTTGGGGAGTGAAAAGTCCTGGCGTGGCTACCCAGGCCCAGCGGAGGTGGGCTCACCCCCGACTTTCTGGCCGGTGGGCAGGGCCTCCCAACCAATGTAAAATTCCAGCCATTATCTCAGTTTTATTCTTCCTGGATTTTATTGGGAATGTTATTCCTGGAATTTCTTTCAAAATCTGGTTGGCTCCCATTCAGCACAGAGACATGTTACAAGAGAAATGCAAATAATTCTTCATGTGGGCATGGACTCAATGGGCCAAATGGCCTCCTTCTATGCCGTAAATGACTATGACACTAACACTGAGGACAAGAACAGCATCCTAAGTGATATGGCCAGGATTAGGAAATTGGGGATGGCAAGTGAGGAAGAGAGGAAAAGGATAGACTTAGTGTCGATGATTTGTTTGATGCTGTTCTGCACAGGATGGCCCATGAGACTATTGTTCTGGATCCATCCATCAATCCATGGATCATTCTGGTAATCCTAAACTCCACTCACCTTTGCCAAATTGGTCACCTTTGAGAAACCGAGGTGAAAACCCAAGGTCTTTTATACAGAATATTGCCATGGTCGTAAAGAGGGGGACAGAAGATCATAAAGATGAAGTAGTAGAGGGTTAGGAAATAGCGAGCTTCAGCTTTACTAGGAAGGGGATACTGAAGGAGAAAAGGAGTTCCACAGTTTTCAATCATTTACATTGTGATGCATCCTAATTTGAACACAGTATGGATTGGAGGGACAAGGAATAGTGAAATTTTCAGCACCTTGAATTTATAAAATCCTTTAATTGTAGAAACCACCCCAAGACAAGTCACAGAGGTTAAGAGAAATATGAACACTGAACCAAAGAAGGAGGGATTAGAAGCAGTGAAGAAGGTGGGATTTAAAGAGGTTCTGAAAGGAGCAGAGAGAGTTTTCCACTTTTGAATCAAGTTGCAGAATCCGCACTCAGTGGGGTAAGTTCCAGGTCAGTGGGAGCTTGGAGGGTTTACCAGGATTTACCTCAAACACTAGTCAGATTACAGCAAATTTATATCCTTACCCTGAGCAGAAAGTTCCCAGAGTTAAACCAACACAGTGACCTGGAGAGCCAATTTCAACAAAACTTTCATTCAAACTGACCGTGTAATGACATTTTGTGAAATCACACCAGGTATTTCTAATGAAATGGATCTTTAGAAACATATTTCTGCTACTGGGAAGGGATCCAGTAAGAATAGACTACCCAGTCCAAATAAAAGGAAAGCCTACTCTATATTAGGGACACGGAGAGGGGTTTGAAACTGAATCCACTGGCTATTGGGATGAAGCCCACCAGAATCCTGGTTAAAGGCTTGGTACAGGAGCCTACAGGACCCAAGTGCTGTGATCTCTGCCTCATTTTATGGGGCTGGGCATTTATTATATTCCTTCCCTGGTGTTGTCCAATAGCAATTAAATAGCAGTAAAATAAATACCTTCCACCCTGATTATTCTACAACACTCCCCTTGTCTGATAAACATGGAATTGATTGCTAGTCTTAATCTTTGGTTTCACACGCCCGCTCTCCTCACACTCTCCGCTGCACTGATACACAGTAATTGGGTTGTCGTGACAACACGTAACCTCGTAAGCAGATACATCGGTAGGAACCATCTGTGTTAACACACTTGGCATTTCTGCAGAGAGTCCTGGGGTCGTCCACCTCATCACACTCGTTTATATCTGTAACCGAAGGAGATGAGCTCAGCACCCATGTTTGATGTAAGCAGACTGAACACACAATCAGCCCCTCGCAGCCCCGCTACCCTTACTGACCTCCTCCACATCAGTACTGGTAATCCCCACCCCCATACCAAACTTCCCATCCTCATACCGAACTCCCCCTCCCATATCAAACTCCCCCATCCCCATAAACTCCCTCTCCGTACTGACATCCTCATGCCATACTGAACGCCCCCTAAATAGCAACCATCCCCATGTTCACCCCACTTCCCCATTCCCGCTGTTCCCCTTGTACCCGTGCTACCCGCATCCCCTCCCATGCCCAACCTCACATCCCCTCCTCTAACCCGCGCACCCCTCACCCCGTAGCCGCCCCTCGTTGCCTCTCCGTACCGACACACGCCATTTTTGTCATGTCGAGTTGATAACCATCGTCACAGTCGCAGGTGAAGCCCTCGGGGACACGAATACATTTCCCATTCTCGCAGCCGTTCAGGATTCCACATTCTTCTGCCTGGAGGCCCTCGTATCGTTGGAACTGGCCTGAGATTAAAGGCAGGGAATATTAGTAAGTACATTGCCAGCTGGTTGCCATGGCTCCCTGCTTATTCTGAGCTAAGCTCACTGTGTCAATATCCCACAGAAGGAGGCCATTCAGCTCATCGAGTACATGCTGGTTCTAAACTCAACTGCATTAAAAGCCATGCTGAGTTTGCTCATTTCCAAGAGGCAGCCTGACCCTGAGCTATCCTCAAATCAAGGCCTGGAAGCGGCAGCTTGGCAAAGCAAAGAGGTACACAAGGGCACACCCAAATATTTTTCTATAACCACAAGTAGCCAAAGTTTAAAATGAAAGGGGCCGACAGTCAGAGAAAGAGTAGGATTGCTGACAGCACAATGCTGGATAAGGGTGCTGTGCCATGACAGAGCACTTTTCACCAGGCTTAGACCTCAAACTGGGAGGAAAGGGAGGCAGAAGGCGAGGAGGGGAATGGAGGTGGAGGAGGGGGGGGTGGGGAAGAGGGGGAGGGGAGGGAGGGGCACAGCAGGAAGGGGAGGAGCAGGGGAAGAGGGGGAGTAACAGTGTGTAGGCTGCAGGAACAAGGGACGCAAAAATATCTAAATGACAGAGATGAGGTGACAGAAGCAACAAAGAAATACGGTGGCAAAAAGAAGCAAGTGCAGATAAGCAGTGAGTGTTGATCGGCCAATGGAGAAAGCACCTATTTCTTTACTTACTCTCATATTCCTCATTGGTGCTGATGAGCAGAGGGAGGTTGGGAGGCTGGAATTCTGGATTCCGGCGCTGGTATGGAGGCCAGGGCTGTGCTGACTCTCGCTCGGGTACACCAGCCTGTCTGCTCCGTGTGCTGTAGCCTTGCCCAGTTTGCCTGGCTTGGGGCTGGTAGTGGGAACGAGGAGGTGTGCTCTGCCCCCTGTAGGCTGACCCTGAACGCAGTTGGCGGGAGTCGTACGTCCGCCGCCTGGGCAGAGGGTCCTGTGGCTGGAATGGCTCGTGGTTTGGAGGTCTGTAGTCTCGGCCGTCACCAAGCTGAGGCTGGATTGGATTGTACTCCCGTGGGTCATAACTGCTGAGAGAATCTGGTGCGAATTCGGGTCCGATTTGCAGCCCATAGTTTTCATATTCCAGCCCATAGGAATAACCCTCGTCTTCACTAACAGACACACTCAGGTAATTACACAATTCATTGTGATATTCTGGGGAGACAGAGAGAGAGTTTAGTGTTTTATACTCACCCATCTTTCTCATTCTCATACCCTTGACCATAAACATCTCTCCCGTCCTCTCCTAAGTCAGGATCCCAGAGTCAGGGGGTCAGGAGGCACTGACCCGTCACTGGGGATGGAGTCAGGGCACCAGAGTCAGGGTCACAGGGTCAGGGATCAGGGTGTGCTGATCCCTGGTTGGGGGAGGGGTCAGGGGACCAGAGTCAGGGTCCCAGGGTCAGGGATCAGGGTGTCAGGGCTCAGGGCATGCTGACCGTTCACTGGGGTGGGGGGGGAGTGGGGAGTTAGGGCATCAGAGTCAGGGTCCCAGGGCCGGAGCACACTGACCCCTTGCTGGGTGGCAGTGGAGGATCGGGAGGGGGAAGGGGTGTCAGGGAACAGTGATCAGGAGTTGGGATTGGGGCGGGGTCTGGAGGCAGTGATTAGGGGTCAGGGTCAAGGGTAACAGACAGGGTAGGATGTTCTGATCAGGAGTTGGGGGACAGGGCAGGAGTCAGGAGGCATGATTAGGGGTCGGGGTCAGAGTTACCTGTATTTCTGGTCGGGCAAAGGGCACAGTCCATTCCCCAGGCCTCGCCATACTGGCAGCAACATTCCGTGTAGGTTGTCTGCCTCTCCAGGAAAGGCCGTTTACACAAGAGGTTCAGGCCCACTTCCTGCCAACAGAGGGCCATGTGGACATCTGTGAGAGACAGGGAGAAGGGAGGGGTGACAGGAGAGGCGAGAAGGGGAGAGAGGGAGGGAGAGAGGGAAGGAGAGAGAGGAAAGAGCGGGAGGGAGAGCAGGAGAGGGGAAAGGGGGAGGGGAGGAGGGGAGGGAGAGAGGGAAGGAGAGAGAGGAAAGAGCGGGAGGGAGAGCAGGAGAGGGGAAAGGGGGAGGGGAGGAGGGGAGGGGAGAAAGGAGGAAGGAGAGAGGGAGGGGAGAGAGAGCAGAAAAAGTAAAATGATAAAAACATGAATACAAATTCTGATGAAAGGTCACAGACCTGAAACGTTAACTTTGTTTCTCTCTGTACAGATGCTGCCAGACCTGCTGAGTATTTCCAGCACTTTCTGTTTTTATTTCAGATTTCCAGCATCCACAGTATTTTGCTTGTGTATCCATGTTGCTTGTTTACTTGTGAATCCAGTTCGGAGATCATTACTGGATCAGCGACTGTGAGGGTGTGAGTTCAAATCCTACCGTTTAAAAAACTGAATTCAAGGACTCAGGTAATCTAAGTCACCAGAAAGCGGTCATTACATCTCAGCCAGTCACTAACATCTGGTCTACATGTGATTTCAGTCTCAGTCATACCTGGTTAATTCAGCTCCCGCACCCATTACCGCTCCCATCGATCCCCGCTGAATTGATTGTAAATGATCTCTAAAAACTTCTATAACAACATGAAGACGTAATTGTTTGGAACACCATCAGGTGAGATGGCAGCAGATCAGGGAAAAGCAGCTCCTTCTCTGGGCACTGGGACAGGGAACAGTATTAAGAAGGCTTTGGTGAGAATGAAACTGAGATGCGATCGCCCCGAGACAATATTAGAAACAGCCGCTGCCACTGGGTCTCTGAGCATCAATTACAGGGAGTGGAACCCTGATCGTCTCAGATGGCAATGATTTTTACCTCGCACTGCCAGATCGTACAGAGCCTTGACAAACCTGGGGGAAAAGCGGAAAGACATGGCACATGGTCATGTGGCAGCTGATCCTTCTCAGGTGTTGCTGCCACACAGTGTGAACAAGTGAAATGATGTTCTAGCAGACTCATGATCGAATATCCGAATCGAGGGGGGCTCATTATCAGTGTCCGGATCGAGGGGGATCAGTATCAGTGTCTGGATCGAGGGTGCTCAGTATCAGTGTCCGGATCGAGGGGACTCAGTATCAGTGTCTGGATCGAAGGGACTCAGTATCAGTGTCTGGATCGAGGGAGATCAGTATCAGTGTCTGGATCGAGGGTGCTCAGTATCAGTGTCCGGATCGAGGGGGATCAGTATCAGTGTCTGGATCGAGGGTGCTCAGTATCAGTGTCCGGATCGAGGGGACTCAGTATCAGTGTCTGGATCGAGGGGACTCAGTATCAGTGTCTGGATCGAGGGGGCTCAGTATCAGTGTCCGGATCGAGGGGACTCAGTATCAGTGTCTGGATCGAGGGGACTCAGTATCAGTGTCTGGATCGAGGGGGATCAGTATCAGTGTCTGGATCGAGGGTGCTCAGTATCAGTGTCCGGATCGAGGGGACTCAGTGTCAGTGTCCGGATCGAGGGGGCTCAATATCAGTGTCCGGATCGAGGGGACTCAGTATCAGTGTCTGGATCGAGGGGGATCAGTATCAGTGTCTGGATCGAGGGGGCTCAGTATCAGTGTCCAGATCGAGGGGACTCAGTATCAGTGTCTGGATCGAGGCGACTCAGTATCAGTGTCCGGATCGAGGGGTCTCAGTGTCAGTGTCCGGATCGAGGGGGCTCAATATCAGTGTCCGGATCGAGGGGGCTCAGTGTCAGTGTCCGGATCGAGGGGGCTCAATATCAGTGTCCGGATCGAGGGGACTCAGTATCAGTGTCTGGATCGAGGGGGCTCAGTGTCAGTGTCCGGATCGAGGGGGCTCAATATCAGTGTCCGGATCGAGGGGACTCAGTATCAGTGTCTGGATCGAGGGGGCTCAGTGTCAGTGTCCGGATCGAGGGGGCTCAATATCAGTGTCCGGATCGAGGGGACTCAGTATCAGTGTCCGGATCGAGGGGTCTCAGTATCAGTGTCTGGATCGAGGCGACTCAGTATCAGTGTCTGGATCGAGGGGGCTCAGTATCAGTGTCCGGATCGAGAGGGCTCAGTATCAGTGTCAGGATCGAGGGTGCTCAGTATCAGAGTCCGGATCGAGGGGACTCAGTATCAGTGTCAGGATCGAGGGTGCTCAGTATCAGTGTCTGGATCGAGGGGACTCAGTATCAGTGTCTGGATCGAGAGGGCTCAGTATCAGTGTCAGGATCGACGGGACTCAGTATCAGTGTCTGGATCGAGAGGGCTCAGTATCAGTGTCAGGATCGAGGGGGATCAGTATCAGTGTCTGGATCGAAGGTGCTCAGTATCAGTGTCAGGATCGAGGGGACTCAGTATCAGTGTCTGGTTCGAGGGGACTCAGTATCAGTGTCTGGTTCGAGAGGGCTCAGTATCAGTGTCTGGTTCGAGGGAGCTCAGTATCAGTGTCTGGATCGAGGGGGCTCAGTATCAGTGTCAGGATCGAGGGGACTCAGTATCAGTGTCAGGATCGAGGGTGCTCAGTATCAGTGTCAGGATCGATGGGGCTCAGTATCAGTGTCAGGATCGAGGGGGCTCAGTATCAGTGTCAGGATCGAGGGGACTCAGTATCAGTGTCTGGATCGAGAGGACTCAGTATCAGTGTCCGGATCGAGAGGGTCAGTATCAGTGTCTGGATTGAGGGGACTCAGTATCAGTGTCTGGATCGAGGGGGCTCAGTATCACTGTCAGGATCGAGGGGACTCAGTATCAGTGTCTGGTTCGAGGGAGCTCAGTATCAGTGTCAGGATCGAGGGGACTCAGTATCAGTGTCAGGATCGAGGGGACTCAGTATCAGTGTCAGGATCGAGAGGACTCAGTATCAGTGTCAGGATCGAGGGGGCTCAGTATCAGTGTCAGGATCGAGAGGGTCAGTATCAGTGTCTGGATTGAGGGGACTCAGTATCAGTGTCTGGATCGAGGGGGCTCAGTATCACTGTCAGGATCGAGGGGACTCAGTATCAGTGTCTGGATCGAGGGGACTCAGTATCAGTGTCTGGATCGAGGGGGCTCAGTATCAGTGTCAGGATCGAGGGGGCTCAGTATCAGTGTCTGGATCGAGGGGACTCAGTATCAGTGTCAGGATCGAGGGGACTCAGTATCAGTGTCTGGATCGAGGGGGCTCAGTATCAGAGTCAGGATCGAGGGGACTCAGTATCAGTGTCTGGATCGAGGGGGCTCAGTATCAATGTCTGGATCGAGGGGACTCAGTATCAGTGTCAGGATCGAGGGGTCTCAGTTTCAGTGTCAGGATCGAGGGGGCTCAGTATCAGTGTCTGGATCGAGGGGGCTCAGTATCAGTGTCCGGATCGAGGGGGATAAGTATCAGTGTCCGGATCGAGGGGACTCAGTATCAGTGTCCGGATCGAGGGGACTCAGTATCAGTGTCCGGATCGAGGGGACTCAGTATCAGTGTCAGGATCGAGGGGGATAAGTATCAGTGTCCGGATCGAGAGGGCTCAGTATCAGTGTCCGGATCGAGGGGACTCAGTATCAGTGTCTGGATCGAGGGGACTCAGTATCAGTGTCAGGATCGAGGGGTCTCAGTATCAGTGTCTGGATCGAGGGGACTCAGTATTAGTGTCAGGATCGAGGGGTCTCAGTATCAGTGTCAGGATCGAGGGGTCTCAGTATCAGTGTCTGGATCGAGGGGGCTCAGTATCAGAGTCAGGATCGAGGGGACTCAGTATCAGTGTCTGGATCGAGGGGACTCAGTATCAGTGTCAGGATCGAGGGGTCTCAGTATCAGTGTCTGGATCGAGGGGACTCAGTATTAGTGTCAGGATCGAGGGGTCTCAGTATCAGTGTCAGGATCGAGGGGTCTCAGTATCAGTGTCTGGATCGAGGGGGCTCAGTATCAGAGTCAGGATCGAGGGGACTCAGTATCAGTGTCTGGATCGAGGGGGCTCAGTATCAGTGTCTGGATCGAGGGGACTCAGTATCAGTGTCAGGATCGAGGGGACTCAGTATCAGTGTCAGGATCGAGGGGGCTCAGTATCAGTGTCTGGATCGAGGGGGCTCAGTATCAGTGTCAGGATCGAGGGGACTCAGTATCAGTGTCAGGATCGAGGGGTCTCAGTATCAGTGTCAGGATCGAGGGGTCTCAGTATCAGTGTCAGGTTCGAGGGGACTCAGTATCAGTGTCAGGATCGAGGGGTCTCAGTATCAGTGTCAGGATCGAGGGGTCTCAGTATCAGTGTCAGGATCGAGGGGGCTCTGTATCAGTGTCTGGATCGAGGGGACTCGTATCAGTGTCTGGATCGAGGGGTCTCAGAAGAAGAGTCTGGATCGAGGGGTCTCAGTATCAGTGTCTGGATCGAGGGGACTCGTATCAGTGTCTGGATCGAGGGGACTCAGTAGCAGTGTCAGGATCGAGGGGTCTCAGTATCAGTGTCAGGATCGAGGGGTCTCAGTATCAGTGTCAGGATCGAGGGGACTCAGTATCAGTGTCTGGATCGAGGGGACTCAGTATCAGTGTCTGGATCGATGGGACTCAGTATCAGTGTCTGGATCAAGAGGGCTCAGTATCAGTGTCTGGATCGAGGGGACTCAGTATCAGTGTCTGGATCGAGGGGGCTCAGTATCAGTGTCTGGATCGAGGGGGCTCAGTATCAGTGTCTGGATCGAGGGGGCTCAGTATCAGTGTTTGGATCGAGGGGGCTCAGTATCAGTGTCAGGATCGAGGGGACTCAGTATCAGTGTCTGGATCGAGGGGACTCAGTGTCAGTGTCTGGATCGAGGGGGCTCAGTATCAGTGTCAGGATCGAGGGGACTCAGTATCAGTGTCTGGATCGAGGGGACTCAGTATCAGTGTCAGGATCGAGAGGACTCAGTATCAGTGTCTGGATCGAGGGGGCCGTATCAGTGTCAGGATCGAGGGGGCTCAGTATCAGTGTCTGGATCGAGAGGACTCAGTATCAGTGTCTGTTTCGAGGGAGCTCAGTATCAGTGTCAGGATCGAGGGGACTCAGTATCAGTGTCAGGATCGAGGGGGCTCAGTATCAGTGTCTGGATCGAGGGGACTCAGTATCAGTGTCTGGTTCGAGAGGGCTCAGTATCAGTGTCAGGACCGAGGGGACTCAGTATCAGTGTCAGGATCGAGGGGTCTCAGTATAAGCGTCTGGATCGAGGGGGCTCTGTATCAGTGTCTGGATCGAGGGGACTCGTATCAGTGTCTGGATCGAGGGGACTCAGTATCAGTGTCTGGATCGAGGGGACTCAGTATCAGTGTCTGGATCGAGGAGACTCAGTATCAGTGTCAGGATCGAGGGGACTCAGTATCAGTGTCTGGATCGAGGGGACTCAGTATCAGTGTCTGGATCGAGGGGGCTCAGTATCAGTGTCAGGATCGAGGGGACTCAGTATCAGTGTCTGGATCGAGGGGACTCAGTATCAGTGTCAGGATCGAGGGGCTCAGTATCAGTGTCAGGATCGAGGGGGCTCAGTATCAGTGTCTGGATCGAGGGGACTCAGTATCAGTGTCAGGATCGAGAGGACTCAGTATCAGTGTCTGGATCGAGGGGGCTCAGTATCAGTGTCTGGATCGAGAGGACTCAGTATCAGTGTCTGTTTCGAAGGAGCTCAGTATCAGTGTCCAGATCGAGGGGGCTCAGTATCAGTGTCAGGATCGAGGGGGCTCAGTATCAGTGTCTGGATCGAGGGGGCTCAGTATCAGTGTCTGGATCGAGAGGACTCAGTATCAGTGTCTGGATCGAGGGGGCTCAGTATCAGTGTCAGGATCGAGAGGACTCAGTATCAGTGTCAGGATCGAGGGGGCTCAGTATCAGTGTCCGGATCGAGAGGGCTCAGTATCAGAGTCCGGATCGAGGGGACTCAGTATCAGTGTCATGATCGAGAGGACTCAGTATCAGTGTCTGGATCGAGGGGGCTCAGTATCAGTGTCAGGATCGAGGGGACTCAGTATCAGTGTCAGGATCGAGGGGACTCAGTATCAGTGTCTGGATCGAGAGGACTCAGTATCAGTGTCTGGTTCGAGGGAGCTCAGTAAGAGTGTCAGGGTCAGGATCGAGGGGACTCAGTATCAGTGTCAGGATCGAGGGGGCTCAGTATCAGTGTCAGGATCGAGGGGTCTCAGTATCAGTGTCAGGATCGAGGGGACTCAGTATCAGTGTCAGGATCGAGGGGACTCAGTATCAGTGCCTGGATCGAGGGGTCTCAGTATCAGTGTCTGTTTCGAAGGAGCTCAGTATCAGTGTCTGGATTGAGGGGGCTCAGTATCAGTGTCTGGATCGAGGGGGCTCAGTATCAGTGTCAGGATCGAGGGGACTCAGTATCAGTGTCAGGATCGAGGGGGCTCAGTATCAGTGTCAGGATCGAGGGGGATAAGTATCAGTGTCCGGATCGAGAGGGCTCAGTATCAGTGTCTGGATCGAGGGGACTCAGTATCAGTGTCAGGATCGAGGGGTCTCAGTATCAGTGTCTGGATCGAGGGGACTCAGTATTAGTGTCAGTATCGAGGGGTCTCAGTATCAGTGTCAGGATCGAGGGGTCTCAGTATCAGTGTCTGGATCGAGGGGGCTCAGTATCAGAGTCAGGATCGAGGGGACTCAGTATCAGTGTCTGGATCGAGGGGGCTCAGTATCAGTGTCTGGATCGAGGGGACTCAGTATCAGTGTCAGGATCGAGGGGACTCAGTATCAGTGTCAGGATCGAGGGGGCTCAGTATCAGTGTCTGGATCGAGGGGGCTCAGTATCAGTGTCAGGATCGAGGGGACAGTATCAGTGTCAGGATCGAGGGG
Organism: Heterodontus francisci; assembly: GCF_036365525.1. Lineage (NCBI taxonomy): Eukaryota > Metazoa > Chordata > Chondrichthyes > Heterodontiformes > Heterodontidae > Heterodontus > Heterodontus francisci. The sequence continues at coordinate 563,806 of NC_090410.1, forward strand.
ACTCAGTATCAGTGTCTGGATCGAGGGGGCTCAGTATCAGTGTCTGGATCGAGGGGACTCAGTATCAGTGTCAGGATCGAGGGGACTCAGTATCAGTGTCAGGATCGAGGGGGCTCAGTATCAGTGTCTGGATCGAGGGGGCTCAGTATCAGTGTCAGGATCGAGGGGGATAAGTATCAGTGTCCGGATCGAGAGGGCTCAGTATCAGTGTCCGGATCGAGGGGACTCAGTATCAGTGTCAGGATCGAGGGGGCTCAGTATCAGTGTCTGGATCGAGGGGACTCAGTATCAGTGTCAGGATCGAGGGGTCTCAGTATCAGTGTCAGGATCGAGGGGTCTCAGTATCAGTGTCAGGTTCGAGGGGACTCAGTATCAGTGTCTGGATCGAGGGGACTCAGTATCAGTGTCAGGATCGAGGGGTCTCAGTATCAGTGTCAGGATCGAGGGGTCTCAGTATCAGTGTCAGGATCGAGGGGGCTCTGTATCAGTGTCTGGATCGAGGGGACTCGTATCAGTGTCTGGATCGAGGGGTCTCAGAAGAAGAGTCTGGATCGAGGGGTCTCAGTATCAGTGTCTGGATCGAGGGGGATAAGTATCAGTGTCAGGATCGAGGGGACTCAGTATCAGTGTCCGGATCGAGGGGGATAAGTATCAGTGTCCGGATCGAGGGGACTCAGTATCAGTGTCCGGATCGAGGGGACTCAGTATCAGTGTCAGGATCGAGGGGACTCAGTATCAGTGTCAGGATCGAGGGGGATAAGTATCAGTGTCCGGATCGAGAGGGCTCAGTATCAGTGTCCGGATCGAGGGGACGCAGTATCAGTGTCTGGATCGAGGGGACTCAGTATCAGTGTCAGGATCGAGGGGTCTCAGTATCAGTGTCTGGATCGAGGGGACTCAGTATCAGTGTCAGGTTCGAGGGGACTCAGTATCAGTGTCTCGATCGAGGGGACTCAGTATCAGTGTCAGGATCGAGGGGTCTCAGTATCAGTGTCTGGATCGAGGGGGCTCAGTATCAGAGTCAGGATCGAGGGGACTCAGTATCAGTGTCTGGATCGAGGGGACTCAGTATCAGTGTCTGGATCGAGGGGGCTCAGTATCAGTGTCAGGATCGAGGGGACTCAGTATCAGTGTCCGGATCGAGAGGGCTCAGTATCAGAGTCAGGATCGAGGGGACTCAGTATCAGTGTCTGGATCGAGGGGGCTCAGTATCAGAGTCAGGATCGAGGGGACTCAGTATCAGTGTCTGGATCGAGGGGGCTCAGTATCAGTGTCAGGATCGAGGGGACTCAGTATCAGTGTCTGTTTCGAAGGAGCTCAGTATCAGTGTCTGGATTGAGGGGGCTCAGTATCAGTGTCTGGATCGAGGGGGCTCAGTATCAGTGTCAGGATCGAGGGGACTCAGTATCAGTGTCAGGATCGAGGGGGCTCAGTATCAGTGTTTGGATCGAGGGGGCTCAGTATCAGTGTCAGGATCGAGGGGGATAAGTATCAGTGTCCGGATCGAGAGGGCTCAGTATCAGTGTCAGGATCGAGGGGACTCAGTATCAGTGTCAGGATCGAGGGGTCTCAGTATCAGTGTCAGGATCGAGGGGTCTCAGTATCAGTGTCAGGATCGAGGGGTCTCAGTATCAGTGTCAGGATCGAGGGGTCTCAGTATCAGTGTCAGGATCGAGGGGTCTCAGTATAAGCGTCTGGATCGAGGGGGCTCAGTATCAGTGTCTGGATCGAGGGGACTCAGTATCAGTGTCTGGATCGAGGGGACTCAGTATCAGTGTCTGGATCGAGGGGACTCAGTATCAGTGTCTGGATCGAGGGGACTCAGTATCAGTGTCAGGATCGAGGGGACTCAGTATCAGTGTCTGGATCGAGGGGGATCAGTATCAGTGTCTGGATCGAGGGGGCTCAGTATCAGTGTCCGGATCGAGGGGTCTCAGTATCAGTGTCTGGATCAAAGGTGCTCAGTATCAGTGTCAGGATCGAGAGGACTCAGTATCAGTGTCAGGATCGAGGGGGCTCAGTATCAGTGTCTGGATCGAGGGGGCTCAGTATCAGAGTCCGGATCGAGGGGACTCAGTATCAGTGTCAGGATCGAGGGGGCTCAGTATCAGTGTCTGGATCGAGGGGGCTCAGTATCAGTGTCAGGATCGAGTGGGCTAAGTATCAGTGTCCGGATCGAGGGGACTCAGTGTCACTGTCCGGATCGAGGGGGCTCAGTGTCACTGTCCGGATTGAGGAGGCTATAATCAGGTTCTGGTCTGTGCGAGGCACTGTTTCTCCTGCACACAGACTAATTCCTCTCCCCTACCTTTCGACTACTCATCCTGAGGTCTGCACTTACCAAACCGCTCAGTGGTGTTGGAGATGCAGCGTCGAAGTGTCACATCGAGGATGAGTGGAGGGAGACATGTGCAGTAATACGACCCAACCGTGTTCACACAATCGCCGTTATCACAGGCAGTTTCATCCTCACACTCGTTATTATCTGCAAGGTGGAAGAGATGAACTTTGAACCTTGGATAACTCGAACCCTGAACCCAACCTTCTCTCCAGCTCAGTATTATAGACGAGTGCCATGAGATACCATGTGTGGGATGACAGTATCCAGCCCAGGGACAGCCAGCTAATTGGGCTTCAGCGACAGGGCCGCTCACCAGCACTTGCACCCTGACAATCTGGTCAATCAACAGTATCCCCAGGCTTGCCACTGCCCCAACAGCTCCAGCCAAAGCAACAACACCCTTGCAGCAATCAAAGTGGATCCAGCTATTACCACTGGACACTTGAGTTGCTCTGCAGTGCGAATGGGGAAATGCAGCATGCAGAGATTGGGTAACAGAGCAGCGCATGCCCACTGGGAGCTTGTCCGCACCACCGACTGGGTATCAGGGCATCGCTAGGACATCAGAGAAAATGCAAGATGCTGGAGCTGATACTTGGCAGTTTGCGCCTGCTTGAGTGATGCTTCTGTGTGGCCAGGTCAGTAACTACTTGGCAGCAGGATTCTCCCATTAATCCTGCACTCCCTGGACAGCGATCCCTCTAACCCACACTCCCTGGACAGTGATCCCTGTAATCCTGCACTCCCTAGACAGTGATCCCTGTAATCCTGCACTCCCTGGACAGTGATCCCTCTAACCCACACTCCCTGGACAGTGATCCCTGTAATCCTGCACTCCCTAGACAGTGATCCCTGTAACCCACACTCCCTGGACAGTGATCCCTCTAACCCACACTCCCTGGACAGTGATCCCTGTAATCCTGCACTCCCTGGACAGTGATCCCTCTAACCCACACTCCCTGGACAGTGATCCCATTAATCCTGCACTCCCTGGACAGCGATCCCTCTAACCCACACTCCCTGGACAGTGATCCCTGTAATCCTGCACTCCCTGGACAGTGATCCCTCTAACCCACACTCCCTGGACAGTGATCCCTCTAATCCCGCACTCCCTGGACAGCGATCCCTCTAATCCCGCACTCCCTCGGCAGCGATCCCACTAATTCTGCACTTCCTGGACAGTGATCCCTCCAACCCACACTCCCTGGACAGTGATCCCTCTAATCCCGCACTCCCTCGGCAGCGATCCCACTAATTCTGCACTCCCTGGACAGTGATCCCTCTAACCCACACTCCCTGGACAGTGATCCCTCTAACCCACACTCCCTGGACAGTGATCCCTCTAATCCCGCACTCCCTCGGCAGCGATCCCACTAATTCTGCACTCCCTGGACAGTGATCCCTCTAATCCCGCACTCCCTGGACAGTGATCCCTCTAATCCTACACTCCCTTTCAGCCATCCCTCTAATCCCGCAATCCCTGGACAGCGATCCCACTAATCCCACACTCCTTGAAGAGTGATCTCTCTAATCCTACACTCTCTGGACAATGATCCCACACAGTACTGTCTCAATTTAAAATATGCTCATTGACTGAGCATCCACAGTTCTCTGGCAGAGAGAATTCCAAAGATTCACAACGTCTGTGTGAAGAAATTTCTCCTCAGTCTGAAATGGCCAACTTCTTATCCTGAGACAGAGGGAAACAGCCTCTCAGTATCTGTGGGCGGCACAGTGGCGCAGTGGTTAGCACCGCAGCCTCACAGCTCCAGCGACCCGGGTTCGATTCTGGGTACTGTCTGTGTGGAGTTTGCAAGTTCTCCCTGTGTCTGCGTGGGTTTCCTCCGGGTACTCCGGTTTCCTCCCACTGCCAAAGACTTGCAGGTAATAGGTAAATTGGCTGTTATAAATTGCCCCTAGTGTAGGTAGGGCATATGGAATTACTGTGGGGTTAGTATAGATGGGTGGTTGTTGGTCGGCACAGACTCGGTGGGCTGAAGGGCCTGTTTCAGTGCTGTAACTCTAAATAAAATCTACTCTCTCAGAATTTTACAGATTTCAATGAGATCACCTCACTTTTCTAAACTCCAGTGGGTAAAGGCCCATTCTACTCCATTTCCCCCCATAGGACAACCCTCTTACCCCAGGAATCAATCCAGTGAACATTCATTGCACTCCCGCGAAGGCAAGCATAACCATTCTTAGGTGAGGAGACCAAAACTAGACACAAAGTGCTCCAGGTGAGGTCTCACCAAAGCCCTGTACAATTACAGCAAAGAGATTTAGAACAGAGGCCAGGAGAAACGTCACACAGTGAGTTCAGGCTGTGGACATCACTCGCAGGGTTAATGAATGAGGCAGAAACCGTGTCAAAATTCAGGATTAGATTGAAGAGAGGGATTTAGGAAAAGGGATTGGAGGAACCTGGGTCTAAGATGGATAAATTAAATTATAATTATTCGCTCCTGTGGAGGGGAAACACCAACCTGTACTGGTGGGGCCGTATCAGAGCTGGGAACAATCCCAGTTATCAGGAGCTGAGCTCACAAATCCAACACCTGTCTTTCCACATCTCCTGTCCCACCCAATGCCTGACAATCCCCATCTCTTCCGTGACACCCGTCTGTCCCTGTCTCCCACAACTGTCACAGAAACACCAATCTGTTTTCCACCTCCCCAACCTCACTCACCAATACACTCCAACTGGATGGAGTGGTAGTAATAGCCAGTTGGACAGTAACAGGAATACCCAGGAACTGTGTTCAGGCAGACACCATTCTTGCAAATCTCAGACCCAAACAGTAAACATTCATCGGCATCTGTGACCAAGAGAAGGAAATGAAGACACAGTCACAGTGATTTCTGGAAAACCCACATCAGTGATTATTCAGCAGCTGAAGGATAACTCACTGTATCAGTACAGAATAAAGATGCACAGAGTCACTGTTTATTCAGGGTGAGGATCACTCACTGTGTAACTGGACAGAGTCACTGTTTATTCAGGGTGAGAATCACTCACTGTGTAACTGGACAGAGTCACTGTTTATTCAGGGTGAGGGTCACTCAATGTGTAACTGCACAGAGTCACTGTTTATTCAGGGATAGGATCACTCGTTGTGTAACTGTACAAAGTCAATGTTTGTTCAGGGTGATGATCACTCACAGTGTAACTGCACAGAGTCACTGTTTATTCAGGGTGAGGGTCACTCAATGAGTAACTGCACAGAGTCACTGTTTATTCAGGGTGAGAATCACTCACTGTGTAACTGGACAGAGTCACTGTTCATTCAGGGTGAGGGTCACTAATTGTGTAACTGTACAGAGTGACTGTTTATTCAGGGTGAGGATCACTCACTGTGTAACTGTACAGAGTCACTGTTTATTCAGGGTGAGGGTCACTAATTGTGTAACTGTACAGAGTCACTGTTTATTCAGGGTGAGGGTCACTCACTGTGTAACTGTACAGAGTCACTGTTTATTCAGGGTGAGGGTCACTCAATGTGTAACTGTACAGAGTCACTGTTTATTCAGGGTGAGGATCACTCACTGTGTAACTGTACAGAGTCACTGTTTATTCAGGGTGAGGATCACTCACTGTGTAACTGTACAGAGTCACTGTTTATTCAGGGTGAGGATCACTCGCTGTGTAACTGTACAGAGTCACTGTTTATTCAGGGTGAGGATCACTCACTGTGTAACTGTACAGAGTCACTGTTTATTCAGGGTGAGGGTCACTCAATGTGTAACTGTACAGAGACACTGTTTATTCAGGGTGAGGATCACTCACTGTGTAACTGTACAGAGTCACTGTTTATTCAGGGTGAGGGTCACTCAATGTGTAACTGTACAGAGACACTGTTTATTCAGGGTGAGGATCACCAACTGTGTAACTGTACAGAGTCACTGTTTATTCAGGGTGAGGGTCACTCACTGTGTAACTGTACAGAGTGACTGTTCATTCAGGGTGAGGATCACTCACTCTGTAACTGTACAGAGTGACTGTTTATTCAGGGTGAGGTTCACTCACTGTGTAACTGTACAGAGTCACTGTTTATTCAGGATGAGGGTCACTAATTGTGTAACTGGACAGAGTCACTGTTTATTCAGGGTGAGGGTCACTCACTGTGTAACTGTACAGAGTCACTGTTCATTCAGGGTGAGGATCACTCACTGTGTAACTGGACACAGTCACTGTTTATTCAGGGTGAGGATCACTCACTGTGTAACTGTACAGAGTGACTGTTTATTCAGGGTGAGGGTCACTAACTGTGTAACTGTACAGAGACACTGTTTATTCAGGGTGAGGATCACTCACTGTGTAACTGTACAGAGTCACTGTTTATTCAGGGTGAGGGTCACTCACTGTGTAACTGTACAGAGTGACTGTTTATTCAGGGTGAGGGTCACTCAATGTGTAATTGTACGGAGTCACTGTTTATTCAGGGTGAGGGTCACTCACTGTGTAACTGTACAGAGTGACTGTTCATTCAGGGTGAGGATCACTCACTCTGTAACTGTACAGAATGACTGTTTATTCAGGGTGAGGATCACTCACTGTGTAACTGTACAGAGTCACTGTTTATTCAGGATGAGGGTCACTCACTGTGTAACTGTACACAGTCACTGTTCATTCAGGGTGAGGATCACTCACTGTGTAACTGTACAGAGTCACTGTTTATTCAGGGTGTGGGTCACTAATTGTGTAACTGTATAGAGTGACTGTTTATTCAAGGTGAGGGTCACTCACTGTGTAACTGTACAGAGTCACTGTTTATTCAGGTTAAGGGTCACTAACTGTGTAACTGTACAGAGACACTGTTTATTCAGGGTGAGGATCACTCACTGTGTAACTGTACAGAGTCACTGTTTATTCAGGATGAGGGTCACTAATTGTGTAACTGTGCAGAGTCACTGTTAATTCATGGTGAGGGTCACTCACTGTGTAACTGTACAGAGTGACTGTTTATTCAGGGTGAGGATCACTCACTGTGTAACTGTACAGAGTCACTGTTTATTCAGGGTGTGGGTCACTAATTGTGTAACTGTATAGAGTGACTGTTTATTCAAGGTGAGGGTCACTCACTGTGTAACTGTACAGAGTCACTGTTTATTCAGGTTAAGGGTCACTAACTGTGTAACTGTACAGAGACACTGTTTATTCAGGGTGAGGATCACTCACTGTGTAACTGTACAGAGTCACTGTTTATTCAGGTTAAGGGTCACTAACTGTGTAACTGTACAGAGTCACTGTTTATTCAGGGTGAGGGTCACTAATTGTGTAACTGTGCAGAGTCACTGTTTATTCATGGTGAGGGTCACTCACTGTGTAACTGTACAGAGTGACTGTTTATTCAGGGTGAGGGTCACTCAATGTGTAACTGTACAGAGACACTGTTTATTCAGGGTGAGGATCACTCACTGTGTAACTGTACAGAGTCACTGTTTATTCAGGGTGAGGGTCACTAATTGTGTAACTGTACAGAGTCACTGTTTATTCAGGGTGAGGGTCACTCACTGTGTAACTGTACAGAGTCACTGTTTATTCAGGGTGAGGGTCACTCAATGTGTAACTGTACAGAGTCACTGTTTATTCAGGGTGAGGATCACTCACTGTGTAACTGTACAGAGTCACTGTTTATTCAGGGTGAGGATCACTCACTGTGTAACTGTACAGAGTCACTGTTTATTCAGGGTGAGGATCACTCGCTGTGTAACTGTACAGAGTCACTGTTTATTCAGGGTGAGGATCACTCACTGTGTAACTGTACAGAGTCACTGTTTATTCAGGGTGAGGGTCACTCAATGTGTAACTGTACAGAGACACTGTTTATTCAGGGTGAGGATCACTCACTGTGTAACTGTACAGAGTCACTGTTTATTCAGGGTGAGGGTCACTCAATGTGTAACTGTACAGAGACACTGTTTATTCAGGGTGAGGATCACCAACTGTGTAACTGTACAGAGTCACTGTTTATTCAGGGTGAGGGTCACTCACTGTGTAACTGTACAGAGTGACTGTTCATTCAGGGTGAGGATCACTCACTCTGTAACTGTACAGAGTGACTGTTTATTCAGGGTGAGGTTCACTCACTGTGTAACTGTACAGAGTCACTGTTTATTCAGGATGAGGGTCACTAATTGTGTAACTGGACAGAGTCACTGTTTATTCAGGGTGAGGGTCACTCACTGTGTAACTGTACAGAGTCACTGTTCATTCAGGGTGAGGATCACTCACTGTGTAACTGGACACAGTCACTGTTTATTCAGGGTGAGGATCACTCACTGTGTAACTGTACAGAGTGACTGTTTATTCAGGGTGAGGGTCACTAACTGTGTAACTGTACAGAGACACTGTTTATTCAGGGTGAGGATCACTCACTGTGTAACTGTACAGAGTCACTGTTTATTCAGGGTGAGGGTCACTCACTGTGTAACTGTACAGAGTGACTGTTTATTCAGGGTGAGGGTCACTCAATGTGTAATTGTACGGAGTCACTGTTTATTCAGGGTGAGGGTCACTCACTGTGTAACTGTACAGAGTGACTGTTCATTCAGGGTGAGGATCACTCACTCTGTAACTGTACAGAATGACTGTTTATTCAGGGTGAGGATCACTCACTGTGTAACTGTACAGAGTCACTGTTTATTCAGGATGAGGGTCACTCACTGTGTAACTGTACACAGTCACTGTTCATTCAGGGTGAGGATCACTCACTGTGTAACTGTACAGAGTCACTGTTTATTCAGGGTGTGGGTCACTAATTGTGTAACTGTATAGAGTGACTGTTTATTCAAGGTGAGGGTCACTCACTGTGTAACTGTACAGAGTCACTGTTTATTCAGGTTAAGGGTCACTAACTGTGTAACTGTACAGAGACACTGTTTATTCAGGGTGAGGATCACTCACTGTGTAACTGTACAGAGTCACTGTTTATTCAGGATGAGGGTCACTAATTGTGTAACTGTGCAGAGTCACTGTTAATTCATGGTGAGGGTCACTCACTGTGTAACTGTACAGAGTGACTGTTTATTCAGGGTGAGGATCACTCACTGTGTAACTGTACAGAGTCACTGTTTATTCAGGGTGTGGGTCACTAATTGTGTAACTGTATAGAGTGACTGTTTATTCAAGGTGAGGGTCACTCACTGTGTAACTGTACAGAGTCACTGTTTATTCAGGTTAAGGGTCACTAACTGTGTAACTGTACAGAGACACTGTTTATTCAGGGTGAGGATCACTCACTGTGTAACTGTACAGAGTCACTGTTTATTCAGGTTAAGGGTCACTAACTGTGTAACTGTACAGAGTCACTGTTTATTCAGGGTGAGGGTCACTAATTGTGTAACTGTGCAGAGTCACTGTTTATTCATGGTGAGGGTCACTCACTGTGTAACTGTACAGAGTGACTGTTTATTCAGGGTGAGGGTCACTCAATGTGTAACTGTACAGAGACACTGTTTATTCAGGGTGAGGATCACTCGCTCTGTAACTGTACAGAGTGACTGTTTATTCAGGGTGAGGGTCACTCAATGTGTAACTGTACAGAGACACTGTTTATTCAGGGTAAGGATCACTCACTGTGTAACTGTACAGAGTCACTGTTTATTCAGGGTGAGGGTCACTCAATGTGTAACTGTACAGAGACACTGTTTATTCAGGGTGAGGATCACTCACTCTGTAACTGTACAGAGTGACTGTTTATTCAGGGTGAGGGTCACTCACTGTGTAACTGTACAGAGTCACTGTTTATTGAGGATGAGGGTCACTAATTGTGTAACTGGACAGAGTCACTGTTTATTCAGGGTGAGGGTCACTCACTGTGTAACTGTACAGAGTCACTGTTCATTCAGGGTGAGGGTCACTAATTGTGTAACTGTACAGAGTGACTGTTTATTCAGGGTGAGGATCACTCACTGTGTAACTGTACAGAGTCACTGTTTATTCAGGGTGAGGGTCACGAATTGTGTAACTGTACAGAGTCACTGTTCATTCAGGGTGAGGGTCACTCAATGTGCAACTGTACAGAAACACTGTTTATTCAGGGTGAGGATCACTCACTGTGTAACTGTACAGAGTCACTGTTTATTCAGGGTGAGGGTCACTCAATGTGTAACTGTACAGAGTCACTGTTTATTCAGGGTGAGGATCACTAACTGTGTAACTGTACAGAGTCACTGTTTATTCAGGGTGAGGGTCACTCACTGTGTAACTGTACGGAGTCACTGTTTATTCAGGATGAGGGTCACTAATTGTGTAACTGGACAGAGTCACTGTTTATTCAGGGTGAGGGTCACTCACTGTGTAACTGTACAGAGTCACTGTTCATTCAGGGTGAGGATCACTCACTGTGTAACTGTACAGAGTGACTGTTTATTCAGGGTGAGGTCACTAACTGTGTAACTGTGCAGAGACACTGTTTATTCAGGGTGAGGATCACTCACTGTGTAACTGTACAGAGTCACTGTTTATTCAGGGTGAGGGTCACTCACTGTGTAACTGTACAGAGTCACTGTTTATTCAGGGTGAGGGTCACTCACTGTGTAACTGTACAGAGTGACTGTTTATTCAGGGGGAGGGTCACTCAATGTGTAATTGTACGGAGTCACTGTTTATTCAGGGTGAGGGTCACTCACTGTGTAACTGTACAGAGTGACTGTTCATTCAGGGTGAGGATCACTCACTCTGTAACTGTACAGAATGACTGTTTATTCAGGGTGAGGATCACTCACTGTGTAACTGTACAGAGTCACTGTTTATTCAGGATGAGGGTCACTAATTGTGTAACTGTACAGAGTCACTGTTTATTCAGGGTGAGGGTCACTCACTGTGTAACTGTACACAGTCACTGTTCATTCAGGGTGAGGATCACTCACTGTGTAAATGTACAGAGTCACTGTTTATTCAGGGTGAGGGTCACTAATTGTGTAACTGTATAGAGTGACTGTTTATTCAAGGTGAGGGTCACTCACTGTGTAACTGTACAGAGTCACTGTTTATTCAGGTTAAGGGTCACTCACTGTGTAACTGTACAGAGTCACTGTTTATTCAGGGTGAGGGTCACTAATTGTGTAACTGTATAGAGTGACTGTTTATTCAAGGTGAGGGTCACTCACTCTGTAACTGTACAGAGTGACTGTTTATTCAGGGTGAGGATCACTCACTGTGTAACTGGACAGAGTCACTGTTTATTCAGGTTAAGGGTCACTAACTGTGTAACTGTACAGAGACACTGTTTATTCAGGGTGAGGATCACTCACTGTGTAACTGTACAGAGTCACTGTTTATTCAGGTTAAGGGTCACTAACTGTGTAACTGTACAGAGTCACTGTTTATTCAGGGTGAGGGTCACTAATTGTGTAACTGTGCAGAGTCACTGTTTATTCATGGTGAGGGTCACTCACTGTGTAACTGTACAGAGTGACTGTTTATTCAGGGTGAGGGTCACTCAATGTGTAACTGTACAGAGACACTGTTTATTCAGGGTGAGGATCACTCGCTCTGTAACTGTACAGAGTGACTGTTTATTCAGGGTGAGGGTCACTCAATGTGTAACTGTACAGAGACACTGTTTATTCAGGGTAAGGATCACTCACTGTGTAACTGTACAGAGTCACTGTTTATTCAGGGTGAGGGTCACTCAATGTGTAACTGTACAGAGACACTGTTTATTCAGGGTGAGGATCACTCTGTAACTGTACAGAGTGACTGTTTATTCAGGGTGAGGGTCACTCACTGTGTAACTGTACAGAGTCACTGTTTATTGAGGATGAGGGTCACTAATTGTGTAACTGGACAGAGTCACTGTTTATTCAGGGTGAGGGTCACTCACTGTGTAACTGTACAGAGTCACTGTTCATTCAGGGTGAGGGTCACTAATTGTGTAACTGTACAGAGTGACTGTTTATTCAGGGTGAGGATCACTCACTGTGTAACTGTACAGAGTCACTGTTTGTTCAGGGTGAGGGTCACTCACTGTGTAACTGTACAGAGTCACTGTTCATTCAGGGTGAGGGTCACTCAATGTGCAACTGTACAGAAACACTGTTTATTCAGGGTGAGGATCACTCACTCTGTAACTGTACAGAGTCACTGTTTATTCAGGGTGAGGGTCACTCAATGTGTAACTGTACAGAGTCACTGTTTATTCAGGGTGAGGATCACTAACTGTGTAACTGTACAGAGTCACTGTTTATTCAGGGTGAGGGTCACTCACTGTGTAACTGTACGGAGTCACTGTTTATTCAGGATGAGGGTCACTAATTGTGTAACTGGACAGAGTCACTGTTTATTCAGGGTGAGGGTCACTCACTGTGTAACTGTACAGAGTCACTGTTCATTCAGGGTGAGGATCACTCACTGTGTAACTGGACACAGTCACTGTTTATTCAGGGTGAGGATCACTCACTGTGTAACTGTACAGAGTGACTGTTTATTCAGGGTGAGGTCACTAACTGTGTAACTGTGCAGAGACACTGTTTATTCAGGGTGAGGATCACTCACTGTGTAACTGTACAGAGTCACTGTTTATTCAGGGTGAGGGTCACTCACTGTGTAACTGTACAGAGTCACTGTTTATTCAGGGTGAGGGTCACTCACTGTGTAACTGTACAGAGTGACTGTTTATTCAGGGGGAGGGTCACTCAATGTGTAATTGTACGGAGTCACTGTTTATTCAGGGTGAGGGTCACTCACTGTGTAACTGTACAGAGTGACTGTTCATTCAGGGTGAGGATCACTCACGCTGTAACTGTACAGAATGACTGTTTATTCAGGGTGAGGATCACTCACTGTGTAACTGTACAGAGTCACTGTTTATTCAGGATGAGGGTCACTAATTGTGTAACTGTACAGAGTCACTGTTTATTCAGGGTGAGGGTCACTCACTGTGTAACTGTACACAGTCACTGTTCATTCAGGGTGAGGATCACTCACTGTGTAAATGTACAGAGTCACTGTTTATTCAGGGTGAGGGTCACTAATTGTGTAACTGTATAGAGTGACTGTTTATTCAAGGTGAGGGTCACTCACTGTGTAACTGTACAGAGTCACTGTTTATTCAGGTTAAGGGTCACTCACTGTGTAACTGTACAGAGTCACTGTTTATTCAGGGTGAGGGTCACTAATTGTGTAACTGTATAGAGTGACTGTTTATTCAAGGTGAGGGTCACTCACTCTGTAACTGTACAGAGTGACTGTTTATTCAGGGTGAGGATCACTCACTGTGTAACTGGACAGAGTCACTGTTTATTCAGGATGAGGGTCACTAATTGTGTAACTGTGCAGAGTCACTGTTTATTCAGGGTGAGGGTCACTCACTGTGTAACTGTACAGAGTCACTGTTTATTCAGGGTGAGGGTCACTCACTGTGTAACTGTACAGAGTGACTGTTCATTCAGGGTGAGGATCACTCACTCTGTAACTGTACAGAGTGACTGTTTATTCAGGGTGTGGGTCACTCAATGTGTAACTGTACAGAGACACTGTTTATTCAGGGTGAGGATCACTAACTGTGTAACTGTACAGAGTCACTGTTTATTCAGGGTGAGGGTCACTCACTGTGTAACTGTACAGAGTGACTGTTCATTCAGGGTGAGGATCACTCACTCTGTAACTGTACAGAGTGACTGTTTATTCAGGGTGAGGTTCACTCACTGTGTAACTGTACAGAGTCACTGTTTATTGAGGATGAGGGTGACTAATTGTGTAACTGGACAGAGTCACTGTTTATTCAGGGTGAGGGTCACTCACTGTGTAACTGTACAGAGTCACTGTTCATTCAGGGTGAGGATCACTCACTGTGTAACTGTACAGAGTCACTGTTAATTCAGGGTGAGGATCACTCACTGTGTAACTATACAGAGTCACTGTTTATTCAAGGTGAGGGTCACTCACTGTGTAACTGTACAGAGTCACTGTTTATTCAGGTTAAGGGTCACTAACTGTGTAACTGCACAGAGACACTGTTTATTCAGGGTGAGGATCACTCACTGTGTAACTGTACAGAGTCACTGTTTATTCAGGGTGAGGGTCACTCAATGAGTAACTGCACAGAGTCACTGTTCATTCAGGGTGAGGATCACTAATTGTGTAACTGTACAGAGTGACTGTTTATTCAGGGTGAGGATCACTCACTGTGTAACTGTACAGAGTCACTGTTTATTCAGGGTGAGGGTCACTCAATGTGTAACTGTACAGAGACACTGTTTATTCAGGGTGAGGATCACTAACTGTGTAACTGTACAGAGTCACTGTTTATTCAGGGTGAGGGTCACTCAATGTGTAACTGTACAGAGACACTGTTTATTCAGGGTGAGGATCACTCACTCTGTAACTGTACAGAGTCACTGTTTATTCAGGGTGAGGGTCACTCAATGTGTAACTGTACAGAGACACTGTTTATTCAGGGTGAGGATCACTAACTGTGTAACTGTACAGAGTCACTGTTTATTCAGGGTGAGGGTCACTCACTGTGTAACTGTACAGAGTGACTGTTTATTCAGGGTGAGGTTCACTCACTGTGTAACTGTACAGAGTCACTGTTTATTCAGGATGAGGGTCACTAATTGTGTAACTGGACAGAGTCACTGTTTATTCAGGGTGAGGGTCACTCACTGTGTAACTGTACAGAGTCACTGTTCATTCAGGGTGAGGATCACTCACTGTGTAACTGTACAGAGTCACTGTTTATTCAGGGTGAGGATCACTCACTGTGTAACTGTACAGACTCACTGTTTATTCAGAGTGAGGGTCACTAATTGTGTAACTGTATAGAGTGACTGTTTATTCAAGGTGAGGGTCACTCACTGTGTAACTGTACAGAGTCACTGTTTATTCAGGTTAAGGGTCACTAACTGTGTAACTGCACAGAGACACTGTTTATTCAGGGTGAGGATCACTCACTGTGTAACTGTACAGAGTCACTGTTTATTCAGGGTGAGGGTCACTCAATGAGTAACTGCACAGAGTCACTGTTCATTCAGGGTGAGGATCACTAATTGTGTAACTGTACAGAGTGACTGTTTATTCAGGGTGAGGATCACTCACTGTGTAACTGTACAGAGTCACTGTTTATTCAGGGTGAGGGTCACTCAATGTGTAACTGTACAGAGACACTGTTTATTCAGGGTGAGGATCACTAACTGTGTAACTGTACAGAGTCACTGTTTATTCAGGGTGAGGGTCACTCAATGTGTAACTGTACAGAGACACTGTTTATTCAGGGTGAGGATCACTCACTCTGTAACTGTACAGAGTCACTGTTTATTCAGGGTGAGGGTCACTCAATGTGTAACTGTACAGAGACACTGTTTATTCAGGGTGAGGATCACTAACTGTGTAACTGTACAGAGTCACTGTTTATTCAGGGTGAGGGTCACTCACTGTGTAACTGTACAGAGTGACTGTTTATTCAGGGTGAGGTTCACTCACTGTGTAACTGTACAGAGTCACTGTATA
This sequence comes from Heterodontus francisci, assembly GCF_036365525.1. NCBI lineage: Eukaryota > Metazoa > Chordata > Chondrichthyes > Heterodontiformes > Heterodontidae > Heterodontus > Heterodontus francisci. The sequence continues at coordinate 579,603 of NC_090410.1, forward strand.
TTCAGGATGAGGGTCACTAATTGTGTAACTGGACAGAGTCACTGTTTATTCAGGGTGAGGGTCACTCACTGTGTAACTGTACAGAGTCACTGTTCATTCAGGGTGAGGATCACTCACTGTGTAACTGTACAGAGTCACTGTTTATTCAGGGTGAGGATCACTCACTGTGTAACTGTACAGAGTCACTGTTTATTCAGAGTGAGGGTCACTAATTGTGTAACTGTATAGAGTGACTGTTTATTCAAGGTGAGGGTCACTCACTGTGTAACTGTACAGAGTCACTGTTTATTCAGGTTAAGGGTCACTAACTGTGTAACTGTACAGAGACACTGTTTATTCAGGGTGAGGATCACTCACTGTGTAACTGTACAGAGTCACTGTTTATTCAGGGTGAGGGTCACTCACTGTGTAACTGTACAGAGTGACTGTTTATTCAGGGTGAGGGTCACTCAATGTGTAACTGCACAGAGTCACTGTTTATTCAAGGTGAGGATCACTCACTGTGTAACTGTACAGAGTCACTGTTTATTCAGGGTGAGGGTCACTCAATGAGTAACTGCACAGAGTCACTGTTTATTCAGGGTGAGGATCACTCACTGTGTAACTGTACAGAGTGACTGTTTATTCAGGGATAGGATCACTCGTTGTGTAACTGTACAAAGTCAATGTTTGTTCAGGGTGATGATCACTCACAGTGTAACTGCACAGAGTCACTGTTTATTCAGGGATAGGATCACTCGTTGTGTAACTGTACAAAGTCAATGTTTGTTCAGGGTGATGATCACTCACAGTGTAACTGCACAGAGTCACTGTTTATTCAGGGTGAGGATCACTCACTGTGTAACTGCACAGAGTCACTGTTTATTCAGGGATAGGATCACTCGTTGTGTAACTGTACAAAGTCAATGTTTGTTCAGGGTGATGATCACTCACAGTGTAACTGCACAGAGTCACTGTTTATTCAGGGTGAGGGTCACTCACTGTGTAACTGTACAGAGTGACTGTTTATTCAGGGTGAGGGTCACGAATTGTGTAACTGTACAGAGTCACTGTTCATTCAGGGTGAGGGTCACTCAATGTGTAACTGTACAGAGACACTGTTTATTCAGGGTGAGGATCACTAATTGTGTAACTGTACAGAGTCACTGTTTATTCAGGGTGAGGGTCACTCACTGTGTAACTGTACAGAGTCACTGTTTATTCAGGGTGAGGGTCACTCACTGTGTAACTGTACAGAGTCACTGTTTATTCAGGATGAGGGTCACTAATTGTGTAACTGTACAGAGTCACTGTTTATTCAGGGTGAGGGTCACTCACTGTGTAACTGTACACAGTCACTGTTCATTCAGGGTGAGGATCACTCACTGTGTAAATGTACAGAGTCACTGTTTATTCAGGGTGAGGGTCACTAATTGTGTAACTGTATAGAGTGACTGTTTATTCAAGGTGAGGGTCACTCACTGTGTAACTGTACAGAGTCACTGTTTATTCAGGTTAAGGGTCACTCACTGTGTAACTGTACAGAGTCACTGTTTATTCAGGATGAGGGTCACTAATTGTGTAACTGTGCAGAGTCACTGTTTATTCAGGGTGAGGGTCACTCACTGTGTAACTGTACAGAGTGACTGTTTATTCAGGGTGAGGATCACTCACTGTGTAACTGTACAGAGTCACTGTTTATTCAGGATGAGGGTCACTAATTGTGTAACTGTACAGAGTCACTGTTTATTCAGGGTGAGGGTCACTCACTGTGTAACTGTACAGAGTCACTGTTCATTCAGGGTGAGGATCACTGACTGTGTAACTGTACAGAGTCACTGTTTATTCAGGGTGAGGGTCACTAATTGTGTAACTGTATAGAGTGACTGTTCATTCAAGGTGAGGGTCACTCACTGTGTAACTGTACAGAGTCACTGTTTATTCAGGGTGAGGATCACTCACTGTTTAACTGTACAGAGTGACTGTTTATTCAGGGTGAGGGTCACTCAATGTATAATTGTACAGAGACACTGTTTATTCAGGGTGAGGATCACTCACTGTGTAACTGTACAGAGTCACTGCTAATTCAGGGCGAGGGTCACTAATTGTGTAACTGTACAGAGTCACTGTTCATTCAAGGTGAGGGTCACTCACTGTGTAACTGTACAGAGTCACTGTTTATTCAGGGTGAGGATCACTCACTGTTTAACTGTACAGAGTGACTGTTTATTCAGGGTGAGGGTCACTCAATGTGTAACTGTACAGAGACACTGTTTATTCAGGGTGAGGATCACTCACTCTGTAACTGTACAGAGTCACTGTTTATTCAGGGTGAGGGTCACTCAATGTGTAACTGTACAGAGACACTGTTTATTCAGGGTGAGGATCACTAACTGTGTAACTGTACAGAGTCACTGTTTATTCAGGGTGAGGGTCACTCACTGTGTAACTGTACAGAGTGACTGTTCATTCAGGGTAAGGATCACTCACTCTGTAACTGTACAGAGTGACTGTTTATTCAGGGTGAGGTTCACTCACTGTGTAACTGTACAGAGTCACTGTTTATTCAGGATGAGGGTCACTAATTGTGTAACTGGACAGAGTCACTGTTTATTCAGGGTGAGGGTCACTCACTGTGTAACTGTACAGTGTCACTGTTCATTCAGGGTGAGGATCACTCACTGTGTAACTGTCCAGAGTCACTGTTAATTCAGGGTGAGGATCACTCACTGTGTAACTGTACAGAGTCACTGTTTATTCAAGGTGAGGGTCACTCACTGTGTAACTGTACAGAGTTACTGTTTATTCAGGTTAAGGGTCACTAACTGTGTAACTGTACAGAGACACTGTTTATTCAGGGTGAGGATCACTCACTGTGTAACTGTACAGAGTCACTGTTTATTCAGGGTGAGGGTCACTCACTGTGTAACTGTACAGAGTGACTGTTTATTCAGGGTGAGGGTCACTCAATGTGTAACTGCACAGAGTCACTGTTTATTCAGGGATAGGATCACTCGTTGTGTAACTGTACAAAGTCAATGTTTGTTCAGGGTGATGATCACTCACAGTGTAAATGCACAGAGTCACTGTTTATTCAGGGTGAGGGTCACTCAATGAGTAACTGCACAGAGTCACTGTTCATTCAGGGTGAGGGTCACTAATTGTGTAACTGTACAGAGTGACTGTTTATTCAGGGTGAGGATCACTCACTGTGTAACTGTACAGAGTCACTGTTTATTCAGGGTGAGGGTCACTCACTGTGTAACTGTACAGAGTGACTGTTTATTCAGGGTGAGGATCACTCACTGTGTAACTGTACAGAGTCACTGCTTATTCAGGGTGAGGGTCACTAATTGTGTAACTGTACAGAGTCACTGTTCATTCAGGGTGAGGGTCACTCAATGTGTAACTGGACAGAGACACTGTTTATTCAGGGTGAGGATCACTCACTGTGTAACTGTACAGAGTCACTGTTTATTCAGGTTGAGGGTCACTCAATGTGTAACTGTACAGAGACACTGTTTATTCAGGGTGAGGATCACTAACTGTGTAACTGTACAGAGTCACTGTTTATTCAGGGTGAGGATCACTCACTCTGTAACTGTACAGAGTCACTGTTTATTCAGGGTGAGGGTCACTCAATGTGTAACTGTACAGAGACACTGTTTATTCAGGGTGAGGATCACTAACTGTGTAACTGTACAGAGTCACTGTTTATTCAGGGTGAGGGTCACTCACTGTGTAACTGTACAGAGTCACTGTTTATTCAGGATGAGGGTCACTAATTGTGTAACTGGACAGAGTCACTGTTTATTCAGGGTGAGGGTCACTCAATGTGTAACTGTACAGAGACACTGTTTATTCAGGGTGAGGATCACTCACTCTGTAACTGTACAGAGTCACTGTTTATTCAGGGTGAGGGTCACTCAATGTGTAACTGTGCAGAGTCACTGTTTATTCAGGGTGAGGGTCACTCACTGTGTAACTGTACAGAGTGACTGTTTATTCAGGGTGAGGATCACTCACTGTGTAACTGTACAGAGTCACTGTTTATTCAGGATGAGGGTCACTAATTGTGTAACTGTACAGAGTCACTGTTTATTCAGGGTGAGGGTCACTCACTGTGTAACTGTACAGAGTCACTGTTCATTCAGGGTGAGGATCACTGACTGTGTAACTGTACAGAGACACTGTTTATTCAGGGTGAGGGTCACTAATTGTGTAACTGTATAGAGTGACTGTTCATTCAAGGTGAGGGTCACTCACTGTGTAACTGTACAGAGTCACTGTTTATTCAGGGTGAGGATCACTCACTGTTTAACTGTACACAGTGACTGTTTATTCAGGGTGAGGGTCACTCAATGTATAATTGTACAGAGACACTGTTTATTCAGGGTGAGGATCACTCACTGTGTAACTGTACAGAGTCACTGCTTATTCAGGGCGAGGGTCACTAATTGTGTAACTGTACAGAGTCACTGTTCATTCAGGGTGAGGGTCACTCAATGTGTAACTGTACAGAGACACTGTTTATTCAGGGTGAGGATCACTCACTCTGTAACTGTACAGAGTCACTGTTTATTCAGGGTGAGGGTCACTCAATGTGTAACTGTACACAGTCACTGTTCATTCAGGGTGAGGGTCACTCAATGTGTAACTGTACAGAGACACTGTTTATTCAGGGTGAGGATCACTAACTGTGTAACTGTACAGAGTGACTGTTCATTCAGGGTGAGGTTCACTCACTGTGTAACTGTACAGAGTCACTGTTTATTCAGGGTGAGGGTCACTCACTGTGTAACTGTACACAGTCACTGTTCATTCAGGGTGAGGATCACTCACTGTGTAACTGTCCAGAGTCACTGTTTATTCAGGGTGAGGGTCACTAATTGTGTAACTGTATAGAGTGAGTGTTTATTCAAGGTGAGGGTCACTCACTGTGTAACTGTACAGAGTCACTGTTTATTCAGGTTAAGGGTCACTAACTGTGTAACTGTACAGAGACACTGTTTATTCAGGGTGAGGATCACTCACTGTGTAACTGTACAGAGTCACTGTTTATTCAGGATGAGGGTCACTAATTGTGTAACTGTGCAGAGTCACTGTTTATTCAGGGTGAGGGTCACTCACTGTGTAACTGTACAGAGTCACTGTTTATTCAGGGTGAGGATCACTCACTGTGTAACTGTACAGAGTGACTGTTTATTCAGGGTGAGGATCACTCACTGTGTAACTGTACAGAGTCACTGCTTATTCAGGGTGAGGGTCACTAATTGTGTAACTGTACAGAGTCACTGTTCATTCAGGGTGAGGGTCACTCAATGTGTAACTGGACAGAGACACTGTTTATTCAGGGTGAGGATCACTCACTGTGTAACTGTACAGAGTCACTGTTTATTCAGAGTGAGGGTCACTCAATGTGTAACTGTACAGAGACACTGTTTATTCAGGATGAGGATCACTAACTGTGTAACTGTACAGAGTCACTGTTTATTCAGGGTGAGGATCACTCACTCTGTAACTGTACAGAGTCACTGTTTATTCAGGGTGAGGGTCACTCAATGTGTAACTGTACAGAGACACTGTTTATTCAGGGTGAGGATCACTAACTGTGTAACTGTACAGAGTCACTGTTTATTCAGGGTGAGGGTCACTCACTGTGTAACTGTACAGAGTCACTGTTTATTCAGGATGAGGGTCACTAATTGTGTAACTGGACAGAGTCACTGTTTATTCAGGGTGAGGGTCACTCAATGTGTAACTGTACAGAGACACTGTTTATTCAGGGTGAGGATCACTCACTCTGTAACTGTACAGAGTCACTGTTTATTCAGGGTGAGGGTCACTCAATGTGTAACTGTGCAGAGTCACTGTTTATTCAGGGTGAGGGTCACTCACTGTGTAACTGTACAGAGTGACTGTTTATTCAGGGTGAGGATCACTCACTGTGTAACTGTACAGAGTCACTGTTTATTCAGGATGAGGGTCACTAATTGTGTAACTGTACAGAGTCACTGTTTATTCAGGGTGAGGGTCACTCACTGTGTAACTGTACAGAGTCACTGTTCATTCAGGGTGAGGATCACTGACTGTGTAACTGTACAGAGACACTGTTTATTCAGGGTGAGGGTCACTAATTGTGTAACTGTATAGAGTGACTGTTCATTCAAGGTGAGGGTCACTCACTGTGTAACTGTACAGAGTCACTGTTTATTCAGGGTGAGGATCACTCACTGTTTAACTGTACACAGTGACTGTTTATTCAGGGTGAGGGTCACTCAATGTATAATTGTACAGAGACACTGTTTATTCAGGGTGAGGATCACTCACTGTGTAACTGTACAGAGTCACTGCTTATTCAGGGCGAGGGTCACTAATTGTGTAACTGTACAGAGTCACTGTTCATTCAGGGTGAGGGTCACTCAATGTGTAACTGTACAGAGACACTGTTTATTCAGGGTGAGGATCACTCACTCTGTAACTGTACAGAGTCACTGTTTATTCAGGGTGAGGGTCACTCAATGTGTAACTGTACAGAGACACTGTTTATTCAGGGTGAGGATCACTAACTGTGTAACTGTACAGAGTGACTGTTCATTCAGGGTGAGGTTCACTCACTGTGTAACTGTACAGAGTCACTGTTTATTCAGGGTGAGGGTCACTCAATGTGTAACTGTACAGAGTCACTGTTTATTCAGGGTGAGGGTCACTCACTGTGTAACTGTACAGAGTGACTGTTCAGTCAGGGTGAGGATCACTCACTGTGTAACTGTACAGAGTCACTGTTTATTCAGGGTGAGGGTCACTCAATGTGTAACTGTACAGAGTCACTGTTTATTCAGGGTGAGGGTCACTCACTGTGTAACTGTACAGAGTGACTGTTCATTCAGGGTGAGGATCACTCACTCTGTAACTGTACAGAGTGACTGTTTATTCAGGGTGAGGTTCACTCACTGTGTAACTGTACAGAGTCACTGTTTATTCAGGATGAGGGTCACTAATTGTGTAACTGGACAGAGTCACTGTTTATTCAGGGTGAGGGTCACTCACTGTGTAACTGTACAGAGTCACTGTTCATTCAGGGTGAGGATCACTCACTGTGTAACTGTACAGAGTCACTGTTAATTCAGGGTGAGGATCACTCACTGTGTAACTGTACAGAGTGACTGTTTATTCAGGGTGAGGGTCACTCAATGTGTAACTGCACAGAGTCACTGTTTATTCAGGGATAGGATCACTCGTTGTGTAACTGTACAAAGTCAATGTTTGTTCAGGGTGATGATCACTCACAGTGTAACTGCACAGAGTCACTGTTTATTCAGGGTGAGGGTCACTCAATGAGTAACTGCACAGAGTCACTGTTCATTCAGGGTGAGGGTCACTAATTGTGTAACTGTACAGAGTGACTGTTTATTCAGGGTGAGGATCACTCACTGTGTAACTGTACAGAGTCACTGTTTATTCAGGGTGAGGGTCACTAATTGTTTAACTGTACAGAGTCACTGTTCATTCAGGGTGAGGGTCACTCAATGTGTAACTGTACAGAGACACTGTTTATTCAGGGTGAGGATCACTCACTCTGTAACTGTACAGAGTCACTGTTTATTCAGGGTGAGGGTCACTCAATGTGTAACTGTACAGAGACACTGTTTATTCAGGGTGAGGATCACTAACTGTGTAACTGTACAGAGTCACTGTTTATTCAGGATGAGGGTCACTAATTGTGTAACTGGACAGAGTCACTGTTTATTCAGGGTGAGGGTCACTCACTGTGTAACTGGACACAGTCACTGTTTATTCAGGATGAGGGTCACTAATTGTGTAACTGTACAGAGTCACTGTTCATTCAGGGTGAGGATCACTCACTGTGTAACTGGACACAGTCACTGTTTATTCAGGGTGAGGATCACTCACTGTGTAACTGTACAGAGTCACTGTTTATTCAGGGTGAGGGTCACTCACTGTGTAACTGTACAGAGTGACTGTTTATTCAGGGTGAGGGTCACTCAATGTGTAATTGTACGGAGTCACTGTTTATTCAGGGTGAGGGTCACTCACTGTGTAACTGTACAGAGTGACTGTTCATTCAGGGTGAGGATCACTCACTCTGTACCTGTACAGAATGACTGTTTATTCAGGGTGAGGATCACTCACTGTGTAACTGTACAGAGTCACTGTTTATTCAGGATGAGGGTCACTAATTGTGTAACTGTACAGAGTCACTGTTTATTCAGGGTGAGGGTCACTCACTGTGTAACTGTACACAGTCACTGTTCATTCAGGGTGAGGATCACTCACTGTGTAACTGTACAGAGTCACTGTTTATTCAGGGTGAGGGTCACTAATTGTGTAACTGTATAGAGTGACTGTTTATTCAAGGTGAGGGTCACTCACTGTGTAACTGTACAGAGTCACTGTTTATTCAGGTTAAGGGTCACTAACTGTGTAACTGTACAGAGACACTGTTTATTCAGGGTGAGGTTCACTCACTGTGTAACTGTACAGAGTCACTGTTTATTCAGGATGAGGGTCACTAATTGTGTAACTGTGCAGAGTCACTGTTTATTCAGGGTGAGGGTCACTCACTGTGTAACTGTACAGAGTGACTGTTTATTCAGGGTGAGGATCACTCACTGTGTAACTGTACAGAGTCACTGTTTATTCAGGATGAGGGTCACTAATTGTGTAACTGTACAGAGTCACTGTTTATTCAGGGTGAGGGTCACTCACTGTGTAACTGTACAGAGTCACTGTTCATTCAGGGTGAGGATCACTGACTGTGTAACTGTACAGAGTCACTGTTTATTCAGGGTGAGGGTCACTAATTGTGTAACTGTATAGAGTGACTGTTCATTCAAGGTGAGGGTCACTCACTGTGTAACTGTACAGAGTCACTGTTTATTCAGGGTGAGGGTCACTCACTGTGTAACTGTACAGAGTGACTGTTCATTCAGGGTGAGGATCACTCACTCTGTAACTGTACAGAGTGACTGTTTATTCAGGGTGAGGTTCACTCACTGTGTAACTGTACAGAGTCACTGTTTATTCAGGATGAGGGTCACTAATTGTGTAACTGGACAGACTCACTGTTTATTCAGGGTGAGGGTCACTCACTGTGTAACTGTACAGAGTCACTGTTCATTCAGGGTGAGGATCACTCACTGTGTAACTGTACAGAGTCACTGTTAATTCAGGGTGAGGATCACTCACTGTGTAACTGTACAGAGTGACTGTTTATTCAGGGTGAGGGTCACTCAATGTGTAACTGCACAGAGTCACTGTTTATTCAGGGATAGGATCACTCGTTGTGTAACTGTACAAAGTCAATGTTTGTTCAGGGTGATGATCACTCACAGTGTAACTGCACAGAGTCACTGTTTATTCAGGGTGAGGGTCACTCAATGAGTAACTGCACAGAGTCACTGTTCATTCAGGGTGAGGGTCACTAATTGTGTAACTGTACAGAGTGACTGTTTATTCAGGGTGAGGATCACTCACTGTGTAACTGTACAGAGTCACTGTTTATTCAGGGTGAGGGTCACTAATTGTTTAACTGTACAGAGTCACTGTTCATTCAGGGTGAGGGTCACTCAATGTGTAACTGTACAGAGACACTGTTTATTCAGGGTGAGGATCACTCACTCTGTAACTGTACAGAGTCACTGTTTATTCAGGGTGAGGGTCACTCAATGTGTAACTGTACAGAGACACTGTTTATTCAGGGTGAGGATCACTAACTGTGTAACTGTACAGAGTCACTGTTTATTCAGGATGAGGGTCACTAATTGTGTAACTGGACAGAGTCACTGTTTATTCAGGGTGAGGGTCACTCACTGTGTAACTGGACACAGTCACTGTTTATTCAGGATGAGGGTCACTAATTGTGTAACTGTACAGAGTCACTGTTCATTCAGGGTGAGGATCACTCACTGTGTAACTGGACACAGTCACTGTTTATTCAGGGTGAGGATCACTCACTGTGTAACTGTACAGAGTCACTGTTTATTCAGGGTGAGGGTCACTCACTGTGTAACTGTACAGAGTGACTGTTTATTCAGGGTGAGGGTCACTCAATGTGTAATTGTACGGAGTCACTGTTTATTCAGGGTGAGGGTCACTCACTGTGTAACTGTACAGAGTGACTGTTCATTCAGGGTGAGGATCACTCACTCTGTACCTGTACAGAATGACTGTTTATTCAGGGTGAGGATCACTCACTGTGTAACTGTACAGAGTCACTGTTTATTCAGGATGAGGGTCACTAATTGTGTAACTGTACAGAGTCACTGTTTATTCAGGGTGAGGGTCACTCACTGTGTAACTGTACACAGTCACTGTTCATTCAGGGTGAGGATCACTCACTGTGTAACTGTACAGAGTCACTGTTTATTCAGGGTGAGGGTCACTAATTGTGTAACTGTATAGAGTGACTGTTTATTCAAGGTGAGGGTCACTCACTGTGTAACTGTACAGAGTCACTGTTTATTCAGGTTAAGGGTCACTAACTGTGTAACTGTACAGAGACACTGTTTATTCAGGGTGAGGTTCACTCACTGTGTAACTGTACAGAGTCACTGTTTATTCAGGATGAGGGTCACTAATTGTGTAACTGTGCAGAGTCACTGTTTATTCAGGGTGAGGGTCACTCACTGTGTAACTGTACAGAGTGACTGTTTATTCAGGGTGAGGATCACTCACTGTGTAACTGTACAGAGTCACTGTTTATTCAGGATGAGGGTCACTAATTGTGTAACTGTACAGAGTCACTGTTTATTCAGGGTGAGGGTCACTCACTGTGTAACTGTACAGAGTCACTGTTCATTCAGGGTGAGGATCACTGACTGTGTAACTGTACAGAGTCACTGTTTATTCAGGGTGAGGGTCACTAATTGTGTAACTGTATAGAGTGACTGTTCATTCAAGGTGAGGGTCACTCACTGTGTAACTGTACAGAGTCACTGTTTATTCAGGGTGAGGGTCACTCACTGTGTAACTGTACAGAGTCACTGTTTATTCAGGGTGAGGGTCACTAATTGTGTAACTGTACAGAGTGACTGTTTATTCAGGGTGAGGGTCACTCAATGTGTAATTGTACGGAGTCACTGTTTATTCAGGGTGAGGGTCACTCACTCTGTACCTGTACAGAATGACTGTTTATTCAGGGTGAGGATCACTCACTGTGTAACTGTACAGAGTCACTGTTTATTCAGGATGAGGGTCACTAATTGTGTAACTGTACAGAGTCACTGTTTATTCAGGGTGAGGGTCACTCACTGTGTAACTGTACACAGTCACTGTTCATTCAGGGTGAGGATCACTCACTGTGTAACTGTACAGAGTCACTGTTTATTCAGGGTGAGGGTCACTAATTGTGTAACTGTATAGAGTGACTGTTTATTCAAGGTGAGGGTCACTCACTGTGTAACTGTACAGAGTCACTGTTTATTCAGGTTAGGGGTCACTAACTGTGTAACTGTACAGAGACACTGTTTATTCAGGGTGAGGATCACTAACTGTGTAACTGTACAGAGTCACTGTTTATTCAGGGTGAGGGTCACTCAATGTGTAACTGTACAGAGACACTGTTTATTCAGGGTGAGGATCACTCACTCTGTAACTGTACAGAGTCACTGTTTATTCAGGGTGAGGGTCACTCAATGTGTAACTGTACAGAGACACTGTTTATTCAGGGTGAGGATCACTAACTGTGTAACTGTACAGAGTCACTGTTTATTCAGGGTGAGGGTCACTCACTGTGTAACTGTACAGAGTGACTGTTTATTCAGGGTGAGGTTCACTCACTGTGTAACTGTACAGAGTCACTGTTTATTCAGGATGAGGGTCACTAATTGTGTAACTGGACAGAGTCACTGTTTATTCAGGGTGAGGGTCACTCACTGTGTAACTGTACAGAGTCACTGTTCATTCAGGGTGAGGATCACTCACTGTGTAACTGTACAGAGTCACTGTTTATTCAGGGTGAGGATCACTCACTGTGTAACTGTACAGAGTGACTGTTTATTCAGAGTGAGGGTCACTAATTGTGTAACTGTATAGAGTGACTGTTTATTCAAGGTGAGGGTCACTCACTGTGTAACTGTACAGAGTCACTGTTTATTCAGGTTAAGGGTCACTAACTGTGTAACTGTACAGAGACACTGTTTATTCAGGGTGAGGATCACTCACTGTGTAACTGTACAGAGTCACTGTTTATTCAGGGTGAGGGTCACTCACTGTGTAACTGTACAGAGTGACTGTTTATTCAGGGTGAGGGTCACTCAATGTGTAACTGCACAGAGTCACTGTTTATTCAAGGTGAGGATCACTCACTGTGTAACTGTACAGAGTCACTGTTTATTCAGGGTGAGGGTCACTCAATGAGTAACTGCACAGAGTCACTGTTTATTCAGGGTGAGGATCACTCACTGTGTAACTGTACAGAGTCACTGTTTATTCAGGGTGAGGGTCACTCAATGTGTAACTGCACAGAGTCACTGTTTATTCAGGGATAGGATCACTCGTTGTGTAACTGTACAAAGTCAATGTTTGTTCAGGGTGATGATCACTCACAGTGTAACTGCACAGAGTCACTGTTTATTCAGGGTGAGGGTCACTCAATGAGTAACTGCACAGAGTCACTGTTCATTCAGGGTGAGGGTCACTAATTGTGTAACTGTACAGAGTGACTGTTTATTCAGGGTGAGGGTCACTCACTGTGTAACTGTACAGAGTGACTGTTTATTCAGGGTGAGGGTCACGAATTGTGTAACTGTACAGAGTCACTGTTCATTCAGGGTGAGGGTCACTCAATGTGTAACTGTACAGAGACACTGTTTATTCAGGGTGAGGATCACTCACTCTGTAACTGTACAGAGTCACTGTTTATTCAGGGTGAGGGTCACTCACTGTGTAACTGTACAGAGTCACTGTTTATTCAGGATGAGGGTCACTAATTGTGTAACTGTACAGAGTCACTGTTTATTCAGGGTGAGGGTCACTCACTGTGTAACTGTACACAGTCACTGTTCATTCAGGGTGAGGATCACTCACTGTGTAAATGTACAGAGTCACTGTTTATTCAGGGTGAGGGTCACTAATTGTGTAACTGTATAGAGTGACTGTTTATTCAAGGTGAGGGTCACTCACTGTGTAACTGTACAGAGTCACTGTTTATTCAGGTTAAGGGTCACTCACTGTGTAACTGTACAGAGTCACTGTTTATTCAGGATGAGGGTCACTAATTGTGTAACTGTGCAGAGTCACTGTGTATTCAGGGTGAGGGTCACTCACTGTGTAACTGTACAGAGTGACTGTTTATTCAGGGTGAGGATCACTCACTGTGTAACTGTACAGAGTCACTGTTTATTCAGGATGAGGGTCACTAATTGTGTAACTGTACAGAGTCACTGTTTATTCAGGGTGAGGGTCACTCACTGTGTAACTGTACAGAGTCACTGTTCATTCAGGGTGAGGATCACTGACTGTGTAACTGTACAGAGTCACTGTTTATTCAGGGTGAGGGTCACTAATTGTGTAACTGTATAGAGTGACTGTTCATTCAAGGTGAGGGTCACTCACTGTGTAACTGTACAGAGTCACTGTTTATTCAGGGTGAGGATCACTCACTGTTTAACTGTACAGAGTGACTGTTTATTCAGGGTGAGGGTCACTCAATGTATAATTGTACAGAGACACTGTTTATTCAGGGTGAGGATCACTCACTGTGTAACTGTACAGAGTCACTGCTAATTCAGGGCGAGGGTCACTAATTGTGTAACTGTACAGAGTCACTGTTCATTCAGGGTGAGGGTCACTCAATGTGTAACTGTACAGAGACACTGTTTATTCAGGGTGAGGATCACTCACTCTGTAACTGTACAGAGTCACTGTTTATTCAGGGTGAGGGTCACTCAATGTGTAACTGTACAGAGACACTGTTTATTCAGGGTGAGGATCACTAACTGTGTAACTGTACAGAGTCACTGTTTATTCAGGATGAGGGTCACTAATTGTGTAACTGGACAGAGTCACTGTTTATTCAGGGTGAGGGTCACTCACTGTGTAACTGGACACAGTCACTGTTTATTCAGGGTGAGGGTCACGAATTGTGTAACTGTACAGAGTCACTGTTCATTCAGGGTGAGGGTCACTCAATGTGTAACTGTACAGAGACACTGTTTATTCAGGGTGAGGATCACTCACTCTGTAACTGTACAGAGTCACTGTTTATTCAGGGTGAGGGTCACTCACTGTGTAACTGTACAGAGTCACTGTTTATTCAGGATGAGGGTCACTAATTGTGTAACTGTACAGAGTCACTGTTTATTCAGGGTGAGGGTCACTCACTGTGTAACTGTACACAGTCACTGTTCATTCAGGGTGAGGATCACTCACTGTGTAAATGTACAGAGTCACTGTTTATTCAGGGTGAGGGTCACTAATTGTGTAACTGTATAGAGTGACTGTTTATTCAAGGTGAGGGTCACTCACTGTGTAACTGTACAGAGTCACTGTTTATTCAGGTTAAGGGTCACTCACTGTGTAACTGTACAGAGTCACTGTTTATTCAGGATGAGGGTCACTAATTGTGTAACTGTGCAGAGTCACTGTGTATTCAGGGTGAGGGTCACTCACTGTGTAACTGTACAGAGTGACTGTTTATTCAGGGTGAGGATCACTCACTGTGTAACTGTACAGAGTCACTGTTTATTCAGGATGAGGGTCACTAATTGTGTAACTGTACAGAGTCACTGTTTATTCAGGGTGAGGGTCACTCACTGTGTAACTGTACAGAGTCACTGTTCATTCAGGGTGAGGATCACTGACTGTGTAACTGTACAGAGTCACTGTTTATTCAGGGTGAGGGTCACTAATTGTGTAACTGTATAGAGTGACTGTTCATTCAAGGTGAGGGTCACTCACTGTGTAACTGTACAGAGTCACTGTTTATTCAGGGTGAGGATCACTCACTGTTTAACTGTACAGAGTGACTGTTTATTCAGGGTGAGGGTCACTCAATGTATAATTGTACAGAGACACTGTTTATTCAGGGTGAGGATCACTCACTGTGTAACTGTACAGAGTCACTGCTAATTCAGGGCGAGGGTCACTAATTGTGTAACTGTACAGAGTCACTGTTCATTCAGGGTGAGGGTCACTCAATGTGTAACTGTACAGAGACACTGTTTATTCAGGGTGAGGATCACTCACTCTGTAACTGTACAGAGTCACTGTTTATTCAGGGTGAGGGTCACTCAATGTGTAACTGTACAGAGACACTGTTTATTCAGGGTGAGGATCACTAACTGTGTAACTGTACAGAGTCACTGTTTATTCAGGGTGAGGGTCACTCACTGTGTAACTGTACAGAGTGACTGTTCATTCAGGGTGAGGATCACTCACTCTGTAACTGTACAGAGTGACTGTTTATTCAGGGTGAGGTTCACTCACTGTGTAACTGTACAGAGTCACTGTTTATTCAGGATGAGGGTCACTAATTGTGTAACTGGACAGAGTCACTGTTTATTCAGGGTGAGGGTCACTCACTGTGTAACTGTACAGTGTCACTGTTCATTCAGGGTGAGGATCACTCACTGTGTAACTGTCCAGAGTCACTGTTAATTCAGGGTGAGGATCACTCACTGTGTAACTGTACAGAGTCACTGTTTATTCAAGGTGTGGGTCACTCACTGTGTAACTGTACAGAGTCACTGTTTATTCAGGTTAAGGGTCACTAACTGTGTAACTGTACAGAGACACTGTTTATTCAGGGTGAGGATCACTCACTGTGTAACTGTACAGAGTCACTGTTTATTCAGGGTGAGGGTCACTCACTGTGTAACTGTACAGAGTG
The DNA here is from genome assembly GCF_036365525.1 of Heterodontus francisci. NCBI lineage: Eukaryota > Metazoa > Chordata > Chondrichthyes > Heterodontiformes > Heterodontidae > Heterodontus > Heterodontus francisci. The sequence continues at coordinate 595,435 of NC_090410.1, forward strand.
ACTGTTTATTCAGGGTGAGGGTCACTCAATGTGTAACTGCACAGAGTCACTGTTTATTCAGGGATAGGATCACTCGTTGTGTAACTGTACAAAGTCAATGTTTGTTCAGGGTGATGATCACTCACAGTGTAAATGCACAGAGTCATCTGTTTATTCAGGGTGAGGGTCACTCAATGAGTAACTGCACAGAGTCACTGTTCATTCAGGGTGAGGGTCACTAATTGTGTAACTGTACAGAGTGACTGTTTATTCAGGGTGAGGATCACTCACTGTGTAACTGTACAGAGTCACTGTTTATTCAGGGTGAGGGTCACTCACTGTGTAACTGTACAGAGTGACTGTTTATTCAGGGTGAGGATCACTCACTGTGTAACTGTACAGAGTCACTGCTTATTCAGGGTGAGGGTCACTAATTGTGTAACTGTACAGAGTCACTGTTCATTCAGGGTGAGGGTCACTCAATGTGTAACTGGACAGAGACACTGTTTATTCAGGGTGAGGATCACTCAATGTGTAACTGTACAGAGACACTGTTTATACAGGGTGAGGATCACTAACTGTGTAACTGTACAGAGTCACTGTTTATTCAGGGTGAGGATCACTCACTCTGTAACTGTACAGAGTCACTGTTTATTCAGGGTGAGGGTCACTCAATGTGTAACTGTACAGAGACACTGTTTATTCAGGGTGAGGATCACTAACTGTGTAACTGTACAGAGTCACTGTTTATTCAGGGTGAGGGTCACTCACTGTGTAACTGTACAGAGTCACTGTTTATTCAGGATGAGTGTCACTAATTGTGTAACTGGACAGAGTCACTGTTTATTCAGGGTGAGGGTCACTCAATGTGTAACTGTACAGAGACACTGTTTATTCAGGGTGAGGATCACTCACTCTGTAACTGTACAGAGTCACTGTTTATTCAGGGTGAGGGTCACTCAATGTGTAACTGTGCAGAGTCACTGTTTATTCAGGGTGAGGGTCACTCACTGTGTAACTGTACAGAGTGACTGTTTATTCAGGGTGAGGGTCACTAATTGTGTAACTGTATAGAGTGACTGTTTATTCAGGGTGAGGATCACTCACTGTGTAACTGTACAGAGTCACTGTTTATTCAGGATGAGGGTCACTAATTGTGTAACTGTACAGAGTCACTGTTTATTCAGGGTGAGGGTCACTCACTGTGTAACTGTACAGAGTCACTGTTCATTCAGGGTGAGGATCACTCACTGTGTAACTGTACAGAGACACTGTTTATTCAGGGTGAGGGTCACTAATTGTGTAACTGTATAGAGTGACTGTTCATTCAAGGTGAGGGTCACTCACTGTGTAACTGTACAGAGTCACTGTTTATTCAGGGTGAGGATCACTCACTGTTTAACTGTACACAGTGACTGTTTATTCAGGGTGAGGGTCACTCAATGTATAATTGTACAGAGACACTGTTTATTCAGGGTGAGGATCACTCACTGTGTAACTGTACAGAGTCACTGCTTATTCAGGGCGAGGGTCACTAATTGTGTAACTGTACAGAGTCACTGTTCATTCAGGGTGAGGGTCACTCAATGTGTAACTGTACAGAGACACTGTTTATTCAGGGTGAGGATCACTCACTCTGTAACTGTACAGAGTCACTGTTTATTCAGGGTGAGGGTCACTCAATGTGTAACTGTACAGAGACACTGTTTATTCAGGGTGAGGATCACTAACTGTGTAACTGTACAGAGTGACTGTTCATTCAGGGTGAGGTTCACTCACTGTGTAACTGTACAGAGTCACTGTTTATTCAGGGTGAGGGTCACTCACTGTGTAACTGTACACAGTCACTGTTCATTCAGGGTGAGGATCACTCACTGTGTAACTGTCCAGAGTCACTGTTTATTCAGGGTGAGGGTCACTAATTGTGTAACTGTATAGAGTGACTGTTTATTCAAGGTGAGGGTCACTCACTGTGTAACTGTACAGAGTCACTGTTTATTCAGGTTAAGGGTCACTAACTGTGTAACTGTACAGAGACACTGTTTATTCAGGGTGAGGATCACTCACTGTGTAACTGTACAGAGTCACTGTTTATTCAGGATGAGGGTCACTAATTGTGTAAATGTGCAGAGTCACTGTTTATTCAGGGTGAGGGTCACTCACTGTGTAACTGTACAGAGTGACTGTTTATTCAGGGTGAGGATCACTCACTGTGTAACTGTACAGAGTCACTGCTTATTCAGGGTGAGGGTCACTAATTGTGTAACTGTACAGAGTCACTGTTCATTCAGGGTGAGGGTCACTCAATGTGTAACTGGACAGAGACACTGTTTATTCAGGGTGAGGATCACTCACTGTGTAACTGTACAGAGTCACTGTTTATTCAGAGTGAGGGTCACTCAATGTGTAACTGTACAGAGACACTGTTTATTCAGGGTGAGGATCACTAACTGTGTAACTGTACAGAGTCACTGTTTATTCAGGGTGAGGATCACTCACTCTGTAACTGTACAGAGTCACTGTTTATTCAGGGTGAGGGTCACTCAATGTGTAACTGTACAGAGACACTGTTTATTCAGGGTGAGGATCACTAACTGTGTAACTGTACAGAGTCACTGTTTATTCAGGGTGAGGGTCACTCACTGTGTAACTGTACAGAGTCACTGTTTATTCAGGATGAGGGTCACTAATTGTGTAACTGGACAGAGTCACTGTTTATTCAGGGTGAGGGTCACTCAATGTGTAACTGTACAGAGACACTGTTTATTCAGGGTGAGGATCACTCACTCTGTAACTGTACAGAGTCACTGTTTATTCAGGGTGAGGGTCACTCAATGTGTAACTGTGCAGAGTCACTGTTTATTCAGGGTGAGGGTCACTCACTGTGTAACTGTACAGAGTGACTGTTTATTCAGGGTGAGGATCACTCACTGTGTAACTGTACAGAGTCACTGTTTATTCAGGATGAGGGTCACTAATTGTGTAACTGTACAGAGTCACTGTTTATTCAGGGTGAGGGTCACTCACTGTGTAACTGTACAGAGTCACTGTTCATTCAGGGTGAGGATCACTGACTGTGTAACTGTACAGAGACACTGTTTATTCAGGGTGAGGATCACTCACTCTGTAACTGTACAGAGTCACTGTTTATTCAGGGTGAGGGTCACTCAATGTGTAACTGTGCAGAGTCACTGTTTATTCAGGGTGAGGGTCACTCACTGTGTAACTGTACAGAGTGACTGTTTATTCAGGGTGAGGATCACTCACTGTGTAACTGTACAGAGTCACTGTTTATTCAGGATGAGGGTCACTAATTGTGTAACTGTACAGAGTCACTGTTTATTCAGGGTGAGGGTCACTCACTGTGTAACTGTACAGAGTCACTGTTCATTCAGGGTGAGGATCACTCACTGTGTAACTGTACAGAGACACTGTTTATTCAGGGTGAGGGTCACTAATTGTGTAACTGTATAGAGTGACTGTTCATTCAAGGTGAGGGTCACTCACTGTGTAACTGTACAGAGTCACTGTTTATTCAGGGTGAGGATCACTCACTGTTTAACTGTACACAGTGACTGTTTATTCAGGGTGAGGGTCACTCAATGTATAATTGTACAGAGACACTGTTTATTCAGGGTGAGGATCACTCACTGTGTAACTGTACAGAGTCACTGCTTATTCAGGGCGAGGGTCACTAATTGTGTAACTGTACAGAGTCACTGTTCATTCAGGGTGAGGGTCACTCAATGTGTAACTGTACAGAGACACTGTTTATTCAGGGTGAGGATCACTCACTCTGTAACTGTACAGAGTCACTGTTTATTCAGGGTGAGGGTCACTCAATGTGTAACTGTACAGAGACACTGTTTATTCAGGGTGAGGATCACTAACTGTGTAACTGTACAGAGTGACTGTTCATTCAGGGTGAGGTTCACTCACTGTGTAACTGTACAGAGTCACTGTTTATTCAGGGTGAGGGTCACTCACTGTGTAACTGTACACAGTCACTGTTCATTCAGGGTGAGGATCACTCACTGTGTAACTGTCCAGAGTCACTGTTTATTCAGGGTGAGGGTCACTAATTGTGTAACTGTATAGAGTGACTGTTTATTCAAGGTGAGGGTCACTCACTGTGTAACTGTACAGAGTCACTGTTTATTCAGGTTAAGGGTCACTAACTGTGTAACTGTACAGAGACACTGTTTATTCAGGGTGAGGATCACTCACTGTGTAACTGTACAGAGTCACTGTTTATTCAGGATGAGGGTCACTAATTGTGTAAATGTGCAGAGTCACTGTTTATTCAGGGTGAGGGTCACTCACTGTGTAACTGTACAGAGTGACTGTTTATTCAGGGTGAGGATCACTCACTGTGTAACTGTACAGAGTCACTGCTTATTCAGGGTGAGGGTCACTAATTGTGTAACTGTACAGAGTCACTGTTCATTCAGGGTGAGGGTCACTCAATGTGTAACTGGACAGAGACACTGTTTATTCAGGGTGAGGATCACTCACTGTGTAACTGTACAGAGTCACTGTTTATTCAGAGTGAGGGTCACTCAATGTGTAACTGTACAGAGACACTGTTTATTCAGGGTGAGGATCACTAACTGTGTAACTGTACAGAGTCACTGTTTATTCAGGGTGAGGATCACTCACTCTGTAACTGTACAGAGTCACTGTTTATTCAGGGTGAGGGTCACTCAATGTGTAACTGTACAGAGACACTGTTTATTCAGGGTGAGGATCACTAACTGTGTAACTGTACAGAGTCACTGTTTATTCAGGGTGAGGGTCACTCACTGTGTAACTGTACAGAGTCACTGTTTATTCAGGATGAGGGTCACTAATTGTGTAACTGGACAGAGTCACTGTTTATTCAGGGTGAGGGTCACTCAATGTGTAACTGTACAGAGACACTGTTTATTCAGGGTGAGGATCACTCACTCTGTAACTGTACAGAGTCACTGTTTATTCAGGGTGAGGGTCACTCAATGTGTAACTGTGCAGAGTCACTGTTTATTCAGGGTGAGGGTCACTCACTGTGTAACTGTACAGAGTGACTGTTTATTCAGGGTGAGGATCACTCACTGTGTAACTGTACAGAGTCACTGTTTATTCAGGATGAGGGTCACTAATTGTGTAACTGTACAGAGTCACTGTTTATTCAGGGTGAGGGTCACTCACTGTGTAACTGTACAGAGTCACTGTTCATTCAGGGTGAGGATCACTGACTGTGTAACTGTACAGAGACACTGTTTATTCAGGGTGAGGGTCACTAATTGTGTAACTGTATAGAGTGACTGTTCATTCAAGGTGAGGGTCACTCACTGTGTAACTGTACAGAGTCACTGTTTATTCAGGGTGAGGATCACTCACTGTTTAACTGTACACAGTGACTGTTTATTCAGGGTGAGGGTCACTCAATGTATAATTGTACAGAGACACTGTTTATTCAGGGTGAGGATCACTCACTGTGTAACTGTACAGAGTCACTGCTTATTCAGGGCGAGGGTCACTAATTGTGTAACTGTACAGAGTCACTGTTCATTCAGGGTGAGGGTCACTCAATGTGTAACTGTACAGAGACACTGTTTATTCAGGGTGAGGATCACTCACTCTGTAACTGTACAGAGTCACTGTTTATTCAGGGTGAGGGTCACTCAATGTGTAACTGTACAGAGACACTGTTTATTCAGGGTGAGGATCACTAACTGTGTAACTGTACAGAGTGACTGTTCATTCAGGGTGAGGTTCACTCACTGTGTAACTGTACAGAGTCACTGTTTATTCAGGGTGAGGGTCACTCAATGTGTAACTGTACAGAGTCACTGTTTATTCAGGGTGAGGGTCACTCACTGTGTAACTGTACAGAGTGACTGTTCATTCAGGGTGAGGATCACTCACTGTGTAACTGTACAGAGTGACTGTTTATTCAGGGTGAGGTTCACTCACTGTGTAACTGTACAGAGTCACTGTTTATTCAGGGTGAGGGTCACTCAATGTGTAACTGTACAGAGTCACTGTTTATTCAGGGTGAGGGTCACTCACTGTGTAACTGTACAGAGTGACTGTTCATTCAGGGTGAGGATCACTCACTCTGTAACTGTACAGAGTGACTGTTTATTCAGGGTGAGGTTCACTCACTGTGTAACTGTACAGAGTCACTGTTTATTCAGGATGAGGGTCACTAATTGTGTAACTGGACAGAGTCACTGTTTATTCAGGGTGAGGGTCACTCACTGTGTAACTGTACAGAGTCACTGTTCATTCAGGGTGAGGATCACTCACTGTGTAACTGTACAGAGTCACTGTTAATTCAGGGTGAGGATCACTCACTGTGTAACTGTACAGAGTGACTGTTTATTCAGGGTGAGGGTCACTCAATGTGTAACTGCACAGAGTCACTGTTTATTCAGGGATAGGATCACTCGTTGTGTAACTGTACAAAGTCAATGTTTGTTCAGGGTGATGATCACTCACAGTGTAACTGCACAGAGTCACTGTTTATTCAGGGTGAGGGTCACTCAATGAGTAACTGCACAGAGTCACTGTTCATTCAGGGTGAGGGTCACTAATTGTGTAACTGTACAGAGTGACTGTTTATTCAGGGTGAGGATCACTCACTGTGTAACTGTACAGAGTCACTGTTTATTCAGGGTGAGGGTCACTAATTGTGTAACTGTACAGAGTCACTGTTCATTCAGGGTGAGGGTCACTCAATGTGTAACTGTACAGAGACACTGTTTATTCAGGGTGAGGATCACTCACTCTGTAACTGTACAGAGTCACTGTTTATTCAGGGTGAGGGTCACTCAATGTGTAACTGTACAGAGACACTGTTTATTCAGGGTGAGGATCACTAACTGTGTAACTGTACAGAGTCACTGTTTATTCAGGATGAGGGTCACTAATTGTGTAACTGGACAGAGTCACTGTTTATTCAGGGTGAGGGTCACTCACTGTGTAACTGGACACAGTCACTGTTTATTCAGGATGAGGGTCACTAATTGTGTAACTGTACAGAGTCACTGTTCATTCAGGGTGAGGATCACTCACTGTGTAACTGGACACAGTCACTGTTTATTCAGGGTGAGGATCACTCACTGTGTAACTGTACAGAGTCACTGTTTATTCAGGGTGAGGGTCACTCACTGTGTAACTGTACAGAGTGACTGTTTATTCAGGGTGAGGGTCACTCAATGTGTAATTGTACGGAGTCACTGTTTATTCAGGGTGAGGGTCACTCACTGTGTAACTGTACAGAGTGACTGTTCATTCAGGGTGAGGATCACTCACTCTGTACCTGTACAGAATGACTGTTTATTCAGGGTGAGGATCACTCACTGTGTAACTGTACAGAGTCACTGTTTATTCAGGATGAGGGTCACTAATTGTGTAACTGTACAGAGTCACTGTTTATTCAGGGTGAGGGTCACTCACTGTGTAACTGTACACAGTCACTGTTCATTCAGGGTGAGGATCACTCACTGTGTAACTGTACAGAGTCACTGTTTATTCAGGGTGAGGGTCACTAATTGTGTAACTGTATAGCGTGACTGTTTATTCAAGGTGAGGGTCACTCACTGTGTAACTGTACAGAGTCACTGTTTATTCAGGTTAAGGGTCACTAACTGTGTAACTGTACAGAGACACTGTTTATTCAGGGTGAGGTTCACTCACTGTGTAACTGTACAGAGTCACTGTTTATTCAGGATGAGGGTCACTAATTGTGTAACTGTGCAGAGTCACTGTTTATTCAGGGTGAGGGTCACTCACTGTGTAACTGTACAGAGTGACTGTTTATTCAGGGTGAGGATCACTCACTGTGTAACTGTACAGAGTCACTGTTTATTCAGGATGAGGGTCACTAATTGTGTAACTGTACAGAGTCACTGTTTATTCAGGGTGAGGGTCACTCACTGTGTAACTGTACAGAGTCACTGTTCATTCAGGGTGAGGATCACTGACTGTGTAACTGTACAGAGTCACTGTTTATTCAGGGTGAGGGTCACTAATTGTGTAACTGTACAGAGTGACTGTTCATTCAAGGTGAGGGTCACTCACTGTGTAACTGTACAGAGTCACTGTTTATTCAGGGTGAGGGTCACTCACTGTGTAACTGTACAGAGTCACTGTTCATTCAGGGTGAGGATCACTGACTGTGTAACTGTACAGAGTCACTGTTCATTCAGGGTGAGGGTCACTAATTGTGTAACTGTACAGAGTGACTGTTTATTCAGGGTGAGGGTCACTCAATGTGTAATTGTACGGAGTCACTGTTTATTCAGGGTGAGGGTCACTCACTCTGTACCTGTACAGAATGACTGGTTATTCAGGGTGAGGATCACTCACTGTGTAACTGTACAGAGTCACTGTTTATTCAGGATGAGGGTCACTAATTGTGTAACTGTACAGAGTCACTGTTTATTCAGGGTGAGGGTCACTCACTGTGTAACTGTACACAGTCACTGTTCATTCAGGGTGAGGATCACTCACTGTGTAACTGTACAGAGTCACTGTTTATTCAGGGTGAGGGTCACTAATTGTGTAACTGTATAGAGTGACTGTTTATTCAAGGTGAGGGTCACTCACTGTGTAACTGTACAGAGTCACTGTTTATTCAGGTTAAGGGTCACTAACTGTGTAACTGTACAGAGACACTGTTTATTCAGGGTGAGGATCACTCACTGTGTAACTGTACAGAGTCACTGTTTATTCAGGATGAGGGTCACTAATTGTGTAACTGTGCAGAGTCACTGTTTATTCAGGGTGAGGGTCACTCACTGTGTAACTGTACAGAGTGACTGTTTATTCAGGGTGAGGATCACTCACTGTGTAACTGTACAGAGTGACTGTTTATTCAGGGTGAGGGTCACTCAATGTATAATTGTACAGAGACACTGTTTATTCAGGGTGAGGATCACTAACTGTGTAACTGTACAGAGTCACTGCTTATTCAGGGTGAGGGTCACTAATTGTGTAACTGTACAGAGTCACTGTTCATTCAGGGTGAGGGTCACTCAATGTGTAACTGGACAGAGACACTGTTTCTTCAGGGTGAGGATCACTCACTCTGTAACTGTACAGAGTCACTGTTTATTCAGGGTGAGGGTCACTCAATGTGTAAGTGTACAGAGACACTGTTTATTCAGGGTGAGGATCACTAACTGTGTAACTGTACAGAGTCACTGTTTATTCAGGGTGAGGATCACTCACTCTGTAACTGTACAGAGTCACTGTTTATTCAGGGTGAGGGTCACTCAATGTGTAACTGTACAGAGACACTGTTTATTCAGGGTGAGGATCACTAACTGTGTAACTGTACAGAGTCACTGTTTATTCAGGGTGAGGGTCACTCACTGTGTAACTGTACAGAGTCACTGTTTATTCAGGATGAGGGTCACTAATTGTGTAACTGGACAGAGTCACTGTTTATTCAGGGTGAGGGTCACTCACTGTGTAACTGTACAGAGTCACTGTTCATTCAGGGTGAGGATCACTCACTGTGTAACTGGACACAGTCGCTGTTTATTCAGGGTGAGGATCACTCACTGTGTAACTGTACAGAGTCACTGTTTATTCAGGGTGAGGGTCACTAACTGTGTAACTGTACAGAGACACTGTTTATTCAGGGTGAGGATCACTCACTGTGTAACTGTACAGAGTCACTGTTTATTCAGGGTGAGTGTCACTCACTGTGTAACTGTACAGAGTGACTGTTTATTCAGGGTGAGGGTCACTCAATGTGTAATTGTACGGAGTCATTGTTTATTCAGGGTGAGGGTCACTCACTGTGTAACTGTCCAGAGTGACTGTTCATTCAGGGTGAGGATCACTCACTCTGTAACTGTACAGAATGACTGTTTATTCAGGGTGAGGATCACTCACTGTGTAACTGTACAGAGTCACTGTTTATTCTGGATGAGGGTCACTAATTGTGTAACTGTACAGAGTCACTGTTTATTCAGGGTGAGGGTCACTCACTGTGTAACTGTACACAGTCACTGTTCATTCAGGGTGAGGATCACTCACTGTGTAACTGTACAGAGTCACTGTTTATTCAGGGTGAGGGTCACTAATTGTGTAACTGTATAGAGTGACTGTTTATTCAAGGTGAGGGTCACTCACTGTGTAACTGTACAGAGTCACTGTTTATTCAGGTTCAGGGTCACTAACTGTGTAACTGTACAGAGACACTGTTTATTCAGGGTGAGGATCACTCACTGTGTAACTGTACAGAGTCACTGTTTATTCAGGATGAGGGTCACTAATTGTGTAACTGTGCAGAGTCACTGTTTATTCAGGGTGAGGGTCACTCACTGTGTAACTGTACAGAGTGACTGTTTATTCAGGGTGAGGATCACTCACTGTGTAACTGTACAGAGTCACTGTTTATTCAGGATGAGGGTCACTAATTGTGTAACTGTACAGAGTCACTGTTTATTCAGGGTGAGGGTCACTCACTGTGTAACTGTACAGAGTCACTGTTCATTCAGGGTGAGGATCACTGACTGTGTAACTGTACAGAGTCACTGTTTATTCAGGGTGAGGGTCACTAATTGTGTAACTGTATAGAGTGACTGTTCATTCAAGGTGAGGGTCACTCACTGTGTAACTGTACAGAGTCACTGTTTATTCAGGGTGAGGATCACTCACTGTGTAACTGTACAGAGTGACTGTTTATTCAGGGTGAGGGTCACTCAATGTATAATTGTACAGAGACACTGTTTATTCAGGGTGAGGATCACTAACTGTGTAACTGTACAGAGTCACTGCTTATTCAGGGTGAGGGTCACTAATTGTGTAACTGTACAGAGTCACTGTTCATTCAGGGTGAGGGTCACTCAATGTGTAACTGTACAGAGACACTGTTTATTCAGGGTGAGGATCACTCACTCTGTAACTGTACAGAGTCACTGTTTATTCAGGGTGAGGGTCACTCAATGTGTAACTGTACAGAGACACTGTTTATTCAGGGTGAGGATCACTAACTGTGTAACTGTACAGAGTCACTGTTTATTCAGGGTGAGGGTCACTCACTGTGCAACTGTACAGAGTGACTGTTTATTCAGGGTGAGGTTCACTCACTGTGTAACTGTACAGAGTCACTGTTTATTCAGGATGAGGGTCACTAATTGTGTAACTGGACAGAGTCACTGTTTATTCAGGGTGAGGGTCACTCACTGTGTAACTGTACAGAGTCACTGTTCATTCAGGGTGAGGATCACTCACTGTGTAACTGTACAGAGTCACTGTTTATTCAGGGTGAGGATCACTCACTGTGTAACTGTACAGAGTCACTGTTTATTCAGGGTGAGGGTCACTAATTGTGTAACTGTACAGAGTCACTGTTTATTCAGGGTGAGGATCACTCACTGTGTAACTGTACAGAGTGACTGTTTATTCAAGGTGAGGGTCACTCACTGTGTAACTGTACAGTCACTGTTTATTCAGGTTAAGGGTCACTAACCGTGTAACTGTACAGAGACACTGTTTATTCAGGGTGAGGATCACTCACTGTGTAACTGTACAGAGTCACTGTTTATTCAGGGTGAGGGTCACTCACTGTGTAACTGTACAGAGTGACTGTTTATTCAGGGTGAGGGTCACTCAATGTGTAACTGTACAGAGTCACTGTTTATTCAGGGTGAGGGTCACTCACTGTGTAACTGTACAGAGTCACTGTTTATTCAGGATGAGGGTCACTAATTGTGTAACTGGACAGAGTCACTGTTTATTCAGGGTGAGGGTCACTCACTGTGTAACTGTACAGAGTCACTGTTCATTCAGGGTGAGGATCACTCACTGTGTAACTGGACACAGTCGCTGTTTATTCAGGGTGAGGATCACTCACTGTGTAACTGTACAGAGTCACTGTTTATTCAGGCTGAGGGTCACTAACTGTGTAACTGTACAGAGACACTGTTTATTCAGGGTGAGGATCACTCACTGTGTAACTGTACAGAGTCACTGTTTATTCAGGGTGAGTGTCACTCACTGTGTAACTGTACAGAGTGACTGTTTATTCAGGGTGAGGGTCACTCAATGTGTAATTGTACGGAGTCATTGTTTATTCAGGGTGAGGGTCACTCACTGTGTAACTGTCCAGAGTGACTGTTCATTCAGGGTGAGGATCACTCACTCTGTAACTGTACAGAATGACTGTTTATTCAGGGTGAGGATCACTCACTGTGTAACTGTACAGAGTCACTGTTTATTCTGGATGAGGGTCACTAATTGTGTAACTGTACAGAGTCACTGTTTATTCAGGGTGAGGGTCACTCACTGTGTAACTGTACACAGTCACTGTTCATTCAGGGTGAGGATCACTCACTGTGTAACTGTACAGAGTCACTGTTTATTCAGGGTGAGGGTCACTAATTGTGTAACTGTATAGAGTGACTGTTTATTCAAGGTGAGGGTCACTCACTGTGTAACTGTACAGAGTGACTGTTTATTCAGGTTCAGGGTCACTAACTGTGTAACTGTACAGAGACACTTTTTATTCAGGGTGAGGATCACTCACTGTGTAACTGTACAGAGTCACTGTTTATTCAGGATGAGGGTCACTAATTGTGTAACTGTGCAGAGTCACTGTTTATTCAGGGTGAGGGTCACTCACTGTGTAACTGTACAGAGTCACTGTTCATTCAGGGTGAGGATCACTGACTGTGTAACTGTACAGAGTCACTGTTTATTCAGGGTGAGGGTCACTAATTGTGTAACTGTATAGAGTGACTGTTCATTCAAGGTGAGGGTCACTCACTGTGTAACTGTACAGAGTGACTGTTTATTCAGGGTGAGGGTCACTCACTGTGTAACTGTACAGAGTCACTGTTCATTCAGGGTGAGGATCACTGACTGTGTAACTGTACAGAGTCACTGTTTATTCAGGGTGAGGGTCACTAATTGTGTAACTGTATAGAGTGACTGTTCATTCAAGGTGAGGGTCACTCACTGTGTAACTGTACAGAGTCACTGTTTATTCAGGGTGAGGATCACTCACTGTGTAACTGTACAGAGTCACTGTTTATTCAGGGTGAGGGTCACTAATTGTGTAACTGTATAGAGTGACTGTTCATTCAAGGTGAGGGTCACTCACTGTGTAACTGTACAGAGTCACTGTTTATTCAGGGTGAGGATCACTCACTGTGTAACTGTACAGAGTGACTGTTTATTCAGGGTGAGGGTCACTCAATGTATAATTGTACAGAGACACTGTTTATTCAGGGTGAGGATCACTAACTGTGTAACTGTACAGAGTCACTGCTTATTCAGGGTGAGGGTCACTAATTGTGTAACTGTACAGAGTCACTGTTCATTCAGGGTGAGGGTCACTCAATGTGTAACTGTACAGAGACACTGTTTATTCAGGGTGAGGATCACTCACTCTGTAACTGTACAGAGTCACTGTTTATTCAGGGTGAGGGTCACTCAATGTGTAACTGTACAGAGACACTGTTTATTCAGGGTGAGGATCACTAACTGTGTAACTGTACAGAGTCACTGTTTATTCAGGGTGAGGGTCACTCACTGTGCAACTGTACAGAGTGACTGTTTATTCAGGGTGAGGTTCACTCACTGTGTAACTGTACAGAGTCACTGTTTATTCAGGATGAGGGTCACTAATTGTGTAACTGGACAGAGTCACTGTTTATTCAGGGTGAGGGTCACTCACTGTGTAACTGTACAGAGTCACTGTTCATTCAGGGTGAGGATCACTCACTGTGTAACTGTACAGAGTCACTGTTTATTCAGGGTGAGGATCACTCACTGTGTAACTGTACAGAGTCACTGTTTATTCAGGGTGAGGGTCACTAATTGTGTAACTGTACAGAGTCACTGTTTATTCAGGGTGAGGATCACTCACTGTGTAACTGTACAGAGTGACTGTTTATTCAAGGTGAGGGTCACTCACTGTGTAACTGTACAGTCACTGTTTATTCAGGTTAAGGGTCACTAACCGTGTAACTGTACAGAGACACTGTTTATTCAGGGTGAGGATCACTCACTGTGTAACTGTACAGAGTCACTGTTTATTCAGGGTGAGGGTCACTCACTGTGTAACTGTACAGAGTGACTGTTTATTCAGGGTGAGGGTCACTCAATGTGTAACTGTACAGAGTCACTGTTTATTCAGGGTGAGGGTCACTCACTGTGTAACTGTACAGAGTCACTGTTTATTCAGGATGAGGGTCACTAATTGTGTAACTGGACAGAGTCACTGTTTATTCAGGGTGAGGGTCACTCACTGTGTAACTGTACAGAGTCACTGTTCATTCAGGGTGAGGATCACTCACTGTGTAACTGGACACAGTCGCTGTTTATTCAGGGTGAGGATCACTCACTGTGTAACTGTACAGAGACACTGTTTATTCAGGGTGAGGATCACTCACTGTGTAACTGTACAGAGACACTGTTTATTCAGGCTGAGGGTCACTAACTGTGTAACTGTACAGAGACACTGTTTATTCAGGGTGAGGATCACTCACTGTGTAACTGTACAGAGTCACTGTTTATTCAGGGTGAGTGTCACTCACTGTGTAACTGTACAGAGTGACTGTTTATTCAGGGTGAGGGTCACTCAATGTGTAATTGTACGGAGTCATTGTTTATTCAGGGTGAGGGTCACTCACTGTGTAACTGTCCAGAGTGACTGTTCATTCAGGGTGAGGATCACTCACTCTGTAACTGTACAGAATGACTGTTTATTCAGGGTGAGGATCACTCACTGTGTAACTGTACAGAGTCACTGTTTATTATGGATGAGGGTCACTAATTGTGTAACTGTACAGAGTCACTGTTTATTCAGGGTGAGGGTCACTCACTGTGTAACTGTACACAGTCACTGTTCATTCAGGGTGAGGATCACTCACTGTGTAACTGTACAGAGTCACTGTTTATTCAGGGTGAGGGTCACTAATTGTGTAACTGTATAGAGTGACTGTTTATTCAAGGTGAGGGTCACTCACTGTGTAACTGTACAGAGTGACTGTTTATTCAGGTTCAGGGTCACTAACTGTGTAACTGTACAGAGACACTGTTTATTCAGGGTGAGGATCACTCACTGTGTAACTGTACAGAGTCACTGTTTATTCAGGATGAGGGTCACTAATTGTGTAACTGTGCAGAGTCACTGTTTATTCAGGGTGAGGGTCACTCACTGTGTAACTGTACAGAGTCACTGTTCATTCAGGGTGAGGATCACTGACTGTGTAACTGTACAGAGTCACTGTTTATTCAGGGTGAGGGTCACTAATTGTGTAACTGTATAGAGTGACTGTTCATTCAAGGTGAGGGTCACTCACTGTGTAACTGTACAGAGTGACTGTTTATTCAGGGTGAGGGTCACTCACTGTGTAACTGTACAGAGTCACTGTTTATTCAGGGTGAGGATCACTGACTGTGTAACTGTACAGAGTCACTGTTTATTCAGGGTGAGGGTCACTAATTGTGTAACTGTATAGAGTGACTGTTCATTCAAGGTGAGGGTCACTCACTGTGTAACTGTACAGAGTCACTGTTTATTCAGGGTGAGGATCACTCACTGTGTAACTGTACAGAGTGACTGTTTATTCAGGGTGAGGGTCACTCAATGTATAATTGTACAGAGACACTGTTTATTCAGGGTGAGGATCACTAACTGTGTAACTGTACAGAGTCACTGCTTATTCAGGGTGAGGGTCACTAATTGTGTAACTGTACAGAGTCACTGTTCATTCAGGGTGAGGGTCACTCAATGTGTAACTGTACAGAGACACTGTTTATTCAGGGTGAGGATCACTCACTCTGTAACTGTACAGAGTCACTGTTTATTCAGGGTGAGGGTCACTCAATGTGTAACTGTACAGAGACACTGTTTATTCAGGGTGAGGATCACTAACTGTGTAACTGTACAGAGTCACTGTTTATTCAGGGTGAGGGTCACTCACTGTGCAACTGTACAGAGTGACTGTTTATTCAGGGTGAGGTTCACTCACTGTGTAACTGTACAGAGTCACTGTTTATTCAGGATGAGGGTCACTAATTGTGTAACTGGACAGAGTCACTGTTTATTCAGGGTGAGGGTCACTCACTGTGTAACTGTACAGAGTCACTGTTCATTCAGGGTGAGGATCACTCACTGTGTAACTGTACAGAGTCACTGTTTATTCAGGGTGAGGATCACTCACTGTGTAACTGTACAGAGTCACTGTTTATTCAGGGTGAGGGTCACTAATTGTGTAACTGTACAGAGTCACTGTTTATTCAGGGTGAGGATCACTCACTGTGTAACTGTACAGAGTGACTGTTTATTCAAGGTGAGGGTCACTCACTGTGTAACTGTACAGTCACTGTTTATTCAGGTTAAGGGTCACTAACCGTGTAACTGTACAGAGACACTGTTTATTCAGGGTGAGGATCACTCACTGTGTAACTGTACAGAGTCACTGTTTATTCAGGGTGAGGGTCACTCACTGTGTAACTGTACAGAGTGACTGTTTATTCAGGGTGAGGGTCACTCAATGTGTAACTGTGCAGAGTCACTGTTTATTTAGGGTGAGGGTCACTCACTGTGTAACTGTACAGAGTGACTGTTTATTCAGGGTGAGGATCACTCACTGTGTAACTGTACAGAGTCACTGTTTATTCAGGATGAGGGTCACTAATTGTGTAACTGTACAGAGTCACTGTTTATTCAGGGTGAGGGTTACTCACTGTGTAACTGTACAGAGTCACTGTTCATTCAGGGTGAGGATCACTGACTGTGTAACTGTACAGAGTCACTGTTTATTCAGGGTGAGGGTCACTAATTGTGTAACTGTATAGAGTGACTGTTTATTCAAGGTGAGGGTCACTCACTGTGTAACTGTACAGAGTCACTGTTTATTCAGGGTGAGGATCACTCACTGTGTAACTGTACAGAGTCACTGTTTATTCAGGGTGAGGGTCACTCAATGTGTAACTGTACAGAGACACTGTTTATTCAGGGTGAGGATCACTAACTGTGTAACTGTACAGAGTCACTGTTTATTCAGGGTGAGGATCACTCACTCTGTAACTGTACAGAGTCACTGTTTATTCAGGGTGAGGGTCACTCAATGTGTAACTGTACAGAGACACTGTTTATTCAGGGTGAGGATCACTAACTGTGTAACTGTACAGAGTCACTGTTTATTCAGGGTGAGGGTCACTCACTGTGTAACTGTACAGAGTCACTGTTTATTCAGGATGAGGGTCACTAATTGTGTAACTGGACAGAGTCACTGTTTATTCAGGGTGAGGGTCACTCACTGTGTAACTGTACAGAGTCACTGTTCATTCAGGGTGAGGATCACTCACTGTGTAACTGGACACAGTCGCTGTTTATTCAGGGTGAGGATCATTCACTGTGTAACTGTACAGAGTCACTGTTTATTCAGGGTGAGGGTCACTAACTGTGTAACTGTACAGAGTCACTGTTTATTCAGGGTGAGGATCACTCACTCTGTAACTGTACAGAGTCACTGTTTATTCAGGGTGAGGGTCACTCAATGTGTAACTGTACAGAGACACTGTTTATTCAGGGTGAGGATCACTAACTGTGTAACTGTACAGAGTCACTGTTTATTCAGGGTGAGGATCACTCACTCTGTAACTGTACAGAGTCACTGTTTATTCAGGGTGAGGGTCACTCAATGTGTAACTGTACAGAGACACTGTTTATTCAGGGTGAGGATCACTAACTGTGTAACTGTACAGAGTCACTGTTTATTCAGGGTGAGGGTCACTCACTGTGTAACTGTACAGAGTCACTGTTTATTCAGGATGAGGGTCACTAATTGTGTAACTGGACAGAGTCACTGTTTATTCAGGGTGAGGGTCACTCACTGTGTAACTGTACAGAGTCACTGTTCATTCAGGGTGAGGATCACTCACTGTGTAACTGGACACAGTCGCTGTTTATTCAGGGTGAGGATCACTCACTGTGTAACTGTACAGAGTCACTGTTTATTCCGGGTGAGGGTCACTAACTGTGTAACTGTACAGAGACACTGTTTATTCAGGGTGAGGATCACTCACTGTGTAACTGTACAGAGTGACTGTTTATTCAGGGTGAGGGTCACTCAATGTGTAATTGTACGGAGTCATTGTTTATTCAGGGTGAGGGTCACTCACTGTGTAACTGTCCAGAGTGACTGTTCATTCAGGGTGAGGATCACTCACTCTGTAACTGTACAGAATGACTGTTTATTCAGGGTGAGGATCACTAACTGTGTAACTGTACAGAGTCACTGTTTATTCTGGATGAGGGTCACTAATTGTGTAACTGTACAGAGTCACTGTTTATTCAGGGTGAGGGTCACTCACTGTGTAACTGTACACAGTCACTGTTCATTCAGGGTGAGGATCACTCACTGTGTAACTGTACAGAGTCACTGTTTATTCAGGGTGAGGGTCACTAATTGTGTAACTGTATAGAGTGACTGTTTATTCAAGGTGAGGGTCACTCACTGTGTAACTGTGCAGAGTCACTGTTTGTTCAGGTTCAGGGTCACTAACTGTGTAACTGTACAGAGACACTGTTTATTCAGGGTGAGGATCACTCACTGTGTAACTGTACAGAGTCACTGTTTATTCAGGATGAGGGTCACTAATTGTGTAACTGTGCAGAGTCACTGTTTATTCAGGGTGAGGGTCACTCACTGTGTAACTGTACAGAGTGACTGTTTATTCAGGGTGAGGATCACTCACTGTGTAACTGTACAGAGTCACTGTTTATTCAGGATGAGGGTCACTAATTGTGTAACTGTACAGAGTCACTGTTTATTCAGGGTGAGGGTCACTCACTGTGTAACTGTACAGAGTCACTGTTCATTCAGGGTGAGGATTACTGACTGTGTAACTGTACAGAGTCACTGTTTATTCAGGGTGAGGGTCACTAATTGTGTAACTGTATAGAGTGACTGTTCATTCAAGGTGAGGGTCACTCACTGTGTAACTGTACAGAGTCACTGTTTATTCAGGGTGAGGATCACTCACTGTGTAACTGTACAGAGTGACTGTTTATTCAGGGAGAGGGTCACTCAATGTATAATTGTACAGAGACACTGTTTATTCAGGGTGAGGATCACTAACTGTGTAACTGTACAGAGTCACTGCTTATTCAGGGTGAGGGTCACTAATTGTGTAACTGTACAGAGTCACTGTTCATTCAGGGTGAGGGTCACTCAATGTGTAACTGTACAGAGACACTGTTTATTCAGGGTGAGGATCACTCACTCTGTAACTGTACAGAGTCACTGTTTATTCAGGGTGAGGGTCACTCAATGTGTAACTGTACAGAGACACTGTTTATTCAGGGTGAGAATCACTAACTGTGTAACTGTACAGAGTCACTGTTTATTCAGGGTGAGGGTCACTCACTGTGCAACTGTACAGAGTGACTGTTTATTCAGGGTGAGGTTCACTCACTGTGTAACTGTACAGAGTCACTGTTTATTCAGGATGAGGGTCACTAATTGTGTAACTGGACAGAGTCACTGTTTATTCAGGGTGAGGGTCACTCACTGTGTAACTGTACAGAGTCACTGTTCATTCAGGGTGAGGATCACTCACTGTGTAACTGTACAGAGTCACTGTTTATTCAGGGTGAGGATCACTCACTGTGTAACTGTACAGAGTCACTGTTTATTCAGGGTGAGGGTCACTAATTGTGTAACTGTACAGAGTCACTGTTTATTCAGGGTGAGGATCACTCACTGTGTAACTGTACAGAGTGACTGTTTATTCAAGGTGAGGGTCACTCACTGTGTAACTGTACAGTCACTGTTTATTCAGGTTAAGGGTCACTAACCGTGTAACTGTACAGAGACACTGTTTATTCAGGGTGAGGATCACTCACTGTGTAACTGTACAGAGTCACTGTTTATTCAGCGTGAGGGTCACTCACTGTGTAACTGTACAGAGTGACTGTTTATTCAGGGTGAGGGTCACTCAATGTGTAACTGTGCAGAGTCACTGTTTATTTAGGGTGAGGGTCACTCACTGTGTAACTGTACAGAGTGACTGTTTATTCAGGGTGAGGATCACTCACTGTGTAACTGTACAGAGTCACTGTTTATTCAGGATGAGGGTCACTCACTGTGTAACTGTACAGAGTGACTGTTTATTCAGGGTGAGGGTCACTCAATGTATAATTGTACAGAGACACTGTTTATTCAGGGTGAGGATCACTAACTGTGTAACTGTACAGAGTCACTGCTTATTCAGGGTGAGGGTCACTAATTGTGTAACTGTACAGAGTCACTGTTTATTCAGGGTGAGGGTCACTCACTGTGTAACTGTACAGAGTCACTGTTTATTCAGGATGAGGGTCACTAATTGTGTAACTGTACAGAGTCACTGTTTATTCAGGGTGAGGGTCACTCACTGTGTAACTGTACACAGTCACTGTTCATTCAGGGTGAGGATCACTCACTGTGTAACTGTACAGAGTCACTGTTTATTCAGGGTGAGGGTCACTAATTGTGTAACTGTATAGAGTGACTGTTTATTCAAGGTGAGGGTCACTCACTGTGTAACTGTACAGAGTCACTGTTTATTCAGGTTAAGGGTCACTAACTGTGTAAATGTACAGAGACACTGTTTATTCAGGGTGAGGATCACTCACTGTGTAACTGTACAGAGTCACTGTTTATTCAGGATGAGGGTCACTAATTGTGTAACTGTACAGAGTGACTGTTTATTCAGGGTGAGGATCACTCACTGTGTAACTGTACAGAGTCACTGTTTATTCAGGATGAGGGTCACTAATTGTGTAACTGTACAGAGTCACTGTTTATTCAGGGTGAGGGTCACTCACTGTGTAACTGTACAAAGTCACTGTTCATTCAGGGTGAGGATCACTGACTGTGTAACTGTACAGAGTCACTGTTTATTCAGGTTCAGGGTCACTAAATGTGTAACTGTACAGAGACACTGTTTATTCAGGGTGAGGATCACTCACTGTGTAACTGTACAGAGTCACTGTTTATTCAGGATGAGGGTCACTAATTGTGTAACTGTGCAGAGTCACTGTTTATTCAGGGTGAGGGTCACTCACTGTGTAACTGTACAGAGTCACTGTTTATTCAGGATGAGGGTCACTAATTGTGTAACTGTACAGAGTCACTGTTTATTCAGGGTGAGGGTCACTCACTGTGTAACTGTACAGAGTCACTGTTTATTCAGGTTCAGGGTCACTAACTGTGTAACTGTACAGAGACACTGTTTATTCAGGGTGAGGATCACTCACTGTGTAACTGTACAGAGTCACTGTTTATTCAGGATGAGGGTCACTAATTGTGTAACTGTGCAGAGTCACTGTTTATTCAGGGTGAGGATCACTCACTGTGTAACTGTACAGAGTCACTGTTTATTCAAGGTGAGGGTCACTCACTGTGTAACTGTACAGAGTCACTGTTTATTCAGGGTGAGGATCACTCACTCTGTAACTGTACAGAGTCACTGTTTATTCAGGGTGAGGGTCACTCAATGTGTAACTGTACAGAGACACTGTTTATTCAGGGTGAGGATCACTAACTGTGTAACTGTACAGAGTCACTGTTTATTCAGGGTGAGGGTCACTCAATGTGTAACTGTACAGAGACACTGTTTATTCAGGGTGAGGATCACTAACTGTGTAACTGTACAGAGTCACTGTTTATTCAGGGTGAGGATCACTCACTCTGTAACTGTACAGAGTCACTGTTTATTCAGGGTGAGGATCACTCACTGTGTAACTGTACAGAGTCACTGCTTATTCAGGGTGAGGATCACTAACTGTGTAACTGTACAGAGTCACTGTTTATTCAGGGTGAGGATCACTCACTCTGTAACTGTACAGAGACACTGTTTATTCAGGGTGAGGATCACTAACTGTGTAACTGTACAGAGTGACTGTTCATTCAGGGTGAGGGTCACTAATTGTGTAACTGTATAGAGTGACTGTTCATTCAAGGTGAGGGTCACTCACTGTGTAACTGTACAGAGTCACTGTTTATTCAGGGTGAGGATCACTCACTGTGTAACTGTACAGAGTGACTGTTTATTCAGGGTGAGGGTCACTCAATGTATAATTGTACAGAGACACTGTTTATTCAGGGTGAGGATCACTAACTGTGTAACTGTACAGAGTCACTGCTTATTCAGGGTGAGGGTCACTAATTGTGTAACTGTATAGAGTGACTGTTCATTCAAGGTGAGGGTCACTCACTGTGTAACTGTACAGAGTCACTGTTTATTCAGGGTGAGGATCACTCACTGTGTAACTGTACAGAGTGACTGTTTATTCAGGGAGAGGGTCACTCAATGTATAATTGTACAGAGACACTGTTTATTCAGGGTGAGGATCACTAACTGTGTAACTGTACAGAGTCACTGCTTATTCAGGGTGAGGGTCACTAATTGTGTAACTGTACAGAGTCACTGTTCATTCAGGGTGAGGGTCACTCAATGTGTAACTGTACAGAGACACTGTTTATTCAGGGTGAGGATCACTCACTCTGTAACTGTACAGAGTCACTGTTTATTCAGGGTGAGGGTCACTCAATGTGTAACTGTACAGAGACACTGTTTATTCAGGGTGAGGATCACTAACTGTGTAACTGTACAGAGTCACTGTTTATTCAGGGTGAGGCTCACTCACTGTGCAACTGTACAGAGTGACTGTTTATTCAGGGTGAGGTTCACTCACTGTGTAACTGTACAGAGTCACTGTTTATTCAGGATGAGGGTCACTAATTGTGTAACTGGACAGAGTCACTGTTTATTCAGGGTGAGGGTCACTCACTGTGTAACTGTACAGAGTCACTGTTCATTCAGGGTGAGGATCACTCACTGTGTAACTGTACAGAGTCACTGTTTATTCAGGGTGAGGATCACTCACTGTGTAACTGTACAGAGTCACTGTTTATTCAGGGTGAGGGTCACTAATTGTGTAACTGTACAGAGTCACTGTTTATTCAGGGTGAGGATCACTCACTGTGTAACTGTACAGAGTGACTGTTTATTCAGGGTGAGGATCACTCACTGTGTAACTGTACAGAGTCACTGTTTATTCAGGATGAGGGTCACTCACTGTGTAACTGTACAGAGTGACTGTTTATTCAGGGTGAGGGTCACTCAATGTATAATTGTACAGAGACACTGTTTATTCAGGGTGAGGATCACTAACTGTGTAACTGTACAGAGTCACTGCTTATTCAGGGTGAGGGTCACTAATTGTGTAACTGTACAGAGTCACTGTTTATTCAGGGTGAGGGTCACTCACTGTGTAACTGTACAGAGTCACTGTTTATTCAGGATGAGGGTCACTAATTGTGTAACTGTACAGAGTCACTGTTTATTCAGGGTGAGGGTCTCTCACTGTGTAACTGTACACAGTCACTGTTTATTCAGGGTGAGGGTCACTAATTGTGTAACTGTATAGAGTGACTGTTTATTCAAGGTGAGGGTCACTCACTGTGTAACTGTACAGAGTCACTGTTTATTCAGGTTAAGGGTCACTAACTGTGTAACTGTACAGAGACACTGTTTATTCAGGGTGAGGATCACTCACTGTGTAACTGTACAGAGTCACTGTTTATTCAGGATGAGGGTCACTAATTGTGTAACTGTGCAGAGTCACTGTTTATTCAGGGTGAGGGTCACTCACTGTGTAACTGTACAGAGTGACTGTTTATTCAGGGTGAGGATCACTCACTGTGTAACTGTACAGAGTCACTGTTTATTCAGGATGAGGGTCACTAATTGTGTAACTGTACAGAGTCACTGTTTATTCAGGGTGAGGGTCACTCACTGTGTAACTGTACACAGTCACTGTTTATTCAGGGTGAGGGTCACTAATTGTGTAACTGTATAGAGTGACTGTTTATTCAAGGTGAGGGTCACTCACTGTGTAACTGTACAGAGTCACTGTTTATTCAGGTTAAGGGTCACTAACTGTGTAACTGTACAGAGACACTGTTTATTCAGGGTGAGGATCACTCACTGTGTAACTGTACAGAGTCACTGTTTATTCAGGATGAGGGTCACTAATTGTGTAACTGTGCAGAGTCACTGTTTATTCAGGGTGAGGGTCACTCACTGTGTAACTGTACAGAGTGACTGTTTATTCAGGGTGAGGATCACTCACTGTGTAACTGTACAGAGTCACTGTTTATTCAGGATGAGGGTCACTAATTGTGTAACTGTACAGAGTCACTGTTTATTCAGGGTGAGGGTCACTCACTGTGTAACTGTACAAAGTCACTGTTCATTCAGGGTGAGGATCACTGACTGTGTAACTGTACAGAGTCACTGTTTATTCAGGGTGAGGATCACTCACTGTGTAACTGTACAGAGTCACTGTTTATTCAGGATGAGGGTCACTAATTGTGTAACTG
Organism: Heterodontus francisci; assembly: GCF_036365525.1. Taxonomy (NCBI): domain Eukaryota; kingdom Metazoa; phylum Chordata; class Chondrichthyes; order Heterodontiformes; family Heterodontidae; genus Heterodontus; species Heterodontus francisci. The sequence continues at coordinate 619,803 of NC_090410.1, forward strand.
TGCAGAGTCACTGTTTATTCAGGGTGAGGGTCACTCACTGTGTAACTGTACAGAGTCACTGTTTATTCAGGATGAGGGTCACTAATTGTGTAACTGTACAGAGTCACTGTTTGTTCAGGGTGAGGGTCACTCACTGTGTAACTGTACAGAGTCACTGTTTATTCAGGTTCAGGGTCACTAACTGTGTAACTGTACAGAGACACTGTTTATTCAGGGTGAGGATCACTCACTGTGTAACTGTACAGAGTCACTGTTTATTCAGGATGAGGGTCACTAATTGTGTAACTGTACAGAGTCACTGTTTGTTCAGGGTGAGGGTCACTCACTGTGTAACTGTACAGAGTCACTGTTTATTCAGGTTCAGGGTCACTAACTGTGTAACTGTACAGAGTCACTGTTTATTCAGGATGAGGGTCACTAATTGTGTAACTGTGCAGAGTCACTGTTTATTCAGGATGAGGGTCACTAATTGTGTAACTGTGCAGAGTCACTGTTTATTCAGGGTGAGGATCACTCACTGTGTAACTGTACAGAGTCACTGTTTATTCAAGGTGAGGGTCACTCACTGTGTAACTGTACAGAGTCACTGTTTATTCAGGGTGAGGATCACTCACTCTGTAACTGTACAGAGTCACTGTTTATTCAGGGTGAGGGTCACTCAATGTGTAACTGTACAGAGACACTGTTTATTCAGGGTGAGGATCACTAACTGTGTAACTGTACAGAGTCACTGTTTATTCAGGGTGAGGGTCACTCAATGTGTAACTGTACAGAGACACTGTTTATTCAGGGTGAGGATCACTAACTGTGTAACTGTACAGAGTCACTGTTTATTCAGGGTGAGGATCACTCACTGTGTAACTGTACAGAGTCACTGCTTATTCAGGGTGAGGATCACTAACTGTGTAACTGTACAGAGTCACTGTTTATTCAGGGTGAGGATCACTCACTCTGTAACTGTACAGAGACACTGTTTATTCAGGGTGAGGATCACTAACTGTGTAACTGTACAGAGTCACTGTTTATTCAGGGTGAGGATCACTCACTGTGTAACTGTACAGAGTCACTGTTTATTCAGGATGAGGGTCACTAATTGTGTAACTGTGCAGAGTCACTGTTTATTCAGGGTGAGGGTCACTCACTGTGTAACTGTACAGAGTGACTGTTTATTCAGGGTGAGGATCACTCACTGTGTAACTGTACAGAGTCACTGTTTATTCAGGATGAGGGTCACTAATTGTGTAACTGTACAGAGTCACTGTTTATTCAGGGTGAGGGTCACTCACTGTGTAACTGTACAGAGTCACTGTTCATTCAGGGTGAGGATCACTGACTGTGTAACTGTACAGAGTCACTGTTTATTCAGGGTGAGGGTCACTAATTGTGTAACTGTATAGAGTGACTGTTCATTCAAGGTGAGGGTCACTCACTGTGTAACTGTGCAGAGTCACTGTTTATTCAGGGTGAGGATCACTCACTGTGTAACTGTACAGAGTGACTGTTTATTTAGGGTGAGGGTCACTCAATGTATAATTGTACAGAGACACTGTTTATTCAGGGTGAGGATCACTAACTGTGTAACTGTACAGAGTCACTGCTTATTCAGGGTGAGGGTCACTAATTGTGTAACTGTACAGAGTCACTGTTCATTCAGGGTGAGGGTCACTCAATGTGTAACTGTACAGAGACACTGTTTATTCAGGGTGAGGATCACTCACTCTGTAACTGTACAGAGTCACTGTTTATTCAGGGTGAGGGTCACTCAATGTGTAACTGTACAGAGACACTGTTTATTCAGGGTGAGGATCACTAACTGTGTAACTGTACAGAGTCACTGTTTATTCAGGGTGAGGGTCACTCACTGTGCAACTGTACAGAGTGACTGTTTATTCAGGGTGAGGTTCACTCACTGTGTAACTGTACAGAGTCACTGTTTATTCAGGATGAGGGTCACTAATTGTGTAACTGGACAGAGTCACTGTTTATTCAGGGTGAGGATCACTGACTGTGTAACTGTACAGAGTCACTGTTTATTCAGGGTGAGGGTCACTAATTGTGTAACTGTATAGAGTGACTGTTCATTCAAGGTGAGGGTCACTCACTGTGTAACTGTACAGAGTCACTGTTTATTCAGGGTGAGGATCACTCACTGTGTAACTGTACAGAGTGACTGTTTATTCAGGGTGAGGGTCACTCAATGTATAATTGTACAGAGACACTGTTTATTCAGGGTGAGGATCACTAACTGTGTAACTGTACAGAGTCACTGCTTATTCAGGGTGAGGGTCACTAATTGTGTAACTGTACAGAGTCACTGTTCATTCAGGGGGAGGGTCACTCAATGTGTAACTGTACAGAGACACTGTTTATTCAGGGTGAGGATCACTCACTCTGTAACTGTACAGAGTCACTGTTTATTCAGGGTGAGGGTCACTCAATGTGTAACTGTACAGAGACACTGTTTATTCAGGGTGAGGATCACTAACTGTGTAACTGTACAGAGTCACTGTTTATTCAGGGTGAGGGTCACTCACTGTGTAACTGTACAGAGTCACTGTTTATTCAGGGTGAGGGTCACTCACTCTGTAACTGTACAGAGTGACTGTTTATTCAGGGTGAGGTTCACTCACTGTGTAACTGTACAGAGTCACTGTTTATTCAGGATGAGGGTCACTAATTGTGTAACTGGACAGAGTCACTGTTTATTCAGGGTGAGGGTCACTCACTGTGTAACTGTACAGAGTCACTGTTCATTCAGGGTGAGGATCACTCACTGTGTAACTGTACAGAGTCACTGTTTATTCAGGGTGAGGATCACTCACTGTGTAACTGTACAGAGTCACTGTTTATTCAGGGTGAGGGTCACTAATTGTGTAACTGTACAGAGTCACTGTTTATTCAGGGTGAGGATCACTCACTGTGTAACTGTACAGAGTGACTGTTTATTCAAGGTGAGGGTCACTCACTGTGTAACTGTACAGTCACTGTTTATTCAGGTTAAGGGTCACTAACTGTGTAACTGTACAGAGACACTGTTTATTCAGGGTGAGGATCACTCACTGTGTAACTGTACAGAGTGACTGTTTATTCAGGGTGAGGGTCACTCAATGTGTAACTGTGCAGAGTCACTGTTTATTTAGGGTGAGGGTCACTCACTGTGTAACTGTACAGAGTGACTGTTTATTCAGGGTGAGGATCACTCACTGTGTAACTGTACAGAGTCACTGTTTATTCAGGATGAGGGTCACTAACTGTGTAACTGTACAGAGTCACTGTTTATTCAGGGTGAGGGTCACTCACTGTGTAACTGTACAGAGTGACTGTTTATTCAGGGTGAGGGTCACTCAATGTGTAACTGTGCAGAGTCACTGTTTATTTAGGGTGAGGGTCACTCACTGTGTAACTGTACAGAGTGACTGTTTATTCAGGGTGAGGATCACTCACTGTGTAACTGTACAGAGTCACTGTTTATTCAGGATGAGGGTCACTAATTGTGTAACTGTACAGAGTGACTGTTTATTCAGGGTGAGGATCACTCACTGTGTAACTGTACAGAGTCACTGTTTATTCAGGATGAGGGTCACTAATTGTGTAACTGTACAGAGTCACTGTTTATTCAGGGTGAGGGTCACTCACTGTGTAACTGTACAAAGTCACTGTTCATTCAGGGTGAGGATCACTGACTGTGTAACTGTACAGAGTCACTGTTTATTCAGGTTCAGGGTCACTAACTGTGTAACTGTACAGAGACACTGTTTATTCAGGGTGAGGATCACTCACTGTGTAACTGTACAGAGTCACTGTTTATTCAGGATGAGGGTCACTAATTGTGTAACTGTGCAGAGTCACTGTTTATTCAGGGTGAGGGTCACTCACTGTGTAACTGTACAGAGTCACTGTTTATTCAGGATGAGGGTCACTAATTGTGTAACTGTACAGAGTCACTGTTTATTCAGGGTGAGGGTCACTCACTGTGTAACTGTACAGAGTCACTGTTTATTCAGGTTCAGGGTCACTAACTGTGTAACTGTACAGAGACACTGTTTATTCAGGGTGAGGATCACTCACTGTGTAACTGTACAGAGTCACTGTTTATTCAGGATGAGGGTCACTAATTGTGTAACTGTGCAGAGTCACTGTTTATTCAGGATGAGGGTCACTAATTGTGTAACTGTGCAGAGTCACTGTTTATTCAGGGTGAGGATCACTCACTGTGTAACTGTACAGAGTCACTGTTTATTCAAGGTGAGGGTCACTCACTGTGTAACTGTACAGAGTCACTGTTTATTCAGGGTGAGGATCACTCACTCTGTAACTGTACAGAGTCACTGTTTATTCAGGGTGAGGGTCACTCAATGTGTAACTGTACAGAGACACTGTTTATTCAGGGTGAGGATCACTAACTGTGTAACTGTACAGAGTCACTGTTTATTCAGGGTGAGGGTCACTCAATGTGTAACTGTACAGAGACACTGTTTATTCAGGGTGAGGATCACTAACTGTGTAACTGTACAGAGTCACTGTTTATTCAGGGTGAGGATCACTCACTCTGTAACTGTACAGAGTCACTGTTTATTCAGGGTGAGGATCACTCACTGTGTAACTGTACAGAGTCACTGCTTATTCAGGGTGAGGATCACTAACTGTGTAACTGTACAGAGTCACTGTTTATTCAGGGTGAGGATCACTCACTCTGTAACTGTACAGAGACACTGTTTATTCAGGGTGAGGATCACTAACTGTGTAACTGTACAGAGTCACTGTTTATTCAGGGTGAGGATCACTCACTGTGTAACTGTACAGAGTCACTGTTTATTCAGGATGAGGGTCACTAATTGTGTAACTGTGCAGAGTCACTGTTTATTCAGGGTGAGGGTCACTCACTGTGTAACTGTACAGAGTGACTGTTTATTCAGGGTGAGGATCACTCACTGTGTAACTGTACAGAGTCACTGTTTATTCAGGATGAGGGTCACTAATTGTGTAACTGTACAGAGTCACTGTTTATTCAGGGTGAGGGTCACTCACTGTGTAACTGTACAGAGTCACTGTTCATTCAGGGTGAGGATCACTGACTGTGTAACTGTACAGAGTCACTGTTTATTCAGGGTGAGGGTCACTAATTGTGTAACTGTATAGAGTGACTGTTCATTCAAGGTGAGGGTCACTCACTGTGTAACTGTACAGAGTCACTGTTTATTCAGGGTGAGGATCACTCACTGTGTAACTGTACAGAGTGACTGTTTATTCAGGGTGAGGGTCACTCAATGTATAATTGTACAGAGACACTGTTTATTCAGGGTGAGGATCACTAACTGTGTAACTGTACAGAGTCACTGCTTATTCAGGGTGAGGGTCACTAATTGTGTAACTGTATAGAGTGACTGTTCATTCAAGGTGAGGGTCACTCACTGTGTAACTGTACAGAGTCACTGTTTATTCAGGGTGAGGATCACTCACTGTGTAACTGTACAGAGTGACTGTTTATTCAGGGAGAGGGTCACTCAATGTATAATTGTACAGAGACACTGTTTATTCAGGGTGAGGATCACTAACTGTGTAACTGTACAGAGTCACTGCTTATTCAGGGTGAGGGTCACTAATTGTGTAACTGTACAGAGTCACTGTTCATTCAGGGTGAGGGTCACTCAATGTGTAACTGTACAGAGACACTGTTTATTCAGGGTGAGGATCACTCACTCTGTAACTGTACAGAGTCACTGTTTATTCAGGGTGAGGGTCACTCAATGTGTAACTGTACAGAGACACTGTTTATTCAGGGTGAGGATCACTAACTGTGTAACTGTACAGAGTCACTGTTTATTCAGGGTGAGGGTCACTCACTGTGCAACTGTACAGAGTGACTGTTTATTCAGGGTGAGGATCACTAACTGTGTAACTGTACAGAGTCACTGTTTATTCAGGGTGAGGATCACTCACTCTGTAACTGTACAGAGTCACTGTTTATTCAGGGTGAGGATCACTCACTGTGTAACTGTACAGAGTCACTGCTTATTCAGGGTGAGGATCACTAACTGTGTAACTGTACAGAGTCACTGTTTATTCAGGGTGAGGATCACTCACTCTGTAACTGTACAGAGACACTGTTTATTCAGGGTGAGGATCACTAACTGTGTAACTGTACAGAGTCACTGTTTATTCAGGGTGAGGATCACTCACTGTGTAACTGTACAGAGTCACTGTTTATTCAGGATGAGGGTCACTAATTGTGTAACTGTGCAGAGTCACTGTTTATTCAGGGTGAGGGTCACTCACTGTGTAACTGTACAGAGTGACTGTTTATTCAGGGTGAGGATCACTCACTGTGTAACTGTACAGAGTCACTGTTTATTCAGGATGAGGGTCACTAATTGTGTAACTGTACAGAGTCACTGTTTATTCAGGGTGAGGGTCACTCACTGTGTAACTGTACAGAGTCACTGTTCATTCAGGGTGAGGATCACTGACTGTGTAACTGTACAGAGTCACTGTTTATTCAGGGTGAGGGTCACTAATTGTGTAACTGTATAGAGTGACTGTTCATTCAAGGTGAGGGTCACTCACTGTGTAACTGTACAGAGTCACTGTTTATTCAGGGTGAGGATCACTCACTGTGTAACTGTACAGAGTGACTGTTTATTCAGGGTGAGGGTCACTCAATGTATAATTGTACAGAGACACTGTTTATTCAGGGTGAGGATCACTAACTGTGTAACTGTACAGAGTCACTGCTTATTCAGGGTGAGGGTCACTAATTGTGTAACTGTATAGAGTGACTGTTCATTCAAGGTGAGGGTCACTCACTGTGTAACTGTACAGAGTCACTGTTTATTCAGGGTGAGGATCACTCACTGTGTAACTGTACAGAGTGACTGTTCATTCAGGGTGAGGATCACTCACTGTGTAACTGTACAGAGTCACTGTTTATTCAGGGTGAGGATCACTCACTGTGTAACTGTACAGAGTCACTGTTTATTCAGGGTGAGGGTCACTAATTGTGTAACTGTACAGAGTCACTGTTTATTCAGGGTGAGGATCACTCACTGTGTAACTGTACAGAGTGACTGTTTATTCAAGGTGAGGGTCACTCACTGTGTAACTGTACAGTCACTGTTTATTCAGGTTAAGGGTCACTAACCGTGTAACTGTACAGAGACACTGTTTATTCAGGGTGAGGATCACTCACTGTGTAACTGTACAGAGTCACTGTTTATTCAGCGTGAGGGTCACTCACTGTGTAACTGTACAGAGTGACTGTTTATTCAGGGTGAGGGTCACTCAATGTGTAACTGTGCAGAGTCACTGTTTATTTAGGGTGAGGGTCACTCACTGTGTAACTGTACAGAGTGACTGTTTATTCAGGGTGAGGATCACTCACTGTGTAACTGTACAGAGTCACTGTTTATTCAGGATGAGGGTCACTCACTGTGTAACTGTACAGAGTGACTGTTTATTCAGGGTGAGGGTCACTCAATGTATAATTGTACAGAGACACTGTTTATTCAGGGTGAGGATCACTAACTGTGTAACTGTACAGAGTCACTGCTTATTCAGGGTGAGGGTCACTAATTGTGTAACTGTACAGAGTCACTGTTTATTCAGGGTGAGGGTCACTCACTGTGTAACTGTACAGAGTCACTGTTTATTCAGGATGAGGGTCACTAATTGTGTAACTGTACAGAGTCACTGTTTATTCAGGGTGAGGGTCACTCACTGTGTAACTGTACACAGTCACTGTTCATTCAGGGTGAGGATCACTCACTGTGTAACTGTACAGAGTCACTGTTTATTCAGGGTGAGGGTCACTAATTGTGTAACTGTATAGAGTGACTGTTTATTCAAGGTGAGGGTCACTCACTGTGTAACTGTACAGAGTCACTGTTTATTCAGGTTAAGGGTCACTAACTGTGTAACTGTACAGAGACACTGTTTATTCAGGGTGAGGATCACTCACTGTGTAACTGTACAGAGTCACTGTTTATTCAGGATGAGGGTCACTAATTGTGTAACTGTGCAGAGTCACTGTTTATTCAGGGTGAGGGTCACTCACTGTGTAACTGTACAGAGTGACTGTTTATTCAGGGTGAGGATCACTCACTGTGTAACTGTACAGAGTCACTGTTTATTCAGGATGAGGGTCACTAATTGTGTAACTGTACAGAGTCACTGTTTATTCAGGGTGAGGGTCACTCACTGTGTAACTGTACAAAGTCACTGTTCATTCAGGGTGAGGATCACTGACTGTGTAACTGTACAGAGTCACTGTTTATTCAGGTTCAGGGTCACTAACTGTGTAACTGTACAGAGACACTGTTTATTCAGGGTGAGGATCACTCACTGTGTAACTGTACAGAGTCACTGTTTATTCAGGATGAGGGTCACTAATTGTGTAACTGTGCAGAGTCACTGTTTATTCAGGGTGAGGGTCACTCACTGTGTAACTGTACAGAGTCACTGTTTATTCAGGATGAGGGTCACTAATTGTGTAACTGTACAGAGTCACTGTTTATTCAGGGTGAGGGTCACTCACTGTGTAACTGTACAGAGTCACTGTTTATTCAGGTTCAGGGTCACTAACTGTGTAACTGTACAGAGACACTGTTTATTCAGGGTGAGGATCACTCACTGTGTAACTGTACAGAGTCACTGTTTATTCAGGATGAGGGTCACTAATTGTGTAACTGTGCAGAGTCACTGTTTATTCAGGATGAGGGTCACTAATTGTGTAACTGTGCAGAGTCACTGTTTATTCAGGGTGAGGATCACTCACTGTGTAACTGTACAGAGTCACTGTTTATTCAAGGTGAGGGTCACTCACTGTGTAACTGTACAGAGTCACTGTTTATTCAGGGTGAGGATCACTCACTCTGTAACTGTACAGAGTCACTGTTTATTCAGGGTGAGGGTCACTCAATGTGTAACTGTACAGAGACACTGTTTATTCAGGGTGAGGATCACTAACTGTGTAACTGTACAGAGTCACTGTTTATTCAGGGTGAGGGTCACTCAATGTGTAACTGTACAGAGACACTGTTTATTCAGGGTGAGGATCACTAACTGTGTAACTGTACAGAGTCACTGTTTATTCAGGGTGAGGATCACTCACTCTGTAACTGTACAGAGTCACTGTTTATTCAGGGTGAGGATCACTCACTGTGTAACTGTACAGAGTCACTGCTTATTCAGGGTGAGGATCACTAACTGTGTAACTGTACAGAGTCACTGTTTATTCAGGGTGAGGATCACTCACTCTGTAACTGTACAGAGACACTGTTTATTCAGGGTGAGGATCACTAACTGTGTAACTGTACAGAGTCACTGTTTATTCAGGGTGAGGATCACTCACTGTGTAACTGTACAGAGTCACTGTTTATTCAGGATGAGGGTCACTAATTGTGTAACTGTGCAGAGTCACTGTTTATTCAGGGTGAGGGTCACTCACTGTGTAACTGTACAGAGTGACTGTTTATTCAGGGTGAGGATCACTCACTGTGTAACTGTACAGAGTCACTGTTTATTCAGGATGAGGGTCACTAATTGTGTAACTGTACAGAGTCACTGTTTATTCAGGGTGAGGGTCACTCACTGTGTAACTGTACAGAGTCACTGTTCATTCAGGGTGAGGATCACTGACTGTGTAACTGTACAGAGTCACTGTTTATTCAGGGTGAGGGTCACTAATTGTGTAACTGTATAGAGTGACTGTTCATTCAAGGTGAGGGTCACTCACTGTGTAACTGTGCAGAGTCACTGTTTATTCAGGGTGAGGATCACTCACTGTGTAACTGTACAGAGTGACTGTTTATTTAGGGTGAGGGTCACTCAATGTATAATTGTACAGAGACACTGTTTATTCAGGGTGAGGATCACTAACTGTGTAACTGTACAGAGTCACTGCTTATTCAGGGTGAGGGTCACTAATTGTGTAACTGTACAGAGTCACTGTTCATTCAGGGTGAGGGTCACTCAATGTGTAACTGTACAGAGACACTGTTTATTCAGGGTGAGGATCACTCACTCTGTAACTGTACAGAGTCACTGTTTATTCAGGGTGAGGGTCACTCAATGTGTAACTGTACAGAGACACTGTTTATTCAGGGTGAGGATCACTAACTGTGTAACTGTACAGAGTCACTGTTTATTCAGGGTGAGGGTCACTCACTGTGCAACTGTACAGAGTGACTGTTTATTCAGGGTGAGGTTCACTCACTGTGTAACTGTACAGAGTCACTGTTTATTCAGGATGAGGGTCACTAATTGTGTAACTGGACAGAGTCACTGTTTATTCAGGGTGAGGATCACTGACTGTGTAACTGTACAGAGTCACTGTTTATTCAGGGTGAGGGTCACTAATTGTGTAACTGTATAGAGTGACTGTTCATTCAAGGTGAGGGTCACTCACTGTGTAACTGTACAGAGTCACTGTTTATTCAGGGTGAGGATCACTCACTGTGTAACTGTACAGAGTGACTGTTTATTCAGGGTGAGGGTCACTCAATGTATAATTGTACAGAGACACTGTTTATTCAGGGTGAGGATCACTAACTGTGTAACTGTACAGAGTCACTGCTTATTCAGGGTGAGGGTCACTAATTGTGTAACTGTACAGAGTCACTGTTCATTCAGGGGGAGGGTCACTCAATGTGTAACTGTACAGAGACACTGTTTATTCAGGGTGAGGATCACTCACTCTGTAACTGTACAGAGTCACTGTTTATTCAGGGTGAGGGTCACTCAATGTGTAACTGTACAGAGACACTGTTTATTCAGGGTGAGGATCACTAACTGTGTAACTGTACAGAGTCACTGTTTATTCAGGGTGAGGGTCACTCACTGTGTAACTGTACAGAGTCACTGTTTATTCAGGGTGAGGGTCACTCACTCTGTAACTGTACAGAGTGACTGTTTATTCAGGGTGAGGTTCACTCACTGTGTAACTGTACAGAGTCACTGTTTATTCAGGATGAGGGTCACTAATTGTGTAACTGGACAGAGTCACTGTTTATTCAGGGTGAGGGTCACTCACTGTGTAACTGTACAGAGTCACTGTTCATTCAGGGTGAGGATCACTCACTGTGTAACTGTACAGAGTCACTGTTTATTCAGGGTGAGGATCACTCACTGTGTAACTGTACAGAGTCACTGTTTATTCAGGGTGAGGGTCACTAATTGTGTAACTGTACAGAGTCACTGTTTATTCAGGGTGAGGATCACTCACTGTGTAACTGTACAGAGTGACTGTTTATTCAAGGTGAGGGTCACTCACTGTGTAACTGTACAGTCACTGTTTATTCAGGTTAAGGGTCACTAACTGTGTAACTGTACAGAGACACTGTTTATTCAGGGTGAGGATCACTCACTGTGTAACTGTACAGAGTGACTGTTTATTCAGGGTGAGGGTCACTCAATGTGTAACTGTGCAGAGTCACTGTTTATTTAGGGTGAGGGTCACTCACTGTGTAACTGTACAGAGTGACTGTTTATTCAGGGTGAGGATCACTCACTGTGTAACTGTACAGAGTCACTGTTTATTCAGGATGAGGGTCACTAACTGTGTAACTGTACAGAGTCACTGTTTATTCAGGGTGAGGGTCACTCACTGTGTAACTGTACAGAGTGACTGTTTATTCAGGGTGAGGGTCACTCAATGTGTAACTGTGCAGAGTCACTGTTTATTTAGGGTGAGGGTCACTCACTGTGTAACTGTACAGAGTGACTGTTTATTCAGGGTGAGGATCACTCACTGTGTAACTGTACAGAGTCACTGTTTATTCAGGATGAGGGTCACTAATTGTGTAACTGTACAGAGTGACTGTTTATTCAGGGTGAGGGTCACTCAATGTATAATTGTACAGAGACACTGTTTATTCAGGGTGAGGATCACTAACTGTGTAACTGTACAGAGTCACTGCTTATTCAGGGTGAGGGTCACTAATTGTGTAACTGTACAGAGTCACTGTTTATTCAGGGTGAGGGTCACTCACTGTGTAACTGTACAGAGTCACTGTTTATTCAGGATGAGGGTCACTAATTGTGTAACTGTACAGAGTCACTGTTTATTCAGGGTGAGGGTCACTCACTGTGTAACTGTACACAGTCACTGTTCATTCAGGGTGAGGATCACTCACTGTGTAACTGTACAGAGTCACTGTTTATTCAGGGTGAGGGTCACTAATTGTGTAACTGTATAGAGTGACTGTTTATTCAAGGTGAGGGTCACTCACTGTGTAACTGTACAGAGTCACTGTTTATTCAGGTTAAGGGTCACTAACTGTGTAACTGTACAGAGACACTGTTTATTCAGGGTGAGGATCACTCACTGTGTAACTGTACAGAGTCACTGTTTATTCAGGATGAGGGTCACTAATTGTGTAACTGTGCAGAGTCACTGTTTATTCAGGGTGAGGGTCACTCACTGTGTAACTGTACAGAGTGACTGTTTATTCAGGGTGAGGATCACTCACTGTGTAACTGTACAGAGTCACTGTTTATTCAGGATGAGGGTCACTAATTGTGTAACTGTACAGAGTCACTGTTTATTCAGGGTGAGGGTCACTCACTGTGTAACTGTACAAAGTCACTGTTCATTCAGGGTGAGGATCACTGACTGTGTAACTGTACAGAGTCACTGTTTATTCAGGTTCAGGGTCACTAACTGTGTAACTGTACAGAGACACTGTTTATTCAGGGTGAGGATCACTCACTGTGTAACTGTACAGAGTCACTGTTTATTCAGGATGAGGGTCACTAATTGTGTAACTGTGCAGAGTCACTGTTTATTCAGGGTGAGGGTCACTCACCGTGTAACTGTACAGAGTCACTGTTTATTCAGGATGAGGGTCACTAATTGTGTAACTGTACAGAGTCACTGTTTATTCAGGGTGAGGGTCACTCACTGTGTAACTGTACAGAGTCACTGTTTATTCAGGTTCAGGGTCACTAACTGTGTAACTGTACAGAGACACTGTTTATTCAGGGTGAGGATCACTCACTGTGTAACTGTACAGAGTCACTGTTTATTCAGGATGAGGGTCACTAATTGTGTAACTGTGCAGAGTCACTGTTTATTCAGGATGAGGGTCACTAATTGTGTAACTGTGCAGAGTCACTGTTTATTCAGGGTGAGGATCACTCACTGTGTAACTGTACAGAGTCACTGTTTATTCAAGGTGAGGGTCACTCACTGTGTAACTGTACAGAGTCACTGTTTATTCAGGGTGAGGATCACTCACTCTGTAACTGTACAGAGTCACTGTTTATTCAGGGTGAGGGTCACTCAATGTGTAACTGTACAGAGACACTGTTTATTCAGGGTGAGGATCACTAACTGTGTAACTGTACAGAGTCACTGTTTATTCAGGGTGAGGGTCACTCAATGTGTAACTGTACAGAGACACTGTTTATTCAGGGTGAGGATCACTAACTGTGTAACTGTACAGAGTCACTGTTTATTCAGGGTGAGGATCACTCACTCTGTAACTGTACAGAGTCACTGTTTATTCAGGGTGAGGATCACTCACTGTGTAACTGTACAGAGTCACTGCTTATTCAGGGTGAGGATCACTAACTGTGTAACTGTACAGAGTCACTGTTTATTCAGGGTGAGGATCACTCACTCTGTAACTGTACAGAGACACTGTTTATTCAGGGTGAGGATCACTAACTGTGTAACTGTACAGAGTCACTGTTTATTCAGGGTGAGGATCACTCACTGTGTAACTGTACAGAGTCACTGTTTATTCAGGATGAGGGTCACTAATTGTGTAACTGTGCAGAGTCACTGTTTATTCAGGGTGAGGGTCACTCACTGTGTAACTGTACAGAGTGACTGTTTATTCAGGGTGAGGATCACTCACTGTGTAACTGTACAGAGTCACTGTTTATTCAGGATGAGGGTCACTAATTGTGTAACTGTACAGAGTCACTGTTTATTCAGGGTGAGGGTCACTCACTGTGTAACTGTACAGAGTCACTGTTCATTCAGGGTGAGGATCACTGACTGTGTAACTGTACAGAGTCACTGTTTATTCAGGGTGAGGGTCACTAATTGTGTAACTGTATAGAGTGACTGTTCATTCAAGGTGAGGGTCACTCACTGTGTAACTGTGCAGAGTCACTGTTTATTCAGGGTGAGGATCACTCACTGTGTAACTGTACAGAGTGACTGTTTATTTAGGGTGAGGGTCACTCAATGTATAATTGTACAGAGACACTGTTTATTCAGGGTGAGGATCACTAACTGTGTAACTGTACAGAGTCACTGCTTATTCAGGGTGAGGGTCACTAATTGTGTAACTGTACAGAGTCACTGTTCATTCAGGGTGAGGGTCACTCAATGTGTAACTGTACAGAGACACTGTTTATTCAGGGTGAGGATCACTCACTCTGTAACTGTACAGAGTCACTGTTTATTCAGGGTGAGGGTCACTCAATGTGTAACTGTACAGAGACACTGTTTATTCAGGGTGAGGATCACTAACTGTGTAACTGTACAGAGTCACTGTTTATTCAGGGTGAGGGTCACTCACTGTGCAACTGTACAGAGTGACTGTTTATTCAGGGTGAGGTTCACTCACTGTGTAACTGTACAGAGTCACTGTTTATTCAGGATGAGGGTCACTAATTGTGTAACTGGACAGAGTCACTGTTTATTCAGGGTGAGGATCACTGACTGTGTAACTGTACAGAGTCACTGTTTATTCAGGGTGAGGGTCACTAATTGTGTAACTGTATAGAGTGACTGTTCATTCAAGGTGAGGGTCACTCACTGTGTAACTGTACAGAGTCACTGTTTATTCAGGGTGAGGATCACTCACTGTGTAACTGTACAGAGTGACTGTTTATTCAGGGTGAGGGTCACTCAATGTATAATTGTACAGAGACACTGTTTATTCAGGGTGAGGATCACTAACTGTGTAACTGTACAGAGTCACTGCTTATTCAGGGTGAGGGTCACTAATTGTGTAACTGTACAGAGTCACTGTTCATTCAGGGGGAGGGTCACTCAATGTGTAACTGTACAGAGACACTGTTTATTCAGGGTGAGGATCACTCACTCTGTAACTGTACAGAGTCACTGTTTATTCAGGGTGAGGGTCACTCAATGTGTAACTGTACAGAGACACTGTTTATTCAGGGTGAGGATCACTAACTGTGTAACTGTACAGAGTCACTGTTTATTCAGGGTGAGGGTCACTCACTGTGTAACTGTACAGAGTCACTGTTTATTCAGGGTGAGGGTCACTCACTCTGTAACTGTACAGAGTGACTGTTTATTCAGGGTGAGGTTCACTCACTGTGTAACTGTACAGAGTCACTGTTTATTCAGGATGAGGGTCACTAATTGTGTAACTGGACAGAGTCACTGTTTATTCAGGGTGAGGGTCACTCACTGTGTAACTGTACAGAGTCACTGTTCATTCAGGGTGAGGATCACTCACTGTGTAACTGTACAGAGTCACTGTTTATTCAGGGTGAGGATCACTCACTGTGTAACTGTACAGAGTCACTGTTTATTCAGGGTGAGGGTCACTAATTGTGTAACTGTACAGAGTCACTGTTTATTCAGGGTGAGGATCACTCACTGTGTAACTGTACAGAGTGACTGTTTATTCAAGGTGAGGGTCACTCACTGTGTAACTGTACAGTCACTGTTTATTCAGGTTAAGGGTCACTAACTGTGTAACTGTACAGAGACACTGTTTATTCAGGGTGAGGATCACTCACTGTGTAACTGTACAGAGTGACTGTTTATTCAGGGTGAGGGTCACTCAATGTGTAACTGTGCAGAGTCACTGTTTATTTAGGGTGAGGGTCACTCACTGTGTAACTGTACAGAGTGACTGTTTATTCAGGGTGAGGATCACTCACTGTGTAACTGTACAGAGTCACTGTTTATTCAGGATGAGGGTCACTAACTGTGTAACTGTACAGAGTCACTGTTTATTCAGGGTGAGGGTCACTCACTGTGTAACTGTACAGAGTGACTGTTTATTCAGGGTGAGGGTCACTCAATGTGTAACTGTGCAGAGTCACTGTTTATTTAGGGTGAGGGTCACTCACTGTGTAACTGTACAGAGTGACTGTTTATTCAGGGTGAGGATCACTCACTGTGTAACTGTACAGAGTCACTGTTTATTCAGGATGAGGGTCACTAATTGTGTAACTGTACAGAGTCACTGTTTATTCAGGGTGAGGGTCACTCACTGTGTAACTGTACAGAGTCACTGTTCATTCAGGGTGAGGATCACTGACTGTGTAACTGTACAGAGTCACTGTTTATTCAGGGTGAGGGTCACTAATTGTGTAACTGTATAGAGTGACTGTTTATTCAGGGTGAGGGTCACTCAATGTGTAACTGTGCAGAGTCACTGTTTATTTAGGGTTGCCTTTGTCGGTGGGAGAGGTCATTGCACCTCACTGGACAGCTACCGCCCGCCTCAAACCGGGCAGCCCCCGGTCAATAAGGTTCTGTCCCGCCACAGTCTGCCTGCTTCAATGGGTGCTTGGAGCTCAGGGTCATTGCCCGAAAGGTGGACTGATACACCGCACCAAACAACATGAAAAAAGGAAAGAAGGTACCAGCCCTTCGCTTTGCAAGCTGGAACGTCAGAACTATGTGTCCTGGCCTGTCGGAAGACCTTACACAAATCAACGATTCTCGGAAGACCGCCATCATTAACAACGAGCTCAGTAGACTCAATGTGGACATTGCAGCACTTCAGGAGACTCGCCTCCCCGCGAGTGGCTCTCTAGCAGAGCAAGACTACACCTTCTTCTGGCAGGGCAGGGATCCTGAAGAACCAAGACAACATGGAGTGGGCTTCGCCATCAGAAACTCCTTGCTCAGCATGATAGAGCCTCCCTCAAATGGCTCGGAACGCATACTGTCCATCCGACTGCTCACCACCTCTGGTCCAGTACACCTACTCAGCATCTATGCTCCAACACTCTGTTCCGCACCTGAAGCTAAAGACCAGTTCTATGAACAACTCCATAACATCATTAGCAGCATCCCCAACACCGAACACCTATTCCTGCTGGGGGACTTTAATGCCAGGGTTGGGGCCGACCATGACTCATGGCCCTCCTGCCTTGGGCGCTATGGCGTTGGAAGGATGAATGAGAACGGGCAGAGACTGCTTGAGTTGTGTACCTATCATAACCTCTGCATCACCAACTCGTTCTTTCACACTAAACCCTGTCACCAGGTTTCATGGAGGCACCCAAGATCACGTCGTTGGCACCAGCTAGACCTCATTGTCACAAGGCGAGCCGCCTTAAACAGTGTTCAAATCACACGCAGCTTCCACAGTGCGGACTGCGACACCGACCACTCCCTGGTGTGCAGCAAGGTTAGACTCAGACCAAAGAAGTTGCATCATTCCAAGCAGAAGGGCCACCCGCGCATCAACACGAGCAGAATTTCTCACCCACAGCTGTTACAAAAATTTCTAAATTCACTTGTAACAGCCCTTCAAAACACTCCCACAGGGGATGCTGAGACCAAGTGGGCCCACATCAGAGACGCCATCTATGAGTCAGCTTTGACCACCTACGGCAAAAGTGCGAAGAGAAATGCAGACTGGTTTCAATCTCATAATGAAGAGCTGGAACCTGTCATAGCCGCTAAGCGCATTGCACTTTTGAACTACAAGAAAGCCCCCAGCGATTTAACATCCGCAGCACTTAAAGCAGCCAGAAGTACTGCACAAAGAACAGCTAGGCGTTGCGCAAACGACTACTGGCAACACCTATGCAGTCATATTCAGCTGGCCTCAGACACCGGAAACATCAGAGGAATGTATGATGGCATGAAGAGAGCTCTTGGGCCAACCATCAAGAAGATCACCCCCCTCAAATCTAAATCGGGGGACATAATCACTGACCAACGCAAACAGATGGACCGCTGGGTTGAGCACTACCTAGAACTGTACTCCAGGGTGAATGCTGTCACTGAGACTGCCCTCAATGCAGCCCAGCCTCTACCAGTCATGGATGAGCTGGACATACAGCCAACCAAATCGGAACTCAGTGATGCCATTGATTCCCTAGCCAGCGGAAAAGCCCCTGGGAAGGACAGCATTACCCCTGAAATAATCAAGAGTGCCA
The DNA here is from genome assembly GCF_036365525.1 of Heterodontus francisci. Classification (NCBI taxonomy): domain Eukaryota; kingdom Metazoa; phylum Chordata; class Chondrichthyes; order Heterodontiformes; family Heterodontidae; genus Heterodontus; species Heterodontus francisci. The sequence continues at coordinate 637,914 of NC_090410.1, forward strand.
AGCCTGCTATACTCTCAGCACTACATGAACTGCTATGCCTGTGCTGGGACGAGGGAGCAGTACCCCAGGACATGCGCGATGCCAACATCATCACCCTCTATAAAAACAAAGGTGACCGCGGTGACTGCAACAACTACCGTGGAATCTCCCTGCTCAGCATAGTGGGGAAAGTCTTTGCTCGAGTCGCTCTGAACAGGCTCCAGAAGCTGGCCGAGCGCGTCTACCCTGAGGCACAGTGTGGCTTTCGTGCAGAGAGATCGACTATTGACATGCTGTTCTCCCTTCGTCAGATACAGGAGAAATGCCGTGAACAACAGATGCCCCTCTACATTGCTTTCATTGATCTCACCAAAGCCTTTGACCTCGTCAGCAGACGTGGTCTCTTCAGACTACTAGAAAAGATCGGATGTCCACCAAAGCTACTAAGTATCATCACCTCATTCCATGACAATATGAAAGGCACAATTCAACATGGTGGCTCCTCATCAGAGCCCTTTCCTATCCTGAGTGGTGTGAAACAGGGCTGTGTTCTCGCACCCACACTTTTTGGGATTTTCTTCTCCCTGCTGCTTTCACATGCGTTCAAATCCTCTGAAGAAGGAATTTTCCTCCACACAAGATCAGGGGGCAGGTTGTTCAACCTTGCCCGTCTAAGAGCGAAGTCCAAAGTACGGAAAGTGCTCATCAGAGAACTCCTCTTTGCTGACGATGCTGCTTTAACATCTCACACTGAAGAATGCCTGCAGAGTCTCATCGACAGGTTTGCGTCTGCCTGCAATGAATTTGGCCTAACCATCAGCCTCAAGAAAACGAACATCATGGGGCAGGATGTCAGAAATGCTCCATCCATCAATATTGGCGACCACGCTCTGGAAGTGGTTCAAGAGTTCACCTACCTAGGCTCAACTATCACCAGTAACCTGTCTCTAGATGCAGAAATGAACAAGCGCATGGGTAAGGCTTCCACTGCTATGTTCAGACTGGCCAAGAGAGTGTGGGAAAATGGCGCACTGACACGGAACACAAAAGTCCGAGTGTATCAGGCCTGTGTCCTCAGTACCTTGCTCTACGGCAGCGAGGCCTGGACAACGTATGCCAGCCAAGAGCGACGTCTCAATTCATTCCATCTTCGCTGCCTTCGGAGAATACTTGGCATCAGGTGGCAGGACTATATCTCCAACACAGAAGTCCTTGAAGCGGCCAACATCCCCAGCTTATACACACTACTGAGTCAGCGGCGCTTGAGGTGGCTTGGCCATGTGAGCCGCATGGAAGATGGCAGGATCCCCAAAGACACATTGTACAGCGAGCTCGCCACTGGTATCAGACCCACCGGCCGTCCATGTCTCCGTTATAAAGACGTCTGCAAACGCGACATGAAATCGTGTGACATTGATCACAAGTCGTGGGAGTCAGTTGCCAGCATTCGCCAGAGCTGGCGGGCAGCCATAAAGACAGGGCTAAATTGTGGCGAGTCGAAGAGACTTAGTAGTTGGCAGGAAAAAAGACAGAGGCGCAAGGGGAGAGCCAACTGTGCAACAGCCCCAACAAACAAATTTCTCTGCAGCACCTGTGGAAGAGCCTGTCACTCCAGAATTGGCCTTTATAGCCACTCCAGGCGCTGCTTCACAAACCACTGACCACCTCCAGGCGCGTATCCATTGTCTCTCGAGATAAGGAGGCCCAAAAGAAAGATAGAGTGACTGTTTATTCAAGGTGAGGGTCACTCACTGTGTAACTGTACAGAGTCACTGTTTATTCAGGGTGAGGATCACTCACTGTGTAACTGTACAGAGTCACTGTTTATTCAGGGTGAGGGTCACTCACTGTGTAACTGTACAGAGTGACTGTTTATTCAGGGTGAGGGTCACTCAATGTATAATTGTACAGAGACACTGTTTATTCAGGGTGAGGATCACTAACTGTGTAACTGTACAGAGTCACTGCTTATTCAGGGTGAGGGTCACTAATTGTGTAACTGTACAGAGTCACTGTTTATTCAGGGTGAGGGTCACTCACTGTGTAACTGTACACAGTCACTGTTCATTCAGGGTGAGGATCACTCACTGTGTAACTGTACAGAGTCACTGTTTATTCAGGGTGAGGGTCACTAATTGTGTAACTGTATAGAGTGACTGTTTATTCAAGGTGAGGGTCACTCACTGTGTAACTGTACAGAGTCACTGTTTATTCAGGTTAAGGGTCACTAACTGTGTAACTGTACAGAGACACTGTTTATTCAGGGTGAGGATCACTCACTGTGTAACTGTACAGAGTCACTGTTTATTCAGGATGAGGGTCACTAATTGTGTAACTGTGCAGAGTCACTGTTTATTCAGGGTGAGGGTCACTCACTGTGTAACTGTACAGAGTGACTGTTTATTCAGGGTGAGGATCACTCACTGTGTAACTGTACAGAGTCACTGTTTATTCAGGATGAGGGTCACTAATTGTGTAACTGTACAGAGTCACTGTTTATTCAGGGTGAGGGTCACTCACTGTGTAACTGTACAAAGTCACTGTTCATTCAGGGTGAGGATCACTGACTGTGTAACTGTACAGAGTCACTGTTTATTCAGGTTCAGGGTCACTAACTGTGTAACTGTACAGAGACACTGTTTATTCAGGGTGAGGATCACTCACTGTGTAACTGTACAGAGTCACTGTTTATTCAGGATGAGGGTCACTAATTGTGTAACTGTGCAGAGTCACTGTTTATTCAGGGTGAGGGTCACTCACTGTGTAACTGTACAGAGTGACTGTTTATTCAGGGTGAGGATCACTCACTGTGTAACTGTACAGAGTCACTGTTTATTCAGGATGAGGGTCACTAATTGTGTAACTGTACAGAGTCACTGTTTATTCAGGGTGAGGGTCACTCACTGTGTAACTGTACAGAGTCACTGTTCATTCAGGGTGAGGATCACTGACTGTGTAACTGTACAGAGTCACTGTTTATTCAGGGTGAGGGTCACTAATTGTGTAACTGTATAGAGTGACTGTTCATTCAAGGTGAGGGTCACTCACTGTGTAACTGTACAGAGTCACTGTTTATTCAGGGTGAGGATCACTCACTGTGTAACTGTACAGAGTGACTGTTTATTCAGGGTGAGGGTCACTCAATGTATATTTGTACAGAGACACTGTTTATTCAGGGTGAGGATCACTAACTGTGTAACTGTACAGAGTCACTGCTTATTCAGGGTGAGGGTCACTAATTGTGTAACTGTACAGAGTCACTGTTCATTCAGGGGGAGGGTCACTCAATGTGTAACTGTACAGAGACACTGTTTATTCAGGGTGAGGATCACTCACTCTGTAACTGTACAGAGTCACTGTTTATTCAGGGTGAGGGTCACTCAATGTGTAACTGTACAGAGACACTGTTTATTCAGGGTGAGGATCACTAACTGTGTAACTGTACAGAGTCACTGTTTATTCAGGGTGAGGGTCACTCACTGTGTAACTGTACAGAGTCACTGTTTATTCAGGGTGAGGGTCACTCACTCTGTAACTGTACAGAGTGACTGTTTATTCAGGGTGAGGTTCACTCACTGTGTAACTGTACAGAGTCACTGTTTATTCAGGATGAGGGTCACTAATTGTGTAACTGGACAGAGTCACTGTTTATTCAGGGTGAGGGTCACTCACTGTGTAACTGTACAGAGTCACTGTTCATTCAGGGTGAGGATCACTCACTGTGTAACTGTACAGAGTCACTGTTTATTCAGGGTGAGGATCACTCACTGTGTAACTGTACAGAGTCACTGTTTATTCAGGGTGAGGGTCACTAATTGTGTAACTGTACAGAGTCACTGTTTATTCAGGGTGAGGATCACTCACTGTGTAACTGTACAGAGTGACTGTTTATTCAAGGTGAGGGTCACTCACTGTGTAACTGTACAGTCACTGTTTATTCAGGTTAAGGGTCACTAACTGTGTAACTGTACAGAGACACTGTTTATTCAGGGTGAGGATCACTCACTGTGTAACTGTACAGAGTCACTGTTTATTCAGGGTGAGGGTCACTCAATGTGTAACTGTGCAGAGTCACTGTTTATTTAGGGTGAGGGTCACTCACTGTGTAACTGTACAGAGTGACTGTTTATTCAGGGTGAGGATCACTCACTGTGTAACTGTACAGAGTCACTGTTTATTCAGGATGAGGGTCACTAATTGTGTAACTGTACAGAGTCACTGTTTATTCAGGGTGAGGGTCACTCACTGTGTAACTGTACAGAGTCACTGTTCATTCAGGGTGAGGATCACTGACTGTGTAACTGTACAGAGTCACTGTTTATTCAGGGTGAGGGTCACTAATTGTGTAACTGTATAGAGTGACTGTTTATTCAAGGTGAGGGTCACTCACTGTGTAACTGTACAGAGTCACTGTTTATTCAGGGTGAGGATCACTCACTGTGTAACTGTACAGAGTCACTGTTTATTCAGGGTGAGGGTCACTCACTGTGTAACTGTACAGAGTGACTGTTTATTCAGGGTGAGGGTCACTCAATGTATAATTGTACAGAGACACTGTTTATTCAGGGTGAGGATCACTAACTGTGTAACTGTACAGAGTCACTGCTTATTCAGGGTGAGGGTCACTAATTGTGTAACTGTACAGAGTCACTGTTTATTCAGGGTGAGGGTCACTCACTGTGTAACTGTACAGAGTCACTGTTTATTCAGGATGAGGGTCACTAATTGTGTAACTGTACAGAGTCACTGTTTATTCAGGGTGAGGGTCACTCACTGTGTAACTGTACACAGTCACTGTTCATTCAGGGTGAGGATCACTCACTGTGTAACTGTACAGAGTCACTGTTTATTCAGGGTGAGGGTCACTAATTGTGTAACTGTATAGAGTGACTGTTTATTCAAGGTGAGGGTCACTCACTGTGTAACTGTACAGAGTCACTGTTTATTCAGGTTAAGGGTCACTAACTGTGTAACTGTACAGAGACACTGTTTATTCAGGGTGAGGATCACTCACTGTGTAACTGTACAGAGTCACTGTTTATTCAGGATGAGGGTCACTAATTGTGTAACTGTGCAGAGTCACTGTTTATTCAGGGTGAGGGTCACTCACTGTGTAACTGTACAGAGTGACTGTTTATTCAGGGTGAGGATCACTCACTGTGTAACTGTACAGAGTCACTGTTTATTCAGGATGAGGGTCACTAATTGTGTAACTGTACAGAGTCACTGTTTATTCAGGGTGAGGGTCACTCACTGTGTAACTGTACAAAGTCACTGTTCATTCAGGGTGAGGATCACTGACTGTGTAACTGTACAGAGTCACTGTTTATTCAGGTTCAGGGTCACTAACTGTGTAACTGTACAGAGACACTGTTTATTCAGGGTGAGGATCACTCACTGTGTAACTGTACAGAGTCACTGTTTATTCAGGATGAGGGTCACTAATTGTGTAACTGTGCAGAGTCACTGTTTATTCAGGGTGAGGGTCACTCACTGTGTAACTGTACAGAGTGACTGTTTATTCAGGGTGAGGATCACTCACTGTGTAACTGTACAGAGTCACTGTTTATTCAGGATGAGGGTCACTAATTGTGTAACTGTACAGAGTCACTGTTTATTCAGGGTGAGGGTCACTCACTGTGTAACTGTACAAAGTCACTGTTCATTCAGGGTGAGGATCACTGACTGTGTAACTGTACAGAGTCACTGTTTATTCAGGTTCAGGGTCACTAACTGTGTAACTGTACAGAGACACTGTTTATTCAGGGTGAGGATCACTCACTGTGTAACTGTACAGAGTCACTGTTTATTCAGGATGAGGGTCACTAATTGTGTAACTGTGCAGAGTCACTGTTTATTCAGGGTGAGGGTCACTCACTGTGTAACTGTACAGAGTGACTGTTTATTCAGGGTGAGGATCACTCACTGTGTAACTGTACAGAGTCACTGTTTATTCAGGATGAGGGTCACTAATTGTGTAACTGTACAGAGTCACTGTTTATTCAGGGTGTGGGTCACTCACTGTGTAACTGTACAGAGTCACTGTTCATTCAGGGTGAGGATCACTGACTGTGTAACTGTACAGAGTCACTGTTTATTCAGGGTGAGGGTCACTAATTGTGTAACTGTATAGAGTGACTGTTCATTCAAGGTGAGGGTCACTCACTGTGTAACTGTACAGAGTCACTGTTTATTCAGGGTGAGGATCACTCACTGTGTAACTGTACAGAGTGACTGTTTATTCAGGGTGAGGGTCACTCAATGTATAATTGTACAGAGACACTGTTTATTCAGGGTGAGGATCACTAACTGTGTAACTGTACAGAGTCACTGCTTATTCAGGGTGAGGGTCACTAATTGTGTAACTGTACAGAGTCACTGTTCATTCAGGGGGAGGGTCACTCAATGTGTAACTGTACAGAGACACTGTTTATTCAGGGTGAGGATCACTCACTCTGTAACTGTACAGAGTCACTGTTTATTCAGGGTGAGGGTCACTCAATGTGTAACTGTACAGAGACACTGTTTATTCAGGGTGAGGATCACTAACTGTGTAACTGTACAGAGTCACTGTTTATTCAGGGTGAGGGTCACTCACTGTGTAACTGTACAGAGTCACTGTTTATTCAGGGTGAGGGTCACTCACTCTGTAACTGTACAGAGTGACTGTTTATTCAGGGTGAGGTTCACTCACTGTGTAACTGTACAGAGTCACTGTTTATTCAGGATGAGGGTCACTAATTGTGTAACTGGACAGAGTCACTGTTTATTCAGGGTGAGGGTCACTCACTGTGTAACTGTACAGAGTCACTGTTCATTCAGGGTGAGGATCACTCACTGTGTAACTGTACAGAGTCACTGTTTATTCAGGGTGAGGATCACTCACTGTGTAACTGTACAGAGTCACTGTTTTTTCAGGGTGAGGGTCACTAATTGTGTAACTGTACAGAGTCACTGTTTATTCAGGGTGAGGATCACTCACTGTGTAACTGTACAGAGTGACTGTTTATTCAAGGTGAGGGTCACTCACTGTGTAACTGTACAGTCACTGTTTATTCAGGTTAAGGGTCACTAACTGTGTAACTGTACAGAGACACTGTTTATTCAGGGTGAGGATCACTCACTGTCTAACTGTACAGAGTCACTGTTTATTCAGGGTGAGGGTCACTCAATGTGTAACTGTGCAGAGTCACTGTTTATTTAGGGTGAGGGTCACTCACTGTGTAACTGTACAGAGTGACTGTTTATTCAGGGTGAGGATCACTCACTGTGTAACTGTACAGAGTCACTGTTTATTCAGGATGAGGGTCACTAATTGTGTAACTGTACAGAGTCACTGTTTATTCAGGGTGAGGGTCACTCACTGTGTAACTGTACAGAGTCACTGTTCATTCAGGGTGAGGATCACTGACTGTGTAACTGTACAGAGTCACTGTTTATTCAGGGTGAGGGTCACTAATTGTGTAACTGTATAGAGTGACTGTTTATTCAAGGTGAGGGTCACTCACTGTGTAACTGTACAGAGTCACTGTTTATTCAGGGTGAGGATCACTCACTGTGTAACTGTACAGAGTCACTGTTTATTCAGGGTGAGGGTCACTCACTGTGTAACTGTACAGAGTGACTGTTTATTCAGGGTGAGGGTCACTCAATGTATAATTGTACAGAGACACTGTTTATTCAGGGTGAGGATCACTAACTGTGTAACTGTACAGAGTCACTGTTTATTCAGGGTGAGGGTCACTAATTGTGTAACTGTACAGAGTCACTGTTTATTCAGGGTGAGGGTCACTCACTGTGTAACTGTACAGAGTCACTGCTTATTCAGGGTGAGGGTCACTAATTGTGTAACTGTACAGAGTCACTGTTTATTCAGGGTGAGGGTCACTCACTGTGTAACTGTACAGAGTCACTGTTTATTCAGGATGAGGGTCACTAATTGTGTAACTGTACAGAGTCACTGTTTATTCAGGGTGAGGGTCACTCACTGTGTAACTGTACACAGTCACTGTTCATTCAGGGTGAGGATCACTCACTGTGTAACTGTACAGAGTCACTGTTTATTCAGGGTGAGGGTCACTAATTGTGTAACTGTATAGAGTGACTGTTTATTCAAGGTGAGGGTCACTCACTGTGTAACTGTACAGAGTCACTGTTTATTCAGGTTAAGGGTCACTAACTGTGTAACTGTACAGAGACACTGTTTATTCAGGGTGAGGATCACTCACTGTGTAACTGTTGAGAGTCACTGTTTATTCAGGATGAGGGTCACTAATTGTGTAACTGTGCAGAGTCACTGTTTATTCAGGGTGAGGGTCACTCACTGTGTAACTGTACAGAGTGACTGTTTATTCAGGGTGAGGATCACTCACTGTGTAACTGTACAGAGTCACTGTTTATTCAGGATGAGGGTCACTAATTGTGTAACTGTACAGAGTCACTGTTTATTCAGGGTGAGGGTCACTCACTGTGTAACTGTACAAAGTCACTGTTCATTCAGGGTGAGGATCACTGACTGTGTAACTGTACAGAGTCACTGTTTATTCAGGTTCAGGGTCACTAACTGTGTAACTGTACAGAGACACTGTTTATTCAGGGTGAGGATCACTCACTGTGTAACTGTACAGAGTCACTGTTTATTCAGGATGAGGGTCACTAATTGTGTAACTGTGCAGAGTCACTGTTTATTCAGGGTGAGGGTCACTCACTGTGTAACTGTACAGAGTGACTGTTTATTCAGGGTGAGGATCACTCACTGTGTAACTGTACAGAGTCACTGTTTATTCAGGATGAGGGTCACTAATTGTGTAACTGTACAGAGTCACTGTTTATTCAGGGTGAGGGTCACTCACTGTGTAACTGTACAGAGTCACTGTTCATTCAGGGTGAGGATCACTGACTGTGTAACTGTACAGAGTCACTGTTTATTCAGGGTGAGGGTCACTAATTGTGTAAGTGTATAGAGTGACTGTTCATTCAAGGTGAGGGTCACTCACTGTGTAACTGTACAGAGTCACTGTTTATTCAGGTTAAGGGTCACTAACTGTGTAACTGTACAGAGACACTGTTTATTCAGGGTGAGGATCACTCACTGTGCAACTGTACAGAGTCACTGTTTATTCAGGGTGAGGGTCACTCAATGTATAATTGTACAGAGACACTGTTTATTCAGGGTGAGGATCACTAACTGTGTAACTGTACAGAGTCACTGCTTATTCAGGGTGAGGGTCTCTAATTGTGTAACTGTACAGAGACACTGTTTATTCAGGGTGAGGATCACTCACTGTGCAACTGTACAGAGTCACTGTTTATTCAGGGTGAGGGTCACTCAATGTATAATTGTACAGAGACACTGTTTATTCAGGGTGAGGATCACTAACTGTGTAACTGTACAGAGTCACTGCTTATTCAGGGTGAGGGTCACTAATTGTGTAACTGTACAGAGTCACTGTTTATTCAGGGTGAGGGTCACTCACTGTGTAACTGTACAGAGTCACTGTTTATTCAGGATGAGGGTCACTAATTGTGTAACTGTACAGAGTCACTGTTTATTCAGGGTGAGGGTCACTCACTGTGTAACTGTACACAGTCACTGTTCATTCAGGGTGAGGATCACTCACTGTGTAACTGTACAGAGTCACTGTTTATTCAGGGTGAGGGTCACTAATTGTGTAACTGTATAGAGTGACTGTTTATTCAAGGTGAGGGTCACTCACTGTGTAACTGTACAGAGTCACTGTTTATTCAGGTTAAGGGTCACTAACTGTGTAACTGTACAGAGACACTGTTTATTCAGGGTGAGGATCACTCACTGTGTAACTGTACAGAGTCACTGTTTATTCAGGATGAGGGTCACTAATTGTGTAACTGTGCAGAGTCACTGTTTATTCAGGGTGAGGGTCACTCACTGTGTAACTGTACAGAGTGACTGTTTATTCAGGGTGAGGATCACTCACTGTGTAACTGTACAGAGTCACTGTTTATTCAGGATGAGGGTCACTAATTGTGTAACTGTACAGAGTCACTGTTTATTCAGGGTGAGGGCCACTCACTGTGTAACTGTACAAAGTCACTGTTCATTCAGGGTGAGGATCACTGACTGTGTAACTGTACAGAGTCACTGTTTATTCAGGTTCAGGGTCACTAACTGTGTAACTGTACAGAGACACTGTTTATTCAGGGTGAGGATCACTCACTGTGTAACTGTACAGAGTCACTGTTTATTCAGGATGAGGGTCACTAATTGTGTAACTGTGCAGAGTCACTGTTTATTCAGGGTGAGGGTCACTCACTGTGTAACTGTACAGAGTGACTGTTTATTCAGGGTGAGGATCACTCACTGTGTAACTGTACAGAGTCACTGTTTATTCAGGATGAGGGTCACTAATTGTGTAACTGTACAGAGTCACTGTTTATTCAGGGTGAGGGTCACTCACTGTGTAACTGTACAGAGTCACTGTTCATTCAGGGTGAGGATCACTGACTGTGTAACTGTACAGAGTCACCGTTTATTCAGGGTGAGGGTCACTAATTGTGTAACTGTATAGAGTGACTGTTCATTCAAGGTGAGGGTCACTCACTGTGTAACTGTACAGAGTCACTGTTTATTCAGGGTGAGGATCACTCACTGTGTAACTGTACAGAGTGACTGTTTATTCAGGGTGAGGGTCACTCAATGTATAATTGTACAGAGACACTGTTTATTCAGGGTGAGGATCACTAACTGTGTAACTGTACAGAGTCACTGCTTATTCAGGGTGAGGGTCACTAATTGTGTAACTGTACAGAGTCACTGTTCATTCAGGGGGAGGGCCACTCAATGTGTAACTGTACAGAGACACTGTTTATTCAGGGTGAGGATCACTCACTCTGTAACTGTACAGAGTCACTGTTTATTCAGGGTGAGGGTCACTCAATGTGTAACTGTACAGAGACACTGTTTATTCAGGGTGAGGATCACTAACTGTGTAACTGTACAGAGTCACTGTTTATTCAGGGTGAGGGTCACTCACTGTGTAACTGTACAGAGTCACTGTTTATTCAGGGTGAGGGTCACTCACTGTGTAACTGTACAGAGACACTGTTTATTCAGGGTGAGGTTCACTCACTGTGTAACTGTACAGAGTCACTGTTTATTCAGGGTGAGGGTCACTCACTCTGTAACTGTACAGAGTGACTGTTTATTCAGGGTGAGGTTCACTCACTGTGTAACTGTACAGAGTCACTGTTTATTCAGGATGAGGGTCACTAATTGTGTAACTGGACAGAGTCACTGTTTATTCAGGGTGAGGGTCACTCACTGTGTAACTGTAAAGAGTCACTGTTCATTCAGGGTGAGGATCACTCACTGTGTAACTGTACAGAGTCACTGTTTATTCAGGGTGAGGATCACTCACTGTGTAACTGTACAGAGTCACTGTTTATTCAGGGTGAGGGTCACTCACTGTGTAACTGTACACAGTCACTGTTTATTCAGGGTGAGGGTCACTCACTGTGTAACTGTACAGAGTGACTGTTTATTCAGGGTGAGGGTCACTCAATGTGTAACTGTGCAGAGTCACTGTTTATTCAGGGTGAGGATCACTCACTGTGTAACTGTACAGAGTGACTGTTTATTCAAGGTGAGGGTCACTCACTGTGTAACTGTACAGTCACTGTTTATTCAGGTTAAGGGTCACTAACTGTGTAACTGTACAGAGACACTGTTTATTCAGGGTGAGGATCACTCACTGTGTAACTGTACAGAGTCACTGTTTATTCAGGGTGAGGGTCACTCACTGTGTAACTGTACAGAGTGACTGTTTATTCAGGGTGAGGGTCACTCAATGTGTAACTGTGCAGAGTCACTGTTTATTTAGGGTGAGGGTCACTCACTGTGTAACTGTACAGAGTGACTGTTTATTCAGGGTGAGGATCACTCACTGTGTAACTGTACAGAGTCACTGTTTATTCAGGATGAGGGTCACTAATTGTGTAACTGTACAGAGTCACTGTTTATTCAGGGTGAGGGTCACTCACTGTGTAACTGTACAGAGTCACTGTTCATTCAGGGTGAGGATCACTGACTGTGTAACTGTACAGAGTCACTGTTTATTCAGGGTGAGGGTCACTAATTGTGTAACTGTATAGAGTGACTGTTTATTCAAGGTGAGGGTCACTCACTGTGTAACTGTACAGAGTCACTGTTTATTCAGGGTGAGGATCACTCACTGTGTAACTGTACAGAGTCACTGTTTATTCAGGGTGAGGGTCACTCACTGTGTAACTGTACAGAGTGACTGTTTATTCAGGGTGAGGGTCACTCAATGTATAATTGTACAGAGACACTGTTTATTCAGGGTGAGGATCACTAACTGTGTAACTGTACAGAGTCAGTGCTTATTCAGGGTGAGGGTCACTAATTGTGTAACTGTACAGAGTCACTGTTTATTCAGGGTGAGGGTCACTCACTGTGTAACTGTACAGAGTCACTGTTTATTCAGGATGAGGGTCACTAATTGTGTAACTGTACAGAGTCACTGTTTATTCAGGGTGAGGGTCACTCACTGTGTAACTGTACACAGTCACTGTTCATTCAGGGTGAGGATCACTCACTGTGTAACTGTACAGAGTCACTGTTTATTCAGGGTGAGGGTCACTAATTGTGTAACTGTATAGAGTGACTGTTTATTCAAGGTGAGGGTCACTCACTGTGTAACTGTACAGAGTCACTGTTTATTCAGGTTAAGGGTCACTAACTGTGTAACTGTACAGAGACACTGTTTATTCAGGGTGAGGATCACTCACTGTGTAACTGTACAGAGTCACTGTTTATTCAGGATGAGGGTCACTCACTGTGTAACTGTACAGAGTCACTGTTTATTCAGGGTGAGGGTCACTCACTGTGTAACTGTACAGAGTGACTGTTTATTCAGGGTGAGGATCACTCACTGTGTAACTGTACAGAGTCACTGTTTATTCAGGTTAAGGGTCACTAACTGTGTAACTGTACAGAGACACTGTTTATTCAGGGTGAGGATCACTCACTGTGTAACTGTACAGAGTCACTGTTTATTCAGGATGAGGGTCACTAATTGTGTAACTGTGCAGAGTCACTGTTTATTCAGGGTGAGGGTCACTCACTGTGTAACTGTACAGAGTGACTGTTTATTCAGGGTGAGGATCACTCACTGTGTAACTGTACAGAGTCACTGTTTATTCAGGATGAGGGTCACTAATTGTGTAACTGTACAGAGTCACTGTTTATTCAGGGTGAGGGACACTCACTGTGTAACTGTACAAAGTCACTGTTCATTCAGGGTGAGGATCACTGACTGTGTAACTGTACAGAGTCACTGTTTATTCAGGTTCAGGGTCACTAACTGTGTAACTGTACAGAGACACTGTTTATTCAGGGTGAGGATCACTCACTGTGTAACTGTACAGAGTCACTGTTTATTCAGGATGAGGGTCACTAATTGTGTAACTGTGCAGAGTCACTGTTTATTCAGGGTGAGGGTCACTCACTGTGTAACTGTACAGAGTGACTGTTTATTCAGGGTGAGGATCACTCACTGTGTAACTGTACAGAGTCACTGTTTATTCAGGATGAGGGTCACTAATTGTGTAACTGTAGAGAGTCACTGTTTATTCAGGGTGAGGGTCACTCACTGTGTAACTGTACAGAGTCACTGTTCATTCAGGGTGAGGATCACTGACTGTGTAACTGTACAGAGTCACTGTTTATTCAGGGTGAGGGTCACTAATTGTGTAACTGTATAGAGTGACTGTTCATTCAAGGTGAGGGTCACTCACTGTGTAACTGTACAGAGTCACTGTTTATTCAGGGTGAGGATCACTCACTGTGTAACTGTACAGAGTGACTGTTTATTCAGGGTGAGGGTCACTCAATGTATAATTGTACAGAGACACTGTTTATTCAGGGTGAGGATCACTAACTGTGTAACTGTACAGAGTCACTGCTTATTCAGGGTGAGGGTCACTAATTGTGTAACTGTACAGAGTCACTGTTCATTCAGGGGGAGGGTCACTCAATGTGTAACTGTACAGAGACACTGTTTATTCAGGGTGAGGATCACTCACTCTGTAACTGTACAGAGTCACTGTTTATTCAGGGTGAGGGTCACTCAATGTGTAACTGTACAGAGACACTGTTTATTCAGGGTGAGGATCACTAACTGTGTAACTGTACAGAGTCACTGTTTATTCAGGGTGAGGATCACTCACTGTGTAACTGTACAGAGTGACTGTTTATTCAGGGTGAGGGTCACTCAATGTGTAACTGTGCAGAGTCACTGTTTATTCAGGGTGAGGATCACTCACTGTGTAACTGTACAGAGTGACTGTTTATTCAAGGTGAGGGTCACTCACTGTGTAACTGTACAGTCACTGTTTATTCAGGTTAAGGGTCACTAACTGTGTAACTGTACAGAGACACTGTTTATTCAGGGTGAGGATCACTCACTGTGTAACTGTACAGAGTCACTGTTTATTCAGGGTGAGGATCACTCACTGTGTAACTGTACAGAGTGACTGTTTATTCAGGGTGAGGGTCACTCAATGTGTAACTGTGCAGAGTCACTGTTTATTTAGGGTGAGGGTCACTCACTGTGTAACTGTACAGAGTGACTGTTTATTCAGGGTGAGGATCACTCACTGTGTAACTGTACAGAGTCACTGTTTATTCAGGATGAGGGTCACTAATTGTGTAACTGTACAGAGTCACTGTTTATTCAGGGTGAGGGTCACTCACTGTGTAACTGTACAGAGTCACTGTTCATTCAGGGTGAGGATCACTGACTGTGTAACTGTACAGAGTCACTGTTTATTCAGGGTGAGGGTCACTAATTGTGTAACTGTATAGAGTGACTGTTTATTCAAGGTGAGGGTCACTCACTGTGTAACTGTACAGAGTCACTGTTTATTCAGGGTGAGGATCACTCACTGTGTAACTGTACAGAGTCACTGTTTATTCAGGGTGAGGGTCACTCACTGTGTAACTGTACAGAGTGACTGTTTATTCAGGGTGAGGGTCACTCAATGTATAATTGTACAGAGACACTGTTTATTCAGGGTGAGGATCACTAATTGTGTAACTGTATAGAGTGACTGTTTATTCAAGGTGAGGGTCACTCACTGTGTAACTGTACAGAGTCACTGTTTATTCAGGGTGAGGATCACTCACTGTGTAACTGTACAGAGTCAGTGCTTATTCAGGGTGAGGGTCACTAATTGTGTAACTGTACAGAGACACTGTTTATTCAGGGTGAGGATCACTCACTGTGTAACTGTACAGAGTCACTGTTTATTCAGGATGAGAGTCACTCACTGTGTAACTGTACAGAGTCACTGTTTATTCAGGGTGAGGGTCACTCACTGTGTAACTGTACAGAGTGACTGTTTATTCAGGGTGAGGATCACTCACTGTGTAACTGTACAGAGTCACTGTTTATTCAGGTTAAGGGTCACTAACTGTGTAACTGTACAGAGACACTGTTTATTCAGGGTGAGGATCACTCACTGTGTAACTGTACAGAGTCACTGTTTATTCAGGATGAGGGTCACTAATTGTGTAACTGTGCAGAGTCACTGTTTATTCAGGGTGAGGGTCACTCACTGTGTAACTGTACAGAGTGACTGTTTATTCAGGGTGAGGATCACTCACTGTGTAACTGTACAGAGTCACTGTTTATTCAGGATGAGGGTCACTAATTGTGTAACTGTACAGAGTCACTGTTTATTCAGGGTGAGGGACACTCACTGTGTAACTGTACAAAGTCACTGTTCATTCAGGGTGAGGATCACTGACTGTGTAACTGTACAGAGTCACTGTTTATTCAGGTTCAGGGTCACTAACTGTGTAACTGTACAGAGACACTGTTTATTCAGGGTGAGGATCACTCACTGTGTAACTGTACAGAGTCACTGTTTATTCAGGATGAGGGTCACTAATTGTGTAACTGTGCAGAGTCACTGTTTATTCAGGGTGAGGGTCACTCACTGTGTAACTGTACAGAGTGACTGTTTATTCAGGGTGAGGATCACTCACTGTGTAACTGTACAGAGTCACTGTTTATTCAGGATGAGGGTCACTAATTGTGTAACTGTACAGAGTCACTGTTTATTCAGGGTGAGGGTCACTCACTGTGTAACTGTACAGAGTCACTGTTCATTCAGGGTGAGGATCACTGACTGTGTAACTGTACAGAGTCACTGTTTATTCAGGGTGAGGGTCACTAATTGTGTAACTGTATAGAGTGACTGTTCATTCAAGGTGAGGGTCACTCACTGTGTAACTGTACAGAGTCACTGTTTATTCAGGGTGAGGATCACTCACTGTGTAACTGTACAGAGTGACTGTTTATTCAGGGTGAGGGTCACTCAATGTATAATTGTACAGAGACACTGTTTATTCAGGGTGAGGATCACTAACTGTGTAACTGTACAGAGTCACTGCTTATTCAGGGTGAGGGTCACTAATTGTGTAACTGTACAGAGTCACTGTTCATTCAGGGAGAGGGTCACTCAATGTGTAACTGTACAGAGACACTGTTTATTCAGGGTGAGGATCACTCACTCTGTAACTGTACAGAGTCACTGTTTATTCAGGGTGAGGGTCACTCAATGTGTAACTGTACAGAGACACTGTTTATTCAGGGTGAGGATCACTAACTGTGTAACTGTACAGAGTCACTGTTTATTCAGGGTGAGGATCACTCACTGTGTAACTGTACAGAGTCACTGTTTATTCAGGGTGAGGGTCACTAATTGTGTAACTGTACAGAGTCACTGTTTATTCAGGGTGAGGATCACTCACTGTGTAACTGTACAGAGTGACTGTTTATTCAAGGTGAGGGTCACTCACTGTGTAACTGTACAGTCACTGTTTATTCAGGTTAAGGGTCACTAACTGTGTAACTGTACAGAGACACTGTTTATTCAGGGTGAGGATCACTCACTGTGTAACTGTACAGAGTCACTGTTTATTCAGGGTGAGGGTCACTCACTGTGTAACTGTACAGAGTGACTGTTTATTCAGGGTGAGGGTCACTCAATGTGTAACTGTGCAGAGTCACTGTTTATTTAGGGTGAGGGTCACTCACTGTGTAACTGTACAGAGTGACTGTTTATTCAGGGTGAGGATCACTCACTGTGTAACTGTACAGAGTCACTGTTTATTCAGGATGAGGGTCACTAATTGTGTAACTGTACAGAGTCACTGTTTATTCAGGGTGAGGGTCACTCACTGTGTAACTGTACAGAGTCACTGTTCATTCAGGGTGAGGATCACTGACTGTGTAACTGTACAGAGTCACTGTTTATTCAGGGTGAGGGTCACTAATTGTGTAACTGTATAGAGTGACTGTTTATTCAAGGTGAGGGTCACTCACTGTGTAACTGTACAGAGTCACTGTTTATTCAGGGTGAGGATCACTCACTGTGTAACTGTACAGAGTCACTGTTTATTCAGGGTGAGGGTCACTCACTGTGTAACTGTACAGAGTGACTGTTTATTCAGGGTGAGGGTCACTCAATGTATAATTGTACAGAGACACTGTTTATTCAGGGTGAGGATCACTAACTGTGTAACTGTACAGAGTCACTGCTTATTCAGGGTGAGGGTCACTAATTGTGTAACTGTACAGAGTCACTGTTTATTCAGGGTGAGGGTCACTCACTGTGTAACTGTACAGAGTCACTGTTTATTCAGGATGAGGGTCACTAATTGTGTAACTGTACAGAGTCACTGTTTATTCAGGGTGAGGGTCACTCACTGTGTAACTGTACACAGTCACTGTTCATTCAGGGTGAGGATCACTCACTGTGTAACTGTACAGAGTCACTGTTTATTCAGGGTGAGGGTCACTAATTGTGTAACTGTATAGAGTGACTGTTTATTCAAGGTGAGGGTCACTCACTGTGTAACTGTACAGAGTCACTGTTTATTCAGGTTAAGGGTCACTAACTGTGTAACTGTACAGAGACACTGTTTATTCAGGGTGAGGATCACTCACTGTGTAACTGTACAGAGTCACTGTTTATTCAGGATGAGGGTCACTAATTGTGTAACTGTGCAGAGTCACTGTTTATTCAGGGTGAGGGTCACTCACTGTGTAACTGTACAGAGTGACTGTTTATTCAGGGTGAGGATCACTCACTGTGTAACTGTACAGAGTCACTGTTTATTCAGGATGAGGGTCACTAATTGTGTAACTGTACAGAGTCACTGTTTATTCAGGGTGAGGGTCACTCACTGTGTAACTGTACAAAGTCACTGTTCATTCAGGGTGAGGATCACTGACTGTGTAACTGTACAGAGTCACTGTTTATTCAGGTTCAGGGTCACTAACTGTGTAACTGTACAGAGACACTGTTTCTTCAGGGTGAGGATCACTCACTGTGTAACTGTACAGAGTCACTGTTTATTCAGGATGAGGGTCACTAATTGTGTAACTGTGCAGAGTCACTGTTTATTCAGGGTGAGGGTCACTCACTGTGTAACTGTACAGAGTGACTGTTTATTCAGGGTGAGGATCACTCACTGTGTTACTGTACAGAGTCACTGTTTATTCAGGATGAGGGTCACTAATTGTGTAACTGTACAGAGTCACTGTTTATTCAGGGTGAGGGTCACTCACTGTGTAACTGTACAGAGTCACTGTTCATTCAGGGTGAGGATCACTGACTGTG
Source organism: Heterodontus francisci (assembly GCF_036365525.1). NCBI lineage: Eukaryota > Metazoa > Chordata > Chondrichthyes > Heterodontiformes > Heterodontidae > Heterodontus > Heterodontus francisci. The sequence continues at coordinate 656,583 of NC_090410.1, forward strand.
TAACTGTACAGAGTCACTGTTTATTCAGGGTGAGGGTCACTAATTGTGTAACTGTATAGAGTGACTGTTCATTCAAGGTGAGGGTCACTCACTGTGTAACTGTACAGAGTCACTGTTTATTCAGGGTGAGGATCACTCACTGTGTAACTGTAAAGAGTGACTGTTTATTCAGGGTGAGGGTCACTCAATGTATAATTGTACAGAGACACTGTTTATTCAGGGTGAGGATCACTAACTGTGTAACTGTACAGAGTCACTGCTTATTCAGGGTGAGGGTCACTAATTGTGTAACTGTACAGAGTCACTGTTCATTCAGGGGGAGGGTCACTCAATGTGTAACTGTACAGAGACACTGTTTATTCAGGGTGAGGATCACTCACTCTGTAACTGTACAGAGTCACTGTTTATTCAGGGTGAGGGTCACTCAATGTGTAACTGTACAGAGACACTGTTTATTCAGGGTGAGGATCACTAACTGTGTAACTGTACAGAGTCACTGTTTATTCAGGGTGAGGGTCACTCACTGTGTAACTGTACAGAGTCACTGTTTATTCAGGGTGAGGGTCACTCACTCTGTAACTGTACAGAGTGACTGTTTATTCAGGGTGAGGTTCACTCACTGTGTAACTGTACAGAGTCACTGTTTATTCAGGATGAGGGTCACTAATTGTGTAACTGGACAGAGTCACTGTTTATTCAGGGTGAGGGTCACTCACTGTGTAACTGTACAGAGTCACTGTTCATTCAGGGTGAGGATCACTCACTGTGTAACTGTACAGAGTCACTGTTTATTCAGGGTGAGGATCACTCACTGTGTAACTGTACAGAGTCACTGTTTATTCAGGGTGAGGGTCACTAATTGTGTAACTGTACAGAGTCACTGTTTATTCAGGGTGAGGATCACTCACTGTGTAACTGTACAGAGTGACTGTTTATTCAAGGTGAGGGTCACTCACTGTGTAACTGTACAGTCACTGTTTATTCAGGTTAAGGGTCACTAACTGTGTAACTGTACAGAGACACTGTTTATTCAGGGTGAGGATCACTCACTGTGTAACTGTACAGAGTCACTGTTTATTCAGGGTGAGGGTCACTCACTGTGTAACTGTACAGAGTGACTGTTTATTCAGGGTGAGGGTCACTCAATGTGTAACTGTGCAGAGTCACTGTTTATTTAGGGTGAGGGTCACTCACTGTGTAACTGTACAGAGTGACTGTTTATTCAGGGTGAGGATCACTCACTGTGTAACTGTACAGAGTCACTGTTTATTCAGGATGAGGGTCACTAATTGTGTAACTGTACAGAGTCACTGTTTATTCAGGGTGAGGGTCACTCACTGTGTAACTGTACAGAGTCACTGTTCATTCAGGGTGAGGATCACTGACTGTGTAACTGTACAGAGTCACTGTTTATTCAGGGTGAGGGTCACTAATTGTGTAACTGTATAGAGTGACTGTTTATTCAAGGTGAGGGTCACTCACTGTGTAACTGTACAGAGTCACTGTTTATTCAGGGTGAGGATCACTCACTGTGTAACTGTACAGAGTCACTGTTTATTCAGGGTGAGGGTCACTCACTGTGTAACTGTACAGAGTGACTGTTTATTCAGGGTGAGGGTCACTCAATGTATAATTGTACAGAGACACTGTTTATTCAGGGTGAGGATCACTAACTGTGTAACTGTACAGAGTCACTGCTTATTCAGGGTGAGGGTCACTAATTGTGTAACTGTACAGAGTCACTGTTTATTCAGGGTGAGGGTCACTCACTGTGTAACTGTACAGAGTCACTGTTTATTCAGGATGAGGGTCACTAATTGTGTAACTGTACAGAGTCACTGTTTATTCAGGGTGAGGGTCACTCACTGTGTAACTGTACATAGTCACTGTTCATTCAGGGTGAGGATCACTCACTGTGTAACTGTACAGAGTCACTGTTTATTCAGGGTGAGGGTCACTAATTGTGTAACTGTATAGAGTGACTGTTTATTCAAGGTGAGGGTCACTCACTGTGTAACTGTACAGAGTCACTGTTTATTCAGGTTAAGGGTCACTAACTGTGTAACTGTACAGAGACACTGTTTATTCAGGGTGAGGATCACTCACTGTGTAACTGTACAGAGTCACTGTTTATTCAGGATGAGGGTCACTAATTGTGTAACTGTGCAGAGTCACTGTTTATTCAGGGTGAGGGTCACTCACTGTGTAACTGTACAGAGTGACTGTTTATTCAGGGTGAGGATCACTCACTGTGTAACTGTACAGAGTCACTGTTTATTCAGGATGAGGGTCACTAATTGTGTAACTGTACAGAGTCACTGTTTATTCAGGGTGAGGGTCACTCACTGTGTAACTGTACAAAGTCACTGTTCATTCAGGGTGAGGATCACTGACTGTGTAACTGTACAGAGTCACTGTTTATTCAGGTTCAGGGTCACTAACTGTGTAACTGCACAGAGACACTGTTTATTCAGGGTGAGGATCACTCACTGTGTAACTGTACAGAGTCACTGTTTATTCAGGATGAGGGTCACTAATTGTGTAACTGTGCAGAGTCACTGTTTATTCAGGGTGAGGGTCACTCACTGTGTAACTGTACAGAGTGACTGTTTATTCAGGGTGAGGATCACTCACTGTGTAACTGTACAGAGTCACTGTTTATTCAGGATGAGGGTCACTAATTGTGTAACTGTACAGAGTCACTGTTTATTCAGGGTGAGGGTCACTCACTGTGTAACTGTACAGAGTCACTGTTCATTCAGGGTGAGGATCACTGACTGTGTAACTGTACAGAGTCACTGTTTATTCAGGGTGAGGGTCACTAATTGTGTAACTGTATAGAGTGACTGTTCATTCAAGGTGAGGGTCACTCACTGTGTAACTGTACAGAGTCACTGTTTATTCAGGGTGAGGATCACTCACTGTGTAACTGTACAGAGTGACTGTTTATTCAGGGTGAGGGTCACTCAATGTATAATTGTACAGAGACACTGTTTATTCAGGGTGAGGATCACTAACTGTGTAACTGTACAGAGTCACTGCTTATTCAGGGTGAGGGTCACTAATTGTGTAACTGTACAGAGTCACTGTTCATTCAGGGGGAGGGTCACTCAATGTGTAACTGTACCGAGACACTGTTTATTCAGGGTGAGGATCACTCACTCTGTAACTGTACAGAGTCACTGTTTATTCAGGGTGAGGGTCACTCAATGTGTAACTGTACAGAGACACTGTTTATTCAGGGTGAGGATCACTAACTGTGTAACTGTACAGAGTCACTGTTTATTCAGGGTGAGGGTCACTCACTGTGTAACTGTACAGAGTCACTGTTTATTCAGGGTGAGGGTGACTCACTCTGTAACTGTACAGAGTGACTGTTTATTCAGGGTGAGGTTCACTCACTGTGTAACTGTACAGAGTCACTGTTTATTCAGGATGAGGGTCACTAATTGTGTAACTGGACAGAGTCACTGTTTATTCAGGGTGAGGGTCACTCACTGTGTAACTGTAAAGAGTCACTGTTCATTCAGGGTGAGGATCACTCACTGTGTAACTGTACAGAGTCACTGTTTATTCAGGGTGAGGATCACTCACTGTGTAACTGTACAGAGTCACTGTTTATTCAGGGTGAGGGTCACTAATTGTGTAACTGTACAGAGTCACTGTTTATTCAGGGTGAGGATCACTCACTGTGTAACTGTACAGAGTCACTGTTTATTCAGGATGAGGGTCACTAATTGTGTAACTGTACAGAGTCACTGTTTATTCAGGGTGAGGGTCACTCACTGTGTAACTGTACAGAGTCACTGTTCATTCAGGGTGAGGATCACTGACTGTGTAACTGTACAGAGTCACTGTTTATTCAGGGTGAGGGTCACTAATTGTGTAACTGTATAGAGTGACTGTTTATTCAAGGTGAGGGTCACTCACTGTGTAACTGTACAGAGTCACTGTTTATTCAGGGTGAGGATCACTCACTGTGTAACTGTACAGAGTCACTGTTTATTCAGGGTGAGGGTCACTCACTGTGTAACTGTACAGAGTGACTGTTTATTCAGGGTGAGGGTCACTCAATGTATAATTGTACAGAGACACTGTTTATTCAGGGTGAGGATCACTAACTGTGTAACTGTACAGAGTCAGTGCTTATTCAGGGTGAGGGTCACTAATTGTGTAACTGTACAGAGTCACTGTTTATTCAGGGTGAGGGTCACTCACTGTGTAACTGTACAGAGTCACTGTTTATTCAGGATGAGGGTCACTAATTGTGTAACTGTACAGAGTCACTGTTTATTCAGGGTGAGGGTCACTCACTGTGTAACTGTACACAGTCACTGTTCATTCAGGGTGAGGATCACTCACTGTGTAACTGTACAGAGTCACTGTTTATTCAGGGTGAGGGTCACTAATTGTGTAACTGTATAGAGTGACTGTTTATTCAAGGTGAGGGTCACTCACTGTGTAACTGTACAGAGTCACTGTTTATTCAGGTTAAGGGTCACTAACTGTGTAACTGTACAGAGACACTGTTTATTCAGGGTGAGGATCACTCACTGTGCAACTGTACAGAGTCATTGTTTATTCAGGATGAGGGTCACTAATTGTGTAACTGTGCAGAGTCACTGTTTATTCAGGGTGAGGGTCACTCACTGTGTAACTGTACAGAGTGACTGTTTATTCAGGGTGAGGATCACTCACTGTGTAACTGTACAGAGTCACTGTTTATTCAGGATGAGGGTCACTAATTGTGTAACTGTACAGAGTCACTGTTTATTCAGGGTGAGGGTCACTCACTGTGTAACTGTACAAAGTCACTGTTCATTCAGGGTGAGGATCACTGACTGTGTAACTGTACAGAGTCACTGTTTATTCAGGGTGAGGATCACTCACTGTGTAACTGTACAGAGTCACTGTTTATTCAGGGTGAGGGTCACTAATTGTGTAACTGTATAGAGTGACTGTTCATTCAAGGTGAGGGTCACTCACTGTGTAACTGTACAGAGTCACTGTTTATTCAGGGTGAGGATCACTCACTGTGTAACTGTACAGAGTGACTGTTTATTCAGGGTGAGGATCACTCAATGTATAATTGTACAGAGACACTGTTTATTCAGGGTGAGGATCACGAACTGTGTAACTGTACAGAGTCACTGCTTATTCAGGATGAGGGTCACTAATTGTGTAACTGTACAGAGTCACTGTTCATTCAGGGTGAGGGTCACTCAATGTGTAACTGGACAGAGACACTGTTTATTCAGGGTGAGGATCACTCACTCTGTAACTGTACAGAGTCACTGTTTATTCAGGGTGAGGGTCACTCAATGTGTAACTGTACAGAGACACTGTTTATTCAGGGTGAGGATCACTAACTGTGTAACTGTACAGAGTCACTGTTTATTCAGGGTGAGGATCACTCACTCTGTAACTGTACAGAATCACTGTTTATTCAGGGTGAGGGTTACTCAATGTGTAACTGTACAGAGACACTGTTTATTCAGTGTGAGGATCACTAACTGTGTAACTGTACAGAGTCACTGTTTATTCAGGGTGAGGGTCACTCACTGTGTAACTGTACAGAGTCACTGTTTATTCAGGATGAGGGTCACTAATTGTGTAACTGGACAGAGTCACTGTTTATTCAGGGTGAGGGTCACTCACTGTGTAACTGTACAGAGTCACTGTTCATTCAGGGTGAGGATCAATCACTGTGTAACTGGACACAGTCGCTGTTTATTCAGGGTGAGGATCACTCACTGTGTAACTGTACAGAGTCACTGTTTATTCAGGGTGAGGGTCACTAACTGTGTAACTGTACAGAGACACTGTTTATTCAGGGTGAGGATCACTCACTGTGTAACTGTACAGAGTCACTGTTTATTCAGGGTGAGGGTCACTCACTGTGTAACTGTACAGAGTGACTGTTTATTCAGGGTGAGGGTCACTCAATGTGGAATTGTACGGAGTCACTGTTTATTCAGGGTGAGGGTCACTCACTGTGTAACTGTACAGAGTGACTGTTCATTCAGGGTGAGGATCACTCACTCTGTAACTGTACAGAATGACTGTTTATTCAGGGTGAGGATCACTCACTGTGTAACTGTACAGAGTCACTGTTTATTCAGGATGAGGGTCACTAATTGTGTAACTGTACAGAGTCACTGTTTATTCAGGGTGAGGTTCACTCACTGTGTAACTGTACACAGTCACTGTTCATTCAGGGTGAGGATCACTCACTGTGTAACTGTACAGAGTCACTGTTTATTCAGGATGAGGGTCACTAATTGTGTAACTGTACAGAGTCACTGTTTATTCAGGGTGAGGGTCACTCACTGTGTAACTGTACAGAGTCACTGTTTATTCAGGGTGAGGGTCACTAATTGTGTAACTGTATAGAGTGACTGTTTATTCAAGGTGAGGTTCAATCATTGTGTAACTGTACAGAGACACTGTTTATTCAGGGTGAGGTTCACTCACTGTGTAACTGTACAGAGTCACTGTTTATTCAGGATGAGGGTCACTAATTGTGTAACTGTGCAGAGTCACTGTTTATTCAGGGTGAGGGTCACTCACTGTGTAACTGTACAGAGTGACTGTTTATTCAGGGTGAGGATCACTCACTGTGTAACTGTACAGAGTCACTGTTTATTCAGGATGAGGGTCACTAATTGTGTAACTGTACAGAGTCACTGTTTATCCAGGGTGAGGGTCACTCACTGTGTAACTGTACAGAGTCACTGTTCATTCAGGGTGAGGATCACTGACTGTGTAACTGTACAGAGTCACTGTTTATTCAGGGTGAGGGTCACTAATTGTGTAACTGTATAGAGTGACTGTTCATTCAAGGTGAGGGTCACTCACTGTGTAACTGTACAGAGTCACTGTTTATTCAGGGTGAGGATCACTCACTGTGTAACTGTACAGAGTGACTGTTTATTTAGGGTGAGGGTCACTCAATGTATAATTGTACAGAGACACTGTTTATTCAGGGTGAGGATCACTAACTGTGTAACTGTACAGAGTCACTGCTTATTCAGGGTGAGGGTCACTAATTGTGTAACTGTACAGAGTCACTGTTCATTCAGGGTGAGGGTCACTCAATGTGTAACTGTACAGAGACACTGTTTATTCAGGGTGAGGATCACTCACTCTTTAACTGTACAGAGTCACTGTTTATTCAGGGTGAGGGTCACTCAATGTGTAACTGTACAGAGACACTGTTTATTCAGGGTGAGGATCACTAACTGTGTAACTGTACAGAGTCACTGTTTATTCAGGGTGAGGGTCACTCACTGTGTAACTGTACAGAGTCACTGTTTATTCAGGGTGAGGGTCACTCACTCTGTAACTGTACAGAGTGACTGTTTATTCAGGGTGAGGTTCACTCACTGTGTAACTGTACAGAGTCACTGTTTATTCAGGATGAGGGTCACTAATTGTGTAACTGGACAGAGTCACTGTTTATTCAGGGTGAGGGTCACTCACTGTGTAACTGTACAGAGTCACTGTTCATTCAGGGTGAGGATCAGTCACTGTGTAACTGTACAGAGTCACTGTTTATTCAGGGTGAGGATCACTCACTGTGTAACTGTACAGAGTCACTGTTTATTCAGGCTGAGGGTCACTAATTGTGTAACTGTACAGAGTCACTGTTTATTCAGGGTGAGGATCACTCACTGTGTAACTGTACAGTCACTGTTTATTCAGGTTAAGGGTCACTAACTGTGTAACTGTACAGAGACACTGTTTATTCAGGGTGAGGGTCACTCACTGTGTAACTGTACAGAGTCACTGTTCATTCAGGGTGAGGATCACTGACTGTGTAACTGTACAGAGTCACTGTTTATTCAGGGTGAGGCTCACTAATTGTGTAAATGTATAGAGTGACTGTTTATTCAAGGTGAGGGTCACTCACTGTGTAACTGTACAGAGTCACTGTTTATTCAGGGTGAGGATCACTCACTGTGTAACTGTACAGAGTCACTGTTTATTCAGGGTGAGGGTCACTCACTGTGTAACTGTACAGAGTGACTGTTTATTCAGGGTGAGGGTCACTCAATGTATAATTGTACAGAGACACTGTTTATTCAGGGTGAGGATCACTAAATGTGTAACTGTACAGAGTCACTGCTTATTCAGGGTGAGGGTCACTAATTGTGTAACTGTACAGAGTCACTGTTTATTCAGGGGGAGGGTCACTCACTGTGTAACTGTACAGAGTCACTGTTCATTCAGGGTGAGGATCACTAACTGTGTAACTGTACAGAGTCACTGTTTATTCAGGGTGAGGGTCACTCACTGTGCAACTGTAGAGAGTCACTGTTTATTCAGGGTGAGGATCACTGACTGTGTAACTGTACAGAGTCACTGTTTATTCAGGGTGAGGGTCACTAATTGTGTAACTGTATAGAGTGACTGTTTATTCAAGGTGAGGGTCACTCACTGTAACTGTACAGAGACACTGTTTATTCACGGTGAGGGTCACTCACTGTGTAACTGTACAGAGTCACTGTTCATTCAGGGTGAGGATTACTCACTCTGTAACTGTACAGAGTGACTGTTTATTCAAGGTGAGGGTCACTCACTGTGTAACTGTACAGACTCACTTTTTATTCAGGGTGAGGGTCACTCACTGTAACTGTACAGAGTCACTGTTTATTCAGGGTGAGGATCACTCACTGTGTAACTGTGCAGAGTCACTGTTTATTCAGGGTGAGGATCACTCACTGTGTAAATGTACAGAGTCACTGTTTATTCAGGGTGAGGGTCACTCACTGTGTAATTGTACAGAGTGACTGTTCATTCAGGGTGAGGATCACTCACTGTGTAACTGTACAGAGTCACTCTTTATTCAGGGTGAGGGTCACCAATTGTGTAACTGGATAGAGTGACTGTTTATTCAAGGTGAGGGTCACTCACTGTGGAACTGTACAGAGTCACTGTTTATTCAGGTTAAGGGTCACTAACTGTGTAACTGTACAGAGTCACTGTTCATTCAGGGTGAGGGTCACTCACTCTGCAACTGTACAGAGTGACTGTTTATTCAAGGTGAGGGTTACTCACTGTGTAACTGTACAGACTCACTTTTTATTCAGGGTGAGGGTCACTCACTGTAACTGTACAGTCACTGTTTATTCAGGGTGAGGATCACTCACTGTGTAACTGTACAGAGTCACTGTTCATTCAGGGTGAGGATCACTGACTGTGTAACTGTACAGAGTCACTGTTTATTCAGGGTGAGGGTCACTAATTGTGTAACTGTATAGAGTGACTGTTCATTCAAGGTGAGGGTCACTCACTGTGTAACTGTACAGAGTCACTGTTTATTCAGGGTGAGGATCACTCACTGTGTAACTGTACAGAGTGACTGTTTATTCAGGGTGAGGGTCACTCAATGTATAATTGTACAGAGACACTGTTTATTCAGGGTGAGGATCACTAACTGTGTAACTGTACAGAGTCACTGCTTATTCAGGGTGAGGGTCACTAATTGTGTAACTGTACAGAGTCACTGTTCATTCAGGGTGAGGGTCACTCAATGTGTAACTGTACAGAGACACTGTTTATTCAGGGTGAGGATCACTCACTCTTTAACTGTACAGAGTCACTGTTTATTCAGGGTGAGGGTCACTCAATGTGTAACTGTACAGAGACACTGTTTATTCAGGGTGAGGATCACTAACTGTGTAACTGTACAGAGTCACTGTTTATTCAGGGTGAGGGTCACTCACTGTGTAACTGTACAGAGTCACTGTTTATTCAGGGTGAGGGTCACTCACTCTGTAACTGTACAGAGTGACTGTTTATTCAGGGTGAGGTTCACTCACTGTGTAACTGTACAGAGTCACTGTTTATTCAGGATGAGGGTCACTAATTGTGTAACTGGACAGAGTCACTGTTTATTCAGGGTGAGGGTCACTCACTGTGTAACTGTACAGAGTCACTGTTCATTCAGGGTGAGGATCAGTCACTGTGTAACTGTACAGAGTCACTGTTTATTCAGGGTGAGGATCACTCACTGTGTAACTGTACAGAGTCACTGTTTATTCAGGTTGAGGGTCACTAATTGTGTAACTGTACAGAGTCACTGTTTATTCAGGGTGAGGATCACTCACTGTGTAACTGTACAGAGTGAATGTTTATTCAAGGTGAGGGTCACTCACTGTGTAACTGTACAGTCACTGTTTATTCAGGTTAAGGGTCACGAACTGTGTAACTGTACAGAGACACTGTTTATTCAGGGTGAGGGTCACTCACTGTGTAACTGTACAGAGTCACTGTTCATTCAGGGTGAGGATCACTGACTGTGTAACTGTACAGAGTCACTGTTTATTCAGGGTGAGGCTCACTAATTGTGTAAATGTATAGAGTGACTGTTTATTCAAGGTGAGGGTCACTCACTGTGTAACTGTACAGAGTCACTGTTTATTCAGGGTGAGGATCACTCACTGTGTAACTGTACAGAGTCACTGTTTATTCAGGGTGAGGGTCACTCACTGTGTAACTGTACAGAGTGACTGTTTATTCAGGGTGAGGGTCACTCAATGTATAATTGTACAGAGACACTGTTTATTCAGGGTGAGGATCACTAAATGTGTAACTGTACAGAGTCACTGCTTATTCAGGGTGAGGGTCACTAATTGTGTAACTGTACAGAGTCACTGTTTATTCAGGGGGAGGGTCACTCACTGTGTAACTGTACAGAGTCACTGTTCATTCAGGGTGAGGATCACTAACTGTGTAACTGTACAGAGTCACTGTTTATTCAGGGTGAGGGTCACTCACTGTGCAACTGTAGAGAGTCACTGTTTATTCAGGGTGAGGATCACTGACTGTGTAACTGTACAGAGTCACTGTTTATTCAGGGTGAGGGTCACTAATTGTGTAACTGTATAGAGTGACTGTTTATTCAAGGTGAGGGTCACTCACTGTAACTGTACAGAGACACTGTTTATTCACGGTGAGGGTCACTCACTGTGTAACTGTACAGAGTCACTGTTCATTCAGGGTGAGGATTACTCACTCTGTAACTGTACAGAGTGACTGTTTATTCAAGGTGAGGGTCACTCACTGTGTAACTGTACAGACTCACTTTTTATTCAGGGTGAGGGTCACTCACTGTAACTGTACAGAGTCACTGTTTATTCAGGGTGAGGATCACTCACTGTGTAACTGTGCAGAGTCACTGTTTATTCAGGGTGAGGATCACTCACTGTGTAAATGTACAGAGTCACTGTTTATTCAGGGTGAGGGTCACTCACTGTGTAATTGTACAGAGTGACTGTTCATTCAGGGTGAGGATCACTCACTGTGTAACTGTACAGAGTCACTCTTTATTCAGGGTGAGGGTCACCAATTGTGTAACTGGATAGAGTGACTGTTTATTCAAGGTGAGGGTCACTCACTGTGGAACTGTACAGAGTCACTGTTTATTCAGGTTAAGGGTCACTAACTGTGTAACTGTACAGAGTCACTGTTCATTCAGGGTGAGGGTCACTCACTCTGCAACTGTACAGAGTGACTGTTTATTCAAGGTGAGGGTTACTCACTGTGTAACTGTACAGACTCACTTTTTATTCAGGGTGAGGGTCACTCACTGTAACTGTACAGTCACTGTTTATTCAGGGTGAGGATCACTCACTGTGTAACTGTACAGAGTCACTGTTTATTCAGGGTGAGGATCACTCACTGTGTAACTGTACAGAGTCACTGTTTATTCAGGGTGAGGATCACTCACTGTGTAACTGTACAGAGTCACTGTTTATTCAGGGTGAGGGTCTCTCACTGTGTAACTGTACAGAGTCACTGTTTATTCAGGGTGAGGGTCACTCACTGTGTAACTGTACAGAGTCACTGTTTATTCAGGGTGAGGATCACTCACTGTGTAACTGTACAGAGTCACTGTTCATTCAGGGTGAGGGTCACTCACTGTGTAACTGTACAGACTCACTTTTTATTCAGGGTGAGGGTCACTCACTGTGTAACTGTACAGTCTCACTTTTTATTCAGGGTGAGGGTCACTCACTGTGTAACTGTACAGAGTCACTGTTCATTCAGGGTGAGGATCACTCACTCTGTAACTGTACAGAGTGACTGTTTATTCAAGGTGAGGGTCACTCACTGTGCAACTGTACAGACTCACTTTTTATTCAGGGTGAGGGTCACTCACTGTAACTGTACAGAGTCACTGTTTATTCAGGGTGAGGATCACTCACTGTGTAACTGTACAGAGTCACTGTTCATTCAGGGTGAGGATCACTCACTGTGTAACTGTACAGAGTCACTGTTTATTCAGGGTGTGGATCACTCACTGTGTAACTGTACAGAGTCACTGTTTATTCAGGGTGAGGGTCACTCACTGTGTAACTGTACAGAGTCACTGTTTATTCAGGGTGAGGGTCACTCACTGTGTAATTGTACAGAGTGACTGTTCATTCAGGGTGAGGATCACTCACTCTGTAACTGTACAGAGTGACTGTTTATTCAGGGTGAGGATCACTCACTGTGTAACTGTACAGAGTCACTGTTTATTCAGGATGAGGGTCACTAATTGTGTAACTGTACAGAGTCACTGTTCATTCAGGGTGAGGATCACTCACTCTGTAACTGTACAGAGTGACTGTTTATTCAAGGTGAGGGTCACTCACTGTGCAACTGTACAGACTCACTTTTTATTCAGGGTGAGGGTCACTCACTGTAACTGTACAGAGTCACTGTTTATTCAGGGTGAGGATCACTCACTGTGTAACTGTACAGAGTCACTGTTTATTCAGGGTGAGGGTCACTCACTGTGTAACTGTACAGAGTCACTGTTTATTCAGGGTGAGGGTCACTCACTGTGTAATTGTACAGAGTGACTGTTCATTCAGGGTGAGGATCACTCACTCTGTAACTGTACAGAGTGACTGTTTATTCAAGGTGAGGGTCACTCACTGTGCAACTGTACAGACTCACTTTTTATTCAGGGTGAGGGTCACTCACTGTGTAACTGTACAGAGTCACTGTTTATTCAGGATGAGGGTCACTAATTGTGTAACTGTACAGAGTCACTGTTCATTCAGGGTGAGGATCACTCACTCTGTAACTGTACAGAGTGACTGTTTATTCAAGGTGAGGGTCACTCACTGTGCAACTGTACAGACTCACTTTTTATTCAGGGTGAGGATCACTCACTGTGTAACTGTACAGAGACACTGTTTATTCAGGGTGAGGATCACTCACTGTGTAACTGTACAGAGTCACTGTTTATTCAGGGTGAGGGTCACTCACTGTGTAACTGTACAGAGTCACTGTTTATTCAAGGTGAGGGTCACTCACTGTGTAACTGTACAGAGTCACTGTTTATTCAAGGTGAGGGTCACTCACTGTGTAACTGTACAGAGACACTGTTTATTCAGGGTGAGGATCACTCACTGTGTAACTGTACAGAGTCACTGTTTATTCAGGGTGAGGGTCACTCACTGTGTAACTGTACAGAGTCACTGTTTATTCAAGGTGAGGGTCACTCACTGTGTAACTGTACAGAGACACTGTTTATTCAGGGTGAGGATCACTCACTGTGTAACTGTACAGAGTCACTGTTTATTCAGGGTGAGGGTCACTCACTGTGTAACTGTACAGAGTCACTGTTTATTCAGGGTGAGGATCACTCACTCTGTAACTGTACTGAGTCACTGTTTATTCAGGGTGAGGGTCACTCACTGTGTAACTGTGCAGAGTCGCTGTTTATTCAGGGTGAGGGTCACTCACTGTGTAACTGTACAGAGTCACTGTTTATTCAGGGTGAGGGTCACTCACTGTGTAACTGTACAGAGACACTGTTTATTCAAGGTGAGGGTCACTCACTCTGTAACTGTACAGAGTCACTGTTTATTCAGGGTGAGGGTCACTCACTGTGTAACTGTACAGAGTCGCTGTTTATTCAGGGTGAGGGTCACTCACTGTGTAACTGTACAGAGTCACTGTTTATTCAGGGTGAGGGTCACTCACTGTGTAATTGTACAGAGTCAGTGTTTATTCAAGGTGAGGGTCACTCACTGTGTAACTGTACAGAGGCACTGTTTATTCAGGGTGAGGGTCACTCACTGTGTAACTGTGCAGATTCACTGTTTATTCAGGGTGAGGGTCACTCACTGTAACTGTACAGAGTCACTGTTTATTCAGGGTGAGGATCACTCACTGTGTAACTGTACAGAGTCACTGTTTATTCAGGGTGAGGGTCACTCACTGTGTAACTGTACAGAGTCACTGTTTATTCAAGGTGAGGGTCACTCACTGTGTAACTGTACAGAGTCACTGTTTATTCAGGGTGAGGGTCACTCACTCTGTAACTGTACAGAGTCACTGTTTATTCAGGGTGAGGATCACTCACTGTGTAACTGTACAGAGTCACTGTTTATTCAGGGTGAGGGTCACTCACTGTGTAACTGTACAGAGTCACTGTTTATTCAAGGTGAGGGTCACTCACTCTGTAACTGTCCAGAGTCACTGTTTATTCAGGGTGAGGATCACTCACTCTGTAACTGTACAGAGTCACTGTTTATTCAGGGTGAGGGTCAGTCACTGTGTAACTGTACAGAGTCGCTGTTTATTCAGGGTGAGGGTCACTCACTGTGTAACTGTACAGTGTGACTTTATACTCAGCAAGGTAAGGATTGCTGAGTGTGTAACTACACCCCAAGTATATTACCAGGATCAGCCGAAGAAATTGTACAAGAATCTCTTCATTTGCTTCTAAATACTGCAGATACTGGAGCTGAACAGATTTCTGAACGGATTTGCTGCTCAGTTGCTGCCATCATGTGGCAACAGTCATGTGTTGCCAGAATGAAAGTCATTGTAAGTGAGACATGGCTTGATGTCGTCCTGCTGGAGGGAGAGGAATCGATGTTCTTTACATGGAACTGAAAAACCTTGCACTTGCTCTTCAATCTGCACAGCACCTTTCACACTGAGCACCATTAGAAGCTAAAGGGTGAAGAGAAGTCAAATTACAGCTGTAGTAATTGTCTTTTCAGAGGCCTTGAGGATGGGACAACATCAATGTATAGCAGATCGGGGAGCGGACGACAGATTGACCGTCGAATGAAGGTCGTGATTTAGCTCCAGTGGTTAGGAGACTTAAGTAACAACATTTCAATCATTGAGTTTCTGAGAACTTCCCAAAGAAGCAGGAAAATTATTCTGATTTTCCTGACTCCAGGGTCCAAGGGTTATCACCATTGATGAACTCACCTTTGTAGTTCCTTCCAAAAGACGGATGTGGGATGGAGAGGAATCCTCGTCCCTGAGGACACAGAGACTGATAGTCATCTGTAACAGAGGCAAGACACACAGGAGAAAAATTATTCAAGTTCTACAGACGCTAGATTCTGCATTTTGTTAATGATTGATTCTTCGGCTGTGGGCGTCACTGGCTGGGACAGTATTTGTTGCCCATCCCTAATTGCCCTTGAGAAGGTGGTGGTGAGCTGCCTTCTTGAATCGCTGCAGTCCATAAGGGGTAGGTACACCCTCAGTGCTGTTAGGAAGGGAGTTCCAGGATTTTGATCCAGTAACAGTGAAGGAACGGCGATATAGTTCCAAGTCAGGATGGTGTGTGACTTGCAGGGGAACTTGCAGGTGGTGGTGTTCCCATGCATCTGCTGCCCTTGTCCTTCTAGTTGGTAGAGGTTGCGGGTTTGGAAGGTGCTGTCTAAGGAGCCTTGGTGCATTGCTGCAGTGCATCTTGTAGATGGTACACACTGCTGCCACTGTGCGTTGGTGGTGGAGGGAGTGAATGTTTGTAGATGGGGTGCCAAGCAAGCGGGCTGCTTTGTCCTGGATGGTGTCAAGCATCTTGAGTGTTGGAGCTGCACCCATCCAGGCAAGTGGAGAGTATTCCATCACACTCCTGACTTGTGTCTTGTAGATGGTGGCAGGATGTATAGTGCATGTGTACCGGGTAGGGTGTACAGTGTGTGCGTACAGAGCAGTGTTCACAGTGTGTGCGTACAGAGCAGTGTTCACAGTGTGTGCCTACCAGGCAGGGTGTACAGTATGTGCATACTGGGCAGTGTTCACAGTGCGCGCGTACTGGTCAGGGTTTACAGTGTGTGCATACTGGGCAGGGTGTACAGCGTGTGCGTACCGGGCAAAGTGTACAGTGTGTGCGTACCGGGCGGTGTGTACAGTGTGTGCGTACCGGGCAGTGTGTACAGTGTGTGCGTATTGGGCAGGGTGTACAGTGTGTGCATACCGGGCAGTGTGTACAGTGTGTGCGTACCGGGCAGGGTGTACAGAGTGTGCGTACCGGGCAGAGTGTACAGTGTGTGCGTACCGGGCAATGTGTACAGTGTGTGCGTACTGGGCAGGGTGTACAGCGTGTGCGTACCGGGCAAAGTGTACAGTGTGTGCGTACCGGGCGGTGTGTACAGTGTGTGCGTACCGGGCAGTGTGTACAGTGTGTGCGTATTGGGCAGGGTGTACAGTGTGTGCGTACCGGGCAGTGTGTACAGTGTGTGCGTACCGGGCAGGGTGTACAGAGTGTGCGTACCGGGCAGAGTGTACAGTGTGTGCGTACCGGGCAGTGTGTACAGTGTGTGCGTACCGGGCAGGGTGTACAGAGTGTGCGTACCGGGCAGTGTGTACAGAGTGTGCGTACCGGGCAGGGTGTACAGAGTGTGCGTACCGGGCAGGGTGTACAGTGTGTGCGTACCGGGCAGGGTGTACAGAGTGTGCGTACCGGGCAAAGTGTACAGTGTGTGCGTACCGGGCAGGGTGTACAGTGTGTGCGTACCGGGCAGGGTGTACAGAGTGTGCGTACCGGGCAGGGTGCACAGTGTGTGCGTACCGGGCAGTGTGTACAGTGTGTGCGTACCGGGCAGGGTGTACAGAGTGTGCGTACCGGGCAGTGTGTACAGTGTGTGCGTACCGGGCAGTGTGTACAGTGTGTGCGTACCGGGCAGGATGTACAGAGTGTGCGTACCGGGCAGTGTGTACAGTGTGTGCGTACCGGGCAGGGTGTACAGAGTGTGTGTACCGGGCAGGGTGTACAGTGTGTGCGTACCGGGCAGGGTGTACAGTGTGTGCGTACCGGGCAGGATGTACAGAGTGTGCGTACCGGGCAGGGTGTACAGAGTGTGCGTACCGGGCAGGGTGTACAGTGTGTGCGTACCGGGCAGTGTGTACAGTGTGTGCGTACCGGGCAGGGTGTACAGAGTGTGCGTACCAGGCAGGGTGTACAGTGTGTGCGTACCGGGCAGGGTGTACAGAGTGTGCGTACCTGGCAGGGTGTACAGTGTGTGCGTACCGGGCAGTGTGTACAGTGTGTGCGTACCGGGCAAAGTGTACAGTGTGTGCGTACCGGGCAGGGTGTACAGAGTGTGCGTACCGGGCAGTGTGTACAGTGTGTGCGTACCGGGCAGGGTGTACAGAGTGTGCGTACCGGGCAGTGTGTACAGTGTGTGCGTACCGGGCAGTGTGTACAGTGTGTGCGTACCGGGCAGTGTGTACAGTGTGTGCGTACCGGGCAGGGTGTACAGAGTGTGCGTACCGGGCAGTGTGTACAGTGTGTGCGTACCAGGCAGGGTGTACAGAGTGTGCCAACCGGGCAGGGTGTAGAGTGTGTGCGTACCGGGCAGGATGTACAGACTGTGCGTACCGGGCAGGGTGTACAGTGTGTGCGTACTGGGCAGGATGTACAGAGTGTGCGTACCGGGCAGGGTGTACCGTGTGTGCGTACCGGGCAGGGTGTACAGAGTGTGCGTACCCGGCAGTGTGTACAGTGTGTGCGTACCGGGCAGGGTGTACAGTGTGTGCGTACCGGGCAGGATGTACAGAGTGTGCGTACCGGGCAGGGTGTACAGTGTGTGCGTACCGGGCAGGGTGTACAGAGTGTGCGTACCGGGCAGTGTGCACAGTGTGTGCGTACCGGGCAGGGTGCACAGTGTGTGCGTACGTACCGGGCAGGGTGTAGTGGTATTGTCACTGGACTAGTTAACCAGAGACCCAGGGTATTGCTCTGGAGACATGGGTTCAAATCCCACCACAGCAGAAGGTGGAATTCTGGAAGGTTTCATCTAATGATGGCCATGAAACATTGTCGATTGTTGTACTAATGGTTCACTAATGTCCTTTCGGGAAGGAAATCTGCTGTCCTTACCTGGTCTGGCCTACATGTGACTCCAGACCCACAGCAATGTGGTTAACTCTTACATGCCCTCTTAAATGGCCTAGCAAGACACTCAGTTGTACCTAACTGCTACGAAGTCAATAAACAGGAATGAAACCGGACGGACCTCCCGGCATCGACCTAGGCACCGGAAACGACAACAGCAAACCCAGCCCTGTTGACCCTGCAAAATCCACCTTACTAACATCTGGGGGCTTGTGCCAAAGTTGGGAGAGCTGTCCCACAGACCAGTCAAGCAACAGCCTGACATAGTCATACTCACGGAATCATACCTTACAGACAATGTCCCAGACACTGCAATCACCATCCCCGGGTATGTCCCGTCCCACCGGCAGGACAGACCCAGCAGAGGTGGTGGCACAGTGGTCTACAGTCAGGAGGGAGTTGCCCTGGGAGTCCTTAACAACAACTCCGAACTCCATCAAGTCTCATGGTATCAGGTCAAACATGGGCAAGGAAACCTCCTACTGATTACCACCTACCGCCCTCCCTAAGCTGATGAGTCAGTACTCCTCCATGTTGAACAGCTCTTGGAGGAAGCACTGAGGGTGGCACGGGCACAAAATGTACTCTGGGTGGGGGACTTCAATGTCCATCACCAAGAGTGGCTCGGTAGCAACACTACTGACCGAGCTGGCGGAGTCCTAAAGGACATATCTGCTAGACTGGGTCTGCAGCAGGTGGTGAGCGAACCAACAAGAGGGAAAAACATACTTGACCTCATTGTCACCAATCTGCCTGTCGCAGATGCATCTGTCCATGACAGCATTGGTAGGAGTGACCACTGTACAGTCCTTGTGGAGACGACGTCCTGCTTTCACATTGAGGAAACCCTCCATCGTGTTGTGTGGCTCTACCACTGTGCTGAATGGGATAGATTTCGAACAGATCTAGCAATGCAAAATTGGGCATCCATGAGGTGCTGTGGGCCATCAGCAGCAGCAGAATTGTACTCAACCACAATCTGTAACCTCATGGCCCAGCATATCCCCCACTCTGTCATTACCATCAAGCCAAGAGACCAACTCTAGTTCAATGAAGAGTGCAGGAGGGCATGCCAGGAGCAGCACCAGGCATACCTCAAAATGAAGTGTCAACCTGGTGAAGCTACAACACAGGACTACTTGCATGCCAAACTGCACAAGCAGCATGCGATAGATAGAGCTAAGCGATCCCATAACCAACGGATCAGACCTAAGCTCTGCAGTCCTGCCACATCCAGCCGTGAAAGGTGGTGGACAATTAAACAACTAACTGGAGGAGGTGGCTCCACAAATATTCCCATCCTCAATGATGGGGGAGCCCAGCACATCAGTGCGAAAGATAAGGCTGAAGCATTTGCAACAATCTTCAGCCAGAAGTGCCGAGTTGATGATCCATCTTGGCCTCCTCCTGAAGTCCCCAGCATCACAGATGCCAGACTTCAACCAATTCGATTCACTCCGCGAGATATCAAGAAACGACTGAAGGCACTGGATACTGCAAAGGCTATGGGTCCTGACAATATTCTGGCAATAGTACTGAAGACCTGTGCTCCAGAACTTGCCGTGCCCCTAGCCAAGCTGTTCCAGTACAGCTACAACACTGGCATCTACCCAGCAATGTGGAAAATTACCCAGGTATGTCCTGTACACAAAAAGCATGACAAATCCAACCTGGCCAATTACCACCCCATCAATCATCAGTAAAATGATGGAAGGTGTCATCAACAGTGCCATCAAGCAGCACTTGCTTAGCAATAACCTGCTCAATGACGCTCAGTTTGGGTTCCGCCAGGGCCACTCAGCTCCTGACCTCATCACAGCCTTGGTTCAAACATGGACAAAAGAGCTGAACTCAAGAGGTGAGGGTAGAGTGACTGCCCTTGACATCAAGGCAGCATTTGACCGAGTATGGCATCAAGGAGCCCTAGCAAAACTGGTGTCAATGGGAATCAGGGGAAAACTCTCCACTGGTTGGAGGCATACCTAATGCAAAGGAAGATAGTTGTGGTTGTTGGAGGTCAATCATCTGAGCTCCAGGACATCACTGCAGGAGTTCCTCAGGGTAGTGTCCTAGGCCTAACCATCTTCAGCTGCTTCATCAATGACCCTCCTTCAATCATAAGGTCAGAAGTGGGGATGTTCTCTGATGATTGCACAATGTTCAGCACCATTCGTGACCCCTCAGATACTGAAGCAGTCCGTGTAGAAATGCAGCAAGACTTGGACAATATCTAGGCTTGGGCTGATAAGTGGCAAGTCACATTCATGCCACACAAGTCCCAGGCAATGAACATCTCCAACAATGGAGAATCTAACCATCTCCCCTTGACATTCAACATCCTAGGGGCTACCATTGACCAGAAACTGAACTGGAGTAGCCATATAAATACCGTGGCTACAAGAGCAGGTCAGAGGCTAGGAATCCTGAGGCGAGTAACTCACCTCCTGACTCCCCAAAGCCTGTCCACCATCTACAAGGCACAAGTCAGGAGTGTGATGGAATACTGTCCATTTGCCTGGATGGGTGCAGCTCCAACAACACTCAAGAAGCTCGACACCATCCAGGACAAAGCAGCCAGCTTGATTGGCACCCCATCTACAAACATTCACTCCCTCCACTACCGCCGCACAGTGGCAGCAGTGTGTACCATCTACAAGATGCACTGCAGCAACGCACCAAGGCTCCTTAGACAGCACCTTCTAAACCCGCGACCTCTACCAACTGGAAGGACAAGAGCAGCAAATACATGGGAACATCACCACCTGCAAGTTCCCCTCCAAGTCGCACACCATCCTGACTTGGAACTATATCACCGTTCCTTCACTGTCGCTGGGTCAAAATCCTGGAACTCCCTTCCTAACAGCACTGTGGGTGTACCTACCCCAAATGGACTGCAGCGGTTCAAGAAGGCAGCTCATCACCACCTTCTCAAGGGCAAATAGGGATGGGCAATAAATGCTGGCATGGCCAGCGACGCCCACATCCCATGAATGAATTTTAAAAAATCATACCCATATTTTGTTTCTTTATTTGTTCCATTACCATCTGCTTTTCACTTGCACCATCATCCTTTTAGTCATTTAATCTCTCCTGCCTTCCACCCTATCAGAGACCTGCCCTCTTGTTCTTGCCCCCTCCTCCCTTTCCCTGCTCTGTACTTGCTTAAAACCTGTTACATCTCTAACATATTCCAGTTCTGATGAAAGGTCACAGACCTGAAATGTTAACTCTGTTTCTGTCTCCACAGATGCTGCCAGACCTGCTGAATGATTCCAGCACTTTCTTTTCATATTTCAGAATTCCAGCATTCTGTATTTTCCCAGTATTTTGCTTTTGTTTTAGTTACTGTGCCACGTGTAGGCAGAGTTACTGCAGAATAAAAGCAGAAAATGCTGGAAATACTCAGCAGGTCTGGAGATGGAAACAGAGGTAACGTTTCAGATTGATAACCTTCCTTCAGAGGATATTAGGGATCTTTGTTCATCAACTCTCTTTACCCTGTTATTTGTTAAACAAAGTTGTAATTTTTGCTTTCTCTAATTTGTTGGGACTGCAGTGTTTGACTCACTGTGCAAAGTCTGAAATTTACCTTTTACTTGTTTGAAACTGTCCGTTTGTCCTACTCTTACATTTTTTTATTTATAGGATTATCTTTAACGATCGAACATCTGGCGAGAAGAGCTCGTTCCTCACAACTTCATTCCAGGCCAAAAATGCCTAAGTTTGGCCTTTTATGATACAATTAACTCTTTACTACTGTTGAACTTCCTTCTCCCGGATATCTTTTAGGATATAGGGAGATGTTAAGAGAAGGGGCTGCTCCAGTTTGCTGTACCTGGTCTTACCTGAGCCAGACACGGGGCACTGGTAGATTTTGCACTCACTGCCCCAGCCTTCCCCGACAGTACAGCAGCATTCCTGTCTTGTTACATTCCGTGCCAGAATGTTCTCACACAACTGGGCATCATTTAGGTTGTAGTAACACTCGTTCTCCTCCCTTGTGGACTCTCCCAGAAACATTGGCCGTGCTGAAAGAGACAAGAGCGTTAAAAAGCAAAGAGCACCAAATCACCCATTAACTTCATGGACACTCCTGCCTATCACAGACTCCGCCCCATCCATTTATACACACAAACACATAGAAGTTACAACAAGGGGACAGGCCATTCAGCCCAACCAGTCCATGTTGGCTTTTACCCTCCTCACAAGCAAATAACTAATCATATTTTTCCACTCTCTTCCTTATCCTTCCATTATTTTTTCTGTATCCAGCTATCCAATCTAATCCTTAATGTCCATATTATTTCTGCCTCAACCCTACAAGTGAATTTAAGCATATGCAAATTGTCAGGAGGTTTCGCCTGCCTCTATTCTAAATCATATTTAATCTTGGATTTATACACAGAGGGAAAGATCTGTATTGAACAAAACACCAGAGTACTGATCCATTCCCAGCTCTCCAGTATTTACCTCTGGTTTACTCTCCCCTCTCGCTCTCTCCATCATGCTCTATGGATTGCTTCTTTCTCTTGTTCTGTATCTCTGATGTGTGAGTGAACACATTGCACTAGGGATTCTCTCTCCAATTCCCCCACTCACTCCGCAGGAATCCACAGGGAGCTGTCTCAATGGATAGTGATCTGGAGCAGGAGACTCAGGTGATATCCTTGAACTCAGCACAGACTGCAGCCTTCCTTGGAGGACGGTGCATTTATTGTAATAATATTTTCAATCATTTGTGGACATGCTTTGCACAAAAAACAAGCAGCCTTGAGTGAATCTGACAGAAGATGTCACTAATATATGGGCATGAGTTGGGTCACACACCTCAGCACGGTCTCCCAGAGAGGCGAGATATTTCCCTGGTCTTTAGAAGATAGAGAGTGGAGGGGAAAGCAGAGCAAAGGATTCGAGTACAGGAGCAGGGATGTCTTGCTGCAATTATACAGGGCCTTGGTGAGACCACACCTGGAATATTGTGTGCAGTTTTGGTCTCCTTATCCGAGGAAGGATGTTCTTGCTATGGAGGAAGTGCAGCAAAGGTTTACCAGACTGATTCCTGGGATGGCGGGACTGACGTATGAGGAGAGATTGAGTCGGTTAGGATTATATTCGCTGGAGTTCAGAAGAGTGTGGAGGGATCTCATAGAAACCTGTAAAATTCCAACAGGACTTGACAGGGTAGATGCAGGAAGGATGTTCCCGATGGTGGGGGAGTCCAGAACCAGGGGTCATAGTCTAAGGATACGGGGTAAACCTTTCAGGACTGAGATGAGGAGAAATTTCTTCACCCAGAGAGTGGTGAGCCTGTGGAATTCGCTACCACAGAAAGCAGTTGAGGCCAAAACATTGTATGTTTTCAAGAAGGAGTTAGATATAACTCTTGGGGCTAAAGGGATCAAAGGGTATGGGGTGAAAGCGGGAACAGGTTACTGAGTTGGATGATCAACCATGATCACAATGAATGGCAGCGCAGGCTCGAAGGACCGAATGGCCTACTCCTGCTCCTAGTTTCTATGTTTCTATGTTTCAAAGAGTAGCCAGTAAAGGTACCATGGATAGCTCGTCGATTACACTGTCCTGTCCTTGGCTCGAACTCTTCATTTTCATCTGGGCAAAGACAGAAGAATGAACCGGCCACATTCTCGCAGACTGCAGAGCCACAGACACCCTCCATAGTCTCACACTCGTTCACATCTGCGAAGAGAGTGAAAATTTTACAGTGAAGAGTTGGGTGAATTCAGACCAGACACATGATACCCACCATTGTCTCCTATTGTTCAATCTGTGGGCCTTTGCTCAGGAAACATCTCGGACTCATTTTATCTCAAGTTTAACAATCCTCAGACCTTAAAATACTGCAAGATTAAAAGGATAAAAACATTTCAAACTTCACTAAGGTCGTGGTCAGACTTCTTGTGTGACTGTCGGGCAGTGTATTGTACCTCAGCCAATGTCCATGCAGGAACTTACCAGCAGGAGGCACTGGTTAGCGGCTGGGCCATGGAAGCCTGACTAACTTTGGTTCTTTTAATAAATGTACGTCAGCACGGATTTGTTAAAGGCAAATCATGTTTGACTAACTTGTTTGAGTTCTTCAATGAAGTAATGGAGAGGGTTGATGAGGGCAGTGCAGTCGGTGGACTTTCAAAAGCCGTTTGATAAAGTACCTCATAATAGACTGAAATTCCTTCCCTAAACCTCTCGGTCTCTCTCTCCTCCTTAAAATCCACCTCTTTGACCAAGCTTTTGATCACCTGACCCAATATTTCCTTATCTGATTCAACGTCAAGTTTTGTTTGATAATCGCTCCTGTGAAGCATGTTTGGACATTTCACAAAGTTAAATTCGCTATATAAATCCAAGTTGCAGTTGTTGTTGCAGACTTGTTATCAAAATTAAAGCTTGTGAGTTTGAAGGGACAGTGACAGAAAGCAAGAGAGTAATGGTGAACGTTCAGACTGGAGAGAAGTACGTGCTGGTGTTCACCAGGGTCAGTTGTATGGCCTCTGCTCTTTTTTGATATATATTAATGATCTTAATATTAATAGCTCGTTTTTCGGCCGGCCCAGACATGATGGGCCAAGTGGCCTCTTTCTGTGTCCTAAACTTTTTATGATTCTATCTTGTCTTGGGTTTACATGGCATCATTGCAAAGTTTGCAGATGACATGAAACTCAGAAATGTAGTAAAAAAATGAGAATTGTAACAGGCTTCAGGGGGACACAGAGAGACCTGGTGAAATGGACAGACACCGGGCAGATACAATTTAATGCAGAGAAGTGTGAGGTGATACATTTCAGTAATAAGAATGAAGAGAAGCAATATAAATTAAATGGTACAATTTTAAAGAGGGTGCGGGAAGCGAGACCTGGGATGTGCAGAACAAATCTTTGAAAGTTGACAAGTTGAGAAGGTTGTTATGAAAGCTTATGGGATCATTGACTTTATTAATAGAGGCACTGAGTACAAAAGCAAGGAAGTTATCCTAAACCTTTATAAAACACTGATTTGGCCTCAGCTGGAGGATTGTGTCCAATTCTGGGAACCACACTTTAGGAAGGATGTCAAGGCCTTGGAGAGGGTGAAGAACAGATTTACTAAAATGGTACCAGGGCTGAGGGACGACATCGAAGAGACTGGAGAAGATGGGTTATTCTCCTTACAGTAGAGATGGTTAAGAGAAATTTAATAACGGTGTTCAAAATGATGAGGGGAATACCAAATTAGAAACCAAGGCGTGAACTGAAGAGAATTTAAAAGTCTGCCTGAAAGGGTGGTAGAAGCAGATTCAATAGTAATCTTCAAATGAGGAACTGATAATTACTTGAAGGGAAAAAATTGCCAGGTCACAGAGAAAGAGCAGTAGAGTGGGACTATTGCATAACTCAACCAAAGAGCCAGCGGCACAGTGGCGCACACCGCCGCCTCACAGCTCCAGGGACCCGGGTTCAATTCTGGGTACTGCCTGTGTGGAGTTTGCAAGTTCTCCCTGTGTCTGCGTGGGTTTCCTCCGGGTGCTCCGGTTTCCTCCCACATGCCAAAGACTTGCAGGTTGATAGGTTAATTGGCCATTGTAAATTGCCCCTAGTATAGGTAGGTGGTAGGGAAATATAGGGACAGGTGGGGATGTGGTAGGAATATGGAATTAGTGTAGGATTAGTATAAATGGGTGGTTGATGGTCGGCACAGACTCGGTGGGCCGAAGGCCCTGTTTCAGTGCTGTATCACTAAATCAAATCAAATCAAAACAGGACCATGATGGACTGATTGACTTCCTTTACAATTCCAAGCTGTGGTCAATTTTTGATCAGCTAACGTAGCATCTGTGTTTCACACTCATGAACTCTACTCCACAGCAAGTCAATTAAACTCACGCTGATGACCACTGTTGCACACTGTCAGCCAATGTTAATCACTGTTGGAGACTGTCAGACACTTTCACTTGCTCTCTCTGTCATTCACTCTCGGTCACTGTCAGTTGATCCCGTTTACAGTAATTTTGACTACAAACCATGTGACTTACCCACACACCGTGAGCCATTGGACATCATCTGGTAACCCTGGTCGCAGTGACACCGGAAGGATGCGGCTACATTCTGACAGTACGCATTCGGCCCACAGATCGTAGCATTGACACACTCATCGATATCTGCACGAGAGACAGATGGCTAAGAGGTAGTTCAGGCTTGCATACAGGTATCATACTCACGCTGTCACACTCACAGTGCCACACTCACAGTGCCACACTCACACTATCACACACTCACGCTGCCACACTCATATTGCAATGCTCACACCGCCAGGCGCAGACTGTCACATGATCACACTGCCACACACTCACATTGCCACACTCACACTGCCACACGCTCATGCGGCCACGCTCACGCTGCCACGCTCACGCTGCCACACTCTCATTGCCACACTCACATTACCACACTCACACTGCCACTCACTCATGCTGCCACACGCTCACACTGCCACACACTCACATTGCCACACTCATACTGCCACACTCACATTGCCACACTCACACATCCACTCACTCATGCTGCCACACGCTCACACTGCCACACACTCACATTGCCACACTCACACTGCCACACTCACATGACCACACTCACACTGCCACACGCTCACACTGCCACACTCACACTGCCACACGCTCATGCGGCCACGCTCACGCTGCCACGCTCACGCTGCCACACTCTCATTGCCACACTCACATTACCACACTCACACTGCCACTCACTCATGCTGCCACACGCTCACACTGCCACACACTCACATTGCCACACTCACACTGCCACACTCACATTGCCACACTCACACATCCACTCACTCACACTGCCACACACTCACACTGCCACACACTCACACTGCCACACTCACATGACCACACTCACACTGCCACACGCTCACACTGCCACACTCACACTGCCACACACTCACATTGCCACACTCACACTGCCACACTCACATGACCACACTCACACTGCCACACGCTCACACTGCCACACTCACACTGCCACAGACTCACGCTACCACACACTCACACTGCCACACACTCACACTGCCACACATTCACACTGCCACACACTCACACTGCCACACATTCACACTGCCACACACTCACACTGCCACACGCTCACACTGCCACACATTCACACTGCCACACACTCACACTGCCACACGCTCACACTGCCACACATTCACACTGCCACACGCTCACACTGCCACACATTCACACTGCCACACACTCACACTGCCACACGCTCACACTGCCACACATTCACACTGCCACACACTCACACTGCCACACATTCACACTGCCACATACTCACACTGCCACACACTCACACTGCCACATACTCACACTGCCACACACCTACACTGCCACACATTCACACTGCCACATACGCACACTGCCACACATTCACACTGCCACATACTCACACTGCCACACATTCACACTGCCACACATTCACACTGCCACATACTCACACTGCCACACACTCACACTGCCACATACTCACACTGCCACACACTCACACTGCCACATACTCACACTGCCACACACTCACACTGCCACACATTCACACTGCCACATACTCACACTGCCACACATTCACACTGCCACACACTCACACTGCCACATACTCACACTGCCACACACTCACACTGCCACATACTCACACTGCCACACACTCACACTGCCACACATTCACACTGCCACACACTCACACTGCCACACATTCACACTGCCACACATTCACACTGCCACATACTCACACTGCCACACATTCACACTGCCACATACTCACACTGCCACACACTCACACTGCCACATACTCACACTGCCACACACTCACACTGCCACACATTCACACTGCCACACACTCACACTGCCACACATTCACACTGCCACACATTCACACTGCCACATACTCACACTGCCACATACTCACACTGCCACATTCTCACACTGCCACACACTCACACTGCCACACATTCACACTGCCACATACTCACACTGCCACACATTCACACTGCCACACACTCACACTGCCACACATTCACACTGCCACACATTCACACTGCCACATACTCACACTGCCACACATTCACACTGCCACACATTCACACTGCCACACATTCACACTGCCACACACTCACACTGCCACACACCTACACTGCCACATACACACACTGCCACATACTCACACTGCCACACATTCACACTGCCACACACTCACACTGCCACACATTCACACTGCTACACACTCACACTGCCACACATTCACACTGCCACATACTCACACTGCCACACATTCACACTGCCACATACTCACACTGCCACATACTCACACTGCCACACACTCACACTGCCACACACCTACACTGCCACACACCTACACTGCCACATACTCACACTGCCACACACTCACACTGCCACACGCTCACACTGCCACACGCTCACGCTGCCACATACTCACACTGCCACATACTCACGCTGCCGCTCACTCACACTGCCACATACTCACACTGCCACACACTCACACTGCCACACATTCACACTGCCGCACCCTCACACTGCCACACACTCACACTGCCACACATTCACACTGCCACACACTCACACTGCCACACACTCACACTGCCACATACTCACACTGCCACATACTCACACTGCCACACACTCACACTGCCACATACTCACACTGCCACACATTCACACTGCCACACACTCACTCTGCCACACACTCACGCTGCCGCTCACTCACAGTGCCGCACAATCACGCTGCCACTCACTCACACTGCCACACACTCACACTGCCACACGCTCACACTGCCACATGCTCACACTGCCCGACACGCACTCCCACACACTTAGTCTCACACTCACATTGACTCACACTTAGTGTCAGACTTGGGCTGCCAGCCAATGTTCTGCAAGCTGAAATGTACAGGAGCTACACCTGCCATTTGATTTTCTTTGCTCCTGCTCTTGCAGGTTTATTGCCCATCGCTAGTTGCTGCTCTTGGCTGCTCCGTGGCCCCAGTGCAGTCTGTGTGCTGACAGCAGTTTATCAGTGGCTACAGCTCCCTGTATTTAACAATTTGGAGTGTTATGACCAGGTGAGAAGGAGTCTTGGGGTGCCCGCACAGCCTTTGCCCGTTTTAACCGTAACGGGGTTTTATTTTGCAAAATACCATGTTTTTAGCTCCCCCTTCAGTGAATCCTTGTTCACCGTTTTCCAATTGTGAGGCAAATAAATCAATCAAGATAGGTTTTCATAGATTTAAACAAGAAATGTAGAAGTTTATGAATCTTAAACTCTAATTCGGTTAACAACTACGAATGTGTGACGTGACCACGTATACACCATAAAGACGCACGCAGATAGAGATGGAAAAAGTAGAAAAAAATAAAGGGGAACAGTTTGAGGCAATACATGTTAGTTATTTACTGTCCTTTGAGTTCTTTGGTTGCCGGTAAGTCCTGCTATTCAGTGGGGCCCAGTTCACGCTCCAACTTGTTTCGATGTTGGTGTTTTTCTCTCTTGAGATTTACGTGTCTTTCCTGGGTCCAGTGACTTGGGAGAAAGGAAGAAAGGGACAGCCAGGAGAGAGGCTTCCTTGTTCCAGCTTCAGTTGCAAAACTGCCTTCTGTTCCTTTCCCTGTGGCACAATTCGAAAAAACCCCAGGTTGTCCAGCAGGTTAGTCATGTGACTAACTCCTTATTTGGAACAGTCTCTGCTGCGAGGTTTGTGGATTGTATCATCTTAGCAGTCCCTGGAATGCGCTTCCTTACACCTTCAATGTCTGGTGATCAAAATCCATGTGGGTTAATTGGAGCAGGGAATTGTCTTTTGTCTCCACAAGCAGGGTCTCTTAGTATGCAAATGTCCTTCCAGCTCAGTGTCTGGTGATCTTCAAACAAGTAATTTCTTTACTCCAGCAACAGTTTAAAATCAATTTTCATATGACAAAATTAATATGCCTCATTTTTGGCAGGTGGAGGTCTACATGACAGGAGCAGTAGCCTTAAAGCAACTGTCCAAACCAGCAGCTAAATATCAGCACTGTGCTCCAATCATCAGGGCCATACATGGGTTGCGATTATACATTAAGCCGTATAGAGAAGGTTCAGTTCAGGGATAACATTCCCATCAGCAGCGAAGGATTCAAGACCCACTCCAGAACCAGGAAACCAGCGATATCCAGCTGGGGAGGTGGAAACTTTCATGTGATGCGGGTGGTGACCCCTCCTCTGCTGTAAAGGGTTGTTGGGAGTCTTTAGCATCGGTGCTGCCCCTCCAGGAGAATAGTAATGGTCAGAAGGGCAAACAGGAAACCTGGTCAGTGGCTCGAGACCCTGACCTCAGAGACTTGGGTCAGATCTGTCCCTGGGGCAGGGCAGGGCAGGAGTCACTGCACGGTGATCAGGACAAAGACCTATGGCTTCTTAATTGTATCCTCCCTCGTCCCTGGGGGATGGTTCCATCCCCCTCCGTCTCTAGCTATCCCCTCTCTCCACAGACCCTCTCTCTAGTCCCCCTCCTCAGCCATCTCCCTCCTTCCCCTCCTCACCATCTCTCTGTCCTCAACTCTCACCCCTCTCCCCACTCTTCTGCACAGCCTCTCCCCTCCTCAACCCTCTCCCCCTCCTCATCTCTCTCCCCTGCACCTGCTTCCCTCATTATGTCCCCCCTGTCATTCTCCCCACACCTCTGTCTCCACCCTGTTCACCCTTCCCCTCCTCCCCCTCCCTTCCCACCCTCACATCTCCTCTCCTCCACATCCTTCCATCCTCTCTCCATGCTCTCCCCAACCCTCACTATCTTCTTAAAATTTCCTATTTGAAATTTTTGGGAAACACGAATGAATTATTCCTGAAATTTCAGTACAATGCAGCCTTTAACTTGAGGTCTCGCTGTCGACATTCAGTTTCTGAAGCTTTGATTTCCCGACAATAGTCTCTCACAATTAGTCTTCTTTTGAAGTCTTTTTTCTCAATCGAATATCTTGTTTCCTTTTCAAATAGCCCGTCAAATCCACATCACATCTGCTGCAGGATTGTCCACTCTTCAATGTCCCTTCCTTGCTACCAAGGCTGCACTAGAGATAATTCCAGCTCAGATTCACTCCATCTCTTCAAGGATTAGTATTCTGAATGTCTGTGCTGTAAATGGGTGGGGGAGGGGCGGAGCTGTAGTTAGGGTCTAGGGTAGAAGACAAGGAATTGCCCCTTGAGCTTGTGTTGAGCTCCACTGGAATGTATAGCAGGCTGAGGTCAGAGAGATAAGAGTGGGAGTGAGACAGAGAATTGAAGTGACAGGGAACTGGATTTGTGTCATTCTAGAGTTTGAAATTGCTCACTGATGTGGGTGCAGTCCTGTTTACACTAACACTGAGGAGTTCACATCACCCACTGTCTCACTGTGAAGGGTTGTTTGGTGCCCAGGTGAGGGCAGTGATGTGAGAGGGCATCCGAACTGTCTGCCCTAATCAGCCCTGATAATATGTTTAACCAAGAGTTTCATCTTCGTGCTCCAGCAATATGCAAACAGTAGAGAAACACATAATAGGACATTCCCATTGTGGAGGACTGGGAATTGTTTAACAGGGCATTCCCATTGCGGAGGAGTGGGAATTGTTTAACAGGGCATTCCCATCACGGAGGAGTGGGAATTGTTTAACAGGGCATTCCCATCACGGAGGAATGGGAATTGTTTAACAGGGCATTCCCATCACGGAGGAGTGGGAATTGTTTAACAGGGCATTCCCATCACGGAGGAATGGGAATTGTTTAACAGGGCATTCCCATCACGGAGGAGTGGGAATTGTTTAACAGGGCATTCCCATCATGGAGGAGTGGGAATTGTTTAACAGGGCATTCCCATCACGGAGGAGTGGGAATTGTTTAACAGGGCATTCCCATTGCAGAGGAGTGGGAATTGTTTAACAGGGCATTCCCATCACGGAGGAGTGGGAATTGTTTAACAGGGCATTCCCATTGCAGAGGAGTGGGAATTGTTTAACAGGGCATTCCCATCACGGAGGAGTGGGAATTGTTTAACAGGGCATTCCCATTGCGGAGGAGTGGGAATTGTTTAACAGGCAGAACCTTGTGGCCAGGAAGAGAGCTGTGTTTAAATGTCTTGAGGGATCTGCAGCAACTCACCAATGCAGTCCTGAGCAGAACTGAGCCGGAATCCAGCACTACATTCCGTGATACACTGGAAGGAGCCAGGAGTATTCTCACATCGCTTACTGCCACAGATGGTTGGATATTCAACACACTCATCGAGATCTGTTAAATGAGAAAAAGACAGACACACACTGAGATACAAAGCAAAGTCTGGCTGGAGCCAGTCACAGCTTTCACTGCTGCAACTTTACAATTCAACTCAGATGAATTGGAGGAAGGATCCGATGTATAGTTCAGACAAAATCCCGCTCCCACTGTCTGGATCCAGTGCATTTGGGAATCAGTGCGCATGGGATCCTGTAAACGTGGATCCGGTGAGCATGGATTCAGTGATGATGGGATACAGCACATGGGTATACAGTGAAGATAGATCCATTCAGGGCAGGATCCAGTGAACATGGACCCAGTCAGTATGTATCCAGTGAGGGTGGGATCCAGTGAGGGTGGGATCCAGTGAGGGTGAGTAACAATCACTGAGAGCTGTTACAGGACAGGGAGTAACAGCAGCAGCAAAAAGCTGCCCAACTCCTGGGAACATGGGGTGAAGAAAGGTCGTACTCTTACCGAAACACTGGGATCGATCTTCATCGACTCGGAAACCAGGCTCACATGAGCACTCAAATGACCCAACTGTATTGGTGCAGTGTCCTCGATCACAGATATGTGCACCAGTGCACTCATCGACATCTGAGAGAGGTGAGAGGAACAGAGAGAGAATGAGAGAAACAGAGTGAGGTGGATGGAGTGAGGGAGGGGGAGGGAGAGAGAGGGAGAGAAAGAAAAAGGAGAAAGAGAGACAGACAGAGACGATGGGAGAGACAGAGAAGATGGGAGAGAAAGAGAAGGAGGGAAAGTGAAGAGGAGGAAGGTGGAAGGTGAGGGAGAGAGAAGGGGAGGGAGAGGAGGGAGCGACAGAGAACGAGAAAGTGGGGAAGAGACAGAGAGAGATAGAATGAGAGAGAAAGGGACAGCGTAAGAGAGAGGAGAGAGGGATAGAGAGAGAAAAGAGAAAGCGAGAGAGAGGGAGAGACAAAGATGGAGAGAAAGAAAGGGTGAGATGGGGAGTGAGAGAAGGAGAGAGACAGAGATGCAGGGAGAGATTGGAAGAGAAAGGAGAGAGTTAAATGATGATTTTATACAAACAAGGTACTCCACAAACTATTTTTTTAAATTGAAGTATCGAGGTGAAGGGCCAAGGGTTAGAGGTCAGTAACCCAGCAAAGGTGAAGCTTAGGAAATGATCCAGGGACTAGAATTCCTGGAAAAGAATGATTTAGCAAAAGGAGGACTCAAAAGCAACCATGAGAATGGAGGGACTGAGGAAAGCATTGGATGGATGGAGAGAGAGAGGAGAGGGGAAGGGCAGATAGAAGAATGGATCAATAGAAAGCAAACACAGGTAAAGTACCCCTGCTGGATAATGCAGAAATCTCACCGAGACAGGTGGACAGATCAGCAGAGGTGGTGAATCCCTCAGCACAGAGACAGGTGTAGGATCCCACGCTGTTCAAACACTCCCCATACGGAGCACAGAAATCTCCTTCAAAACACTCGTTGATATCTGAAAAACCATGAATAAAATCTTACAGTGAATTTTCCTAAACTCTTGCTCTCAAAGCTGCACTTGCTCCATGTCAGAGATTCATATTGCATTTTAAACATTTCTGCACAAAGCCAGCTGTCCAATACTAAACCACCTGACTCCAGAACAGTTCAACTGGTGCAAAACTGTGAAAACTATTACAATTACAAAGCAAGCCAAAAACACCTGCATTTCCATAGTGCCTTTCACATCCTCAGGATGTCCCAAAGTGCTTTGCAGCCAACCAATTACTTTTAAAATACAAACAATGCTGTAATGTCGGAAACACAGATGCCAACCATGGACAGCAAAATCCCAAAACTGCTACTGAGATGAATAAAAAGCTCTTTTTTTTGTGTGGAGGGAGGAACGTTGGATGGAACGGCAGCAGAAATCGCAGCTGCTTGATTATTGGTGTGTGATCTTTTACACCTGAGCAGAGCTTCAGTTTGAATTTATCATCCGAGTGCTGACAACTACAAAAGTGCAGCACTCCCTCAGTACTGACCCTCCGACAGTGCAGCACTCCCTCAGTACTGACCCTCCGACAGTGCAGCACTCCCTCAGTACTGACCCTCCGACAGTGCAGCACTCCCTCAGTACTGACCCTCCGACAGTGCAGCACTCCCTCAGTACTGACCCTCCGACAGTGCAGCACTCCCTCAGTCCTGTCCCTCCGACAGTGCAGCACTCCCTCAGTACTGACCCTCCGACAGTGCAGCACTCCCTCAGTACTGACCCTCCGACAGTGCAGCACTCCCTCAGTACTGACCCTCCGACAGTGCAGCACTCCCTCAGTACTGACCCTCCGACAGTGCAGCACTCCCTCAGTACTGACCCTCCGACAGTGCAGCACTCCCTCAGTACTGACCCTCCGACAGTGCAGCACTCCCTCAGTACTGACCCTCCGACAGTGCAGCACTCCCTCAGTACTGACCCTCCGACAGTGCAGCACTCCCTCAGTCCTGTCCCTCCGACAGTGCAGCACTCCCTCAGTACTGACCCTCCGACAGTGCAGCACTCCCTCAGTACTGACCCTCCGACAGTGCAGCACTCCCTCAGTACTGACCCTCCGACAGTGCAGCACTCCCTCAGTACTGACCCTCCGACAGTGCAGCACTCCCTCAGTACTGACCCTCCGACAGTGCAGCACTCCCTCAGTCCTGTCCCTCCGACAGTGCAGCACTCCCTCAGTACTGACCCTCCGACAGTGCAGCACTCCCTCAGTACTGACCCTCCGACAGTGCAGCACTCCCTCAGTACTGACCCTCTGACAGTGCAGCACTCCCTCAGTCCTGTCACTCCGACAGTGCAGCACTCCCTCATTACTGACCCTCCGACAGTGCAGCACTCCCTCAGTACTGACCCTCCGACAGTGCAGCACTCCCTCAGTACTGACCCTCCGACAGTGCAGCACTCCCTCAGTACTGACCCTCCGACAGTGCATTACTCCCTCAGTACTGCCCCTCTGACAGTGCAGCACTCCCTCAGTACCGACCATCTGACAGTGCAGCATTCCTTCAGTACTGACCCTCCGGCAGTGCAACACTCCCTCATGTTGCCCCTCCGACAGTGCAGCACTCCCTCAGTACTGCCCCTCCGACAGTGCATTACTCCCTCAGTACTGCCCCTCTGACAGTGCAGCACTCCCTCAGTACTGCCCCTCCGACAGTGCGTTACTCCCTCAGTACTGCCCCTCCGACAGTGCATTATTCCCTCAGTACTGCCCCTCTGACAGTGTAGCACTCCCTCAGTACTGACCCTCTGACAGTGCAGCACTCCCTCAGTACTGCCCCTCCAACAGTGCAGCACTCCATCAGTACTGACCCTCCGACATTGCATCACTCGCTCAGTACTGACCATCTGACAATGCAGCGCTCCCTCAGTACTGCCCCTCCGACAGTGCAGCAATCCCTCAGTACCGACCATCTGACAGTGCGGCACTCCTTCAGTACTGACCCTCCGACAGTGCAGCCCTGACTAAGTACTGACCGTCTGACAGAGTAGTGCTCTCTCAGTTCTGCACTGGAGTGTTAACCTGGATTGGTGGAGTAGGTGTT
The DNA here is from genome assembly GCF_036365525.1 of Heterodontus francisci. Taxonomy (NCBI): domain Eukaryota; kingdom Metazoa; phylum Chordata; class Chondrichthyes; order Heterodontiformes; family Heterodontidae; genus Heterodontus; species Heterodontus francisci. Next base: position 692,595 of record NC_090410.1, read on the forward strand.
ATGAGCTTTGGTTGAGGCACATTGATGAGGCAGAGACAGGAAGCTTTTGTGAACCTTTTGCGATGGGGAAATATCAGGTGATTCGACCAAGGGGAGCATGACAGGTTCATCTGATCCAGTTCTCATCCAATATCTACAGGCACACAATTTACAGCAGGGCTGACTCGCTGATGTTTGCCTCTAACCAGCCCAGAGACAGGGTTAGTTGCAGCAGTGCTCATCTTAGCTCAGGATTGGATACTGGATTGTTTATAGCAGCTCATCTGTGCAGCAGTTTAACTATGTGAACCACTGGGACACTGTGTGGTTTTGTTGGTGTGTGTGCAGTAAGAGTGAAAGTCAAACCTGCACATCGATTACTATCAGCACTCAGCCGGTATCCAGGGTTACAGTCGCACTGGTACGAGCCCTCCGTGTTCACACATGTTCCTGTGTCACCACATGTTGCACCATTCACACACTCATCAATATCTGTAGCAACACAGAAGAAAACAGCTTGCACTCAGTTACTCAGCACTGCTTAGTCATTCTCATCAATCTACTCCTCTGACAACAACAGGATATCTAGGCAACTGCCAGGCTGCCTTTAGGCCTGTTGGCAGAATGATTTCATGATGGATTATTCAGCGCCAATATCATTTGGACATTTTGCAGTGGTTTATTTATAATGTTTAGGATGTGTGCTGTTCTGGGATTGTTTGACAGAACAGTGTGGAGGGAGCTTTACTCTGTATCTAACCCGTTTTCTTTTCTTTATTTTTCTTTTGAAAGAAGCCTTTATACCCCAGACCCCGTTTATATATTATTTGTTGAGGGGGCCTTAATTCCTCAGGCCCCCCCTTATATACATTTTATGAACTAACTTTATTAAAATCAAATAAATAAAACAAAAGACACATTAAAATGCCATTCTCGGCGTCAATGACACACTCCAGTCCCTGTGCTGTCCACCAGTCGCAGAAGGCTTCAAGCGTAATGCCAGACACCGCATGCTCCTTCTCCAGGGACACACGGGCGCGAACGTAACCCCAGAAGAGGGGCAAGTAATCAGGACGGACAGACCTCCCGACGGCCCACAGCCTGGACCTGTGAATTGCCACCCTGGCCAGGCCCAGGAGCAGACTGACAGGGAGATCCTCCTCCCGGCCCACGCCCCTCCGCGCTGGGTGCCCAAAGATCAGGAGCGTGGGGCTGAAGTGCAGCCAGAACTTGAGGAGCAGCCCCTTCAAATACTTGAACAGGGGCTGCAATCTTTTACATTCCATGTCCACATGGGACACTGACTCGTCCAGGCCGCAGAATTTACAGGCAGCCTGGGAGTCCGTGAACTTACTTAAAAGTCCATTGCACGGGACTGCCCTGTGCAGCACCCTCAACCCCAGAATCCCGATGTAAAGGGGGAGGACTCCCATGTAGACTCCCACTGGGGTTTCCCCACGCTGCCAGAAGAGCCACACCCACCCCCAAAAAATAAAGCAAACAACAGTTTTGTTTTTAAGAATTTAACCGATATGAAGGCAAGGGTGGGATGGTGGTGGGAGTAGAGGAGGATGGGGTGGAAAGGAAAAGGAAAAGAAGAGGAGAGGATAGTTAGCTGAGTGGTGGAAGAGAGAGAAAGGCTTCAAGGATGTTTCTGTTAAATTGGTGGTTGGAGCACCTTACTGCAGAGAATACAAAGTCCAGTCTTCTGGTCAGGAAGGGTTCTTCGCCTGGGTCAGCTGGAGCCGCCCAGTTCTTTCCACTTAATGCTGTTGTTACAAAGAGTTTTTTCACCTGGGCGGCTTCAGCCGTCCTGAGCCATGCAGTTGGGGTGGGGAGCGAGCCCCATTTGTGCAAGATGGAGGAAAACACAAAAGCAAATACAGGGGCCCGCTATAGAATCTTTGAGCCCCACCCCTGGATCTTCTGGTGTCTCCTCCCTCCCCCAACAGTCCTAGAAAAACAGTTCACCAGTGCTCCAACACCCACCTCTCCAAAATAAATCGCAGGTCCTTTACTCTAATAGACAGAATCAGAACCACAATTGTGTTGTTATTCTCAGTTCTCAGCTCTCTCCTCTCTCCTGTCTAGCTGTTGCTCCCACCAGCATCTACAGATGCAACTGCTTCAGCTCGTTGAACAAAGGAAGTGCTCACAAACTGCCCTGTCAATCCTGTGCTGTACCTGTCCTGGGAGTGCTTGATGGGGGACAGTGTAGAGGGAGCTTTACTCTGTATCTAACCCCATGCTGTATCTGTCCTGGGTGTGTTTGATGAGGGACAGTGTAGAGGGAGCTTTACTCTGTATCTAACCCCATGCTGTATCTGTCCTGGGTGTGTTTGATGGGGGACAGTGTAGAGGGAGCTTTACTCTGTATCTAACCCCATGCTGTACCTGTCCTGGGTGTGTTTGATGGGGGACAGTGTAGAGGGAGCTTTACTCTGTATCTAACCCCATGCTGTATCTGTCCTGGGTGTGTTTGATGAGGGACAGTGTAGAGGGAGCTTTACTCTGTATCTAACCCCATGCTGTATCTGTCCTGGGTGTGTTTGATGGGGGACAGTGTAGAGGGAGCTTTACTCTGTATCTAACCCCCGTGCTGTACCTGTCCTGGGAATGTTTGATGGGGACAGTGTAGAGGGAGCTTTACTCTGTATATAACCCCATGCTGTACCTGTCCTGGGAGTGTTTGATGGGGACAGTGTAGTGGGAGCTTTACTCTGTATCTAACCCCCGTGCTGTACCTGTCCTGGGAGTGTTTGATGGGGACAGTGTAGAGGGAGCTTTACTCTGTATCTAACCCCGTGCTGTATCTGTCCTGGGAGTGTTTGATGCTGTTAATTCAATCTCACACCCTGGCATTTTCACCGTTTGTTACCTGCCGGGCTGAGACTCCTGATGAGACTCTGGTTACCTGAACACTTTCGATTCTGGACCTGGTAGCCTGTTGGACAGGGCAGGCAGCGAAATGATCCCACCGAGTTCACACACTCAGAGTTTGGACAGGTGGAAAGATCCAGACACTCGTCAATATCTGAAAAGGAGCAGCAAGAACTGAGTATGGACTGAATCGGAAAATCACTGTCAGGATTAGTGCTGATATCACTGATGAGGCAGAATCCGCCAGGTCTGGCCGGGAGTACAGCTGAGTTTATTGTGGAGACTGAACCGAGGTTGAGGCACACATCCTCATTCCCTCCCTCAACTCCTGGCCATGTTACCCATTATACTATGACCAATGTCTTGTTCCTCATAAGCTGCAACAATGACGTCTCCCTCCTCCCGGCATTCTCAGTATTCCGAACGACTCATCAACTCTACCTCTCAACCTATCTGGAGCTTCTGAACTTAAACTCCGCAGCCTCAAAACTCAATATTCTGTAAAACTAGAATATGCCTCAGATAATCATCATTTCCTGTTATAACTTCCTTTCCCTCCTCGCTGCCTAACTCCCCCAGACACTGCTCCAATATTCCCGACTCCGCTCAGTGATCGCTCCAGTACTCCCAACTCACCCAAGTGACCGCTCCAGTATTCCCTACTCCCCCCCCAACAATTCTCCAGTATTTCAGACACCCCCAGACACCACTCCAGTATTCCCAACACCCTCCAAACACCGTTCCAGTATTCCAGACTCCCCCGAGACACCATTCCAGTATTCCAAACTCCCCCCAGTGATCGCTGCAGTATTCCCAAATCCCCCAGACATTGCTCCGGTATTCCAGACTCTTCCCAGACACTGTACCAGTATTCCAGACATCCCCCAGACACTGTTACAGTATTCCAGACTCTTCCCAGGCACCGTTCCAGTATTCCAGATTCCCCCAAAACATTGCTCCAGTTTTCCAGACTCCCCCCAGACACTGCTCCAGAATTCCCGACTCCCCCCAGTGACTGAACCAGTATTCCCAAATCTCCCCAGACACTGCTCCAGTATTCCCAAATCCCCACAGACACTGCTCCAGTATTCCAGACTCACCCCAGACACCATCCCAGTAGTCCCAACTGCCCCAGAGACCATTACAGCATTCCCAACTCCTCATAGATATCGTTACAGTATTCCCAACTCCCTCCATACATTGTTCCAGTATTCCAGACTCCCCCCCAGTGACCACTCCAGTATTCCCAACTCCCCCCAGACACTGCTCCAGTATTCCAGACTCCCCCCAGACACTGTCCAATATTCCAGACACCCCCCAGACATTGCTCCAGTATTCCAGACTGCCCACAGACACTGTCCAATATTCCAGACTCCCCCCAGACACTGCTCCAGTATTTCAGACCCACCCCAGACACTGCTCCAGTATTCCAGACTCCCCCCAGACACTGTCCAATATTCCAGACACCCCCCAGACATTGCTCCAGTATTCCAGACTGCCCACAGACACTGCCACAGTATTCCAAACTCCCACCAGACACTGCTCCAGTATTCCAGACTCCCCCCAGACACTGCTCCAGTATTCCAGAGTCACCCCAGACACTGTGCCATATTCCAGACTCCCCCCAGACACTGCTCCAGTATTCCAGACTCCCCCCAGACACTGCTCCAATATTCCAGACTCCCCCCAGACACTGCTCCAATATTCCAGACTCCCCCCAGACACTGCTCCAGTATTCCAGACTCCCCCCAGACACTGTCCAATATTCCAGACTCCCCCCAGACACTGCTCCAGTATTCCAGACTCCCCCCAGACACTGTCCAATATTCCAGACTCCCCCCAGACACTGCTCCAGTATTCCAGAGTCCCCCCAGACACTGTCCAATATTCCAGACTCCCCCCAGACACTGCTCCAATATTCCAGACTCCCCCCAGACACTGCTCCAATATTCCAGACTCCCCCCAGACACTGCTCCAGTATTCCAGACTCCCCCCAGACACTGTCCAATATTCCAGACTCCCCCCAGACACTGCTCCAGTATTCCAGACTCCCCCCAGACACTGCTCCAGTATTCCAGACTCCCCCCAGACACTGCTCCAGTATTAAAGACTCCCCCCAGTCGCTGTCCAATATTCCAGACTCCCCCCAGACACTGTTCCAGTATTCCAGACTCCCCCCAGACACTGTCCAATATTCCAGACTCCCCCCAGACACTGTCCAATATTCCAGACTCCCCCCAGACACTGTTCCAGTATTCCAGACTGCCCACAGACACTGCCACAGTATTCCCAACTCCCACCAGACACTGCTCCTGTGTTCCAGACTCCCCCCAGACACTGCTCCAGTATTCCAGACTCCCCACAGACACTGCTCCAGTATTCCCAACTCCCACCAGACACTGTTCCAGTATTCCAGACTCTTCCCAGCCACAGCTCCAGTACTCCAGCATCCCCCCAGACACTGTTCCAGTATTCCCGAGTCCCCCAGTGACCGCTCCAGTATTCCCAACTCACTCCGGACATTGCTCCAGTATTCCCAACTCCCCCCAGAGCCTGTTCCAGTATTCCCAACTCCCTCCGGGGCAGGAGGCCAGTAAATCTCTCGTATGGAAATAACCCTGTTTCCGCCACTTGCCAAGTGCTAGACACTGGGCAAGACTGTCGAGCCGGACTCCTGCCCCCGTCACACTTTCCTTTGTCCAGAAGACACTGTTTGGTACCAGCTCTTATAATATTTGATTTCCCAAGAATGAGTTAAGTGAATTGTCCAGTGACTCCCAGCAACATCGAGTTTATAATGAGGACAAATTACTCATTACCGACACAATCTGTCCCGTGTGAATTGGCTGTAAATCCTCTGGAACAGACACAGCGGAAGCTGCCGACTGTGTTCTCACATCGACCATTGGGGCACAGGAGAGGCCTCAGTCCACATTCATCAGTATCTGTGGGAGACACATAAGCCATCAAACTGTCAGATTCATCCTAATCCCCAAACCGCGTCCTTGTCAAAACAAAGACTCCTTTTCCAATAGAAGCCCAAGCGACCTCCTCCCCCGACATCCCCACCCCCTCCCCCGACATCCCCTCCTCCTCCCCCACTGATATTCCCACCCCCTCCCCCGACATCCCCTCCTCCTCCCCCGACATCCCCTCCTCCTCCCCCACTGATATTCCCACCCCCTCCCCCGACATCCCCTCCTCCTCCCCCGACATCCCCACCCCCTCCACCGACATCCCCACCCCCTCCCCCGACATCCCCTCCCCCTCCCCCACTGATATTCCCACCCCCTCCCCCGACAACCCCACCCCTTCCCCCGACATCCCCACCCCCTCCCCCGACATCCCCTCCTCCTCCCCCGACATCCCCACCCCCTCCACCGACATCCCCACCCCCTCCCCCGACATCCCCTCCCCCTCCCCCACTGATATTCCCACCCCCTCCCCCGACAACCCCACCCCTTCCCCCGACATCCCCACCCCCTCCCCCGACATCCCCTCCTCCTCCCCCGACATCCCCACCCCCTCCACCGACATCCCCACCCCCTCCCCCGACATCCCCTCCTCCACCCCTACTGACATCCCCACCCCCCTCCCGACATCCCCTCCTCCTCCCCCACTGACATCCCCACTCCCTCCCCCGACAACCCCACCCCTTCCCCCGACATCCCCTCCTCCTCCCCACTGACATCCTCACCCCCTCCCCCGACATCCCCTCCTCCTCCCCCGACATCCCCACCCCCTCCACCGACATCCCCACCCCCTCCCCCGACATCCCCTCCTCCACCCCTACTGACATCCCCACCCCCCCCCCCGACATCCCCTCCTCCTCCCCCACTGACATCCCCACTCCCTCCCCCGACATCCCCTCCTCCTCCCCCACTGACATCCCCACTCCCTCCCCCGACATCCCCACTCCCTCCCCCGACATCCCCACTCCCTCCCCAGACATCCGACAGGGAGAGCGAGGTGGCAGCTGGGTAAGTAAGTCCTATATATTTGGGCAGCGGTTGAACCCGAGACACTACACCTGTAGTGTCTCCCACCCGCCCTCCTCCTCTAACCAAAAAAAAAGGACTCGGTGGTGTGCAGATAAGGTAAGGCTTTTTCTATTTATTTTTTTTTCGTGTGATTGGTAAAAACTTTTCGTTCCTTTTTCATTTATCTAAGTTAAGACTAAGTTAAGCTTAAGATTGAAAATGGCAGGAGATCTCAGACCCGCGTTATCCTCCTCTTGCTCAATGTGGGAGCTCAGGGACACGGCTGATGTCCCTGACTCCTTCACGTGCAGGAAGTGTGTCCAGCTGCAGCTGTTGTTAGACCGCATGACGGCTCTGGAGCTGCGGATGGACTCACTTTGGAGCATCCGCGATGCTGAGGAGGTCGTGGATAGCACGTTTAGTGAATTGGTCACACCGCAGATTAGGATTGCTGAGGGAGAAAGGGAATGGGTGACCAAAAGGCAGAGAAAGAGCAGGAAGGCAGTGCAGGAGTCCCCTGTGGTCATCTCCCTCCAAAACAAGTATACCGTTTTGGATACTGTTGAGGGAGATGGCTCACCAGGGGAAGGCAGCAGTAGCCAGGTTCATGGCACCGTGGCTGGCTCTGCTGTTCAGAAGGGCAGGAAAAAGAGTGGAAGGGCTATAGTCATCGGGGATTCGATTGTAAGGGGAGTAGATAGGCGGTTCTGTGGTCGGAAACGAGACTCCCGAATGGTATGTTGCCTCCCAGGTGCACGGGTCAGGGATGTCTCAGATCGGCTGCAGAACATTCTGAAGGGGGAGGGTGAACAGCCAGTTGTCATTGTGCACATAGGCACCAATGATATAGGTAAAAAATGGGATGAGGTCCTACAAACAGAATTTAGGGAGTTAGGAGCCAAGTTAAAAAGTAGGACCTCAGAGGTAGTAATCTCAGGATTGCTACCAGTGCCACGTGATAGTCAGAGTAGAAATGAAAGAATAGTCAGGATGAATGCGTGGCTTGAGAGATGGTGCAGGAGGGAGGGGTTCAGATTTTTGGGACATTGGGACCAGTTCTGGGGGAGGTGGGACTATTACAAATTGGACGGTCTGCACCTGGGCCGGACTGGAACCAATGTCCTTGGGGGTGCTTTTGCTAACGCTGTTGGGGAGGGTTTAAACTAATGTGGCAGGGGGATGGGAACCAAATGAGGAAGTCAGTGGACAGTAAGGAGGTAGTAACTAAAGCCTGTAAGGAACTAGATAATGAAGTCAGCGTGACTAAGGGGAAGAGTAGGCAGGGAGCAGATGATGAATATAAAGGGACTGGTGGTCTGAGGTGCATTTGTTTTAATGCAAGAAGTGTAGTAGGTAAGGCAGATGAACTTAGGGCCTGGATTAGTACCTGGGAGTATGATGTTATTGCTATTACTGAGACTTGGTTGAGGGAAGGGCATGATTGGCAACTAAATATTCCAGGATATCGATGCTTCAGGCGGGATAGAGAGGGAGGTAAAAGGGGTGGAGGAGTTGCAGTACTGGTCAAAGAGGATATCACAGCTGTGCTGAAGGAGGGCACTATGGAGGACTCGAGCAGTGAGGCAATATGGGCAGAACTCAGAAATAGGAAGGGTGCGGTAACAATGTTGGGGCTGTACTACAGGCCTCCCAACCGCGAGCGTGAGATAGAGGTACAAATATGTAAACAGATTATGGAAAGATGTAGGAGCAACAGGGTGGTGGTGATGGGAGATTTTAATTTTCCCAACATTGACTGGGATTCACTTAATGTCAGAGGTCTAGATGGAGCAGAATTTGTAAGGAGCATCCAGGAGGGTTTTCAAGAGCAGTATGTAAATAGTCCAACTCGGGAAGGGGCCATACTGGACCTGGTGTTGGGGAATGAGCCCGGCCAGGTGGTTGAAGTTTCAGTAGGGGACTACTTTGGGAATAGTGATCACAATTCCGTAAGTTTTAGAATACTCATGGACAAAGACGAGACTGGTCCCAAAGGAAGAGTGCTAAATTGGGGGAAGGCCAACTATACCAAAATTCGGCAGGAGCTGGGGAATGTAGATTGGGAGCAGCTGTTTGAAGGTAAATCCACATTTGATAGGTGGGAGGCTTTTAAAGAGAGGTTGATTAGCGTGCAGGAGAGACATGTTCCTGTGAAAATGAGGGATAGAAATGGCAAGATTAGGGAACCATGGATGACAGGTGAAATTGTGAGACTAGCTAAGAGGAAAAAGGAAGCATACATAAGGTCTAGGCGGCTGATGAAAGACGAAGCTTTGAAAGAATATCGGGAATGTAGCACCAATCTGAAACGAGGAATTAAGAGGGCTAAAAGGGGTCATGAAATATCTTTAGCAAACAGGGTTAAGGAAAATCCCAAAGACTTTTATTCATATATTAGGAGCGAGAGGGTAACTAGAGAAAGGATTGGCCCACTCAAGGACAAAGGAGGAAAGTTATGCGTGGAGTCAGAGAAAATGGGTGAGATTCTAAACGAGTACTTTGCATCGGTATTCACCAAGGAGAGGGACATGACGGATGTTGAGGTTAGGAACAGATGTTTGATTACTCTAGGTCAAGTCGGCATAAGGAGGGAGGAAGTGTTGGGTATTCTAAAAGGCATTAAGGTGGACAAGTCCCCAGGTCCGGATGGGATCTATCCCAGGTTATTGAGGGAAGCGAGAGAGGAAATAGCTGGGGCCTTAACAGATATCTTTGCAGCATCCTTAAACACGGGTGAGGTCCCGGAGGACTGGAGAATTGCTAATGTTGTCCCCTTGTTTAAGAAGGGTAGCAGGGATAATCCAGGAAATTATAGACCAGTGAGCCTGACGTCAGTGGTAGGGAAGCTGCTGGAGAAGATACTGAGGGATAGGATCTATTCCCATTTGGAAGAAAATGGGCTTATCAGTGATAGGCAACATGGTTTTGTGCAGGGAAGGTCATGTCTTACCAATTTAATAGAATTCTTTGAGGAAGTGACAAAGTTGATTGATGAGGGAAGGGCTGTAGATGTCATATACATGGACTTCAGTAAGGCGTTTGATAAGGTTCCCCATGGTAGGCTGATGGAGAAAGTGAAGGCGCATGGGGTCCAGGGTGTACTAGCTAGATGGATAAAGAACTGGCTGGGCAACAGGAGACAGAGAGTAGCAGTGGAAGGGAGTTTCTCAAAATGGAGACGTGTGACCAGTGGTGTTCCACAGGGATCCGTGCTGGGACCACTGTTTGTGATATACATAAATGATTTGAAGGGAAGTATAGGTGGTCTGATTAGCAAGTTTGCAGACGACACTAAGATTGGTGGAGTAGCAGATAGTGAAGGAGACTGTCAGAGAATACAGCAGAATATAGATAGATTGGAGAGTTGGGCAGAGAAATGGCAGATGGAGTTCAATCAGGGCAAATGCGAGGTGATGCATTTTGGAAGATCCAATTCAAGAGTGAATTATACAGTAAATGGAAAAGTCCTGGGGAAAATTGATGTACAGAGAGATTTGGGTGTTCAGGTCCATTGTTCCCTGAAGGTGGCAACGCAGGTCAATAGAGTGGTCAAGAAGGCATACGGCATGCTTTCCTTCATTAGACGGGGTATTGAGTACAAGAGTTGGCAGGTCATGTTACAGTTGGATAAGACTTTGGTTCAGCCACATTTGGAATACTGCGTGCAGTTCTGGTCGCCACATAACCAAAAGGATGTGGATGCTTTGGAGAGGGTGCAGAGGAGGTTCACCAGGATGTTGCCTGGTATGGAGGGCGCTAGCTATGAAGAGAGGTTGAGCAGATTAGGATTATTTTCATTAGGAAGATGGAGGTTGAGGGGGGACCTGATTGAGGTGTACAAAATCATGAGAGGTATAGACAGGGTGGATAGCAAGAAGCTTTTTCCCAGAGTGGGGGATTCAATTACTAGGGGTCACGAGTTCAAAGTGAGAGGGGAAAAGTTTAGGGGGGATATGCGTGGAAAGTTCTTTACGCAGAGGGTGGTGGGTGCATGGAATGCATTGCCAGCGGAGGTGGTAGACGCGGGCACGATAGCGTCTTTTAAAATGTATCCAGACAGATACATGAATGCGCTGGAAGCAAAGAGATACAGACCCTGAGAAAATAGGCGACATGTTTAGGTAGAGGATCTGGATCGGCGCAGGCTTGGAGGGCCGAAGGGCCTGTTCCTGTGCTGTAATTATCTTTGTTCTTTGTTCCATCCCCACTCGCTACCCCGACATCACCACCCCCTCCCCCGACATCCCCTCCTTATCCCCCGACATCCCCACTCCCTCCCCCGACATCCCCACCCCCTCCCCCGACATCCCCACCCCCTCCCCCGACATCCCCACCCCCTCCCCTGACATTCCCTCCTCCGCCCCCGACATCCCCACTCCCTCCCCCGACATCCCCACCCCCTCCCCCGACATCCCCACTCCCTCCCCCTCCCCAACTGATATCCCAACCCCTCCCCTGACATCCCCAACCCCTCCCCCGACATCCCCAACCCCTCCCCCGACATCCTTTCCTCCTCCCCCACTGACATCCCCACTCCCTCCCCCGACATCCCCAACCCCTCCCCCGACATCCTTTCCTCCTCCCCCACTGACATCCCCACTCACTCCCCCGACATCCCCTCCTTATCCCCCGACATCCCCACCCCCTCCCCCAACATCCCCACTCCCTCCCCCGACATCCCCACCCCCTCCCCCGACATCCCCAAGCCCTCCCCCGACATCCCCACACCCTCCCCCGACATCCCCTCCTTCTCCCCCACTGACATCCCCACTCCCTCCCCCGACATCCCCACCCCCTCCCCCGACATCCCCACTCCCTCCCCCGACATCCCCACCCCCTCCCCCGACATCACCACCCCCTCCCCCGACATCCCCACCCCCTCCCCCGACATCCCCACTCCCTCCCCCGACATCCCCACCCCCTCCCCCGACATCACCATCCCCTCCCCCGACATCCCCACCCCCTCCCCCGACATCCCCTCCTCCTCCCCCACTGACATCCCCACTCCCTCCCCCGACATCCCCAACAGCTCCCCCGACATCCTTTCCTCCTCCCCCACTGACATCCCCACCCCCTCGGCCGACATCCCCACCCCCTCCCCGGACATCCTTTCCTCCTCCCCCACTGACATCCCCACTCCCTCCCCCTCCCCCGCTGACATCCCCACCCCCTCCCCCGACATCCCAACCACCTCCCCCGACATCCCCACCCCTCGCCCGACATCCCAACCCCCTCCCCCGACATCCACTCTCCTGACATCTCCTCCCCCTCCCCAACTGATATCCCAACCCCTCCCCTGACATCCCCACCCCCTCCCCCGACATCCCCACTCCCTCCCCTTTCCCCACTGACATCCCAACCCCTCCCCTGACATCCCCACCCCCTCCCCCGACATCCCCACTCCCTGCCCCTCCCCCACTGACATCCCATCCCCTCCCCTGACATCCCCACCCCCTCCCCCGACATCCCAACTCACTCCCCCGACATCCCCACCCCGTCCCCCGACATACCCACCCCTACCCCGACATCCCCACCCCCTGCCCCTCCCCCACTGACATCCCAACCCCCTCCCCCAACATCCCAACTCCCTCCCCCAACATCCCGAGCCCCTCCCCCGACATCCCCACCCCTCCCCCGACATCCCCACTCCCTGCCCCTCCCCCACTGACATCCCATCCCCTCCCCTGACATCCCCACCCCCTCCCCCCACATCCCAACTCACTCCCCCGACATCCCCACCCCGTCCCCCGACATACCCACCCCTACCCCGACATCCCCACTCCCTGCCCCTCCCCCACTGACATCCCAAACCCCTCCCCCAACATCCCAACTCCCTCCCCCAACATCCCGAGTCCCTCCCCCGACATCCCCACCCCTCCCCCGACATCCCCACTCCCTGCCCCTCCCCCACTGACATCCCCACCCCCTCTTCCGACATCCCCACTCCCTCCCCTTCCCCCTCCCCCAGTGACATCCCAACCCCTCCCCTGACATCCCCACCCTGTCCCCCGACATCTCCGCCCCCTCCCCCGACATCCCCACCCCGTCCCCCGACATCCCCACCCCATCCCCTGACATCCCCACTCCCTCCCACTCCCCCACTGACATCCCACCCCCTCCCCCAACATCCCCACCCCTTCCCCCGACAACCCCTCCTCCTCCCCTGACATCCCCACCCCCTCCCCCGACATCCCCACCCCCTCCCCCGACATCCTCTCCTCCTCCCGCGACATCCCCACTCCCTCCCCGGACATCCCCACCCCCTCCCTCGACATCCCCTCCTCCTCCCCCACCCCCTCCCCCGACATCCCCACTCCCTCCCTCGACATCCCCACCCCCTCCCCTGACATCACCCCCTCCCCCGACATCCCCTCCTCCTCCCCCACTGACATCCCCACCCCCTCCCCCGACATCCTCATCCCTCCCCCGACATCCCCACCCCCTCCCCCGACATCCCCACTCCCTCCCCCGACATCCCCACCCCTCCCCCGACATCCCCAATCCCTCCCCCTCCCCCACTGACATCCCAACCCCCTCCCCCAACATCCCAACCCCCTCCCCCAACATCCCGAGTCCCTCCCCCGACATCCCCACCCCCTCTTCCGACATCCCCACTCCCTCCCCCTCCCCCTCCCCCACTGACATCCCAACCCCTCCCCTGACATCCCCACCCTGCCCCCCGATATCTCCGCCCCCTCCCCCGACATCCCCACCCCATCCCCCGACATCCCCACCCCCTCCCCCAACATCCCCACTCCCTCCCACTCCCCCACTGACATCCCAACCCCTCCCCTGACATCCCCACCCCTTGCCCCTCTGAAACCCCGCCTCCTCCCCCACTGACATCTCCTCCCCTCCCCCACTGACATCTCCACCCCTCCCCCACTGACATCCCTACCCCTTGCCCCTCTGAAATCCTGCCTCCTCCCCCACTGACATCTCCTCCCCTCCCCCACTGACATCCCCTCCCCCTCCCCCGACATCCCCACCCCCTCCCCTCCTGACCCCACCCCCCCCCCACTCGCTCCCCAGGCAGTAATATCCCCCCATCACTTGACACAGGTTGGAGCTGGGCCTCCTGGGTAGTTTGGCCTCAGTACCACTCCTGGCAGTGGATGCACTCACTGAGCCACTCAATAAAAGTAGAGAAGTGCATTTGGATCATTCCAACAATGTATCGAGCAAACATCTTTCTCCATGATAACTCCAATGGCCCTCACCCATGGGCCTGTCATTTTGCTAATCTCCACTCTATTATCTGTTGCGTCACTGGCCACAGGTTACTCACCCACACAACGTGACCGCTGAGGATTCAGCTGGAAACCGGTGTTGCACGCGCACGTGTAACCATGCTGCCGGATCACGCAGCGGCCTGGCCCACATATCTGCGGGACTCGATGACAGACATGAACCTCGGGAGCTGAAGATTGAGAAGAGGACATAGCAACTGTTACTACAGTTGGAGAGAGAGATAGCCCAGGCACAAACATAGGGTGAGGGACAGACCCAGCAAGTGTGAGAGAGAGAGAATGGGGAAAGGAGGAAGAGAGAAAAATATAAAAGGAACAAAGAAAACAGAACTGGTAAGAAATAGAGAGAAAGAGGAAAACAAAGAGACATAGACAAAAATAGAGAAGAAGGAGAATGACAGGGAAGCAAAGAGAGAAATAGGCAGACAATCAATAAAGAGGGAGAGAGAGGGAGACAGAAAAGAGACATCGATAAAGTCATTATAGTACAGAAGGAGGCCATTTGGCCCATTGAGTCCATGCCTGCTCTCCACAGAGCAATCCAGTCAGTCCCACTCCCCCGCTCTCTCCCCATAACCCTGCAAATGTATTTCCCTCAAGTGGCCATCCAATTTTCTCTTGAAGTAGAATCATAGAATGTTTAAGGCACAGAAAGAGGCCACAGTCCATTGTGTCTGTTCCGGTGAAAAACGATCCACCTATTCTAATCCCACCTTCCAGCATTTGGTCTGTAGCCCTGCAGATTACGGCACTTGAGGTGTATATCCAGACTCTTTTTGAATGAGTTGAGGGTGAGTTCCAGACCCCCAGCACCCTCTGGGTGAAAATGCTTTTCCTCATCTCCCCTCTAATTGTTATACCAATCACATTAAATCTATGCCCCCTCATCACTGACCTCTCTGCTAAGGTGAATAGACCCTTCACCTCCACTCTATCCAGGCCACTCAAAATTTTGTGCATTTCAATCAGATCTCCCCTCAGCCTTCTCTGTTCCAAGGAGAACAACACCAGCCGATCCAATCTTTCCTCATAGCTGCATTTTTCCAGTCCTGGCAACATCCTCGTAAATCTCCTCTACCCTCTCTAGTGCAATTACATCCTTTCTGTAATGAGGTGACCAGAACTGCACACAGTACTCAAGTTGTGGCCTAACCAATGATTTATACAGTTCCAGCATAACCTCCCTGCTCTTGCATTCTACACTTTGGCTAATAAAGGAAAGGATTCCATATGCCTTCTTAACTACCTTGTCGACCTGTCCTGCTACCTTCAGGGATCTGTGGACATTCACTCCAAGGTCCCTCAGTTCCTCTGCACTTCTCAGTATTTTCCCATTAATCGTATATTCCTTTGCTTTGTTTGACCTCCCCAAATGCATCAACTCACCCTTCTCCAAGTTGAATTCCATTTACCACTTTTCTGACCATCTGACCAGACCATCAATATCTTCCTGCAGCCTACAGCTATCCTCCTCGCTATCTACCACATGGCCAATCTTTGTGTCATCTGCAAACTTCTTGATCATGCCCCCTACATTTACATCCAAATCGTTAATATACACCAGAAAAAACGGGGGACCCAGTACTGAGCCCTGCGGAATGCCACTGGAAACAGCCCTCCAGTCGCAAAAACACCCGTCAACAATTACCCTTTGTTTCCTGCCACTGAGCCAATTTTGTATCCAACTTGATGCATTTCCCTGAAACCCATGGGATTTTATTTTTTTAACCATCTGCCACGTGGGACCTTGTCAAAAGCTTTGCTAAAATCCATGTAGACCACATCAACTGCACTACCCTCATCAATCTTACTTGTTACTTCTTCAAAAAAGTCTATCAAGTTGGTCAAACAAGATCTTCCCCTAACAAATCCATGCTGACAATCCTTGATTAATCTGTGCCTTTCTAAGTGACAATTTATCCTGTCTCTCAGAATAGATTCCAATAATTTTCCCATTATAATTTGACTGGCCTGTAAGTATTTGGTCTATCCCTCGCTCCCTTTTAAGACAGAGGTACAACGTTAGCAATTCTCCAATCCTCTGGCACCACACCTGTATCCAGTGAGGACTGGAAAATGATGGTCGGACCTTCTGTCATTTCCTCTCTTGCTTCTTTTAACAGCCTGGGATACATTTCATCTGGCCCTGGTGATTTATCAACTTTCAAGGATGCTAATCCCATTAATACTTGCTCTCTCCCTATGTTTATCACATCCAATACTTCACACTCCTCCTCCTTAACTACAATATCTGCATTGTCCCCTTCTTTTGTGAAGACAGACGCAACTCATTGATTGTCTCTGCTTCCACCACCCTCGTGGGCAGCAAGTTCCAGGTCATTAACACTCGCTGTGTAAAAACGTTCTTCCTCATATTCCCCCTGCATCTCTTGCCCAAAACCTTCAATCTGTGTCCCCTAGGCCTTGTAGCATCAGCTAAAGGGAGCAGCTTTTCTTTGTCTAGCTTATCCAAACTTGACATAATTTTGTACACCTCTATCAAATCTCCCCTCAATCTCCTTTGCTTCAGGAAGAACATTCTCAGCTTCTCCAGCCTCCCTTGTAACTAAAATCGTTCATCCCTGAAACCAAACTGGTAAATCTCCTCTGCACCCTCTCAGGACCCTCACATCCTTCCTAAAATGTGGTGACCAAAACAGGACACAATACACAGGTTGGGAGACTAACCAGAGCTTTATAAAGGTTCAGCATAACCTCGCTGCTTTTGTACTCAATGCCTCTATTTATGAAGCCCAAGATCTCATATGCTTTGCTAACTGCTCTCTCAATATATCTTGTCACCTTCAAAGATTGATGCACATGCACCCCCAGGTCTGTCTGTTCCTGCAGACACTTTAGAACTGCACCATTAAGTCCATATTGCCTCGCCCTTTTGCCAAAATTCATCACCTGACACTTCTGGAGAGAAGGATGAATATAGAGCTAATGGCCAGGAGGAAGACTGAGAAGATTCAGTTCCTCAGGTCAGATTAGAACAGTTGAATATTTTTCAGACATATTTGAAGCATTGTGTGTGACTTTTGGGAAGGTTGTGGCGTGTGGACACTAAGCAATCCCGCATTGAGAAGGTGAGGGGTCAAACTGGCCTGAGAACATGGTCACCATCCAGGAGGGAGCAGGGCTGTGACATGGTCACTGCCCAAGGACGGAGCAGGGCTGTGACATGGTCAGTGCCCAGGGAAGGAGCAGGGCTGTTACATGGTCACTGCCCAGGGAAGGAGCAGGGCTGTGACATGGTCACCACCCAGGGAAGGAGCAGGGCTGTTACATGGTCACTGCCCAGGGAAGGAGCAGGGCTGTGACATGGTCACCACCCAGGGAAGGAGCAGGGCTGTTACATGGTCAGTGCCCAGGGAAGGAGCAGGGCTGTTACATGGTCACTGCCCAGGGAAGGAGCAGGGCTGTTACATGGTCACCACCCAGGGAAGGAGCAGGGCTGTTACATGGTCACTGCCCAGGGAAGGAGCAGGACTGTTACATGGTCACCACCCAGGGAAGGAGCAGGGCTGTGACATGGTCACCACCCAGGGAAGGAGCAGGGCTGTTACATGGTCAGTGCTCAGGGAAGGAGCAAGGCTGTGACATGGTCACTGCCCAAGGACGGAGCAGGGCTGTGACATGGTCACTGCCCAGGGAAGGAGCAGGGCTGTTACATGGTCACCACCCAGGGAAGGAGCAGGGCTGTTACATGGTCACTGCCCAGGGAAGGAGCAGGACTGTTACATGGTCACCACCCAGGGAAGGAGCAGGGCTGTGACATGGTCACCACCCAGGGAAGGAGCAGGGCTGTTACATGGTCAGTGCTCAGGGAAGGAGCAAGGCTGTGACATGGTCACTGCCCAAGGACGGAGCAGGGCTGTGACATGGTCACTGCCCAGGGAAGGAGCAGGGCTGTTACATGGTCACCACCCAGGGAAGGAGCAGGGCTGTTACATGGTCACTGCCCAGGGAAGGAGCAGGGCTGTGACATGGTCACCACCCAGGGAAGGAGCAGGGCTGTTACATGGTCAGTGCTGAGGGAAGGAGCAGGGCTGTTACATGGTCACCACCCAGGGAAGGAGCAGGGCTGTTACATGGTCACTGCCCAGGGAAGGAGCAAGGCAGTTACACGGTCACCACCCAGAGAAGGAGCAGGGCTGTTACATGGTCACCACCCAGGGAAGGAGCAGGGCTGTGACATGGTCACTGCCCAAGGAGCAGGGCTATTACATGGTCAGTGCCCAGGGAAGGAGCAGGGCTGTTACATGGTCAGTGCCCAGGGAAGGAGCAGGGCTGTTACATGGTCACTGCCCTGGGACGGAGCAGGGCTGTTACATGGTCACTGCCCAGGGAAGGAGCAGGGCTGTTACATGGTCAGTGCCCAGGGAAGCAGCAGGGCTGTTACATGTTCACCACCAAGGGAAGGAGCAGGGATGTTACATGGTCACTGCCCAGGGAAGGAGCAGGGCTGTTACACGGTCAACACCCAGGGAAGGAGCAGGGCTGTTACATGGTCAGTGCCCAGGGAAGGAGCAGGGCTGTTACATGGTCAGTGCGCAGGGAAGGAGCAGGGCTGTTACACGGTCACCACCCATGGAAGGAGCAGGGCTGTTCCATGGTCAGTGCGCAGGGAGGGAGCAGGGCTGTTACATGGTCAGTGCCCCGGGAAGGAGCAGGGCTGTTACACGGTCACCACCCAGGGAAGGAGCAGGGCTGTTACATGGTCAGTGCCCAGGGAAGGAGCAGGGCTGTTACACGGTTACCACCAAGGGAAGGAGCAGGGCTGTTACACGGTCACCGCCCAGGGAAGGAGCAGGGCTGTTACATGGTCACTGCCCAGGCAAGGAGCAGGGCTGTTACATGGTCAGTGCCCAGGGAAGGAGCAGGGCTGTTACATGGTCAGTGCCCAGGGAAGGAGCAGGGCTGTTACATGGTCAGTGCCCAGGGAAGGAGCAGGGCTGTTACATGGTCAGTGCCCAGGGAAGGAGCAGGGCTGTTACATGGTCACTGCCCTGGGACGGAGCAGGGCTGTTACATGGTCACTGCCCAGGGAAGGAGCAGGGCTGTTACATGGTCACTGCCCTGGGACGGAGCAGGGCTGTTACATGGTCACTGCCCAGGGAAGGAGCAGGGCTGTTACATGGTCAGGGCCCAGGGAAGGAGCAGGGCTGTTACATGGTCAGTGCCCAGGGAAGGAGCAGGGCTGTTACATGGTCAACACCTGGGAAGGAGCAGGGCTGTTACATGGTCACTGCCCAGGGAAGGAGCAGGGCTGTTACATGGTCACTGCCCAGGGAAGGAGCAGGGCTGTTACATGGTCACTGCCCTGGGACGGAGCAGGGCTGTTACATGGTCACTGCCCAGGGAAGGAGCAGGGCTGTTACATGGTCACTGCCCAGGGAAGGAGCAGGGCTGTTACATGGTCAGGGCCCAGGGAAGGAGCAGGGCTGTTACATGGTCAGTGCCCAGGGAAGGAGCAGGGCTGTTACATGGTCACTGCCCAGGGAAGGAGCAGGGCTGTTACATGGTCACTGCCCAGGGAAGGAGCAGGGCTGTTACACGGTCAACACCCAGGGAAGGAGCAGGGCTGTTACACGGTCAGTGCCCAGGGAAGGAGCAGGGCTGTTACATGGTCAGTGCCCAGGGAAGGAGCAGGACTGTTACACGGTCACTGCCCAGGGAAGGAGCAGGGCTGTTACATGGTCACTGCCCAGGGAAGGAGCAGGGCTGTTACATGGTCAGGGCCCAGGGAAGGAGCAGGGCTGTTACATGGTCAGTGCCCAGGGAAGGAGCAGGGCTGTTACACGGTCACCACCCAGGGAAGGAGCAGGGCTGTTACATGGTCACTGCCCAGGGAAGGAGCAGGGCTGTTACATGGTCAGGGCCCAGGGAAGGAGCAGGGCTGTTACATGGTCAGTGCCCAGGGAAGGAGCAGGGCTGTTACATGGTCACTGCCCAGGGAAGGAGCAGGGCTGTTACATGGTCACTGCCCAGGGAAGGAGCAGGGCTGTTACACGGTCAACACCCAGGGAAGGAGCAGGGCTGTTACACGGTCAGTGCCCAGGGAAGGAGCAGGGCTGTTACATGGTCAGTGCCCAGGGAAGGAGCAGGACTGTTACACGGTCAACACCCAGGGAAGGAGCAGGGCTGTTACACGGTCAACACCCAGGGAAGGAGCAGGACTGTTACACGGTCACTGCCCAGGGAAGGAGCAGGGCTGTTACACGGTCACCACCCAGGGAAGGAGCAGGGCTGTTACATGGTCACTGCCCAGGGAAGGAGCAGGGCTGTTTCATGGTCAGTGCCCAGGGAAGGAGCAGGGCTGTTTCATGGTCAACACCTGGGAAGGAGCAGGGCTGTTACATGGTCAGTGCCCAGGGAAGGAGCAGGGTTGTTACATGGTCAGTGCCCAGGGAAGGAGCAGGGCTGTTACACGGTCAACACCCAGGGAAGGAGCAGGGCTGTTACACGGTCAACACCCAGGGAAGGAGCAGGGCTGTTACACGGTCAACACCCAGGGAAGGAGCAGGGCTGTTACACGGTCAGTGCCCAGGGAAGGAGCAGGGCTGTTACATGGTCAGTGCCCAGGGAAGGAGCAGGGCTGTTACACGGTCACCACCCAGGGAAGGAGCAGGGTTGTTACATGGTCACTGCCCAGGGAAGGAGCAGGGCTGTTACACGGTCAACACCCAGGGAAGGAGCAGGGCTGTTACACGGTCAGTGCCCAGGGAAGGAGCAGGGCTGTTACATGGTCAGTGCCCAGGGAAGGAGCAGGACTGTTACACGGTCACTGCCCAGGGAAGGAGCAGGGCTGTTACACGGTCACTGCCCAGGGAAGGAGCAGGGCTGTTACACGGTCAACACCCAGGGAAGGAGCAGGGCTGTTACACGGTCAGTGCCCAGGGAAGGAGCAGGGCTGTTACATGGTCAGTGCCCAGGGAAGGAGCAGGACTGTTACACGGTCAACACCCAGGGAAGGAGCAGGGCTGTTACACGGTCAACACCCAGGGAAGGAGCAGGACTGTTACACGGTCACTGCCCAGGGAAGGAGCAGGGCTGTTACACGGTCACCACCCAGGGAAGGAGCAGGGCTGTTACATGGTCACTGCCCAGGGAAGGAGCAGGGCTGTTTCATGGTCAGTGCCCAGGGAAGGAGCAGGGCTGTTTCATGGTCAACACCTGGGAAGGAGCAGGGCTGTTACATGGTCAGTGCCCAGGGAAGGAGCAGGGTTGTTACATGGTCAGTGCCCAGGGAAGGAGCAGGGCTGTTACATGGTCACTGCCCAGGGAAGGAGCAGGGCTATTACACGGTCAACACCCAGGTAAGGAGCAGGGCTGTTACACGGTCACCACCCAGGGAAGGAGCAGGACTGTTACACGGTCACTGCCCAGGGAAGGAGCAGGGCTGTTTCATGGTCAACACCTGGGAAGGAGCAGGGCTGTTACATGGTCAGTGCCCAGGGAAGGAGCAGGGTTGTTACATGGTCAGTGCCCAGGGAAGGAGCAGGGCTGTTACATGGTCACTGCCCAGGGAAGGAGCAGGGCTATTACACGGTCAACACCCAGGTAAGGAGCAGGGCTGTTACACGGTCACCACCCAGGGAAGGAGCAGGACTGTTACACGGTCACTGCCCAGGGAAGGAGCAGGGCTGTTACATGGTCACTGCCCAGGAAAGGAGCAGGGCTGTTACATGGTCAGTGCCCAGGGAAGTAGCAGGGCTGTTACACGGTCAGTGCCCAGGGAAGGAGCAGGGCTGTTACATGGTCAACACCCAGGGAAGGAGCAGGACTGTTACACGGTCACTGCCCAGGGAAGGAGCAGGGCTGTTACATGGTCACTGCCCAGGAAAGGAGCAGGGCTGTTACATGGTCAGTGCCCAGGGAAGTAGCAGGGCTGTTACACGGTCAGTGCCCAGGGAAGGAGCAGGGCTGTTACATGGTCAACACCCAGGGAAGGAGCAGGGCTGTTACATGGTAACTGCCCAGGGAAGGAGCAGGACTGTTACATGGTCAGTGCCCAGGGAAGGAGCAGGGCTGTTACATGGTAACTGCCCAGGGAAGGAGCAGGACTGTTACATGGTCAACACCCAGGGAAGGAGCAGGGCTGTTACATGGTCACTGCCCAGGGAAGGAGCAGGACTGTTACACCGTCACCACCCAGGGAAGGAGCAGGACTGTTACATGGTCACTGCCCAGGGAAGGAGCAGGGCTATTACACGGTCAACACCCAGGTAAGGAGCAGGACTATTACATGGTCAACACCCAGGGAAGGAGCAGGGCTGTTACATGGTAACTGCCCAGGGAAGGAGCAGGGCTGTTACATGGTCAGTGCCCAGGGAAGGAGCAGGGCTGTTACGTGGTCAGTGCCCAGGGAAGGAGCAGGGCTGTTACATGGTAACTGCCCAGGGAAGGAGCAGGGCTGTTACATGGTCAGTGCCCAGGGAAGGAGCAGGGCTGTTACGTGGTCAGTGCCCAGGGAAGGATCAGGGCTGTTCCATGGTCACTGCCCAGGCAAGGAGCAGGGCTGTTACATTTTTGACAACTGTTGCAGCATGCCAGATACAAACTCCGTCTTTCCCACAGTTACTGCTGTTCTTTGCTCTCAGCGTCTGGTATCCTGTTCCAACTGTGCCATTATTAAAAGCTTCAGTCCTTGGAGCAATTTACGCAACACCAGAATTTCTAAACCACGTTAACAAAACTTTGTAATTTAAATCTGACAGCAAAATGACAGATGCTCAACTCTGAACAGACCGTAATGGACAGGGACCTCTTAAAACCCCATAAAGTGGCAGGTCTGAGGATCGCGACACTGTGAAACTAAAACTTGGATCTGGGAACGTTCGATGTCTCGCAGAAAAATAAGAGGTTTTTTTTTTATTTGGGTTATTTTCTTGAATGTTTATCGATCGTCTTGTTCAGGGCCTGTGAATCATATACATACCTGGACGAGATGTCCTGGGCACAGCTGGTAGAGTTGCAGGTGTCCTGACTGCACTCGTTGTCTCTCTCAACCTGGGAGCTTCACAAGATATAGAAAGTAAATCAGAACATTGCTTTTCCCCTCTGTACCCTACCCGACTCATTCCCCACCCCACCTCCATCCCTACTTCCCCATCACCTCCAACACCCTCCATCCCTTCCACACCCTCTCTCCCTCCCACCCCTCCTCCACCCCTCCATCCCTCCCACACCCTCCCTCCCTCCCTCCCACCCGTCCTCCATCCCTCCCACACCCTCCCTCCCTCCCATCCCTCCCACACCCTCCCTCCCTCCCATCCCTCCCACACCCTCCATCCCTCCCACACCCTCCCTCCCTCCCACCCCTCCATCCCCCATTTTTAAAAGCAGTGGCTAGTGAGATAGTTTATTGTGCATAGGTTTTAATTTTCCAAAGTTCCCTAGATTCAGGGAAGGTTCCTTTAGATTGGAAAATAGCGAATGTAACTCCTTTATTCAAAAAGGGAGGGAGACAGAAAGCAGGAAACTATAGGCCAGTTAACTTCACATCTGTCTTAGGGAAAATGTCAGAAGCTATTATTAAAGACGTTATAGCAGGGCACTTAGAAAAATTCAAGGTAATCAGACAGGATCAACATGGTTTTGTGAAAGGGAAATCATGTTTAACCAATTTATTGGATTTCTTTGAAGAAGCAACATGTGCTGTGGATAAAGGGGAACCAGTGAATGTACTGTACTTGGATTTCCAGAAGGCATTTGATAAGTTTTTTTTTATTCAGTCATGGGATGTGGGCATCACTGGCTAGACCAGTATTTATTGCCCATCCCTAAATACCCTTGAGAAGGTGGTGGTGAGCTCCCGTCTTGAACCGCTGATGTCCTTGGGGTGTCGGTACACCACAGTGCTGTTAGGACTTTGAACTAGCGACAGTGAAGGAACGGCGATACAGTTCCAAGTCAGGATGGTTGTGTGGCTTGGAGGGGAACTTGCAGGTAGTGGTGTTCCCATGCATCTGCTGTCCTCGTCCTTCTAGGTGGTAGAGGCCGCGGGTTTGGAAGGTGCTGTCGAAGGAGGCTTGGCAAGTTGCTGCAGTGCATCTTGTAGATGCATTTTTAGGGAGAGGCGGTGGTGTCGTGGTAATGCCACAGGACTAGTAATCCAGAGGCTCAGGCTAGTGCTCTGGGGACATGGGTTCAAATCCCACCATGGCAGATGGTGAAATGTGAATTCAATTAATAAATCTGGAACTAAAAAGCTAGTCTAACGGTGACCATGAAACCTTTGTCAATTGTTGTAAAAACCCATCTGGTTCACTAATGTCGTTTAGGGAAGGAAATCTGCTGTCCTTACCTGGTCTGGCCTACATATGACTCCAGATGTGGTTGACTCTGAAATGGCCTAGCAAGCCACTCAATTAGGGATGGGCAATAAATGCTGGTCTGGTGAAGCCCATACTCCATGAACAAATGAAGATGCTAAACACTGCTGCCACTGCGTGTCAGTGGTGAAGAGAGTGAATGTTGAAGGTTGTGGATGGGGTGCCAATCAAGGGGGCTGCTTTGTCTTGGATGGTGTTGAGCTTCTTGAGTATTTGTGGAGCTGCACCCATCCAGGCAAGTGTCATAGAGTTATACAGCACAGAAACAGGCCCTTCGGCCCACTGTGTCCATGCTAGCCATCAAGCCTATCTATTCGAATCCCATTTTCCAGCACTTGGCCCGTAGCCTTGTTTGTTATGGCGTTTCAAGTGCTCATCTAAATATTTCTTAAATGCTGTGAGGGTTCCTGCCTCTACCATCCCTTCAGGCAGTGCGTTCCAGATTCCAACCACCCTCTGGGTGAAAAAACTTTTCCTCAAATCCCCTCTAAACCTCCTGCACCTTACCTTAAATCTATGCCCCCTGGTTATTGTGCCCTCTGCTAAGAGAAAAAGTTTCTTCATATCTGCCCTATCAATGCCCCTCATAATTTTGTACACCTCAATCAGGTTCCCCCTCAGCCTTCTCTGCTCTAAGGAAAACAACCCTAGCCTATCCAGTCTCTCTTCATAGCTGAATTGCTCCAGCCCAGGCAACATCCTGGTGAATCTCCTCTGCATCCTCTCCAGTGCAATCACATCCTTCCTATAGTGTGGTGACCAGAACTGTACACAGTACTCCAGCTGTGGCCTAACTAGCATTTTATACAGCTCCATCATAACCTCCCTGTTCTTATATTCTATGCCTCAGCTAATAAAGGCAAGTATCCCATATACCTTCCTAACCGCCTTATCTACCTGTGCTGCTGCCTTCAGTGATCTATGGACAAGTACACCGAGGTCCCTCTGACCCTCAGTACTTCCTAGGGTCCTACCATCCATTGTATATTCCCTTGACTTGTTAGTCCTCCCAAAATGCATCTATTTAACTATTTACAACACCACCAATTTTCATGTCATCTGCGAACTTACTGATCATACCTCCTAAACTCTCATCTAAATCATTAATGTACACTACAAACAGCAAGGGTCCCAGCACCGATCCCTGTGGTACACCACTGGTCACAGGCTTCCAATTGCGAAAACAACCCTCGATCATCACCCTCTGCCTCCTGCCACCAAGCCAATTTCAGATCCAAATTGCCAAACTGCCCTGGATCCCATGGGCTCTTACCTTCTTAACCAATCTCCCATGTGGGTCCTTATTAAAAGCCTTACTGAAGTCTATGTAGACTACATCAGCTGCTTTACCCTCATCTACACATCTAGTCACCTCCTCGAAAAATTCAATCAAGTTAGTTAGACACGATCTCCCCCTGACAAAGCCATGCTGACTATCCCTGATTAATCCCTGCCTCTCCAAGTGGAGATTAATCCTGTCCCTCAGGAATTTTTCCAATAGTTTCCCAACCACTGATGTTAGACTCTCTGTAAAAAGAAACCAATCCGAGCCCGACAGAACCACATCTGACCCGAGCCTGACCCAACCTGACCATCAGTTAACTTACCTTCCATTTTTCACTTTGTTGCTGATCTGCACAAACTTACAATAACTGTAACAAAACCACCTTTCTAGTCCAAAAATTAAATTAACATTGGAGCCACTTACCTGTGATAGAGCGTGTCCGACCCGGCCCGACCCCAGCCCGAATGCCGGACCCAGAAGTGCAACTCAACACGACCCGAACCCGACAGGTAGCCGGCCTTTAACCCACTGGCCTGTAATTACCTGGTTTACCCCTCCTACCCTTCTTGAATAATGGTACCACATTCGCTGTCCTCCAATCCTCTGGCACCTCTCCTGTGGCCAGAGAAGGTTTGAAAATTTGTGTCAGAGCCCATGCAATCTCCTCCCTTGCCTCACATTACAGCCTGGGATACATCTCATCTGGGCCTGGGGATTTATCCACTTTTAAGCCTGCTAAAACCGCTAGTACCTCCTCCCTTTCAATACTAATATGTTCAAGTATATCACAATCCCCCTCCCTGATCTCTACACCTACATCATCCTTCTCCATCGTGAACACAGATGAAAAGTAATCATTTACAATTTCACCTACGTCCTCCGGCTCCACGCACAGATTGCCACTTTGGTCCTTAATGGACCCTACTCTTTCCCTGGCTATCCTCTTGCCCTTAATATACTTATAAAACACCTTGGGATTTTCCTTTATTTTGCCCGCCAATGTTTTTTCATGCCCACTCTTCGCTCTCCTAATTACTTTTTTAAGTACCCCCCCTACACTTTCTATACTCCTCTAGGGCCTCCGCTGTTTTCTGCACTTTGAATCTGCCATAAGCCTCCTTTTTTTTCCTTATCTAATACTCTATATCCCTTGACATCCAGGGTTCCCTGGACTTGTTGGTCCTACCCTTCACCTTTATGGGTACATGTTGGCCCTGAACCCTCACTATTTCCTTTTTGCATGACTCCCACTGGTCTGATGTAGACTTTCCTACAAGTAGCTGCTCCCAGTCCACTTTGGCCAGACCCTGTTTTATCATATTGAAATCAGCCTTCCCCCAATTCAGTACCTTTATTTCCTGTCCGTCTTTGTCCTTTTCCATAACTACCTTAAATCTTACAGAGTTATGGTCACTATCCCTGAAATGCTCCCCCACTGACACTTCTACCACTTGTCCAGCTTCATTCCCTAGGATTAGGTCCAGTACCGCCCTTCTCTTGTAGGACTTTCTACATATTGGCTCAAAAAGCTCTCCTGGGTGCACTTTAAGAATTCCGCCCCCTTTAAGCCTTTTGCACTAAGACTAACTCAGTTGATACAGGGGAAGTTGAAATCCCCTACTACCATTCCCCTATTATTTTTACACCTCTCTGAGATTTTCCTACTTATCTGCTCCTCTATCTCTCCCTGACTGTTTGGAGGCCTGTAGTACACTCCCAGCAAAGTGATTGCCCCCTTTTTGTTTTTAGGTTTTACCCATATGGCCTCATTTGAGGAACCTTTGAGGATATCATCCCTCCTTACTGCAGTAATTGACATGTTGAACAATAGTGTAATGCCACCTCCTCTTTTACACCCCCCTATGTCACGCCTGAAGATTCTATACCCTGGAATATTAAGCTGCCAGTCCTGCCCTTCCCTCAACCATGTCTCTGTGATAGCAATAATATCATATTCCAATGTGTTAATCAATACCCTCAATTCATCTGCCTTACTTGTAAGACACCTTGCATTTAAATAGACTAAATTTCTCTTCTATATTTGGCTGTGCATCACCCCCCTACTTTACCTCCACTCTGTATCCCATCCCCCTGCCAAATTAGTATTCTATTACACTTTTGACTTGTGCCTTGTAGATGGTGGACAGGCATTGGGGAGTCAGGAGGTGAGTTACTTACAGCAGAATTTCCAGCCTCTGACCTGCCCTTGTAGCCAGTGTTTATATGGCTGGTCCAGTTCAGTTTCTGGTCAATGATAACTCCCAGGATGTTGATCGTGGGGGATTCAGCGATGGTAATGCCATGAAACATCAAGGGGAGATGGTTAGATTCTCTTTAGTTTGAGATGGTCATTGGCTGGCACTTTTGTGGCGTGAATGTTACTTGTCACTTATCAGCCCAAGCCTGGATGTTGTCCAGATCTTGTTGCATTTCTACATGGACTGCTTCATCATCTGAGGAGTCGTGAATGGTGCTGAACATTGTGCAATCATCAACGAACATTCCCACTTCTGACCTTATGATGGAGGGAAGGTCATTGATGAAGCAGCTGAAATTGGTTGGGCCTAGGACACTACCCTGAGGAACTCCTGCAGTGACGTCCTGGGACTGAGATGATTGACATCCAACAACCACAACCATCTTCCTTTGTGCTAGGTATGGCTCCAACTCGTGGAGAGTTTTCCTCCTGATTCCCATTGACTCCAGTTTTTGCTAGGGCTCCTTGATGCCATACTCGGTCAAATGCTGCCTTGATGTCAAGGGCAGTCACTCTCACCTCACCTCTGGAGTTCAGCTCTTTTGTCCACGTTTGGACCAAGGCTGTAATGAGGTCAGGAGCTGAGTGGCCCTGGCAGATCCAAATTGAGTGTTAGTGAGCAGGTTATTGCTAAGCAAGTGCTGCTTGTAAGTATTGTTGATGACCCCTTCCAACACTTTGCTGATGATCGAGAGTAGACTGATAGGCAGTAATTGGATTTGTCCTGATTTTTGTGTACAGGACATACCTGAGCAATTTTCCACATTGCCGGGTAGATGCCAGTGTTGTAGCTGTACTGGAACAGCTTGGCTAGGGATGTGGCTCATTCTGGAGCACAAATCTTCTGTGCTATTTCCGAAATATTGTCAGGGCCCATAGCTTTTGCAGTATTCAGTGCCTTCAGTCGTTTCTTGATATCACATGGAGTGAATCGGATTGGCTGAAGTCTGGCATCTGTGATGCTGGGGACTTCAGGAGGAGGCCGAGATGGATCATCAACTCGGCACTTCTGGCTGAAGATGGTCACGTGTGCTTCATCCTTATCTTTCGCACTGATGTGCTGGGCTCCCCCATCATTGAGGATGGGGATATTTGTGGCACCTCCTCCTCCTGTTAGTTGTTTAATTATCCTCCACCATTCACGATTGGATGTGGCAGGACTGCAGAGCTTAGATCTGATCCATTGGTTATGCAATCGCTTAGCTCTGTCTATCGCATGTTGCTTCCGCTGTTTGGCACGCAAGTAGTCCTGTGTTGTAGCTTCACCAGGCAGACACCTCATTTTTAGGTATGCTTGTTGCTGCTCCTGACATGCCCTCCTGCACTCTTCATTGAACCAGGGTTGGTCTCCTGGCTTGATGGTAATGGTAGAGTGGGGGATATGCCGGGCCATGAGGTTACAGAGTGTGGTTGAGTACAATTCTGCTGCTGCTGATGGCCCACAGCGCCTCATGGATGCCCAATTTGGAGTTGCTAGATCTGTTCAAAATCTGTCCCATTTAAGTGCTAGTGCCACATAACACGACAGTGGGTATCCTCAATGTGAAGATGGGACGTCATCTTCACAAAGACTGTGCGGTCACTCCTACCAATACTGTCATGGACAGATGCATCTGCGACAGGTAGATTGATGAGGACGAGATTAAATAGGTTTTTCCCTCTTGTTGGTTCCCTCACCACCTGCCGTAGACCCAGTCTAGCAGCTATGTCCTTTCGGACTTGGCCAGCTCGGTCAATAATGGTGCTACTGAGCCACTCTTGCTGATGGGCATTGAAGTCCTCCACCCAGAGTACATTTTGTGCCTTTGCCACCCTCAGTGCTTCCTCCAAGTGGTGTTCAACATGGTGGAGTACTGAGTCATCAGCTGAGGGAGGGTGGTACGTGGTATTCAGCAGGAGGTTTCCTTGCCCATGTTTGACCTGATGCCATGAGACTTCATGGGGTCCGGAGTCAATGTAGAGGACTCCCAGGTTGACTCACTCCCGACTGTATACCAGTGTGCCACCACCTCTGGTGGGTCTGTCTTGCCAGTGGGACAGGACATACCCAAGGATGGTGATGGTGGTGTCAGGGCCATTGTCTGTAAGGTATGATTCCGTGAATATGACTATGTCAGGCTGTTGCTTGACTATTATGTGGGACAGCTCTCCCAACTTTGGCACAAGCCCCCAGATGTTAGTAAG
This sequence comes from Heterodontus francisci, assembly GCF_036365525.1. NCBI lineage: Eukaryota > Metazoa > Chordata > Chondrichthyes > Heterodontiformes > Heterodontidae > Heterodontus > Heterodontus francisci. Next base: position 722,750 of record NC_090410.1, read on the forward strand.
GAGGACTTTGCGGACTCGACAGGTTATTGTCAAATTTAGCAACCTGACCTTCAGTCCCTTCATCCAAGTCATTTATATATAAATTGTGAAAAGTTGAGGCCCCAGCACTGACCCCACGAAGTCTCATGGCATCAGGTCAAACATGGGCAAGGAAACCTCCTGCTGATTACCACCTACCGCCCTCCCCTCGGATGATGGATCAGTGTTTCTCCATGTTGAACACCAAGTGGAAGAAACACTAAGAGTAGCAAGGCACAGAATGTACTCTGGGTGGGGGATTTCCATGTCCATCACCAAGAGTGGCTGAGTAGCACCATTATTGGTCGAGGTTATCAAAGGTTATTGTGGAAAATAAAAGCTCATGGTGTAGGAGGTAACATGTTAGCTAACAGGAAACAGAGAGTAGGCATAAATGGGTCATTTTCTGGTTGGCAAGATGTAACAAGTGGTGTGCCACAGGGATCTGTGCTGAGGCCTCAACTTTTTACAATTCATATAAATGACTTGGATGAAGGGACCGAAGGTATGGTTGCTAAATTTGCTGATGACACAAAGATAGGTAGGAAAGTAACTTGTGAAGGGGACAAAAGGAGGCTACAAAGGGCTATAGATTGGTTAAGTGAGTGGGCAAAGATCTGTCAAATGGAGTATAATGTGGGAAAGTGGGAAATTGTCCACTTTGGCAGGAAGAATAAAAAAGCATATTATCTAAATGATGAGAGATTGCAGAGCTCTGAGATGAAGAGGGATCTGGGTGTCCGAGTGCATGAATCGCAGAAGGTTAGTATGCAGGTACAGCAAGTAATTAGGAAAGCTAATGGAATATTATCGTTTATTGCGAGGGGAATTGAATACAAAAGTAGGGAGGTTCTGCTTCAGTTATACAGGGCATTGGTGAGACCACATCTGGAGTACTGTGTACAGTACTGGTTTCCATATTTAAGGAAGGATGTAAATGCATTGGAAGCAGTTCAGAGAAGGTTTACTAGACTAATACCTGCAATGGGCAAGTTGTCTTATGAGGAAAGGTTGGACAGGCTAGGCTTGTATCCACTGGAATTTAGAAGAGTAAGAGGCGACTTGATTGAAGCATATAAGATCCTGAGGGGTCTTGACAGGGTGGATGTGGAAATGATGTTTCCCCTTGTGGGAGAATCTAGAACTAGGGGTCACTGTTTAAAAATAAGGGGTCGCCCATTTAAGGCAGAAATGAGGAGAAATATTTTTCTCTCAGAGGGTCGTGAGTCTTTGGAATTCTCTTCCTCAAAAGGCAGTGGAAGCAGAGTCTTTGAATATTTCTAAGGCAGAGGTAGATAGATTCTTGATAAGCAGGAGCGGGGGCGGGGGGTGGGGGGGGTCGTGTGTAAGGTTATCGGGGTAGGCGGGAATGTAGAGTCGAGGTTACAATCATCAGCCATGATCTTATTGAATGGCGGAGCAGGCTCGAGGGGCCGAGCGGTCTCCTCCTGCTCCTAATTCGTATGTTCATATACACTCCCTTCCTTCCTCCCACACCCTCCCACCCTTCCTTCACCCTGCATCCCCTCAGCTACCCTGAACATACCCTCTGTGTACTGGAGGTGAGGTGCTGGGGTGCTGGTGCGCGATGCTCGATCCACATTCATGATTCCTCGGCCCCTTCCTCCTGTTATCTGGTTATTGTAGCGGAGATCTGACCTGATGTAATGGTAACCAGATCCCGCAGGGCAAATCTCCCGAAATCCATCTGAGCCGGGACGGTGAAATTCAGAATGTGAGAACACCCAGAGAGACCTTCAGACACAGCGGGGATACAGTGATGGTGACACTGACTCGGGCCATCAGCACAGATTGTGAGTTCAAACGCCATCAGAGCACATTTTGAAATTGGAATAAACAAATTTGATAATTTGTGAGTTGTCACCAGTCAAGTGAGCATAAAGTTCCAGATTATAAAAACTCAAAGTTCACTTTGCCCATCAGGGAAGAGAAGCTTCTGCCCAGCTCAGTGTGGCCAACATGTGACTCCAGACTCACACTATATGCTTAACCCTGAATGCCTAATGCAATGCTCTCAGCTGAACAAACCATCACTGTTTCCGACATCTCCTTAAGGTCACATCCCAAAACAAAACAAAGGTTTAAGGCTCAAGGCAGACTCAGATTGTCCAGCAGGTGGAGTGAGTGAACTTCACTGACTGACCAGGGGTAACAAATAAACAATCTCCATTCAGCCCCCTCATTCCATCCTGTGTTTCTAATGGTGAGGACGCCAAGGTCTCTGATCCTGCTGATCATTTGCAGTCTGACAGCAAACTCTCAGGCTTCTATTCACCCTGGCTCACTGGATAAACAGAGAAAATTCAGCTTGTATTCCAGAGGGACAGCAAAGCCTCTTCACTGCACAGAACACTCACTTTAAAATAAATTTCTCCAACTTTCCATTCACCACAGTTCCTCTCCCCTTCCCCATCTCCCCTTCCCCATCTCCCTTTCTCCATCTCCTCTCCCCTTCTCCATCTCCCCTCCCCATCTCCCCTTCTCCATCTCCTCTCCCCTTCCCCATCTCCCCTCCCCTTCCCCATCTCCCCTTCCCCATCTCCCTTTCTCCATCTCCTCTCCCCTTCCCCATCTCCCCTCCCCTTCTCCATCTCCCCTTCCCCATCTCCCCTCCCCTTCTCCATCTCCTCTCCCCTTCTCCATCTCCCCTCCCCTTCTCCATCTCCCCTTCTCCATCTCCTCTCCCCTTCTCCATCTCCCCTCCATCTCCCCTCCCCTTCTCCATCTCCCCTTCTCCATCCCCTCTCCCCTTCCCCATCTCCCCTCCCCTTCTCCATTTCCCCTTCCCCATCTCCCCTCCCCTTCTCCATCTCCCCTTCTCCATCTCCCCTTCTCCATCTCCTCTCCCCTTCTCCATCTCCTCTCCCCTTCTCCATCTCCCCTCCCCTTCCCCATCTCCCCTTCTCCATCTCCTCTCCCCTTCCCCATCTCCCCTCCCCTTCTCCATCTCCCCTTCCCCATCTCCCCTCCCCTTCTCCATCTCCTCTCCCCTTCTCCATCTCCCCTCCCCTTCTCCATCTCCCCTTCTCCATCTCCTCTCCCCTTCCCCATCTCCCCTCCATCTCCCCTCCCCTTCCCCATCTCCCCTTCTCCATCTCCTCTCCCCTTCCCCATCTCCCCTCCCCTTCTCCATCTCCTCTCCCCTTCCCCATCTCCCCTCCCCTTCTCCATCTCCCCTTCTCCATCTGCCCTCCCCTTCTCCATCTCCCCTCCTCTTCTCCATCTCCTCTCCCCTTTCCCATCTCCCCTTCCCCATCTCCTCTCCCCTTCCCCATCTCCCCTCCCCTTCTCCATCTCCCCTCCCCTTCCCCATCTCCCCTTCTCCATCTGCCCTCCCCTTCTCCATCTCCCCTCCTCTTCTCCATCTCCTCTCCCCTTCTCCATCTTCTCTCCCCTTCCCCATCTCCCCTTCCCCATCTCCCCTCCCCTTCCCCATCTCCTCTCCCCTTCCCCATCTCCCCTCCCCTTCCCCTTCTCCATCTCCTCTCCCCTTCCCCATCTCCCCTCCCCTTCCCCATCTCCCCTTCTCCATCTCCCCTTCTCCATCTCCTCTTCCCTTAACCATCTCCCCTCCCCTTCCCCATCTCTCCTCACCCTCCAGACCTCGCCCCTTCCTTCCCCTCCCTCTTTCCTTCTATATCACACCCTCTCTTCCCTTCCCCTCCTTTCTTCCCCTCTCATCCACTCCCCCCTCTTCCCCACTCCTCCTCCTGTCCCCTCTCCTTCCCTATCTTGCCCTCCCTCCTCCCTCTTTTCCTTTCCCTTCTTTTCAGCTATCTCCTTCTCTTTCTCACCATCTCTCCCCTTCCCTCCCTCAGCCTCCCTCCTCCGTCTTTCCCCTTCCCTCCTCTCCTTTCCCTCTATCTCCTGCCCTCTCTCTCCTTCCATCCCCCCTCTCCATTTCCCCTTCTCTCCCCTTCTCTTCTCCTTCTCTACCCCTCCCTCTTCTCCTCCTTTCTCCCCCTCTCTTCCCCCCATCATATTCCCACTCCCAACCTCAATCCCCTCTCCCCCGCACCCTGATAAAATTGCTGGAATGTTCCAGCCTGATCAGTTTCTCTGTGAGTTCCGCCTTTGATTACCTGTGAATGGAGATGGACATTTGAGACAGTCTGGCCCCCAGGCTTTGCCAACCCGGCTGCAGCAGCAGATTGGTTTGGTGATGTTCTGCACAACCGGCATTGAGCAAGTTCCACTTCTCCAAATCCGGTAACAAGGTCCTTTGGTCAACGATATAACCTGCTGTGCTGGAACATCAAAACCACAGCAGGTTTCTCAGTAAATGCACGGAACACATTTTGGAAAGGCACCAGCTGCCTTCCTGTATCTCAGCCTATGGAAATCTATATAGGCAGGCTAGTGGAATAAAAGGAGTAGCCCTGCAGACTGATCCTGTCCCCACATGTGTGAACTTCCCAAAAAGCTCACTGCACGATGATCAAGACCATGAACCCAGGCTGATTTCCCCCTCCATCACAATGATATTAGTGCAGTATCCTGATTGCTGCCCCCACTGAGAGCAGGAAACAGGACAGAGAACATTGTATCCAAGACACGGCCAGTCAGTATGACTCTACTGCAAGGGACAGGGATCCTGCAGCACTGCACTGGATCACCAAGATCAGAAAGGCTGAGACCAACATCTGATTAAAAAACAGGCAACAGGACACATCATTTGCTTTCAATCAGTCTGCACACAATATGGCCAACAGGAAAGCACCTGTCCTACATGGATTACTCTAGACTTTATACCCACTGCAGCAACTGGCAAAAAAATAGCCCTGCTCCCCTCCTCCCCCCCATAAAACACACACACTACCTGTCCCACTCTCCAATACCAGCTCCCCGGTCCCTGCCCCACACACACACACATACTTCACACAAAAAACTCACACAGACTCACTTCACACACACATAGCCTGTCCCACTCTCAGCTCTCCCATCACACACACACACACACACAAGCTGTCCCACTGTCCGATACGAGCTCCCCTATCATACACACTTAGCCTGATTTTCTTCAAGATAACTATTGGCGATCTGATTGGGTGTTGGACAGGTCAGTTGTGGGAAAAGAATGAAATTTTCCTCACAAACCAGTTGGGGTCCTGTAATCCCTTTATGGAGGGTGCCACAGGCCATGCCAGCATTTTTCGGGTGGATGTAAAACCCTTTTTAACCTTTCTCTTCCCTTTCTGTTATGGAACCAGTGCTTGAGGTGGAAACAATGGAATTTTTTTTTTATTCATTCATGGGATATCGGTGACGCTGGCCAGGCCAGCATTTATTGCCCATCCCTAATTGCCCTTGAGAAGGTGGTGGTGAGCTACCTTCTTGAACCGCTGCAGTCCATTTGGGGTAGGTACACCCACAGTGCTGTTAGGAAGGGAGTTCCAGGATTTTGACCCAACGACAGTGAAGGAACGGTGATATAGTTCCAAGTCAGGATGGTGTGTGACTTGGAGGGGAACTTGCAGGTGGTGGTGTCCCCATGTATTTGCTGCCCTTGTCCTTCTAGTTGGTAGAGGTCGCAGGTTTGGAAGTTGCTGTCTAAGGAGCCTTGGTGCGTTGCTGCAGTGCATCTTGTAGATGGTACACACTGCTGCCACTGTGCGTCGGTGGTGGAGGGAGTGAATGTTTGTGGATGGGGTGCCAATCAAGCGGGCTGCTTTGTCCTGGATGGTGTCGAGCTTCTTGAGTGTTGTTGGAGCTGCACCCATCCAGGCAAGTGGAGAGTATTCCATCACACTCCTGACTTGTGCCTTGGAGATGGTGGACAGGCTTTGGGGAGTCAGGAGGTGAGTTACTCGCCGCAGGATTCCTAGCCTCTGACCTGCTCTTGTAGCCTCGGTATTTATATGGCTACTCCAGTTCAGTTTCTGGTCAATGGCAACCCCTAGGATGTTGATAGTGGGGGATTCAGTGATGGTAATGCCGTTGAATGTCAAGGGGAGATGGTTAGATTCTCTCTTGTTGGAGATGGACATTGCCTGGCACTTGTGTGGCATGAATGTTACTTGCCACTTATCAGCCCAAGCCTGGATATTGTCCTAGTCTTGCTGCATTTCTACACAGACTGCTTCAGTATCTGAGGAGTCACGAATGGTGCTGAACATTGTGCAATCATCAGCGAACATCCCCACTTCTGACCTTATGATTGAAGGAAGGTCATTGATGAAGCAGCTGAAGGTGGTTGGGCCTAGGACACTACCCTGAGGAACTCCTGCAGTGATGCAGGAATGGATGATGCCCTGGGACTGTTTCAATGGAGCAGACAAGGGAAGAGATTTTACTGAGATATTTAAAAGGGTTTCAAAGGGATTGGTAAGTTGGTGATGAGGCTCATCAATTTGAAAGGTTACAGAAAGCGAGGACAGATGCTGGGGGCAATTTCTTTATACAGAGCATAGAATGCTACTGAGGGAGAGCCTGAGGCAGACACCATTGCATCTTTTAAGGCAAAATTGGATAAATATTTGAAGCTGAGATCGATACAGGGCTATGGGGAGAGAGTGGGGCAGTGGGATTAGTTTGAAATTGATATGGGGAGAGAGTGGAGCAGTGGGATTAGATTGGGGATAGAAACAGGGCAACGGGGAGAGAGCGGGGCAGTGGGATCAGTTTGAGATTGATATAAGGCTATGGGGAGAGAGTGGGGCAGTGGGATTAGTTTGGGGATTTATACAGGGCAATGGAGAGACAGTGGGACAGTGGGATAGGTTTGAGATTGATACAAGGCTATGGGAAGTGAGTGGGGCAGTGGGATTAGTTTGAGATTGATACAGGGCTATGGGGAGAGAGTGGGACGGTGAGATAGGTTTGAGATTGATACAGGGCAATGCGGAGAGAGCGGGGCAGTGGGATTAGTTTGAGATTGATACAGGGCTATGGGGAGAGAGTGGGGCAGTGGGATAGGTTTGAGATTGATGCAGGGCTATGGGGAGAGAGTGGGACAGTGGGATAGGTTTGAGATTGATGCAGGGCTATGGGGAGAGAATGGGGCAGTGGGATAGGTTTGAGATTGATGCAGGGCTATGCGGAGAGAGCGGGGCAGTGGGATTAGTTTGAGATTGATACAGGGTTATGGAGAGAGAATGGGACAGTGGGATTAGTTTGGGATTGATACAGGGCTATGGGGAGAGAGTGGGACATTGGGTTTAGTTTGAGATTGATACAGGGCCATGGAGAGAGAGTGGGACAGTGGGATTAGTTTGGGATTGATACAGGGCTATGGAGAGAGAGTGGGACAGTGGGATTAGTTTGGGATTGATACAGGGCTATGGGGAGAGAGTGGGACAGTGGGATTAGTTTGGGATTGATACAGGGCTATGGGGAGAGAGTGGGACATTGGGTTTAGTTTGAGATTGATACAGAGCTATGGAGAGAGAGTGGGACAGTGGGATTAGTTTGGGATTGATACAGAGCTATGGAGAGAGAGTGGGACAGTGGGATTAGTTTGGGATTGATACAGGGCTATGGAGAGAGAGTGGGACAGTGGGATTAGTTTGGGATTGATACAGGGCTATGGAGAGAGAGTGGGACAAGTTTGGGATTGATACAGGGCTATGGAGAGAGAGTGGGACAGTGGGATTCGTTTGGTATTGAGACAGGGCTATGGAGAGAGAGTGGGACAGTGGGATAGGTTTGAGATTGATACAGGGCTATGGAGAGAGAGTGGGACAGTGGGATTAGTTTGGGATTGATACAGGGCTATGGGGAGAGAGTGGGACAGTGGGATTAGTTTGGGATTGATACAGGGCTATGGGGAGAGAGTGGGACATTGGGTTTAGTTTGAGATTGCTCTTGCTATTGGCTTCCATAGACATGATGGGCACAATGGCTTCCTTCTATACTGTAAACTCCCATTCCTCAGGTCCTCTCAACTAAATCTGATGTAATTCTGGAGGTTGGGGCTGTAACTGTTGCCTGGGAGAGACTGAGTAGGCACTTTTGGTGATTGTACACAAGGGTAACAGTGCGACGGTGTTGGCCTTGTGTTCTGGGGGCTCCTGTCCTGTTGGTTGATCACTTACAGATGCAGCGGCTCTTAGAAGTGTCCTGGACAAAACCTGGGCTGCATACACAGCTGTAGCTGCCTCTCACGTTCAGGCACTTGCCGTTCTGACAGATTCCTGGCATGGAGCACTCGTTGATATCTGGAAGAAGCAGAGCAAGAGACTTGGCTATACTGGTCGTAACGTTACGCTCTGCAGTGGGCGAGTGCTGGGTCAAAAGCTTCTTTCTAGTCTTGTTTTATGAGCGTTACAATATTAATGGTCAGGATCTCTAGACGATTACTGTGTGCTAAATTTTCATGCCTGAATTATTTTTATAAGAGAAAAAATTCTTATGGAAAGGCAAACAGTAAGTGAGGTGGCATCTGCTTTTTCCATCTAGAGATTTAATACTGTATACCTACGAACCTCACCTGCCAGTTAACATAAACAGAAACCTTGCCAGTAGTTAGAGAGGCTCTGCAGTGGTGGCTGATGCAGCCATAGAAAAACAGCAGTGTTGTTCATGCTGATTAGGATATGGGCACATTGGTATTTATTACCCACCCCCAGACATCCCCTGGGGGTGTGGGGCATCTTGAACCACTCCTGCTGGTGTCAACTGGTGAACTGCTGGGATTTAGGCCCAATGCCAATGAATGAACAACAATTTATGTTTATGTCAGGAGGGCGTGTGACGGGGGTGGGGGTGGGGAGCTGAGAAGTCCTGGTGATTATTCTCTTTCATGGTGGTAGAGATTACTGCACAGGGAGGTGCTATCCAGATCACCAGCTGACTGACCCTCACTGACATCACACATGAATGGTCAGTGGCTGTGGAACTGTGTCTCAGCAAGTGTTCATTCCTAAATGGTATTTTGGGTGAAGGAAAGGACATTACTGCTTTAAGACCAGACTCTGGTTCTCCAGTCTGATACGTCACCTTGGTACCAAACAGTTCTTAAAGATATAATGTGTCAAGGTTGGAATTTGATCTGTTCATGCCAGTGTTAAGATTAGTTGGGAGGAATGTGCAGAATGCTGGGAAGGGGTAGGGAACATAATGCATGAATGTAGATCGGGCTCCGACCATACAACTACTCTCAATGAAGCTGCCCACGGAGGAAGAGGGGGAATGAGATTTTCCAAATACCAAAGCATCAATCCCTCCTCCAAGCCTGATGCAGGCCTTTATAATACAGCCTAATTACTAAAGCAGCTTTCAGCTTATTCAAGTCCCCAGCCTCTCACTGGGAGGGGAGGGGGGGGGGGGGGGGGGGTGGTTATGGCCTGGAATCCACTTTGCACTAATCCCTTGTTTAAAGAGGTTCTGCACCTTTTACCCTCAACAGCACTATGGCTGTGCAAACTGAATGGTTAATGTGCTCGCACAGAAAGAATCTTTTTATTTCTCTCTTCCATATTCAGTCAATTCACAGAAACTGCCAGCACTGATCTGGAGGGGCCCAGGCAGCTGTGATGGGTACAGCAAAACCATCCCTGGGAATGCAGTCTGTTCTATTAGTAGCCCGTTAAACAGCTATTCTTCATGTCTGAATCCTGATGGTGGGTGTTCACAGTTTATTCAAACATCAGGAACATTACAGTGGAGTTTGAGGCAGACATGGTCCAGACTGCAGCAGGAAGCACATCACTGGCAGTCTAGCTCATATCCCGGAGACGCTAAGGTAACTGTAGCTCCCCTGGTGCAGCCCTATCTGAGAAGAGTTAATGGCAGCTCACGCTGCGAATGGGGGGCTGGGTCTTCCCCACTCATGTGGCTCAGAATCAGGATTTTATTTATACCCAGTGAGTTATGGGAGCAGTGGGGTTCAGAATTTCATATGTTCCAACTCATTTACCTTGACATCGCCCATCAGCGGTTTTCTGAAATCCATGGGGGCAGTCATTTCCTGTGGAATAAATGATCAGAACTGTAAACAGAAAGAAATGGTTAAAGGCTGGGTGGAAATTGAAATGAGCGATTGAGTGGCTGAGTATCTTAAAGACTAGACTCAAAGCACATGAATCTTCACCCTGTGTTCTAGATCCCATGGCAGCAGGAGCTAGAATGGATCCTTCCTGTACTCAGGGTTCTCAATCACTGTGAACAAACCCACCTCGCACAAACAATGTCACGGTCCCCAGTATCGCACTCTTTCAATGCACATCATTGCGTTCCTGGACATGAGCTGATGGGGGCAAGGTGCAATGGACCATTCCTTGTGGGAGCTCCATGCCAACATTCGAGGCTGCTATATCTTACTAATTATTGGACTGGAAACATGATCCTTATCTGAGTGAGGATTAAATCCGGATGTTCCCAATCTCTACACCTCTGTCTGTCACTCCAAGCTGTGCAATTACAGAAGGTGGAGGTTGTTACACACTGCATACCAGGAACCTGGTACAGGAGATGAGAGAACAAGTTCCCTCATGAGAAGCAGTCTATTCACACCAGCATACCTCACACATGAGAGCAATTAGTTATGGAGATCTGATGATTCATATAATTTACAGTCAACCAGCTGTCGATCTGTGACTGTAAATATTTTAAATTACTCCCTTGTTTAAGACCAGTAGGCCTGAGGTTCGATTTTCAGGCTGTGCACATTTTGTTGATTCACATTTTTGTGGCTTCGGCACTTCCGAGACAAAGTGAGAAAAAATACAAAATCATAGGAAGAGGAGGCCATTCAGCCCCTCAAGTCTGTTTCCACTTCCCTCCAAAGATGCCCCCTGGCTGAGGACAGGGTCAACTTCGATTGTCACACCTTATGCTCCAATTGGCCATCGACACTCACTGTTGAGACCCCTTGTGAGGAACTGTTATCGGGGAACGCCACCCCCTCCCATTCTCCCCATACCACAGTTAGAAATCAGGGAACGCCACCCCCTCCCATTCTCCCCATACCACAGTTAGAAATCAGGGAACGCCACCCCCTCCCATTCTCCCCATACCACAGTTAGAAATCAGGGAACGCCACCCCCTCCCATTCTCCCCATACCACAGTTAGAAATCAGGGAACGCCACCCCCTCCCATTCTCCCCATACCACAGTTAGGAATCAGGGAACGCCACCCCCTCCCATTCTCCCCATACCACAGTTAGGAATCAGGGAATCAGGGAACGCTGCCCCCTCCCATTCTCCCCATACCACAGTTAGGAATCAGGGAACGCTGCCTCCCCATTCTCCCCATACCACAGTTAGGAATCAGGGAACGCCACCCCCTCCCATTCTCCCCATACCACAGTTAGGAATCAGGGAATCAGGGAACGCTGCCCCCTCCCATTCTCCCCATACCACAGTTAGAAATCAGGGAACGCCACCCCCTCCCATTCTCCCCATACCACAGTTAGAAATCAGGGAACGCCACCCCCTCCCATTCTCCCCATACCACAGTTAGGAATCAGGGAACGCCACCCCCTCCCATTCTCCCCATACCACAGTTAGGAATCAGGGAATCAGGGAACGCTGCCCCCTCCCATTCTCCCCATACCACAGTTAGAAATCAGGGAACGCCACCCCCTCCCATTCTCCCCATACCACAGTTAGGAATCAGGGAACGCCACCCCCTCCCATTCTCCCCATACCACAGTTAGGAATCAGGGAACGCCACCCCCTCCCATTCTCCCCATACCACAGTTAGGAATCAGGGAATCAGGGAACGCTGCCCCCTCCCATTCTCCCCATACCACAGTTAGGAATCAGGGAACGCTGCCTCCCCATTCTCCCCATACCACAGTTAGGAATCAGGGAACGCTGCCTCCCCATTCTCCCCATACCACAGTTAGGAATCAGGGAATCAGGGAACGCTGCCTCCCCATTCTCCCCATACCACAGTTAGGAATCAGGGAATCAGGGAACGCTGCCTCCCCATTCTCCCCAGACCACAGTTAGGAAAACAATTTTAAAGCTTGGATCAGGAGAGGAGACAGCACTTGAAAATTAAGTCTGTCCATTACCCACACAATCTTTGGGCAGATTTCAATGGAAAAAATTAATTTGAAATGGACATTTCTGTAGATTTAACAGCCTAGATGCAGGAATTAAATTTCCACAGAGTCCAATCATTAAATACAGAGATTTGTGGCTTGTTAGATTGTCTTCACAGAAATCAGAAAGGAATATCTGATCGCAGCCAGGATGCACTCACTCAGAGCTGCACTCACAATAATCGGCAGCACAGTGCTGAATCAGCCATACCCTGTGCTGGAGCTTAGAATGAGGGAGTATCAACTCTGGGCAGCTTTCTGGGACATCATCCATGGCCCATGACCATTCTTCATGTCTGAGCTCAGATACAAAGCATCAGCAGATATTTGACAATGTGGGTATCACCATTGCACCCATCCTGACCTTACCCTGACACCCAAACATCATCCATTATCAGCAGGGACACTGGAACAGGTGGAGGCCATTCAGCCCCTTGAGCCTGTCCTGCCATTCAAATAGATCATGGCTGATCTGTATCTTAAGTCCATTTTATACACCTTGGTTCCATATCCCTTCGCATTGTTATCCAACAAAAAGCTATCCAGCTCAGTGTTGAAAGCTCCAATCGACTCCCAGTTTCCACAACCTTTTGAGGCAGCGAATTCCAGAATTCCATAAGCATTTGTGCGAAAAAAGTGCTTCCTGACATCACAGGTCATAAGAACATAAGAAATAGGATCTGGAGTAGAGGCCATTCTACCATTAAATAGGATCTTGGCTGATCTTCTATCTCACTGCACTTTCCCACCTGATCCCCATATCCTTTAATTCCCTTAGTATCCAAAATCTATCGATTTCTGACTTGAATATACTCAACACATGAGCTCTCTGGGGGAGAGAATTCCAAAGATTAACAATCCTTTCAGCAAAAAAAATTTCTCCTCATATTAGTTATCAATGGCCGACCCTTTATTCTGAGACTGTGACTCCCCAGTTCTAGATTCTCCAGCCAGGGGAAACATTTTCTCAGCATCTACGCTGTCAAGCCCTTTAAGAATTTTATATGTGCCAATGACATCATCTCTCATTCTTTTAAATCCTAAAGGATATAGATCCAGTCTACTCAATCTCTCCTCATAGAACAATCCCCTCAACCCAAGAAGCAGTCTAGTGAACCTTCGCTGCACACCCTCTAAGGCAAGTATATCCTTCCTTATATACGGAGGCCAGAACTGTGCACAGTACTTCAGGTGTGGTCTCACCAAAGCCCCACACAATTGCAATATATCTTTCCTGAGCTCCGGTGTCCAGTACTCCAGAACCGTGCCTGATTTCCCCCTTGCCTCTCTCTGCAGCCCTCTCCCACTCAGCACTGAAACCAATTGTAGCATTGAGTGAGATCAGTAAATCAAGAACAGTGCATGGATTGAAGCTGAGATCTGCCAGCTCTGCATGACCCAGAACCACCAGAAGCAGTGCAGTTGTCTGAATGGATATCGAGACGACAGGCCGATGTTAATTAATCGTACAAGCAGCTTCCTTCAGATAACAGAGACTTAGTCTGAAATTCTTGAAAACTCCATGGGCTGACTTTCAACCTAAAAGAAAAGAATTGGGCAGGTTTGGGTCACGTGGGGAGTTAAAGTTTCAAATATCTGTTCTCCACCTCCGACCCGCCTGTTTGCACCTTTAACTGAGGCTGGAACGTGGGCAGGAGACAAACCTGATCCATGGAGCTGAGTTTGAAACTTTAAATGCTGCTGACTGAGGTTCCCAATTGTCACAGTTTCATTGAGGCAAGGACCTGGTGGGTTCAGGAGGTCAGTGTCTTCAATTCTACCCCTTGATCCAGGGGCTACTGAAGAGCCTCCATGATTGGCCTCCAACCACCTCCCCCACCCACCCCGAGGCCTCTCATTCCCTGACCCTCAGACCTTCCACCCCCACCCTCAGTCCTCTGACTCCCCACCCCCCGAAGCCTAAAACTGTCACCACAAGGCCTGTGACACCCCCACCCGATCAGCCCTCCCACCTCAGATCAGCCCCTCCTCTTCTCCCCCAATCGAACCCCACCACTTGGTCAACAACCCTCCAGTTGATCACTCCTCCCAGGACTGATCTATCCTGATCAATTGCCCCCACCTCTTCACCTGATCGACACCCACCCCACATCCCCTCCTGTCTTCGGTGCGAGCTTACCTGCTGCTGTGGCCATCGCTGATCAGTCACCCTATGGCCCCCCCCCACAGTCTCCCTCCACAGCCTCCCCACTGACTGTCACTCAAGCCGTGTCTCCAGGCAGGGAGTCAGTCAGTGACACGCTGTGCAGTTAAAACTCCAAACCGAATCTCAAACCGTGTCTTCCCCATGACTTTCTGAGCAAGCGACTGAGTCAGGTCAGTAAATATTCTGCCCTATGTGTCTGAATCTGATGAAAGGACCCCACAATATCTGAGGGATCAGGGAGGTGAACAGTCACTGCCTGTGGCTTGCAATGATCTTTACATGTGCCTATTCACAGCTCCGAGCCCTGGAACATAATTAATTAAAGACACACAGAAAGGAACACCTCTGCTCTATCAAACCCAACACACCAATGTCAAGATCCATCTTGTTTGAAATAAACAAAACAACTTCATTTGTACAGTTCAGCTGTTGGGGAAATACAAAGTCTTTCATCCTAAAAACTAGGTCATTAAATCCAGTGTTTAAGGTGTGTCAATAAAAACGCACCCCCGCCTTGCACTGAAACGATGAATTCCTCTGTCAAGTTACAAGCCTGCACTCAGATTTCAGTAAAACTCTTTCACTCAGCACCTGTGGGCACCTTACAATCCTGTTAGTCTGCAGCTCAATAAAAAAAAAACTCACAAATCCTCACCTAAATAACACTTATTCTGCTGAATAAACAGTGACTCTGTCCAGTTACACAGTGAGTGATCCTCACCCTGAATAAATAGTGACTCTGTACAGTGACACAGTGAGTGATCCTCACCCTGAATAAACAGCGACTCTGTCCAGTTACACAGCGAGTGACCCTCACCCTGAATAAACAGTGACTCTGTCCAGTTACACAGCGAGTGACCCTCACCCTGAATAAACAGTGACTCTGTACAGTTACACAGTGAGTGATCCTCACCCTGAATAAACAGTGACTCTGTACAGTGACACAGTGAGTGACCCTCACCCTGAATAAAGTGTCTCTGTACAGTTACACAGTGAGTGACCTTCACCCTGAATAAACAGTGACTCTGTACAGTGACACAGTGAGTGACCCTCACCCTGAATAAACAGTGACTCTGTACAGTTACACAGCGAGTGACCCTCACCCTGAATAAACAGTAACTCTGTCCAGTCACACAGTGAACAGTAGCTCCACACACTCATCTCCACACTTACTAACACACTGATACTCCTCTAGGTACTGCTGGATAGTGATGGGGAGTGAGAATCCCAGTTGATGTCATATTGCTTCCTCATCCACTGTTGCTGATGTCAGTCACTGAGTCCCAAATTCCTACCCTGAGCTCACTGGAGACTGGGATTGATCCTGGGATTTCCTTTGCATTAAAGGCCTGTTAAGGTCACGAAAAAAACCCACCTGAACCCGACAGAACCACATCGGACCAATCCCAACCCTGCCCGAGTCCCTCCATTTTTTTCCTGCGCCCGACCCAACCCGAGCCCGACCCGAGCCCAACCAGACCACCAGAATGTTCCTTTACCTACCTTACGACTCCAAATCAACAGGAAGCTGCAGCATGAGCGTGATGACGTCATAGAGACGCTGACTCACTCACTGCGCAGACTCAGAGTTTCCCTGTTTGATGTCCCAGACTCCCAGCTCAGATAAGTTTTTTACTTTTAGCACTTCTTGCTGTGTGTGTCCGACCCAGACCCAGCCCGACCCGACCCGACCCGAGTCCAAAAGTCGGACCCGGAAGAGCGACCCGAGCCGACCCGAACTCGACCCGTCATCGGGTCCCGTCGGGTTTGGGGCGGGCAGCAGGCTTTTACTTTGCATCAGTATCACATCAGGTGATCAGCTCATTAACTGAGCCATTTTAGCTGCTCTGCTATTTCTGATTAGTTTTGAAGCCATATTTTTTAAAGATTGGCTCACCTGGAGTCACAGGGCACTCAATGCATTCAGTCACTCCCCAGCCCACGCCACCTCCTCGACAACAATGCTCCACCGTCCTCAGCCCAGTCAGTGGGGAAGAGCACTGAAATGGGAGAAGAGAAAAAAAATGACCTAGGGGCGAGCCAGAACATCAAGGAAGAAATAAAAACAGAAAATGCTCAGCAGTTCTGGCAGCATGTATGGAAAGAGAAACACAGTTAACGTTTCAGGTCTATAAAGTTGCATCAGAAGAACTTAACCTTTATTTACCTCTTCATGGACTCTCTCAGAAAGCTCCAATTCGCTTCTCTGACAAATCATTAATTTGAAGGGTAGTAGCTGTTGCTACATAAGCAAATATGGCAGCCAATATATGCATAGCAAGATCCCATATGAAGAATGAGTTGATGAAACATGTTAATCTGTGCTTGGTGGTATTCTTTTAGGGAGGAATGTTGGCTCCAGAATATCTTACTGCTCCAAGATAATGTTTAACATCCACCAGACATCCAAAAGCATGATAAACTGTTGGTGATCAGTGTCCTGTATACTCGGGTAATTCAAGCATACCAACATACGAATTAGGAGGAGAAGTAGGCCACTCGGCCCTTCAATAGGTTCATGGCTGAACTGATTACTCCACATTTCCATCTACCCCCGATAATCTTCCACCCCCTTGCTTATCAAGAATCTATCTACCTCTGCCTTAAAAATATTCAAAGACTCTGCTTCCACTGCCTTCTAAGGAAGAGAGTTCCAAATACTCACAACCCTCAGAGAGAAAAAAATTTCTCCTCATCTCTGCCTTAAATGGGCGACCCCTTATTTTTAAATGGTGACCCCTAGTTCAAGATTCTCCCACAAGGGGAAACATCCTTTCCACATCCACCCTGTCAAAACCACTCAGGATCTTATATGTTTCAATCAAGTCACCTCTTACTCTTCTAAATTCCAGTGGATACATGCCTAGCCTGTTCAATCTTTCCTCATAAAACACCCCGCCCATTCCAGGTATTAGTCTAGTAAACCTTCTCTGAACTGCTTCCAATGCATTTACATCCTTCCTTAAATAAGGAGACCAGTACTGTACACAGTACTCCAGATGTGGTCTCACCAATGCCCTGTATAGCTGAAGCATAACCTCCCTACTTTTGTATTCAATTCCCCTCACGATAAACGATAACATTCTATTAGCTTTCCTAATTAGGGAGTGTACCTGCATACTAACCTTTTGCGATTCATGCACGAGGACACCCAGATCCCACTACAACTCAGAGCTCTGCAATCTCTCACCATTTAGATAATTTGCTTCTTTTTTATTCTTCCTGCCAAAGTGGACAATTTCACACTTTCCCGCATTATATTCCATTTGCCAGGTCTTTGCCCACTCACTTAACCTATCTATATCCCACTGTAGCCTCCTTATGTCCTCTTCACAAGTTACATTCCAACCTATCTTTGTGTCATCAGCAAATTTAACAACCATACCTTCGGTCCCTTCATCCAAGTCATTTATATAAATTGTAAAAAGTTGAGGCCCCAGCACAGATCCCTGTAGCACACCACTCGTTACATCTTGCCAACCAGAAAATAACCCATTTATGCCTACTCTCTGTTTCCGGTTAACTAGCTAATCTTCTATCCATGCCAATATGTTACCCCCTACACCATGAGCTTTTATTTTCTGCAATAACTTTGATGTGGCACCTTCTGGAAATCTAAGTACAATACATCCACAAGTTCCCCTTTATCCACAGCACATGTAACTCCCTCAAAGAACTCCAATATCCCCAATAGTGAAGACCGATGCAAAATATCTGTTCAATTCATCTGCCATCTCCTTATTGTCCATTATTAATTCCCCAGACTCACTTTCTATTGGACCAACGCTCACTTTGTTAACTCTTTTCTTTTTAAAATATCTATAGAAACTCTTACTATCTGCCTTTATATTTCTAGTTAGCTTTCTCTCGTAATCTAATTTTACCTTCCTTATCAATCTTTTAGTCATTCTTTGCTATTTTTTATATTCTGTCCAATCTTCTGACCTGCCTCCCATCTTTACGCAATTATAGGCTTTTTCTTTAAGTTTGATACTATCTTTAACTGTTTTAGTTAACTACGGATGCAGGGACCAACCCTTGGAATTTTTCTTTCTCATTGAAATGTATCTGTATTGTGTATTCTGAAATATCCCCTCAAATGTCTGCCACTACATCTCTATTGACCTATCCTTAACCTGATTTTCAAGTTTAAAATACTAGTCTTGGACCCATTCTTCTTTCCCTCAAACGGAATGTAAAATTCAATCATATTATGATTGCTGCTACCTAGGGGTGCCTTAACAGAGACAATGTCCCAGATACTGCCATAACCATCCCCGGGTACGTCCTATCCTACCGGCAGGACAGACCCAGCAGAGGTAGTGGGACAGTGGTATACAGTAGGGAGGGAGCTGCCCTGGGAGTCCTCAACATCGACTCCGGACCCCATGAGGTCTCATGGCATCAGGTCAAACATGGACAAGGAAACCACCTGCTGATTACCACCTACCGCCTTCCTCAGCTGATGAGTCAGTACTCCTCCATGTTGACCAGCACTTGGAGGAAGCACTGAGGGTGGCGAGGGCACAAAATGTACTCTGGATGGGGGACTTCAATGTCCATCACCAAGAGTGGCTCAGTAGCACCACTACTGACCGAGCTGGCCGAGTCCCAAAGGACATAGCTGCTAGACTGGGTATGTGGCAGGTGGTGAGGGAACCAACAAGAGGGAAAAACATACTTGACCTCGTCCTCACCAATCTGCCTGCCTCAGATGCATCTGACCATGCCACTATTGGTCGGAGTGACCACCGCACAGTCCTTGTGGAGACGAAGTCCCGCCTTCACATTGAAGATACCGTCCATCATGTTGTGTGGCATTATCAGCGTGCGAAATGGGATAGATTTCGAACAGATCTAGCAATACAAAACTGGGCATCCATGAGGCGCTGTGGGCCATCAGCAGCAGCAGAAGTGTACTCAACCACAATCTGTAATCTCATGGCCCGGCATATCCCCCACTCTACCATTACCATCAAGCCAGGAGACCAACCCTGGTTCAATTAAGAGTGCAGGAGGGCATGCCAGAAGCAGCACCAGGCATACCTCAAAACCTTTTGAAGCTACAACAGAGGACTACTTGCATGCCAAACTGCGTAAGCAGCATGCGATAGACAAAGCTAAGCGATCCCATAACCAACGGATCAAATCTCAGCGTTGCAGTCCTGCCACATCCAGCCATGAATGGTGGTGGACAATTAAATAACTAACTGGAGGAGGTGGCTCCACAAATATCCCCATCCTCAATGATGGGGGAGCCCAGCACATCATTGCGAAAGATAAGGCTGAAGCATTTGCAACAATCTTCAGCCAGAAGTGCCGAGTTGATGATCCATCTCGGCCTCTTCCTGAAGTCCCCAGCATCACGGATGCCAGACTTCAGCCATTCGATTTACTCCGCGCGATATCAAGAAACGACTGAAGGCACTGGATACTGCAAAGGCTAGGGGCCCTGACAATATTCCGGCAATAGTACTGAACACCTGTGCTCCAGACTTGCCATGCCCCTAACCAAGCTGTTCCAGTACAGCTACAACACTGGCATCTACCCTGCAATGTGGAAAATTGCTCAGGTATGTCCTGTACACAAAAAACAAGACAAGTCCAACCCAGCCAGTTACCACCCCATCAGCCTACTCTCAATCATCAGTAAGGTGATGGAAGGTGTCATCAACCGTGCCATCAAACAGCACTTGCTTAGCAATAACCTGCTTCTTAGACAGCACCTTCCAAACACGCGACCTCTACCAATTAGAAGGACAAGGGCAGCAAATACATGGGAACATCACCACCTGCAAGTTCCCTTCCAAGTCACACACCATCCTGACTTGGAACTATATCGCTGTTCCTTCACTGTCGCTGGGTCAAAATCCTGGAACTCCCTTCCTAACAGCACTGTGGTTGTACCTACCCCACATGGACTGCAGCGGTTCAAGAAGGCAGCTCACCACCACCTTCTCAAGGGCAATTAGCGATGGGCAATAAATGCTGGCCTAGCCAGTGACACCCACATCCCATGAATGAATATAAAAAAACAATGACGTCATTAATCAATTCCATCTCGTTGCACAATACCAGGTCTAGTATAGCCTGCTCTCTGGTGGCTCCAGAATGTATTGTTCCAAGAAACTATCCCAAAAACATTCCAAGTACTCCTCATCTAGGTTACCTCTGCCCATCTGATTTTTCCAGTCCTTATGTAGGTTAAAATCCCCCATAATTATTGCTGTACCTTTCTGACAAGCTGCCATTAGTTCTTCCTTTATACCCTGTCCTACAGTGTGGTTAATGTTAGGTGGCCTGAACACCACTCCCACAAGTGACTTCTTGCCTTTATGATTTCTCATCTCTACCCAAACAGCTTCTACATCCTGGTCTCCTGAACTTAGGTCATCCCTCTCTATTGTGCTAATACCATCAGTAATTAACAGAGTCACCCCTCCACCTTTTCCTAGCTTCCTCTCATTCCTAAATGCCATGTACCCTTCAATATTCAGGTCCCAATCTATGTCATCCTGCAGCCATGTCTCTGTAATGGCTATCAGATCATGCTTATTTATTTCTATTTGCGCTCTCAGTTCATCTGTTTTGTTTCAAATGCTACTTGCATTCAGATACAGAGCCTTTAGTTTTGTCCTTTTATTATTTTTGTACCCTCTAGCTTTATCTGTTGATTTGCTCTTAGATTTGTACGCTCTGTCCCTGCCTGTCACAGTCTGTTCAGCATTTCCCATATTATTACCTTTCTCTCTTCCCTTATCTCTACTCCTTGATTTACCATATCTTCCCAAATTTGATCCCTTGCCCCCACTATTCAGTTTAAAACCCTCTCTACTTCCCTAGTTATGCGGCTCGCTAGAAATCCGGCCCCAGCACAATTCAGGTGAAGACTATCCCAATGGTACAGCCACCTTTCCCCAGTACTGGTGCCAATGCCCCACGAACCGGAACCCACTTCGACCACACCAGTCTTTGAGCCACGCATTAATTTCTCTAATCCATCACAGGCCTGATAGCAGCAGTATTGCTGGACACAAGAGAGTTGGGAATGGCTCTGTGCTTGCAAATCCTGTAGGTACACAGGTCCAATATTTAATGTCTGCAGAACGCCCTGTATGGCCAACCTGGAACTCAAAATGGCCAATAGCCAGTATCAGTGACAGTGACAGTATCTGCTGTGGCTCAGTACAGAGCACTCTTGTCTCTAAATCTGGAAGTCATGGGTTCCAGATCCACTCAAGGTCCTGAACACCAAAATCTAGGCTGAGATCATGTGCAGTGTTGGAGGAATGCTGCACTGCCAGAGGTATTATTGCTCAGATGTGATGTTAAAGCAAGGTCCTGTCTACCCTCTAAGGTGGATGTAAATGATTGCATGGCTATTTCTTTGAAAAAGAGCAGGAGAGTTATTCCTGCGTCCTGGTCAATATTTATTCCACAATCAACATCACAAAAACAGATTATCTGGTTAATATTGCATTGCTGTTTGTGGGATCTTGCTGTGTGCAAATTGGATGCTGTGTTTCCTACATTACAACAGTGACTACACTTCAAAAGTATTTAATTGGCTGTAAAGCACTTTGGGACATCTGGCGGTCATAAAAGGCACTATATAAATGCAAGACTTTCTTTCTTTACAGCCTTGGCATTTGGCCCAGTACCCATTGTGGGATAGCCCTGGCATCAGTCCTCTCCACCATGATTGTACCTGCTGTAAGTTATCTGCTTTGTCAGGCCTACAGAGTTAAGCTGAGGCTGCTACAAACTTTCTAAGGCCTTATTGCGCCTCTCAGAAATATCTCTAAGTACTTCACCTCCAATTAATTAAATTGAACTGCAGTAACTATTATATTTTGCACACAGCAAGATCCCACAAGCAGTAATCAGATTAATGACCCGTTTATCTATTTGGAGAATGTTGATTCAGGGAGGAGTGTTGACCAGGGACAGGGAAATCTCTCTGCTCTTCTTTCAATAATACCATGAGATCATTCGCATTCACCTGAACCAGTGGAGCAACCAAGAGTCTCATTCAAGGAATGGCACATCTGACAGTGTAGCACTCCCTCGGTACTGTACTGTGGGATCAACCTAGCTTGCATGTACGAAGAACAGTTTAAGCTTTTAACTCACAATTCTCAGACACAGGGTAAACTCTTCCACACTGGAATGTGCATTACGACGTGAGACAGTTGTAAAGCAGTTTCCTACCTGTCCGTTTGTGATTTCTGTGAAGCAGTACCCAAACACAGATTCAGCATCCGATCGTGGAGTGGCTGCGAGAGGGCCCTGTTGTTCTTGTGTCATGTGGTCTTGCGATGCCCTCTGGGAGGTTAGCTGGTGGGTGCCCAGCTGAGCAGAATTGCTGTTTATTTCACCATCTACCTGTGTGACTTCGTGAACCTTTACTGAGACTTCAGGAGGGTGTTGGACTCGAAGATTAACGATTGAAGGAATCAGTCGACCTGCTGAAATCACAACAGTGTTTGCAGTTAGAGTTCACCATCCAATGGGGGAGCGGAGCTAGAGATCACTGTCCAATGGGGGAGCTGAGCTACAGCTCACCGTCCAATGGGGGAACGGAGCTACAAATCACTGTCCAATGGGGGAGCGGAGATACAGATCACCGTCCCATGGGGGAGTGGAGCTACAGATCACTGTCCAATGAGGAAGCGGAGCTACAAATCACTGTCCAATGGGGGAGCAGAGCTACAGATCACCGTCCAATGGGGGAGCAGAGCTACAAATCACTGTCCAATGGGGGAGTGGAGCTACAGATCACTGTCCAATGAGGAAGCGGAGCTACAGATCACCGTCCAATGGGGGAGCAGAGCTACAGATCACCGTCCAATGGGGGAGCAGAGCTATAGATCACTGTCCAATGGG
Source organism: Heterodontus francisci (assembly GCF_036365525.1). Lineage (NCBI taxonomy): Eukaryota > Metazoa > Chordata > Chondrichthyes > Heterodontiformes > Heterodontidae > Heterodontus > Heterodontus francisci. Next base: position 745,832 of record NC_090410.1, read on the forward strand.
GGAGTGGAACTACAGATCACTGTCCAATGGGGGAGCGGAGCTACAGATCACCGTCCAATGGGGGAGCGAAGCTACAAATCACTGTCCAATGGGGGAGTGGAGCTACAGATCACTGTCCAATGGGGGAGTGGAGCTACAGATCACTGTCCAATGAGGAAGCGGAGCTACAGATCACCGTCCAATGGGGGAGCAGAGCTACAGATCACCGTCCAATGGGGGAGCAGAGCTATAGATCACTGTCCAATGGGGGAGTGGAGCTACAGATCACTGTCCGATGGGGGAGCGGAGCTACCGATCACCGTCCAATGGGGGAGTGACCCATTATTGGAGTGGGGCACCCACTCATCAATGATCGGACAGTGTGTGGAATGGCAGGATTGTGTCCAATTTCTGACACAATAGCTCTCACAATGCTCAGTTTTCAAGGATTGAAATGCCAACAGGCACCAATTAAAAATGAAGAGGTTTGGTGTAAGCAGGAAACTGAGGGAGATCAAAGGAAATAGAGGTGTGAAACTGAACCAGAAAGATCACTGAAAACCTGCAGCTACTGTAAAAATAGGGGTGGAAAGAAATGGTTATAAAGGTGGGATTTTTCAATGAAAAAAGGGACAGCCTGATTCGATTTTTTCTGTTAAGAATTGTGAGATTTGTCAAGTTGAACCAAAATCTTTAGAAGCTAAACACTGACAGTACACTGACTGTGCACTGACTGGTATCTCTCACATCCTCTCTCTCAGGGTGATATTTGCACACTGATTGCTGTCTCTCAGTCCCTCACACTCTCTCAGGGAGATATCTGTACACTGACTGGTATCTCTCAGTCTCTCTCTCTCAGGAAGATATCTACACAGTGACTGGTGTCTCTCTGTCTCTCTCTCTCAGGGAGATATCTGTACACTGACTGGTGTCTCTCAGTCCCTCTCTCTCAGGGAGATATCTACACAGTGACTGGTGTCTCTCTGTCTCTCTCTCTCAGGGAGATATCTGTACACTGACTGGTGTCTCTCAGTCCCTCTCTCTCAGGGAGATATCTACACAGTGACTGGTGTCTCTCTGTCTCTCTCTCTCAGGGAGATATCTGTACACTGACTGGTGTCTCTCAGTCCCTCTCTCTCAGGGAGATATCTGTGGACTTATTAGTGAGAGGCAGCATGGTTTTGTGAAGGGGAGGTCGTGTCTCACTAATTTGACTGAGTTTTTTGAGGAAGTGACAAAGATGATTGATGAAGGAAGGGCAGTGGATGTTATCTATATGGACTTCAGTAAAGCCTTTGACAAGGTCCCGCATGGCAGACTGGTACAAAAGGTGAAATCACATGGGATCAGAGGGGAGCTGGCAAGATGGATACAGAACTGGCTCGGTCATAGAAGACAGAGGGTATCAGTGGATGGGTGTTTTTCTGAATGAAGGGCTGTGACTAGTGGTGTTCCGCAGGGATCAGTGCTGGGACCTTTGCTGTTTGTAGTATATATAAATGATTTGGAGGAAAATGTAGCTGGTCTGATTAGTAAGTTTGCGGACGACACAAAGGTTGGTGGAGTTGCGGATAATGATGAGGATTGTCAGAGGATACAGCAGGATATAGATCGGTTGGAGACTTGGGCGGAGAAATGGCAGATGGAGTTTAATTCGGACAAATGTGAGGTAATGCATTTTGGAAGGTCTAATGCAGGTGGGAAGTATACAGTAAATGGCAGAACCCTTAAGAGTATTGACAGGCAGAGAGATCTGGGCATACAGGTCCACAGGTCACTGAAAGTGGCAACGCAGGTGGATAAGGTAGTCAAGAAGGCATACGGCATGCTTGCCTTCATCGGTCGGGGCATAGAGTATAAAAATAAGCAAGTCATGCTGCAGCTGTACAGAACTTTAGTTAGGCCACACATAGAATATTGCGTGCAATTCTGGTCGCCACACTACCAGAAGGATGTGGAGGCTTTGGAGAGGGTACAGAGGAGGTTTACCAGAATGTTGCCTGGTCTGGAGGGCATTAGCTATGAGGAGAGGTTGGATAAACTTGGATTGTTTTCACTGGAACGACGGAGGTGGAGGGGCGACATGATAGAGGTTTACAAAGTTATAAGCGGCATGGACAGAGTGGATAGTCAGAAACTTTTTCCCAGGGTGGAAGAGTCAGTTACTAGGGGACATAGGTTTAAGGTGAGAGGGGCAAAGTTTAGAGGGGATGTGCGAGGAAAGTTCTTTACACAGAGGGTGGTGAGTGCCTGGAACTTGTTGCCGGGGGAGGTGGTGGAAGCAGGTACCATAGAGACGTTGAAGAGGCATCTTGACAAATACATGAATAGGATGGGAATAGAGGGATACGGACCCCGGAAGTGCAGAAGGTTTTAATTTAGGCAGGCATTAAGATCGGCGCAGGCTTGGAGGGCCGAATGGCCTGTTCCTGTGCTGTACTGTTCTTTGTTCTTTGTACACTGACTGGTGTCTCTCAGCCCCTTTCTCTCAGCGAGGTATCTGTACACTGACTGGTGTCTCTCAGCCCCTTTCTCTCAGCGAGGTATCTGTACACTGACTGGTGCTTCTCAGTCTCTCTCTCTCAGGGTGATATCTGTACACTGACTGGTTTCTCGCAGCCCCTTTCTCTCAGCGAGGTATCTGTACACTGACTGGTGTCTTTCAGCCCCTCTCTCTCAGGGAGATATCTGTACACTGGTGCTTCTCAGTCTCTCTCTCTCAGGGTGATATCTGTACACTGACTGGTTTCTCTCAGCCCCTTTCTCTCAGCGAGGTATCTGTACACTGACTGGTGTCTTTCAGCCCCTCTCTCTCAGGGAGATATCTGTCCACTGACTGGTATCTCTCAGTCTCTCTCTCTCAGTGAGATATCTGTCCACTGACTGGTATCTCTCAGTCTCTCTCTCTCAGTGAGATATCTGTACACTGACTGGTGTCTCTCAGTCCCTCTCTCTCAGGGAGGTATTTGTCCACTGACTGGTGTCTCTCAGTCCCTCTCTCTCTCAGGGAGATATCAGTACACTGACGAGTGTCTCTCAGTCTCTCTCGCTCATGATGATATCTGTACACTGACTGGTGTCTCTCAGTCCCTCTCTCTCTCAGGGAGATATCTGTCCACTAACTGGTATCTCTCAGTCCCTCTCTCTCAGTGAGATATCTGTACACTGACTGGTGTCTCTCAGTCCCTCTCTCTCAGGGAGGTATTTGTCCACTGACTGGTGTCTCTCAGTCCCTCCCTCTCTCAGGGAGGTATCTGTACACTGACGGGTGTCTCTCAGTCTCTCTCTCTCAGGGTGATATCTGTACACTGACTGGTGTCTCTCAGTCCCTTTCTCTCAGGGTGATATCTGTACACTGACTGGTGTCCCTCAGTCCCTCTCTCTCAGGGAGGTATCTGTACACTGACTGGTGTCCCTCAGTCCCTTTCTCTCAGGGAGGTATCTGTACACTGACTGGTGTCTCTCAGTCCCTGTCTCTCAGGGAGGTATCTGTACACTGACTGGTGTCCCTCAGTCCCTTTCTCTCAGGGTGATATCTGTACACTGACTGGTGTCCCTCAGTCCCTCTCTCTCAGGGAGGTATCTGTACACTGACTGGTGTCTCTCAGTCCCTCTCTCTCAGGGTGATATCTGTACACTGACTGGTGTCCCTCAGTCCCTTTCTCTCAGGGAGATATCTGTACACTGACTGGTGTCCCTCAGTCCCTCTCTCTCAGGGAGGTATCTGTACACTGATGAAGTCATGTCGATCTGGTTCAGTATGTGCTGCGGTTTTGGTCCCATCGACAATGCGCTTCCTATTGACCAGTAAAAATGTTAAACTTCTGACACTGCTATAAATTCCCCAACAGAAATATCAGATTGATGATGCTTTGGTTACAGACCCCGGTCTATCATTTTGCCTCTCCGAATAAAACAAATCCAACATTATTGTTAATATCTCCCTAAATATTCAGCTTCTTAGCAAATCCAGCTCCTTTGAAAAGCTGCCAATAGCCCCAACTGAACAACCTTTTCTGGGTGTCTGTTCTGTTTTGTTCTGTTCTGTTCTGTATGAATCTTAACACCCAGACAAAGGTTCTGTAAATAGTTAGCTCTGTGCTGCATATAATAGTTTAGCTGTTAATAAACCTGTTTGAGATCTTCAGCATAACTGGACTCCAGGCATCTTATTTATGTTGCATCAGCCAACATAAAGAACTCATTACAATGGTCGCTAACATTGGAGTGATGGAAGTGGGGAGTATGCACAAGAGGCAAATGTTGGAGCAATGTAGAGGTCTGGAAGTAGAACTTTGGGGCTGGAGAAGGTTCGAGAGATAGTGAGGGGCAAGGCCATCAAGAAATATAATCTCCAATTGTTTCTGATGCCAGTTGCCGTTTTGAGTGGTGCAGAAAACCATTTCATTATGTTTCTTGCAGCATTTTATGTCTGGCTACTTGCAAAGAAATTTAAAATCTGTACAACAGTATCACAATTCCCCTGTCAGAACAGCTGTGAACTCAAACAATGGTTCCCATTGTACACTTGTGTAGGTGACAATTAAGTACTCCAGGACAAGATTAACGTTCTGACTGTCCAAACATTAAAATGACGATAAATAGGTTTATTAAACAGTCCTGGTTAAGTGTTATTGTGTCTGGAAGCAAGTAACCTTGTGCCATGCCTCAGGAGGCTCACTGCTGCCTGGCAATCTCTCCCGGGCTTATGCTCCACAGTAATCAGACCATTTAAAATTGTGAGTTCAGTCCCTTTCTCTAAGTCCCACTTTTTCTAATGAGTGCTCATTACATCAATAAGCTTTGGACAATATATATCCTTTTGTTTAGACAAATTTCAAATAATTAAACCCCTATGTGGTGAATCAAATGTAAGCCTGTCCCCTCAGCCTATTATAGGCTACACCTCCTCCCCCACAGTACAGGCATGCTCTGTCCATACAATTCATTTAGACCCCCGCTGATAACAGATTTGGCTCTTCACCCCAGTTCAGAACAGTCCAGAGGTCACTTACAAAGGCTGCGAGCAGATTGAATCTTAAAATTGTCTCTTCTTTCTAAACTAAACCAATTTAATTTAATTTTCTTTATCACCAAGAATCAAGTCAGAAAGAATCCCCATCTTTCCCACCAAGCTTTTCCCCATCTCTGCTGAAGGTGCTGGCTCTTGCTCAGGTACAGTTCCAAGGGAGCTCCACTGGAAAGCCTTTTGGTACCTCGCTCAGGTGTCCATCCTTGATGTGTGAGGTCAGAGAGTGAGTGTTGACAGTTCAACTGTAGTGGCATCGCAGAGTATCCTTACCCAATGTCCTGACTCATTGGATTATGATCAGGAGCTGAAACCCTGGCTGATATTGCTCCTCTCTGGAACAGGGACCATAAAGTGCCAACCCTGGCTGAGATGAGTTAATTCAACACAGAATGGGTAAGGAATCTGGGAAATTGGGTGTACCCTAATCAATAACTAGTCAATCAGTAATTGTGAAATTGTAGTTTTATTGCTGAGGAACTCAGTAGGTCATTGCGTGCGTGTACCAGCTTCACTCTGTAACTAAAAACACTCCTCTTATTTCCATGCTTTTATTTCATTGTTTAATATTTTTCCTCTTTAACGATTGTAATTCACTCTTAAAGACCGGGACTGACTCAGTTTCAGTTGCCATTTGTGGTATTCTGGGAATATTTCTGTGTTCTCTTTCCACACCAAGTGTATTATTTCAGAAAATACTGCACTTTCTGCACATCTGTTACTTATCCACACCCTGCAGTTCTTGCTCACGACAGCCATGCCTCTTTAATTGCATATCATCAAACTTTGATATTTTTCTTTCTGTGACTGAGCCCAAGTCAGCTAAGTTATGAAGAACAAGAGAAATTCCCAACACAGATCCCTGATGTGTCACCCACCACATCTCACCAATCCAAGAACCATCAACTTACTCTCAGTCATAGAGTCAGTTACGGCACAAAAGGAGGCCATTTGACCCATCGGGTCCATGCTGGCTCTCCACAGAGCTATGCTGTCAGTCCTATGCCACGGCTCAATCTCCAAAGCTCTGCAAATCTATTTCTCTCAGGCGGCCATCCAACTTCCTCCAGCGATTTCCAGGGCATTACCACCCACTGCGTAAAAAAAGTGCTTCCTTGTATTCCCCCTACATGGTTTGCCCAAAATTTTCAGAGGACATTGGTAGGGTGTTGAACGAATACTTCACATCTGTCTTTACCCAAGAGAATGAGGATGTAGATATGGAACTTAGAGAGAGAGAGACTGTGAGGTTCTTGAGCAAATTGTCATAGGGAGTGATAAGGTATTGGAGGTTTTGGCAGGCTTAAAAGTGGACAAATCTCCAGGTCCGGACGAGTTGTGTCCCAGGATGCTGTGGGAGGCGAGGGTGGAGATTGCAGGGGCTCTGACCCTAATTTTTAATTCCTCTCTGGCAACGGGGGAGGTGCCAGAGGACTGGAGAACAACTAACGTGTTCCCACTGTTTAAGAAAGGTTGTAGAGATAAGCCAGGGAACTACAGACCAGTGAGTCTCACGTCAGTGGTAGGGAAACTATTGGAGAAAATTCTGAAGGAGAGAATCTATCTCCATTTGGAGAGGCAAAATTTGATTAGGAATAGTCAGCATGGCTTTGTCAGAGGGAGGTCATGCCGAACAAATTAGATTGAATTTTTTGAGCATGTGACTAGGTGTGTAGATGAGGGTAGTGCAGTTGATGTAGTTTATATGGATTTCAGCAAAGCCTTTGACAAGGTCCCACATGGGAGATTTATCAGGAAAGCAAAAGCACATGGGATACAGGGTAACTTGATAAGGTGGATTCAAAATTGGCTTGGCTGTAGGAGACAGAGGGTGATGACAGACGGCTGTTTTAGTGACTGGAAGCCAGTGTCCAGTGGCGTACCACAGGGATCTGTGCTGGGTCCCCTATTGTTTGTCATTTATATAAACGACATAAATGACTATGTGGGGAGTAGGATCAGTAAGTTCGCGGATGACACAAAGATTGGCCGAGTGGTTAACAGTGAGGTTGAGTGTCTTGGGTTACAGGAAGATATAGACGGGATGGTCAAATGGGCAGAAAAGTGGCAGATGGAATTTAACCCTGAAAAGTGTGAGGTGATACACGGAAGTATTCAATGAATGGCCTGACACTGGGAAGTTCCGAGGAACAAAGGGACCTTGGCGTGTTTGTCCATAGATCTCTGAAGGCAGAAGGGCAGGTTAATAGGGTGCTGAAAAAGGCATATGGGACACTTGCCTTTATCAATGGAGGCATAGATTACAAAAGCAGGGAGGTCATGTTGGAGTTGTACAGAACTTTGGTAAGGCCACAGCTGGAGTACTGTGTGCAATTCTGGTCGCCACATTATAGGAAGGATGTGATTGCACTGGAGGGGGTGCAGAGGCGATTCACCAGGATGTTGCCTGGGATGGAACATTTAAGCTATGAAGAGAGGTTGGATAGGCTTGGGTTGTTTTCACTGGAGCAGAGAAGACTGAGGGGTGACCTGATCGAGGTGTACAAGATTATGAGGGGCATGGACAGGGTGGATAGGGAGCAGCTGTTCCCCTTAGTTGAAGGGTCAGTTACGAGGGGTCACAAGTTTAAAGTGAGTGGCGGGAGGTTTAAGGGGAATTTGAGGAAGAACTTTTTTACCCAGAGGGTGGTGACGGTTTGGAATGCCCTGCCTGGGAGGGTGGTAGAGGCAGGTTGCCTCACATCCTTTAAAAAGTACCTGGATGAGCACTTGGCACGTCATAACATTCAAGGCTATGGGCCAAGTGCTAGCAAATGGGATTAGGTAGACAGGTCAGGTGTTTTAAGGCATCGGTGCAGACTCGATGGGCCGAAGGGCCTCTTCTGCACTGTATTATTCTGTGATTCTGTGTCCCCTCGTCCTTGTACTGTCTTCATTTGATTTGCACCTTCAAGTCCCTATGCCTTCATCTTCACAACATGTCTCTGGTGTGGTAATTTACCAACTGTTATTTGAAAATCCAAATATATCAAATTCACATTAATCCTTTGGTCTGTTTCTTTTGTCAAAAATTTAGATCAAGAATTCAATTAAATTAGTCAAGCTTGACTTGCCCTTATTAAATCTGGACTGACTCCACCTAATTCAGCCAAACGTTTTCCAAATACACACAAGTGTTATCGCAGATTATGGTCCTTCACCAGTTTCGCTACCGCTGATAGGAAATGAAAAATAAAAACAGAAAATATACAGGTCAACGTCTGGACAAGTAATGGTAGGTTCATGTTCCAGGAGAAACTCTTGTATCGGTCCTGGCAGTTAACGGGTTAATACGTCGTGTCCGCGACTCGGATTGGAGGTTTGTTTCATCACGTTCCCTCCAATACCATGCTCAGTCAAACTCTCATTTCCCAGCTCCAATACTTTTATAACAAATAAACAAAAGTGTTAGAAAGAAGAAAAAAAACTACAATTTTTTTTTAAAGCAACTTTGATTTTCTCCTGGGTTGCTGGCAGCAGTTCTAAAGAGTGTGCAGGGACAGAGGGACCTGGGGGGGGTTCATGTACATTGATCTTTGAAGATGGCAGGACATATTGAGAGAGTGGTTAGTAAAGCATATGGGATCTTGGGCTTCATAAATAGAGGCATTGAGTACAAAAGCAGGGAAGTTATGCTCAACCTTTATAAAGCTCTGGTTAGGCCCCAACTAGAGTATTGTGTCCAGTTCTATTCATCAAACTTTAGGAAGGATATGAGGGTCCTTGAGAGGGTGCAGAGGAGATTTACCAGAATGGTTCCAGGGACTGGGATTTTAGTTACAAGGTTAGGTTGGAGAAGCTGGGTTTGTTCTCCTTGGAGCAAAGGAGATTGAGGGGAGATTTGATAGAGATGTACAAGATTATGACAGCTTAGATATTTTAGACAAGAAAAAACCCCTTTAACCGATGGTACAAGGACCAGGGAACACAGATTGAAGATTTTGGGCAAGAGATGCAGGGGCAATGTTAGGAAGAACTTTTTTATGCAGTGAGTGGTAATGACCTGGAACTCGCTGCCCATGAGGGTGGTGGAAGCGGAGACAATCAATGATTTCAAAGGAAATTGGCTGGGCACTTGAAGGAAATAAACTTGCAGAGCTACAGGGATCGAGCAGGGGAATGGGACTGACTGGATTGTTCCATGGAGAGCCAGCATGGGCTCGATGGGCCAAATTGCCTCCTTCTATGCCATAAATGACTCTATGAATCTTTAATTCCTGGAGACTCCAGATCAATCTTAATCACCTGTAAATAATTTTTTAAATGAGAGAGGTGTGACCTGCTGTACAAAACACAGAAGCTACTAAAGTGAGCAGGGTATATTTTGCAAATCCATGTGACTATATAATCGGAGAATCAGCAAATCCGACCCACAGAGAGCTTCTAAATTTCCAATCACCAGGAAGTCAGTAGCTTCATCAGTGTCAATCCAATATTTTCAATTAACACACTGGGCACAGAGCCTGGTATTGCAGCATTTGCCCTCTTCAGGCCGGAAGGCTGCAGGTTGTCCAGCAGGAGGGCAAGATACCAGGGGAACAAATTCCTGAGCACTGGATTAAAACATAAACAGTTACAACAGCAGAGAACAGAATTTTGGTGCAAGTGCATTCACCATTTGCATCAGAATATCACCAATATTATTTTCAGCCCTACTTGTTGCTGAAATTTGCAGCTAATCTGAAATGAGGATGAAGGTTTGCAGCTCCTTGCTAACACACTGTGAAACAATCATTACTGCCATGAGGGGTTCCTCTTACTTTGATCTGGAAGCTGTTGGTTGGAGAGGGGGAGGGTGTACACAGTTTCCACCCGAGGTTTGCGATCTGATCTCAGGTCTCCCGTTGGCAAGCTGTCGGTAACCTGACTGCTGGCAGACGGAGTAGGGATCTGGCAGAATTTTCCGGTGAACCCTGACGGACAGTGGCAGCGATCCTTTCGTACGCACACCCCTCCATTCTGGCATTGAAGCAAACAGAGAACTGGAAGAAAAGACCACAAGCAACAGCATTAGAAGGAAATTAACTCCATCAGGAAAGTCTAAATCACACTGAAGCTGATCCTCATATTCCCCTCTTCTCCAGGAACTGCTGACTCTTCATGGGATACATTTCCACAGAAACTGACAGACCTCCAATTTCTCACTCAAGGAGCCCAGTCTCAGGAATACTACACATAGGAACAGGAGGAGGCCATTCAGCCCCTCGAGCCTGTCCCATCGTTCAATGAGATCTTGGCTGATTTACAACCTAACTCCAACAGATGAAAAGTCACAGACCTGAAACGTTAACTCTGTTCCTCTCTCCACAGATGCTGCCAGACCTGATGAGTATTTCCACTGCTTTCTGTTTTCATTTCTTTAAGTATTCTAGCCTTGCTCTGCATCTCTAAACATATATCACCCTCTTTGTCCCAAAGAGCCCCACTCCACCTCTTACTACCTGCTTACTACTTACACGCCAGTAGAAGATTTTTGGGTTCCCTTTTATGTTAGCTGCCATTCTAGTCTTATATTCACTCTCTGCCTGTCCTACTTTCCTCTTCAGCTCTCCTCTCAATTTATTGGGGGGAATTTTATGCGCCCTGCAAAAGTGGCATTTGTGGTGGAGGGATGATTTCATTAGACATGGTATTTTGATTTCCCGACAGCGGGTTTTCTCATGAGATTAAGTCAGCGACGTGTTAGTGGTGGGTTCCAGCTTTCCATATGTCTGCATAGCATGAATACTCATTACCTTATAATTATTTCAAATTAAGTCCTACCTGATAGATTAAGTCAGTGGCACAAGGGAATCTCATGGCTCATGGTTCATGTTCGTTTAAACGTGATGTGCACCAGTCGGCTTTGTGCAGTTGTGTGAAGTCAGTGATTTTATTTCTTTGGCACAAGGAAGGCCAACATTGGAATGGATGCTTGGTTCCAGGCTCAGGAGCAGCATGGGTGATTCCTTTGCAGTGATGGCAGCAAGGCATGGGGAGTGGGGGTACAGGGTGGGATATTGGCTGGGTGGAGGTAGGTGAGGGTATGGTACAAACATACCAACATACGAATTAGAAGCAGGAGTAGGCCACTCGGCCCTTCGAGCCTGCTCCGCCATTCAATAAGTTCATGGCTGAACTGATTACTCCATATTTCCACCTATCCCCTGATAACCTACCACCCCCTTGCTTATCAAGAATCTATCTACCTCTGCCTTAAAAATATTCAAAGACTCTGCTTCCACTGCCTTCTAAGGAAGAGAGTTCCAAAGACTCACAACCCTCAGAGAGAAAAAAATTTCTCCTCATCTCTGCCTTAAATGGGCGACCCCTTATTTTTAAACAGTGACCCCTAGTTCTAGATTCTCCCACAAGGGGAAACATCCTTTCCACATCCACCCCGTCAAGACCCCTCAGGATCTTATATGTTTCAATCAAGTCGCCTCTTACTCTTCCAAATTCCAGTGGATACAAGCCTAGCCTGTCCAATCTTTCCTGGTAAGACAGCCCACCCATTCCAGGTATTAGTCCAGTAAACCTTCTCTGAACTGCTTCCAATGCATTTACATCCTTCCTTAAATAAGGAGACCAGTACTGTACACAGTACTCCAGATGTGGTCACACCAATGCCCTGTATAGCTGAAGCATAACCTCCCTACTTTTGTATTCAATTCCCCTCACGATAAACGATAACATTCTATTAGCTTTCCTAATTATATGCTGTACCTGCATACTAACCTTTTGCAATTCATGCACTAGGACACCCAGATCCCTCTGCATCTCAGAGCTCTGCAACCTCTCACCATTTAGATAATATGCTTCTTTTTTATTCTTCCTGCCAAAGTGGACAATTTCACACTTTCCCACATTATACTCCATTTGCCAGGTCTTTGCCCACTCACATAACCTATCTATATCCCCTTGTAGCTCCTTTATGTCCTCTTCACAACTTACTTTCCTACCTATCTTTGTGTCATCAGCAAATTTAGCAACCATACGTTCGGTCCCTTCATCCAAGTCATTTATATAAATTGTAAAAAGTTGAGGCCCCAGCACAGATCCCTGTGGCACACCACTCGTTACATCTTGCCAACCAGAAAATGACCCATTTATGCCTACTCTCTGTTTCCTGTTAGCTAGCTAATCTTCTATCCATGCCAATGTGTTACACCCTACAGCTTTTATTTTCTGCAATAACCTTTGATGTGGCACCTTATCAAATGCCTTCTGGAAATCTAAGTACAGTACATCCACCGGTTCCCCTTTATCCACAGCACATGTAATTCCCTCAAAGAACTCCAATAAATTGGTATAACGTTCATGGCATGTACTAGTTGTCTTCTTTACTGTTGATTGTGGAGGTGGTGGTGATGGACTGATGAGTAAAGAAAAGCTGGAATTTGGTGCTGGGATGGCAGAGAAAAAATAAAGGATAAGGTAGGTTGAAAAATAAAAATGATTCAAGCTATATTAATCTTAAATCTGTGCAAAGGAAAGGAGAGCATGCAGGCTGGTCAGCATCCATGCTTGCAATGTGGATTGCTTTATAGCCCTGCCACTAATGGTGCTTCACAGAGTGATGACAGGATCCACCAATCGAAAGCTGTCCCCGCCGCATGGTTGCACGTGTCTCCCGTGCCCACCGCCGGAACATAAATTTAAATATGTGATTGTATGGGAACTGGCAAAAACGGCAGAAGTGGAAGTGCTGCCAACTTTCACTTCCACCATCGGAAACACCACAAGATCATAAAATACCACCCATTGTGTTTGGCCTGATGCCCACCTGAAGAATTCACCTGACCTGCATCATACACCCTCATCATATTCTCCATCTCTCTCGTCATTCAAGGAGCCCTGTACCAGATCCAGCAATGCCTCCTTCCTAGTTGGGCCAAGAAAATTAATGGTCAAGGAAGTTCTCCTGAACACATTTCAGAAATTCTTCCCCCTCCTCATCCTTTACTCTAACATTATTCCATTCTATATTTGGGTAATTAAAGTGCCCCAATATCACCACTCTATAGTTCTTGCCCTGAGATTTGTTCTTCTATCTCTCTCTCACTATTTGGAGGCCTATAGAATATCCTCCGTTGTGTGATCATATCCTTATTGCTTCTCAACTCTAACCAAGTGGATTTTGTCTTTGTCTCTTCAAGGACATCCTCTCTTTCCAAAACTACAATGTCTTCCCGTACTGTCACCCCACTCCCCCCATCTCCCTTTTTCCTTCTCTATCTTTTCTAAACACTTTATATCTTTGTCCAGCACCCAGTCCTCACCATTTTTAAACCACATTTCTGTCATTTGCCATGATATCATATTTCCACACAGCTATTTGTGTTTGCAGCTCACGATTCTTATTCACCACACTTTGTGCATTTACATACAAGCATTGTAAAACCTTTCTTTGTAACCCTCCAAGTCCTTTTTAGTCTACTCCTATCTAATAGGGTACTACTTCCTTCTCCAGTACAATCCAACACTCTCACTCCTTTATTCACCTTATTCCTCTTTTCTACATCTATATTCTGGTGTCCAACCCCTTACAATTTAGTTTAAACGCTCCCCAACCACACTAGTGAACTTCCCTGTGAGGACATTGGTCCCAATTCTGTTGAAGAGCAACCTGTCCCTTTTGTATAGGTGCCTCCTGCCCCAGAAGTGTTCCCAATCACCCAAGACTCTGAAGCCTCCCTCCTGCACCACGCTCAAGCCACGCATTGATCCTCCTTATCTTCCTATTTCTACTCTCACTAGCGTGTGGCTGGGAGTAATCCAGAGATTATTACCTTTGAGGTCCTACTTCTTAACTTCCTTCCTAGCTCCTGAAAATCTGATTGTAGGACCTCAATATCTCCTCTCTCTATGTTGTTGGTATCAACATGTACCACAACTTCTAGCACATTCTCTTTCCCCTGCACAATATTCTGTACCCTCTTTGTCCTTTATCCTGGCACCAGGGAGGCAACACACCATGTTGCAGAAATGTCAGTCTGTTCCCCTTACTATGGAATCTCCTCAAATGACTACATTTCTACTCTTTGCTGCTCCCTCCTATACAGTCCCTTGCCCATTGGTGTCATGGTCTGGACTGCATTCCTTCAAGGTGTTGTCACTCCCAGCAGTCTCATAAGCTGAGTACCAATTTGAGAGTGGCACACACCCTGAAGACTCCTACATTTCCTGCCTCTTCCTACACTTCTGGTCAGTCACCCATCTACTATCCTGAGCTCTCTGTGCCTGTTGGGTGACCACCTGCTGGAACATATGATCAAGGAAACTCTCATCCACCCTGATGCTCCGCAGTGACTGCAGCTGCTCCTCAAAAGCTTGGAAATGCTGAGCTCAAATTCAAGCAGTTGAAGACCCTTCCTACACACATGGTTCACCCAAGATACGTGAAGTGTCTGAGGTTTCCACATGGCGCAGGAATTGCAAGCAACAGGTTTTATCACATCATCCCTTTAACATCCAGGGAATATAACCCTAGTTTGCATAAAAGCCTCTGTTATGAGCCTATAGCCCGATACCCACTCCCAAAATACCTGATGCCCATTGCCCCAATACCTGATACCCACAGCCTTGATACCCAGGGGTCTCACTCCTACTCTGTCTGGTTTGCACGTTATTCTAGTTATACACTATGTGGCTGACTCCAAGAGCTCCCAGGGGATTGGGGACAGGCAATAAGTGTGGCCTTCCAGTGATACAGAAAAATCACAAATATACAAACACATATACCCAGGGAATACTCAGATCAAAAACCATTTTCCTTCCCCTTGCCTGAACTGGATTTGAAACAAAGATCTCCCTGGTGAGAGGAGAGTGCAGAAACCCAGTGTGGTGCACAGAATGATGCAGGGGCAGGGGGAGTGTACAGAAATTCTGCAGTTTCGATGGAGCAGAGTCAGCAGGCTGGCTGATATTTAACAGATGCTGCAGAGATTATGAGAGGAAAAAGTCACACTGTGAATTTAAATTCTATAATATACATGGACAGATATGTATTTAATATGTAGCAAGGGGAGACTGATAGAAAACAGGGTAACAGTAAAATAGTAATAACACTGCCAATCACACAGAAAGCAACTTTCATCTTTGTACATGGCACTCACCTCAAACCAGGCCCTCCACCAACAGTAAAATAATTTACAACCAGCTCAGGCAGTCCCAATCCAGCTCCTCGAGATCGAGGAGCCACAGCTCAAAACTGCTCCAAACTCAAGGACAAAGTGGCACAAAATTGACAAAACACCTTCAGTAAAACTGCAAGGTGGGAGATGTAAGAAATGGAAGCATATGGAACCAGTAAATTAGGGGCCAGGCCGAAGCAGGTTGAAGGGGCAGGAAACAGTGCTCTCCAACATTACAACATGAGGGAATCCCAACAGATATTGGCAGTCCAGGGGATTACAGTCTCAACTTCCAAATGATGCTCGATATCTAACCTCTGCTGCACCTGTTCTGGGAGTGTTTGATGGGACAGTGTAGAGGGAGTTTTACTCTGTATCTAACCCAGTGCTGTACCTGTCCTGGGAGTGTTTGATGGCAACAGTGTAGAGGGAGTTTTACTCTGTATCTAACCCAGTGCTGTACCTGTCCTGGGGGTGTTTGATGGGGACAGTGTACAGGGAGCTTTACGCTGTATCTAACCCCCCCATTTTTTTTCCTGAAGGTGGCCTTGATACCCCAGGCCCCTTTTATATTTTTCACATCGAGGGGGCCTTTATACCTCAGGCCCCCTTTATATACATATTTACAGTTTTAAAATAACTTTATTAAAACCAGATAAATAAACAAAAAAAACTCAAATTAAAATGCCATTCTCGGCGTCAACGATGCACTCCAGTCCCTGCGGTGCCCACCGGTCGTGAAAGGCCTCAAGCGTACCAGCGGACACCGCATGCTCCTTCTCCAGGGACACCCGGGCGCAAACGTAACCGCGGAAGAAGGGCAGGCAATCGGGGAGCACGGACCCCCCGACGGCCCGCAACCCGGACCTGTGAATTGCCATCTTGGCCAGGCCCAGGAGCAGACCGACGAGGAGATCCTCCTCCCAGCCCAAGCCCCTCCGCTCCGGGTGCCCAAAGATCAGGAGCGTGGGACTGAAGTGCAGCCAGAATTTGAGGAGCAGCCCCTTCAGATACTCAAATAGGGGCTGCAACCTCGCACACTCCATATATATGTGGAACATGGACTCGTCCAGGCCGCAGAAAGTACAGGCGGCCTGGGAGTCTGTGAACCTACTTAAAAGCCTATTGCACGGGAATGCTCTGTGCAGCACCCTCCACCCCAGGTCCCCGATGTAAAGGGGGAAGACTCCCGCGTAAAGAGACCTCCATCGGGGATTCCCCTCGCCGCCAGATGGCAACGCGGACCGCCAGGGCGTGTCCGGCCGGCTGACAAGGGCGAGGAAGTGGAGAGTGTGCAGGAGCAGCCCTTACAGGAAACCCCTCCGCGCCGATTGGAATGGCACGGAGGGCATTTCCGAGAGGCGGCTCGGGTTGTGCGGGACCGGCTCCCGAGGAGGGTTTCGGGGCCTGGGTCCGATGAGCAGTTCCGGCCGAGCGGGAGTCAGCTCGGCCGGGAGCGCCCCGCACTCCCGAGCCCCCTCGCCACCCGCAGTGAGGGGCGTCCCAGGGGTTTCGGCTACTCCTCCGCCCGCCGGACCGTCCCCGGAGTCGGCCGCCCGGACAGCCGAGGCGCTCTCCTCCGCCGGCGGGGGAGCGCCCTGACTGGAGGCGACCATGTTCCAGACTCGGAATAGATCCCGGTAAAAGACAGGCAACTCCCTCAGAGAGGCGCGGCTAACGGACTCCACCGGGAGCTGCGTGTCGTCTTGAAGGCAGTGACACTGGCGGAAAAAATACGTCGCCAGCGCACACCATCTGGGAGGACGCTCGACGTACAGGTATCTCTGCAGGGTCCGAAGGCGGAGAGTCGCAGCCTGGGTGCGGAAGCACACCAGCGACTGACCGTCCTCCTCGATCGGGAGACTCAGAACCGCGGCAGAGACCCAGTGTTTCCTCTTGCCCCAGAAGAAATCGACAAGTTTCTTCTGGATCTTGGTGGCAAATACAGGGGGCGGGGCCAAAGTGACCAACCGGTACCACAGCATGGAGGCCACCAGTTGGTTTATGACCAGCGCTTGGCCCCTGTAGGAAAGCACTTGGAGCAGTCCTGTCCAGCGCCCCAGCCGAGCGGTGACTTTCGCCTCCAACTCCTGCCAGTTTGCCGGCCAGGCTTCCTCAGCGGGGCTAAGGTGGACTCCCAGATAGAGGAGGTGCGTGGTGCTCCACGCAAAAGATGTCATCTCCTCCAGCAGGGAGTCCACCCGCCACTGACCCACCAGGAGTCCGGAACATTTCTCCCAATTGATCCTCGCGGAGGACGCGGCAGAAAATGTCTGCTGGCAGTCGCGCATCCTCCGCAAGTCAACGGGATCTGTGACCGCGAGGAGCACGTCGTCAGCGTAAGCCGAGAGGACGACCCGCATGGCCGGCTCGCGCAGAGCCAATCCCGTCAACCTCCTGCGAAGCAGGCACAGGAAGGGCTCCACACAGATGGTATACAATTGGCCGGACATGGGGCACCCCTGACGCACTCCTCTCCCAAAGCGAAGGGGTGCTGTCAAGGACCCGTTAACTTTGACTAGACACTCTGCGGCGGTGTATAAAAGTCGGATCCGGGCCATGAAATGCGGCCTGAGTCCGAAACCGTGCAGAATCCCGAAAAGGTATTCGTGATCCACCCTGTCGAACGCCTTCTCCTGATCGAGGGAGAGAAAGGCGACCGACTGACCAGTCCTCTGGGAAAGATGGATCAGGTCCCGGACCGGGTGGATGTTGTCCTGGATGGACCGGCCCGGGACCGTGTAGGACTGGTCGGGGTGGATCATGCGGGCCAGCACGGAGCCCAGGCGGGTAGACATAGCCCGGGCAAATATCTTATAATCCGTGCTGAGGAGGGAGACCGGACGCCAGTTTTTAAGCAGGCGGAGATCGCCCCTCTTCGGCAGCAGGACGATGACCGCCCTGCGTCACGAGAGGGGCATCTCCCCGGTCGCCAGGCTTTCCCCCAGGACCCGCGCGTAATCGTCCCCCAGGACGTCCCAGAACACCCTGAGGAACTCCACGGTCAACCCATCCAGCCCTGGGGATTTGCCCGTTGAGAGCCGGTGGAGGGCGCCAGTCAGCTCCGCCAACGTGAGCGGAGCCTCCAATCCTTCGGCACCCTCCGGGCTGACCTGCGGCAGGTCCTCCCACAAAACTCTGCGCGCATCCTCGCTGGACGGATCTGGAGACAGCAGCGCACTGTAATAAGTACGGACCAGGAGGCCCATTCCCTCCGGATCCGTGATGGAGGATCCGTCGTTGGCCAGCAGCTCAACGAGCTGCTTACAGACCCCCCACCATTTTTCCAGTGAGTAGAAGAAGGGTGAGGCACGATCCAAATCTTCCAGGATCTGGATCCACGACCTCACATACGCGCCTTGGGACCCTATGAGCTGCAGGTCCCTCTGCGCGCCCTTCTTCTCTTTGTACGCCTGCCACAGGGCCGGGTCCACGACGGCATGACCGAGGCGGGACTCCAAGTCGAGCACCTCCCTCTCAAGGCGCCCGATCTCGGCTCCCCGCCTCTTGGTCGACCCCTTCGCGTACTCCTGACAGAAGACGCGGATGTGAGTCTTGCCCACATCCCACCATAGCCTCAAGGAGGGGAAGCCCCCCTGCTTCCTTCTCCAGTCGGCTCAGAATTGACAGAACGAGTCCCGAAATCGCACGTCCTCCAGCAGCCAGTTGTTAAAGTGCCAGTACGCGGACCCCGCCCGCGTGCGGAGCGGAGTAAACTCCGCCCACACCAGGCGGTGGTCCGAGCACGGCACCAGCCGCATGGAGGCCGCCGAGACGCGGGAGACGTACGCCTGCGAAATGTAGAGGCGGTCGGTTCGCGACCCCCCTCCTCCAGACCTCCACGTGAAGGCGCTGGAGTCGGGATGGAGATTCCGCCAGACGTCCACCAAGTTAAGGGAGCTGATCAGTCCCCTCAACTTCTCCACCGACGCTTGGCCGCGCTGGGGACCGGAGCGATCCCCCACCTCGAGGGTGCAGTTAAAATCCCCCCCGAGGATGATGCACTCGCCGCTATCGATGGAGCTCAAGAGAGCGGACACTTCTTCAAAGAAGCGCGCTTGCAACGCGCCGGGCCTGGGCGCGTACACGTTCACAAAGTGGAGCGGCACGCTACCCAGGCGAACGGCGAGGTGGAGCAAGCGGCCCGGCACTAGCTCCTTGACCCCCAAGATCTCCGGCTGAAAAGTCGGGGCCAACAAGATAGCCACCCCACTAGAAATAGGGGTGAGGTGACTCATGTAGACCCCACCCTGCCACTCCAGGAGCCAGGTGGCTTCGTCTCCCGGAACGGTGTGGGTTTCCTGCAGAAAGCTCACCGCGTATCTCCCTTCCCTAAGGACTGAGAGATTGTGAAATCTGCGGTGAGCCCCTCTGCTGCCGTTGATGTTGAGGCTGGCTATGGTTATCTTCATGTCAAAGGTAATTAAAACCCGTCACAAACACCTCACTGTGAGGAGGGAGTGGAAGTGCACCTGGCCCTCCACTCCCCCAGCAACCCATTGAGGAACACATTAAAACGGCGCCTCTCAACCAGTTTCACGTCCGCGCGCTTGCCCGCTATCTTAAGGGCGGCACGGACGGACTGTATGATCAGCGCCAGATTCGACCAACGGTCGAGGGCCAGCTGAACTTTATTGCGGCAACCCCTGCAAGCCGCGAGGAAATCCCGGAGTTCCGCCGTGGGGATGAGAGGAGATTCGGTGGGAGGCACGAGGGACTCCACCACCTCACTGGCGATGGAATCAAGATCATCCTCCATGCCCTGCACCGAATCCCCATCCTCCTCCGGGTCGTCACCGCCAGCGGCCGACACATCCACCACACACTGTGGGGCGGACGACCGGCCGCGCCAGCTGGTCCCGCCTCCGTCACGATCCCACCCCCAGGATCGATGGCGGAGGAGTCCTCTCTGGGTTCTATTGTGAAACTGGAGCCTGTAGGCACCAGCGGTTCAGGACCCCCCTCCACCTCCGTCCCCAGGCCAACGAGTGGTCCAGGGGAGACAGAAGTTCCGGACTCCGGGAAACCAGCCGGAGCCGAGACTGGAGGCGGAGGGAGGAGGCTATCTCCCACTCCGCCAGCACCCACAGGCCCAGCAGATGGGGCAGCATTCTCAGTTATAACTGGGTCGGGTGTCTCCTGGTTGGTGGTGGACTCCGGCTGGGAGGCCCGACCCTCTGGGGCCTCGCCCTCCCCTTCATTCAGGACACCCGACCCAGTAGCAGTGGCAGAATGGGCGGCGTCCCCAGGCTCCCCCACCACAAGCAGGGCCCCACTTACTCCTTCAGGAGGGGCCTCAAGTACCGGGGCCTTCCCCTCCCCTCCATCCTGAGGAATAGAGTGCTCCTGCCCGGACTTTGCAGCCTTGGTGGTGGCGGTAGGGGGAACCTGGGGACCCGAAACAGGAGACAGCTCCCCTCCAACAGATGGGCCCTGCGCCTCAGGGCCCCTTGTTACCTCTGTGGAGGGGTGCCTTCTCCTCTTTTTCCCAGTTGTGTGCGGAGGCTCAGAGACCTCCATATCATCAGAGGCCTCCACCTCCACACTCTCCTTTTTTTTATTCACCCTGGGCCTGAGCCCAGCCCTGGGCAAGTTGACTTCCCGATATCGGGCCTTGGGCTGAGCTCAGGCTCGGGTAGTGTCACGGTGTCCAGGGGACGCGCCTCTCGATGTTTATTTCTCCTCCGCGCCTTCCTTCCACTTGGACGGTCACCCCCCTCCCTGCCGGAGGCCGTGAAACCACAGCCTCCGGTACCGACTGAATGGTATCTGGTGGTGGTGTAGGGGGGGTGGGAGGAGGTGCAGCGTCGCCACCCTGGGCCACTGAGGTGGAGTTGGCAGCCGGGAGGTTGGGGCAGTTCTTACGAACATGCCCCACCCCCTTACAGACATGGCACCGCACCCCGTCCAAGGTCCAGAAGACGCGGTAGGCCGTCCCCTGGAATTCTACATAAAAGTGGCCCTCTGTAACCTCCTCCCGCGCCAGCTGCATGAATAACTGGCGGCGGAAGGAGTACACGTGTCGGAGGCTGTTCTCCCGAAGACCGAGTGGGACTGGGGTGAGCCCCGTCTTTACCTCCCCCAGATGGTGCAGGTGGGGAAGGAGGAGCTCACCAGGAATGAAGGGCGGGACATTGGATAGAATGAGCCTTTGCGCAGTGGCCTCCAGGGGGTCCACTGGCAGAAAGGTCCCACCCACGGTGAGCCCCTTGCTCAGAGCCAGGGACACCGCCCGCTCGGTCTTCAGGAAAAACACTGCCTTCCCGTACATTTTAGAGGCTGCAACAATGGCCGAAGGGCTGACAACCTCGGCCATTGCTTTCACGCATGCCTCGATAGTCATGTTTGGGTGGACGTAGCTCTTGACCACATGTTTTGATGTTAATAAAGCAAACGGTGACGGGGCAACAGGTGCAGCTGCAGCAGCCGCAGCAGCATATGAACAGGAAGGCCCCGCCACCGGCAAAGAGGGGCTTGCCATGGGGTCGCAGAGCTACACCCACCACCAAGAAACAAAGCACACGACAGTTTTCTTTAACACAAACAATATGATGGGGGAGGGGGGGATGGGAATAGAGGAGGACAGGGCTGAAAAGGACAAGGAGAGGAGAGGATAGGTGGCCGAGTGATGGAAGAGAGAGAACAGCTGCAAGGATGTTACACTTCAATTGGTGGTTGGAGCACCTTCCTGCAGAGCCGACAGTCCACTCTTCTAGTTAGGGGAGGGTTCTTCGCCCGGGTCAGTTAGAGCCGCCCGGTTCTCTCCCTTTTCTGTTGTTGTGTAAGGATTTTCTTCAGCCGGGCAGCTCCAGCCATCCCGAGCCACACAGTTGGGGGTGGGGAGGGAGCCCCTTTTGTGCAGGATGGCAGATAAACACAAGAGCTAGTACAGGGGCTCCCTATAGAATTTGGCAGCCCCACCCCTGGATCTTCTGGTGCCTTCTCCCTCCCCCAACAGTCCAAACAACCAACAGTTCTCTGGTGCTCCAACACCCACCTCTCCAAAATGACTTGCAGGTCTTCTTAATCGTTGAAAAAGTGCAACAGTTCCTCAGTGAATGCAGCTGTCTATAGTGACCTCTTTGCGGTTATTCCACTCTCCTCTCTGCAGTTGCTGCAGCTCAGGTGCAGCTGCTCCCCCTGATTGCTGGCAGGAAGTGCTCCAAATTGACCAGCCAATCCCAGTGCTGTACCTGTCCTGGGAGTGTTTGATGGGGGACAGTGTAGAGGGAGCTTTACTCTGTATCTAACCCCCGTGCTGTACCTGTCCTGGGAGTGTTTTTGGATTCGGATTTTGGGCGGAGCAGGAGTGAGGCAGCGCTGGGCTCTTGTCTTGGTGAGTTGTAGCTGGTGGAAACGACTGACGGTTGTTGCTGTCTGATTTGGTACTGAGGGGTTTATACTATTTAAAACATTAGACTCTGGTTGTGTGAAGTGCAGATTAAAAGATGAGTGTGGAGATGCAAATTTGGTGAGTGGCAAATTCAGTGAAGGGGGCACAGGTAGTCCATTTTTAAATTTTTCCTCTTTTTTTCTACTCTTTTAACTCTCCAGTGTTTGGTTCTTGCTTTGGTGCAGTGCAAGATGCTGTTTGGTGAGTAAGCTGTAACATCACAGGCAAGCAGGTAGGTAATTAGTTTGGGAAGCAGCTACCAGTTTGGTGAGTATCTGGTAAGTGATTAAGGTCCATTCTAATCCTAATGTTTAAAATAGTAAAGGAACTAGTGGTAACCTTAATAAAATATATAAAAAAAGGAAAAGAAAATAAATAATGGAATTAAATAATTAAGTCAACAACAGGTATACCGTTTTGGATACTGTTGGGGGAGACGACTTACCAGGGGTAGGCAATGGGATACAGGTCTCTGGCGCAGAGTCTGTCCCTGTTGCTCAGAAGGGAAGGGGTAAGAGGAGCAGAGCATTAGTCATTGGGGACTCCATAGTTAGGGGAACAGATAGGAGGTTTTGTGGGAACGAGAGAGACTCACGGTTGGTGTGTTGCCTCCCAGGTGCCAGGGTACGTGATGTCTTGGATCGTGTTTTTGGGATCCTCAAGGGGGAGGGGGAGCAGCCCCAAGTCGTGGTCCACATAGGCACCAACGACATAGGTAGGAAGACAGATGGGGATTTAAGGCAGAAATTCAGGGAGCTAGGGTGGAAGCTTAGAGCGAGAACAACCAGAGTTGTTATCTCTGGGTTGTTGCCCGTGCCACGTGCTAGCAAAGTGAGGAATAGGGAGAGAGAGGAGTTGAACACGTGGCTGCAGGGATGGTGTAGGAGGGAGGGCTTTGGTTTCCTGGATAATTGGGGCTCTTTCTGGGGTAGGTGGGACCTCTACAAACAGGATGGTCTTCACCTGAACCAGAGGGGTACCAATATCCTGGGGGGGAGATTTGCTAGTGCTCTTCGGGGGGGTTTAAACTAATTCAGCAGGGGGATGGGAACCTAAATTGTAGTTCCAGTGTACAGGATGTTGAGAGTAGTGAGGTCAGGGATAAGGTTATAAGGACACAAGAGGGCACTGGCAAGCAAGAGCTTGGTTTAAAGTGTGTCTACTTCAACGCCAGGAGCATCCGGAATAAGGTGGGTGAGCTTGCAGCATGGGTTGGTACCTGGGATCTCGATGTTGTGGCCATTTCAGAGACATGGGTAGAGCAGGGACAGGAATGGATGTTGCGGGTTCCGGGATTTAGATGTTTCACTAAGAACAGAGAAGATGGTAAAAGAGGGGGGGGTGTGGCATTGTTAATCAAGGAAAGTATCACAGCGGCAGAAAGGACGCTTGAGGACTCGTCTACTGAGGTAGTCTGGGCCGAGGTTAGAAACAGGAGAGGAGAGATCACCCTGTTGGGAGTTTTCTATAGACCTCCAAATAGTTCCAGAGATGTAGAGGAAAGGATAGCAAAGATGATTCTTGACAGGAGCGAGAATAACAGGGTAGTGGTTATGGGGGACTTTAACTTTCCAAATATTGACTGGAAATACTATAGTTCGAGTACTTTAGATGGGTCTGTTTTTGTCCAGTGTGTGCAGGAGGGTTTTCTGACACAGTATGTAGACAGGCCAACCAGGGGCGATGCCACATTGGATTTGGTACTGGGTAATGAACCCGGCCAGGTGTTAGATTTAGAAGTTGGTGAGCACTTTGGTGATAGTGATCACAATTCGGTTAGGTTTACCTTAGCGATGGGCAGGGACAGGCATATACAGCAGGGCAAGAATTATAGCTGGGGGAAAGGAAATTATGATGCGATTAGGCAAGATTTAGGATGCGTAGGATGGGGAAGGAAACTGCAGGGGATGGGCACAATCGAAATGTGGAGCTTATTCAAGGAGCAGCTACTGCGTGTCCTTGATAAGTATGTACCTGTCAGTCAGGGAGGAAGTTGTCGAGCGAGGGAGCCGTGGTTTACTAAAGAAGTTGAAGAGCTTGTCAAGAGGAAGAGGGCGGCTTATGTTAGGATGAGACGTGAAGGCTCAGTTAGGGCGCTTGAGAGTTACAAGCTAGCCAGGAAGGATCTAAAGGGAGAGATAAGAAGAGCAAGGAGAGGACACGAGAAGTCATTGGCGGATAGGATCAAAGAAAACCCTAAGGCTTTCTATAGGTATATCAGGAATAAAAGAATGACCAGAGATAGGTTAGGGCCAATCAAGGATAGTAGTGGGAAGTTGTGTGTGGAATCGGAGGAGATAGGGGAAGTGTTAAATGAATATTTTTCGTCAGTTTTTACAGTGGAGAAAGAAAATGTTGTCGAGGAGAATACTGAGATACAGACTACTAGGCTAGATGGGATTGAGGTTCACAAGGAGGAGGTGTTAGCAATTTTGGAAAGTGTGAAAATAGATAAGTCCCCTGGGCCAGATGGGATTTATCCCAGGATTCTCTGGGAAGCCAGGGAGGAGATTGCAGAGCCTTTGTCCTTGATTTTTATGTCGTCATTGTCGACAGGAATAGTGCCGGAAGACTGGAGGATAGCAAATGTTGTCCCCTTGTTCAAGAAGGGGAGTAGAGACAGCCCTGGTAATTATAGACCTGTGAGCCTTACTTCGGTTGTGGGTAAAATGTTGGAAAAGGTTATAAGAGATAGGATTTATAATCATCTTGAAAAGAATAAGTTCATTAGAGATAGTCAGCACGGTTTTGTGAAGGGTAGGTCGTGCCTCACAAACCTTATTGAGTTTTTTGACAAGGTGACCAAACAGGTGGATGAGGGTAAAGCCGTGGATGTGGTCTATATGGATTTCAGTAAGGCGTTTGATAAAGTTCCTCACGGTAGGCTATTGCAGAAAATACAGAAGTATGGGATTGAAGGTGAATTAGTGCTTTGGATCAGAAATTGGCTAGTTGAAAGAAGACAGAGGGTGGTGGTTGATGGTAAATGTTCATCCTGGAGTATAGTTTCTAGTGGTGTACCGCAAGGATCTGTTTTGGGGCCACTGCTGTTTGTCATTTTTATAAATGACCTGGATGAGGGTGTAGAAGGGTG
Organism: Heterodontus francisci; assembly: GCF_036365525.1. Lineage (NCBI taxonomy): Eukaryota > Metazoa > Chordata > Chondrichthyes > Heterodontiformes > Heterodontidae > Heterodontus > Heterodontus francisci. The sequence continues at coordinate 771,442 of NC_090410.1, forward strand.
GGTTAGTAAATTTGCGGATGACACGAAGGTCGGTGGAGTTGTGGATAGTGCCGAAGGATCTTGTAGGTTACAGAGGGACATAGATAGGCTGCAGAGCTGGGCTGAGAGATGGCAAATGGAGTTTAATGCGGAAAAGTGTGAGGTGATTCACTTCGGAAGGAGTAACAGGATTGCAGAATACTGGGCTAATGGGAAGATTCTTGGTAGTGTAGATGAGCAGAGAGATCTTGGTGTCCAGGTACATAAATCCCTGAAAGTTGCCACCCAGGTTAATAGAGCTGATAAGAAGGCATATGGTGTGTTAGCTTTTATTAGTAGGGGGATCGAGTTTAGGAACCACGAGGTCATGATGCAGCTGTACAGAACTCTGGTGCGGCCGCACCTGGAGTATTGCATGCAGTTCTGGTCACCGCATTATAGGAAGGATGTGGAAGCTTTGGAAAAGGTGCAGAGGAGATTTACTAGGATGTTGCCTGGTATGGAGGGAAGGTCTTACGAGGAAAGGCTGAGGGACTTGAAGTTGTTTTCGTTAGAGAGAAGGAGGAGAAGAGGTGACTTAATAGAGACATATAAGATAATCAGAGGGTTGGACAGGGTGGATAGTGAGAGTCTTTTTCCTCGGATGGTGATGGCAAACACGAGGGGACATAGTTTTAAGTTGAGGGGTGATAGATATAGGACAGATGTCAGAGGTAGTTTCTTTACACAGAGAGTAGTAGGGGCGTGGAACGCCCTGCCTGCAACAGTAGTAGACTCGCCAACTTTAAGGGCATTTAAGTGGTCATTGGATAGACATATGGATGAAAATGGAATAGTGTAGGTCAGATGGTTTCACAGGTCGGCGCAACATCGAGGGCTGCAACATGTGGGAGCTCCTGGATGCCAGTGTGATCCAGGGCAAACACGTCTGCAGTAAGTACTTGCGGCTCGAAGAGTTCGGCTGAGTCATTGAACTGGAGTCTGATTTGCAGACACTGCGACACATCAGGGAGGGGGAAAGTTACCCAGATATTTTGTACCAGGAGGTGGTCACACCCCTTAGGATAGGGTCTTCTGATTTGGCCAGTGGTCAGGGACAGGAGAGTGTGGCTGCAGCTGAGGCAGGTAAGGGAACCCAGAGGGCAAGAGTGCAGGAGCCTCAGCCTTTGCAATTATCCAACAGGTTTGAGGTTCTTTCAGCTTGTTTGGATGAGAGTGCAGGCTGCAGGGTGGATGAGCAACCTGACCATGGCACCGTGATACGGGAAACCATTCAGGTGGAGGGAGAAAAAAGGAATGTAGTGGTAGTAGGGGACAGTATAGTTAGGAGGATTTTTTTTTTTTTTTAGAACATTACAGCGCAGTACAGGCCCTTCGGCCCTCGAGTTTTGAAAGGACAAAGATATGGTTGTTAAATTTGCTGATGACACAAAGATAGGTAGGAAGGTAACCTGTGAAGAGGACATAAGGACGCTACATAGGGTTAAGTGAGTGAAATTGTCCATTTTGGCAGGAAGAATAAAAAAGAAGCATATTATCTAAATGGTGAGAGATTGCAGAGCTCTGAGATGCAGAGGGATCTGGGTGTCCTAGTGCATGAATCGCAAAAGGTTAGTATGCAGGTACAGCATATAATTAGGAAAGCTAATAGAATGTTATCGTTTATCGTGAGGGGAATTGAATACAAAAGTAGGGAGGTTATGCTTCAGCTATACAGGGCATTGGTGTGACCACATCTGGAGTACTGTGTACAGTCCTGGTCTCCTTATTCAAGGAAGGATTAGATTAGATTAGAGATACAGCACTGAAACAGGCCCTTCAGCCCACCGAGTCTGTGCCGAACATCAACCACCCATTTATACTAATCCTACACTAATCCCACATTCCTACCAAACATCCCCACCTGTCCCTATATTTCCCTACCACCTACCTATACTAGTGACAATTTATACCGGCCAATTTACCTATCAACCTGCAAGTCTTTTGGCTTGTGGGAGGAAACCGGAGCACCCGGAGAAAACCCACGCAGACATAGGGAGAACTTGCAAACTCCACACAGGCAGTACCCGGAATCGAACCCGGGTCCCTGGAGCTGTGAGGCTGCAGTGCTAACCACTGCGCCACTGTGCCGCCCTAGGATGTAAATGCATTGGAGGCAGTACAGAGAAGGTTTACTCAACTAATACCTGGAATAGGCGGGCTGTCTTAAGAGGAAAGGTTGGACAGGCTAGGCTTGTATCCACTGGAATTTAGAAGAGTAAGAGGTAACTTGATTGAAATATAAAAGATCCTGAGGGGTCTTGACAGGGTGGATGCAGAAAGGATGTTTCCCCTTGTGGGAGAATCTAGAACTAGGGGTCACTGTTTAAAACTAAGGGGTCACCCATTTAAGACAGAGATGAGGAGAATTTATTTCCTCACAGAGGGTCCCGAGTCTTTGGAATTCTCTTCCTCAAAAGGCGGTGGAAGCAGAGTCTTTGAATATTTTTAAGGCAGAGGTAGATAGATTCTTGATAAGCAAGGGGGTGAAAGGTTATCGGGGGTAGGCGGGAATGTGGAGTAATCAGTTCAGCCATGAACTTATTGAATGGTGGAGCAGGCTCGAGGGGCCAAGTGGCCTACTCCTGCTCCTAATTTGTACGTTTTGTATGTTTGATTGGGACGGTGTAGAGATCTGAGATTTGCATTCTAGTTTCCAACTTTGTCTTTTGAATCTGGGTCCTGCAATATTTGAACCCTACATCACAATGAACAAGTGAAAAGCATCTCAAGTCAGTATTAAGAGCTGAATAATTACTGTAAATAATACTAGGGATGGGAAGGTAAAATTATGAAGGCAAGCTTGAAAATCAGAAGGTTAAAGGATCATCTAACAGTTTTCAGAATTAGGAATGTTTCTCTGAGGGTTTATTGTGAACGATGCTTTCGATTGATTGCTGAATGGATAAGAAGAGGAACAGACTGAGGGTTATCACTGCAGCAACAGAGTGCAAGTTAAAAAAATTTTCACACAGAATGCTTTACCGCAACGGGTTATCAAGATATAATTTTAAAGAAATTGGATAATTTGAAAAGGAAGAACATAAAAGAACAGGAAAATGGAATGGGTAAATGCCGCAGTGTGGCACACTGACCTAGGGACAATGGGCTCTTTCTGTGCTCGACAGAGAGGGAACTCCTTGATCATCAGCAGGGCTGGGAGCTGTAATTTGTAAGGTCCAAACTCTCTCAAACTACTTGCTGCAGATTTTAGAATCTGTACAGTTTGTTAGGTGAGATTTGGGAGATTGTTTTTTTCAGTGCTTGTTGCCATTTGAATGTGGAGTGTTGCAATTTGGGAAGACTGCACTAAATTGTGATTAATTGCAGGAAATTGAATGAGGACTTTGTGCTGCAAACAAGCATTTTAAACCCAAGGAATCTTTAAATTCTAACGCTTACCAACCAGAGATCCTTAATATTTATGCATAAATTATTACATGATTTAAAAACTAGAAGTCCATCTCTCTGCAATGGCCACCATTCTGACAGGTCCCAGTACGACTTCCAAACTCAGAGCTCAGTCTTTCCAAGCTCGGAGCTCACGACTTCCAAACTCAGAGCTTTGGTATCCCCAGACAAGACACAAAAATCATGCATTTCTAAAAAGAAATTCTGACCCAAAGCTCCCATGAATCAGTGAACTATTCGTTCCGGTCCTTCCACTCAGAATAGGAAGACCCCAAACTCCAATCTCGCTAGGATGACCTTAGCAAGTGCAATAGTGAGATGTGAGAATTAGCCTCAGTCAGAGGACAGATGGGAGTCCCTCCCACACTGGGGGACACCCCTCCTGCACTGGGGAAACGCCCCTCCCACAGAGAGGAAATTCCCCTCCCACACTAGAAACATCCTCCTCCACTGGGGAAATACCCACCCCCACACACTGGGGGGGACCCTCTTCCCACAGTGGGGAAATGCCCCTCCCACACTGGGCAAACACCCCCCTCACACTGCCTGACCACTAAATCTCCACTAGGAATGGCCTGAGGGGCAGCGCATCATGAATTACTTCTGCAATTTGTGAATTAGTTACTTGACTCTGGCTATTGAGGCCCACCTATATTTTGAATCATGTTCTGTATGTTACGTGGCAAGACTGGGGAGTGGGACCACCATGGAACCCGATCAGCTCCTGGACAGATGGGTGATTGAGTGTTAGAAGGAACAGAAGTGCCGTCCTCAATAGGCAAAGCAAACCAGATACGAGAACTGATTAACAGATGGTCCAGGAACAAACCCTGGGACCAGCAAAGGGCAACTGGTCAGTACATTCACTTCAGGAATATTAAAAAGGAATGAGATTTGCTTCTCATTACACCGAGCTCTAAATGAGCACATGAAGATAGGCTGGATGAGCTGATATTTGCATGAATTCAGACACCACAGATGATGATGAAGCCTCGATCATGTGGATCCTTCCCAGCAACCACATAATATCTCTTCTGAAGACCCTGGGCTGACTGGAGTACAGTTGAAAAGGAAGAACTTGCATTTATATAGCACCTTTCATACCAGGGTAACTCCTCTGCTCTTCTGCGAAATGGGACCTATTGTGTAAGGACAGATAGTGCTATCTAAAAGACAGCCCCTCCAACAGTGCCGCATTCCCTCAGAACTGCATTGGAGTAACAGCCTCAATTTTGTTCTCAAGTGTCTGGAGTAGGGCTTGGATTCATAACCTTCTGACTCAGATGTAAGAATACTACCCACTGAGCCCTGGAGAATTACTCAAAAAGGCCTGGCTGGTTCCTCACTCAAGTATCCATTCTTTCAGTCCTGGCAACATATTCAATGGTGGGAGAGGAGACATCAGAGGACAGCTCAATGCTGTCATGCAACAGCCATAGGGTGTGATCGGCAGGGCTTGTATCTCAGGGAAAGTCACTCTATACCTTGAATTAACCTGCATCAACAGCCTACCCACAATCCAACTGCAAAACCAAATCCATTTCAGACACTAATATTTTGAATTCTTTTAAACAAAGGGTGTGCTGGGTAATGAGAAGCTTCATTTAGATCGAAGATTTAGAGGAACTGAGGGAACAATAACTTAGCCATATAATAACAGAGCCAGGCTTCCCCAATAGACTTGCAGCAGATAGAACAGACAGCAGAGGATTTGGAAATATAGCTCAAGGAGTGATTTGGCCTTCCAAAAGGCTGGGATATATCAGAGGTCTTTAATATATCAGCTAAAGGCTCTTACAAGGGAAGGTTCTTTGACCGACACTAAGCTGACTGAATTAAGCGCTGACTACTTATTGTAAATACGAGGACAACCTTTACATGAAGTGCTTTGTGAAGGAAGAGTTGAAAATAGCCAGGGAATGTTGCCGGAATCACTCCGAAAGATGCTAAATACCTGCTTGTCTGATTAAATAAGCTACCAACCAACAAATGACCCTGATAGAGACACCTTCACAGGTCAACTGCTGACATCTACTTGAAATCACTGGAACATTGCAGGTTCCCTCCCACTCTAAAATAACCGTTAGGAAAGCTATGGTGACTCTCTGCATGGCTCAGAGAGTTGCTCTGAAACAAGGCCCAGGAATGGCTCAGGACATTCCAGCCTGAGCTGAGTTCCCTGCTCACAGCTCAGAACTGGAGCTCGGATGAGTTTCATTACCAGTAGGTTCAGGAGGACAAACTGGCTGCTGATTGCTAATAGATGGAGGTTGACCAGAGACAGGATCAAGTTCAGTTGTAATGTCTTCTCAACAGGTGAATAGCCTGCTATACTCAGCCCCCTACCTCATTAAATAAGACATGTCTATTAGCTAAGCTGCTGGAAGAGTATCCAGTTCCTAGTGAGCTCCAACCTAGTAAAGACTACTTTCAGTAGTGGAGAGATGAATGGGGCACAATCTGTATAAAGAGACAGATTTAGCTGAATGGACAATTCCATTACCAAATGGGTGAGGCACAGTAAGTGCCTCTCCCTGTCTGTCGGTCCTCCTTCCTGACTTCTCTTTCCTGTTGTGTTTTGCACTTTATGACCTGGTGTAGTTCCTCTGGGACCACTGCATCTCCTTTTAAGGTTCATTTCCTCAGTTTAAGTTCAACTGACAGCTTTTCACTCCCCAAAATCTAATTTGGGGAGTTTTTGACATCCAACCAATGACTCAAAAGTGATAAAAAATACTGTTGCAAGCTAAGAGGAGCAACTAACTCAATCTCATTCCTAACTGAACTCCTGAAATGTGAGTGTGAGCAGCACAATTTATACTTGTGCATTTTCGGATATCACCTTCAGCCCTGTCACTATAGAACAGAGACACCATTCAATGTCTAAAATTGTCCTAGCAATTACTTTGCTCTTAACAACTCAATCATGGCAGTTACTGGACACCAGGCCTATGAGCAGTCATGACATTGATAGAATCGTTTGCACTTCCACTCACCCCTTCCCTGCCCTCCAAGACCCTGGGGAGCAATTAGACGGAACTTCACGAATTTAAGAATAAAATCTTTCACTTTTCACCATTACAGGAAAATTTGATTGAAAAATTAAAAAACACCAGTCAATTTCCTGTGCCTCTGTCCATCGGGTCAAGATCAAGTGCAGCCTTCAAGTGAATTTTGTGCAGTTAGTTTGGGGGATATTTGGAGCAGGAAATGCTGACATCATTCACTTCTTATTTTCAGTTCACAGATTGAATCCTTATTTTTGTTTCTGTTATCACTTCCTATGTCCACATTCATGTGGAAAACTTTCTATGTAAACTTGTCACAGTGTAATTACCCCTCCTGACACTGGGAAAGGTGTAGTCACAGTGTTACACATTTACACAGGCGTTTCCCATCAGCTCCCTCCTCATTGTGAGTCTATTTTTGTGTCTGTTCGGCAAAAGCTCGGCAAAATGAAGCAAATCAATGTTTACAGCCAGTGACAGAATTGTGCTCTGGGGTCATGTCAGATACAGGTTACAGGGAATGAAGCTCACTCCTTCACACTACCCTGCCAACGTGCTGCAAACCACAAGCTCCAGGCACAGCCCTTTTGGCTATTCCCATTCTGTAAACAATCTCTCTCCCCATGGGCTCCAGTTTGCTGAACGATTGGCCAAGTGTGCGTCAGAATCATTCGCACTCGGGAGAGGCTGGATCTGACTCAATCCTTCATCTTAATAATCACTTTGTTTTTAAAAAGTAAACACTATGTTCCCGCCTCTTAAAAGGGCATCACCACCCAAGGTGCCCACCAGAATAATACTAGTTACACACCATGCAATGCTCCACATTCACAAACACTGCAGAGGCTTTAAGTTGCGATATCACCCTGACACACAGCTGTATCAAGGCAGCAGCGGCCAGCACTGCTGTGACCAAACATCAGGCAGGGAAGAAACACAACTTTGAAGACACTGTCGCTATAGGAGCTGCGAATCAACATGGAGGATCAACAGGACGTGTAGAACAAGAGTTAAACTGGTTTCTTAATAGTCAATTGGGTGCAAATTACTTTGTATTAATCACACTTCCTTCCCTCTCTCTCCGCCCCAAAAGCAACACATTTCTAAACTGTAAAGGGCAGAAGCAATTCAACAGGAGACCAAACAAATAACTCGTCGTAGCTGAGTTCCCAAAGTGCCTGATTCACCCTGCGCCCCCAAGATCAACAATCTAAATAAAACACAGAGAAACCTGCGTCTGATCCCAGTGAGTTTCGAATAAATGCAAAGTGTCAAAGAAAATTACATCCATTGTCTACAAGAACAAATTACTGAATATCTCAACAGGTCTGTAAAACATTTGTTTATATCGGTCACCCTATGTTTTACTGATCCTTTGCATCGCAGAGGTGCAGAGAGAAGTCTCCCTCCAGCCTGCTCTGAAAAAAATCTTTCCAAAACCTTTAATAAGTTTTAAATTACAGCTCAACTTAGAAGAAGTGGGAGTGGGGGAACGAAAGGGACGGGATCTGGAATGAAACACAGAAGAAAATACTCTTCCACACAAGCTACAATGGAAACATTTTTTTTCTCTCATCTGTAAAATAAATCAAATCGTAACGTCCCATCTGCCCGGCCACATGGAGTAAATTACAACGAGAAACCCATTGAGTTCAGCAAAGCTTCATAAAACTCCTTTTCCCCCCTCCTGTTTCAAATAGGTTTTTAGTTACTCACACACTCGGAATCCAGTCTTGGCTGTGTCGGAAGGGCTACTGTCGCTGTAAACCGTTGTAATATTGCCTGTTTTACAACGGTTCTCACAGTGTCCAGCCTCACACTTCAGCTTACAGATCGTAGGTGTGAAGAGAACCTTGATCTTCCCAACCTCAGCAATTTGATTAAATGCTGGTGACACAAGCACAGTGTAACAGCAAAGCGCAAGGAGCAGCTCGGAATCCATTGGGGTCCCTGAAGGTTCAGAACCCTGACCAGTCCAGGGAGGAAACTGAAGCTTAAGCTAACGCAAAGAATATCTTAAAATCTCCACAGGGTTTGTGATCCTTTGTATGGGAGTTTAATTGAATGCAGCATATTGAGTATATACTGGGCCAGAATCCAAACATGCACTTTATGAGGGGTAACAGACATTGCAGCCTCTGAGTTAACCCAGTAAAGGTCTTTCCCAGATACACTGCGTGGCATCAAAACTCAACACAACTTCTGACTGACAGAAGGCAACTGCTTGAAAATTACAATAAGGTGTTATTGTGACAGTGAATCCTGTTTTGTGAGGTGAGATGCAGTCCAGCTTTATCTGAAAGGTGCTGGCTCCTGGCCAAAATGCACAACACAGAACCATACACACAGTGGGAGGGGTTGGGAAAGGGTGGAGAGAGGAGGGGATTAGAGGAGGAGAATGGAGAGAAGAGAGGAGAGAAAGAGGAGGAGACAGGAGAGGAGAGAGGAAAAGTTCTGTGAGGGCAGGGGAAGGGAGTGGTTTGGATTAGGGGGAGAGACAGGGTATGTGTTTGGGGGAATCCTGCTGTGCAAACACAATATGAGATATGGCTCAGTGTGTCTCGTAAACCAATATCTGAACACAACAGCTGCTTTATCCACTAATTATTCCAACACTAGGAGATCTCCTATGGTGTTGCTCACAGGCTAGAGGCTGTTCTGTTTTATAAGGATGGGAGTGTTATACAGAGCACACAATGTATTATTCTACTGCTAAGGCATTGCTCTGTTTAATCTAGCCTGTCCCTTTAAAGCCGGTAGCGAGGGGCCCTCCTGTTAAACTCCCCACCCGATATCCAGTCTTATTGAATCGATGGGACTGAATTTGAAGTGTGGCATTTAATAGAAAGCTGTATCACCCGTTTATCACCATTGGTGAAGATGGCCTTCTATTCCATAACGTCTGATTGCTATAAATAGGGTAACCCTCAGGTGAGTTACCACCGAAGAGGCTTGTTTTGCACATTGACCAGTGTGTGAAATTTCTGGCTCCAAGTCAGAAGAAACCAGCTTGAAGTGACTCCATTTCTTTCTGTTTTTTAAAAATATTTTAATTAGAGTTACATTTTTTTTAAAGTTGTGGATAGATATTTTCAATATGCGGGAAGGGAGTCACGTCTGAAACTGCTCCCATCCCATATCCGCATATGCTGACCCAGAAACTAGGATCAGCTCATTCAAACCACTCCAAGCTTCCAATTATCCCTGTACAGGATTGAGGGAAGGTGGGGATGTGGTAGGAATATGGGATTAATGTCGGATTAGTGTAAATGGGTGGTTGATGGTCAGCACAGACTCGGTGGGCCGAATGGCCTGTTTCAGTGCTGTATCACTCTATGACTTTACAACACACAGTGCATAATGGGAAGCAGGAGCTGGATAGCATCAGATTCAATTGAACACTATGCTTGTACTTTTCATTCAGTGTATACATATTCCACAGATGTAAAACGTGCAGTTCCCAATTCCACACCTTTCTCAGCTGAGGTTATCTTGTTGCTAGGAGATGAAGCCCAGGCACTTACTTAAACCTCCATCTGTGTCATTTTATTTAAAACTTAGGAATCATGTGTAGGACAACTGCTAAGTTTGGACAGAGTTGGAGATATGCATCCGAAAATAGTGAGAAGGGGTTGCCAAGATTGAGATTTTAAACACCTGCAGATTATAGGAGGGTGAGAGACCAAGTGAAATGAAAAGTTTGAGATGCTGTGTAAGAATGAATTAGTGGAGGAGATGGTTATCACAGCGAGGAAGTGGGGAGAGGAAGGCAGTGTCAGCTGAGTGTGCAGATTTAGGAAGATCATGAGAGGAAAGTGCAGAAGAACTCTGGCCATAGATCCAGTGAAAAGGTAACTGGTTTTACTGTTATGCTTGAAGTTTTGGCATGAGGATGACGATGAGTCACTCAACTATGCTCATTATTCCGCAGGACACACGAGTGTATCTTTGAATAAAACTAATCATCTTTCTAATGTAAGGAACACATGTCCATGATCCAGTCCCTGGTGTCTGGACTATTCCCTCCCTGTGGAAATTTTGATCTATATTCTGTCTTGCTGAACTCAATTCAACTTCTTGTAATATTTTTGACTTGCAACCAAGCACAACAACCATAGGCCACATAAATCAATAAAAAGGTCCAACCATAAACCTGCAGGGTGAAAGATGCTTTCAAAGTTTTGGGATGGAGGTGCTAACACGCTTCTTATATCTTCACTTTCCCCCTTCGCTCCCCCACCAAGGACACTGACTTTCCAGTGAGTTCCATTCAGCAGTTTGCCCAAACACCATCCTTCCAGAAACTGATTGCAACCCTGGGTGCATCACAATCCAACCTTGTCCTGTCCCCAGTCAATGTCCACACACACACAAACACACACACACACACATAAACACACAAACATACACGCAAACACATGCACAAACACACACACACATACACACACACATACACATACACACACACGCAAACATACACGCAAACATACACGAACACATACACAAACATAAACACACATGCAAACATATACACAAACACACAAACACACACAAACGCATAAACACGCAAACGTACACATAAACACACACACACATACACATAAACACGCACACATACACATAAACACGCACAAACATAAACACACATGCAAACACACAAACACATACATATAAACACACAAACACACACATAAACATGCACACACACACATAAACATACACGCACACACACACAAACATAAACACGTGCAAACACATGGAGGGGAGGGGACAGGGTGGAGGGCAGGTGAGTTGAGGGACAAGGGTTTGGAGGTTGGAGGATGGGTGATGGAGGATCAGTGGACATTGCTTGACTCCAGATTGCGCGGAATGCTGTAATTAGGAACAATGGCATCTGGCCAACATCTGTGAGGCTGGATTACGTATCAGTTGGCGAAGCTTCGAACAGCTATTAGACTTGGCTGGGGTCCTGGTAATGTGAAGGCCTTTCAGCCGGAGATACTCACTGGAGTGTGCCTGCGTCATATCAACTCATATGACAACTCTCACCCACAAAGTACAAACCCTTCAGATTACCCACCCAGCTCCTCACATTGACACACTCACTCATTCACTCACACTCGCACCCTCACTCACATTCACACTCTCTCACTCACTCATTCACTCACACCCACACTCAGACTCACACTTACAGCCACACTCACATCCACACTCACACTTACATCCACACCCACACCCACACTCACATTCACACTCTCTCACTCACTCATTCACTCACAGCCACACTCACACCCACACTCACACCCACACTCACACCCACACTCACACCCACACTCAGACTCACACTTACAGCCACACTCACATCCACACTCACACCCACACTCAGACTCACACTTACAGCCACACTCACATCCACACTCACACCCACACTCAGACTCACACTTACCCACACTCACACTTACAGCCACACTCACACTTACATCCACACCCACACCCACACTCACACCCACACCCACACTCACACTCACACTCACATCCACACTCACATCCACACTCACACTCACATCCACACTCACACTCACATCCACACTCACACTCACTCAAACTCACCAGGGCCTGATGGTCTACATCCCAAAGTACTTAAGGAAGTGGCCCTCGAAATAGGGGATGCATTGGTGGTCATCTTCCAAGATTCTATAGACTCTGGAACAGTTCCTACAGATTGGAGGGTAGCTAATGTAACCCCACTGTTTAAAAAGGGAGGTAGAGAGAAAGCAGGGAATTATAGACCAGTCAGCCTGACGTCGGTAGTGAGGAAAATTCTAAAGTCCATTATCAAAGATTTTATAGCAGAGCACTTGGAGAACAGTGGTAAAATTGGGCAGAGTCAGCATAGATTTACGAAGGGAAATCATGCTTGACAAATCTACTAGAATTCTTCGAGGATGTAACTAGTAGAATGAATGAGGGGAAGCGGGTGGATGTGGTTTATTTGGACTTTCAGAAGGCTTTCGACAAAGTCCCACAGAAGAGATTAGCATGTAAAATTAAAGCACATGGGATTGGGGGTAGTGTATTGCGATGGATAGAAAATGGGTTGGCAGACAGGAAACAACCAGTAGGGATAAATGGGTCTTTTTCCGAATGGCAGGCAGAGACTAGTGGGGTACCGCAGGGATCAGTGCTAGGACCCCAGCTATTTACAATATATATTAATGATTTAGATGAGGGAACTAAATGGAATATCTCCAAATTTGCAGATGACACAAAACTGGGTGGGAGGGTGAGTTGAGAGGAGGATGCAGAGAGGCTTCAGGGTGATTTGGACAAGTTGAGTGAGTGGGCTAATGCATGGCAGATGCAGTATAATGTGGATAAATGTGAGGTTATCCACTTTGGTAGCAAAAACAGGAAGGCAGATTATTATCTGAACGGCTATAAACTGAGAGAGGGGAATATGCAGCGAGACCTGGGTGTTCTCGTACACCAGTCTCTGAAGGTAAGGTGCAGGTGCAACAGGCGGTAAAAAAGGCAAATGGTATGTTGGCCTTCATAGCGAGAGCATTCGAGTACAGGAGCAGGGATGTCTTGCTGCAATTATACAGGGCCTTGGTGAGGCCACACCTGGAATATTGTGTGCATTTTTGGTCTCCTTATCTGAGGAAGGATGTTCTTGCTATAGAGGGAGTGCAGCGAAGGTTTATCAGACTGATTCCTGGGATGGCGGGACTGACGTATGAGGAGAGATTGAATCGGTTAGGATTATATTCGCTGGAGTTCAGAAAAGAGTGAGGGGGGATCTCATAGAAACCTATAAAATTCTAACAGGACTTGACAGGGTAGATGCAGGAAGGATGTTCCCGATGGTGGGGGAGTCCAGAACCAGGGGTCATAGTCTAAGGCTTTGGGGTAAACCTTTCAGGACTGAGATGAGGAGAAATTTCTTCACCCAGAGAGTGGTGAGCCTGTGGAATTCGCTACCACAGAAAGCAGTTGAGGCCAAAACATTGTATGTTTTCAAGAAGGAGTTAGATATAGTTCTTGGGTCTAAAGGGATCAAAGGGTATGGGGAGAAAGCAGGAACAGGTTACTGAGTTGGATGATCAGCCATGATCACAATGAATGGCGGAGCAGGTTCGAAGGGCCGAATGGCCTACTCCAGCTCCTATTTCCTATGTTTCACACTCACACGCACACCGACGCTCACACTCAAACTCAAACTCACACCCACACCAACACACACACACACCCACACTCACAATCACTCCCATACTCACTCACACTCAGAATCACAGAATCACAGAATAATACAGTGCAGAAGAGGCCCTTTGGCCCATCGAGTCTGCACCGATGCATTAAAGACACCTGACCTGTCTACCTAATCCCATTTGCCAGCACTTGGCCCATAGCCTTGAATGTTATGACATGCCAAGTGCTCATCCAGGTACTTTTTAAAGGATGTGAGGCAACCTGCCTCTACCACCCTCCCAGGCAGGGCATTCCAGACCGTCACCACCCTCTGGGTAAAAAAGTTCTTCCTCAAATTCCCCTTAAACCTCCCGCCCCGCACTTTAAACTTGTGACCCCTCGTAACTGACCCTTCAACTAAGGGGAACAGCTGCTCCCTATCCACCCTGTCCATGCCCCTCATAATCGTGTACACCTCGATCAGGTCACCCCTCAGTCTTCTCTGCTCCAGTGAAAACAACCCAAGCCTATCCAACCTCTCTTCATAGCTTAAATGTTCCATCCCAGGCAACATCCTGGTGAATCGCCTCTGCACCCCCTCCAATGCAATCACATCCTTCCTATAATGTGGCGACCCGAATTGCACACAGTACTCCAGCTGTGGCCTTACTCATATCCACACTCACACTCACACTCACTCTCACCCACACCCACATCCATATTCACACTCACACATACACCCACACTCATAGCCTCACCCACACTCACACTCACACCCACACCCAAACTCATTCACACTCACTCACATTCACTCACACTCACTCACACTCACATCCACACTCACATCCACACTCACATCCACACTCACATCCACACTCACATCCACACTCGCACTCACATTCACGCCCACACTCACTCAATTCACTGACACATCCACACTCACACTCGGACTCACACTCACACCCACACCCACACTCATACTCACATCCACACTCACACCCACAGCAACACTCATTCACACTCGCACTAACACCCACACTCACTCACATTCACACTCACAATCACTCCCACACTCACCTACACTCACACACACATTCACGCTCATCCTCACACCTACACTCACACCCACAACCACACTACACTCACACCTATATTCACACACACACCCACTCACAATCACACCCACACCCACATTCATACTCACACCCACACCCACACTCATACTCACATCCACACTCACACTCACCCATACACTCATGCCCACACTCATTCACACTCAATCACTCTCACCCACACTCACAACCACATCCACACTCACACTCACATTCACAACCACATTCAGTGACAGCAACACTCATTCACACTTGCACCCACACTCACTCACATCCACACTCACAATCACTCACTCACACTCAAATGCACATTCACATTCAAACACTCACACCCACACCCAGATTCACACCCATATTCACACTCACACTCACAGCAACACTCATTCATACTTGCACCCATACCCACACTGAGTCACACTCACAATCACTCCCAACTCACACACTCACATCCACACTCACACTCAGACCCACAGTCACCCACACTCACACTTATTCACACGCACATTCACAATCATACTCACACTCACACCTATATTCACACTCACTCACACCCATATTCACACTCACAACCACACCCATACTCACACCCACACTCATAGCCACACCCACACTCACACCCACTCTCATACTTACTCTCACTCACACTCACACCCACACTCACACTCACACCTGTATTCACACAAACACTTACACACACACACCCACACTCACAGCCACATTCACACCCACTTTCACACCCACACTTACACTCACTCACCCCCACACCCACATTCACATCAACACTTACACTCACTCACACCCACACCCATACTCACACCCACACGCACACCAACACTTAAACTCACTCACACCCACACCCATACTCACACCCACTCACATTCACACCCACTCACACCCATACTTACACTCACTCACACTCACAGCCACACTCACAACCACATTCATAGCCACATCCATACTCACACCCACACTCACACCCACACTCACACCCACACCCACACGCATTCACACACACACTCAGACAGGCTCACACTTACACCCCCACTTACATTCACACACTCACATCCACACCCACACCCATATTCACACTCACATTCACGTCGACACTCACACCCATACTCACACGCACACTCACACCCACCCACTCGCACCCACACCCACCACTCTCACACCCACACTCACACGCATTCACATTCACACACACACTCAGACAGGCTCACACTTACACCCCCACTTACATTCACACACTCACATCCACACCCACATCCACACCCACACCCACCCCCATATTCACACTCACACACATACTTACACTCACTCACACTCACACACATTCTCACAACCACACGCACACTTGCACCCACATTCACACTCACAATCAGACACACTCACACTCACACCCCACTAACACTAACATCCACACTCACACTCATTCACGCTCACACTCACACTGACACTGACACTCACACTCATTCACACTCACACACACACTCAAACCTACACTCACACTCATACTCACACTCAGTCAATCACACTCTCACACACTTACTCACACACTCACATACACCCACACACACTCACTCACACCCACACTCCCACACTCAACCCCAATCACATTCACACTTGCACCAACACTCACTCCCACACTCACACCCACACTCACACTCATGCACACACACTCTCACTCACACTCACCCACACCCATACTCACAACACTCACATCCACACCCAAATTCACACTCCCTCACACACACACTCACAGCCACATGCAGACCCACACTTACACTCACTCACACTCACAGCCACACTCACACTCACACACTCAGACCCACACAAACACTCACACACACCCACATTCACGCCCACACTCACACTCACAGCCACACTCACACTCACACACTCAGACCCACACAAACACTCACACTCACACCCACATTCACGCCCACACTTACACTCACTCGCACCCACACTCACACCCACACTCATACCCACACCCACGCCCACACTTACTCACACTCACACTCACACCCACACTCACACCCACGCTCAGACACACACCCACACTCACACTCACACACACTCATGCCCACACCCACACACAGTCACTCACACATTCACACTCACACTCATACTCACACCCACACTTACACTCACACCCACTCACACCCACTCACACCCACTCACACCCACACTCTCATTCACACACTCACACTCACACCCACATTCACTCACATTCACAGTCTCACCCACACCCACACTCGGACTGCTGTGTTTGTGAAACCTGTTTCAAAGCTGCGGCTCACTAGGAATACAGCTCCAGTTAAAAGTGCACAAAAATACAACTACTGAAAGTGTAGTGGGAGTATATTTAATTCAAGGATTCTCCGGTGTCTTTTTAAAAATTAAGTTTTACAGCTTGTTTTGCTGTGGCCCAATTGGTCGCACTGTCACCTCTGAGTCAGAAGATTGTAGGTTCAAGTTGTAATCCAGAGACTTTTAGCACAAGAGCCTTGGCTGGCCCCCTCAGTGCAGTGCTGAAGGAATGCTGCAAAATCCCAAAGTCTTTCAGATGAGATGTTAACCTGAGTCCTTGCCTGCTCACTGCATGCAAAATATCCTATGATGTTATATTGAAGAGGAACAGGGCTGTTCTTCCTGGGGCCATGATTTATTCTTCAACATAACTAAAACAGATGATCCGGTCAATATCACATTGCTGTTTGTGGGATCTTGCTGTGCTCAAACTGGATACTGCATTTCCCACATTACAACAGTGACAACACTTCAAAAGCACTTCATTGGCTGTGAAGCACTTTGGGTCCTCCTGAGGTTGTGAAAGGCGCTATAGAAATGCAAGTCTTTATTTTACTTCAACAAAGGTCATTCCAGTGATATCATCGACAAAGGAGTGCCTGGGGTTGCAAATCCTCCAGGACAGTGCTGGAGTTTCCAGTTATTAAAGATTAATATTCAGGACACTGCAAGTAAAGCATGGGTAAAAATCGCAGGGACATTTAAAAATAATTGATTATTTTATTTGTTCCTGGGATGTGGGGGTCACTGGCCAGGCCAACATTTATTGCCCATTCCTAATTGCCCTTGAGGTGGTGGTGGTGAGCTGCCTTCTTGAACCGTTGCAGTCCATTTGGGGTAGGTAGATCCACAGTGCTGTTAGGAAGGGAGTTCCAGGATTTTGACCCAGCGACAGTGAAGGAACGGTGATATAGTTCCAAGTCAGGATGGTGTGTGACTTGGAGGGGAACTTGTAGGTGGTGGTGTTCCCACATGTCTGTTGCCCTTGTCCTTTTAGGTGAACAAGTTGTGGGTTTGTTATGTGCTGTCGAAGGTGAGTTGTCAATGTTATTACCAATCAGTGCCCAAGGTCACTAGTACTGGGTCAGAACTGCTTAGACTTACACACATTGGATCCTTATAGACACCTCACTCTCTCTATCTAAAGCAAAGACTCTGCGGTGAAGGAGCTGTATTGGAGTCATACAGTCATACAGCAGAGAAACAGGCCCACAATGGGCCAAAGTATTGTCCACCCCCCACCCCACCGCCAGTCTCGTCAGATGCGGCACCTAATCTGATGGTGTCGCTCAGGGTGGTCTAGTCTCTAGGCAGCCTAGATGGATTGAAGCCCTGGTTCTCGCACCCTGGATTACACACAATCCCCTCACTTTTACCTTTAAGCTTTGTTTGTTTGACTGTAGAGTGACTGTGCTCAGGTGCCCTCATGTTTGCCTTTGGGCCCTGGCTTTTTCCGTTCTGTGTGGCATTAGATGGTGGTGGTAACTGACTCTTGGCAACTCCCGGCAGTTTGATGGAGCGCTGACTTGAGAGTGAGAGTTTCCTCAGTAACATTGACTGTGCCTGATTCACACTGCAAAGGAAAAGGAACAGAAATTAAAACTGGAACCATCAATATTCGAGTCAACTTTGCTCCTTTGTTGCATTTGTACTGTGAGAAAATGCTGCAGAAGCGAAGGGAGAGAGAACGGAGAGTGGGAGAGAGAGCAGCAGAAAAGGGACATGAGGGGGAGAGAGGAAGGAGAGCGGAGAGGAGAGGAAGGAGAGCGGAGAGGAGGGGAAGGAGAGGGGGAGGAGAGTGGAGAGGAAGAGGAGGGAGGAGAGGGGAAGGAAACGGGGAGGAGAGGGGAGAGGGAGAGGAGGGAGGAGAGGTGAAGGAGACGGAGAGGTGAAGGAGACGGGGAGGAGAGGGGAAAGAGAGGGGAGAGGGAGAGGAGGGAGGAGAGGGGGAGAGGAGGGGAAGGAGAGGGGGAGGAGAGTGGAGAGGAAGAGGAGGGAGGAGAGGGGAAAGAGAGGGGAGAGGGAGAGGAGGGAGGAGAGGTGAAGGAAAGGGGGAGGAGAGGGGAGACGGAGAGGAGGGAGGGGAGGGGGAGAAGAGGGGAAGGAGAGGAGAAAGGAGAGGAGAAAGGAGAGGAGGAAGGAGAGGGGGAGGAGAGGGGAGACGGAGAGGAGAGGAGGAAGGAGAGGAGGAAGGAGAGGAGGAAGGAGAGGGGGAGGAGAGGGGAAAAGGTCAGCTGGACACAAATGAGGAAAGTAACCAGGTGAAGGCCCAAAATCCATTAGTTAATTCTCCTCCGGTGAATTAATCCTAATCATCATCTCAACACAAGGTCAAAAGGAACAATTCACTCTCATTGGTACTGCCCGGCCCCTGTTTGTCTCAGTGTCAGCTCCTGTACATATGCAGTAAATATTGGGAAAAAGGGACAATTATGTAAAATCTCTTGTATGTCCCGAAGCTGGTTAGTTGGGATTGCCTGCAGACAGCAAGGCCCCTCTATATGCATAACTACTCATAGTGTTTACATTCAAGCTTCAGACAGTAATGTTCAGACAGCTCCTGGCTTGGCTTTTAGTCTGGACTTCCTCCCTCCACAATACAGACTGAGTGTTTTCCTGCCAGAATGGAGAAAGGTACAAATCAAGGATATTTGGCACTGACTCCAGACTGAAACAAACTGGTCAGATAAACGTTTAGTGGGCCCACATATCTCACTCCACACTGATGCACTAACTTAGAACCAGAACCAGCCCACAAACTGCAGATCAAACATTTTCTTAAGGAAATATGTTACATGAATTGTGAAAATGATCTGTATTTCCTCAGGAACAGCATCTTCTGCAGGGTCAATGAAATCATAAGTTTCCTGAACACCGATAGATGAATAAGTTTCAGCAATCAAATTGACTTCCAACAACCTGTATTTAAAGAGCTCCTTTAAGAAAGTTACAAGTCGAATGATGTTTGCACTCACTGCCGGTGCTGCTGTGCTTGACTACTTCGTTATGTAATTCTGCATTGCTCACAATGAGCAGACTGGTTGGGATGAAAAGCTGCATTGGGCCCAGTGATCCCTGGGTCAACACCCCTTCCCCAA
The DNA here is from genome assembly GCF_036365525.1 of Heterodontus francisci. Lineage (NCBI taxonomy): Eukaryota > Metazoa > Chordata > Chondrichthyes > Heterodontiformes > Heterodontidae > Heterodontus > Heterodontus francisci. The sequence continues at coordinate 791,590 of NC_090410.1, forward strand.
CCTTCACTCTGAAACAATATGTACTGTATCGAAAGAAACTGATCAATATTGCACTTTATGTAATGTCAAATTTGAACGGTTATGTAATGTACTCTTACAAATTTTATGAATGAAGTATATTTTTGGGAAAAAAAACTTTTGCTGATCCCCACAAGGAACAAATAAAAACAGAATTAAAACTGGAATATTCAGCAGTGTGCAATTTCCACCTATCCCAAGGCCCAAGACTGTCCAGACAATTGCAGCCCTCCAATCTGTAACTAAAACATCCATAAATCCAGGGATAAATAAAAGCAAAATACTGCAGATGCTGGAAATCTGAAATAAAAACAAGAAATGCTGGAAATACTCAGCAGGTCTGGCAGCATCTGTGGAGAGAGAAGCAGAGTTAATGTTTCAGGTCAGTGACCCTTCATCAGAACTGGCAAATATTAGAAATGTGAAAGGTAATAAGCAAGTAAAGCGGGGATGGGGCAGAAGAGAACAGTTCCAGTGAACATCAACGCAAGCTCGAGGAACAGCATCTCATTTACCAATTAGGCACTCTACAGCCTGCCAGACTGAACATTGAGCATGACGGGCACCCCATTTTACTTTTCTTTTTCCTTTTTTATATTTTTTGTGTTTATTTTATTTTATTTCATCTTAGTTTGTTCAGTTTGCTTACCCGCTGTTTTTTTTCATGTTTGTACTTGCGGCTGTTCAATTTTCAGTCCATTAACACCCTATCTGTACTAATGCTTTGTCTTTCAACACACCATTAACATATTGTTTAACAAACCATAAACATATTGTTTAACAAACCATAAACATATTGTTTAACACACCATTAACAGACCGCTGGGAACTGATGAGGATGGCTTCCACTTTTCACCTTTCAACTGACCGCAGATAGTGGGGTTTCTTTAAGATAGTGTTTTAGTGCCTGAGTGTTTAAGTGTCAGATAAACAGGCAAACAACAGGTTTTCTCATAACTATTTATTAAAATAATACCTGAAAATGTTCGCAACATCACCCACTCACCTATTCACACACATGCACGTGCACAAGAAATGATAGCGAGTAGAGGGTAGCATGCAAATAGAGTCCAAATGTTGCAAAGAGAGTTCACTTTGAAACATCCCTGGTTTCCTGGGAGGAACTTTTAACAGTGTTGTAGGCCTGAATGTGCCTTGTCTTAAAATTGATGAAGTGTCGCAGGCTCCTTTGGTTAAAACTCAGACCAAAGTTGGTCATGAAAGTCCTGGTTCAAACTGAAGTTTTCAAGGTCACCTTGCAATCTCTCTGTCTCAGTAGTTTAAAGATGTTGCTTGCAAGGCTCCTTGCTTATCTGAATCGATCTCACAGCTTGTCAGGCTGGAATGGCATTCTGTCTCCCTCTATCTGAGAAAATCCCTTAACCAGGGAACCGGTGGATGTATTGTACTTAGATTTCCAGAAGGCATTTGATAAGGTGCCACATCAAAGGTTATTGCAGAAAATAAAAGCTCATGGTGTAGGGGGTAACCTATTGGCATGGATAGAAGATTGGATAGCTAACAGGAAACAGAGAGTAGGCATAAATGGGTCATTTTCTGGTTGGCAAGATGTAACAAGTGGTGTGCCACAGGGATCTGTGCTGGGGCCTCAACTTTTTACAATTTATATAAATGACTTGGATGAAGGGACAGAAGGTATGGTTGCTAAATTTGCTGATGACACAAAGATAGGCAGGAACGTAACTTGTGAAGAGGGCATAAGGAGGCTACAAAGGGATATAGATAGATATAGATAGGGCAAAGGCCTGGCAAATGGAGTATAATGTGGGAAAGTGAGAAATTGTCCACTTTGGCAGGAAGAACAAACAAAGAACAAAGAACAGGACAGCACAGGAACAGGCCATTCTGCCCTCCAAGCCTGCGCCGATCTTGATACCTGCCGAAACTAACACCTTCTGCACTTCCGGGGCCCATATCCCTCTATTCCCTTCCTATTCATATATTTGTCAAGATGTCTCTTAAACGTCGCTATCGTATCTGCTTCCACCACCTCCCCTGGCAGCATGTTCCAGGCACTCACCACCCTCTGTGTAAAAAACATGCCTCGCACATCCCCTCTGAACTTTGCCCCTCGCACCTTAAACCTATGTCCCCTAGTAACTGACTCTTCCACCCTGGGAAAAAGCTTCTGACTATCCACTCTGTCCATGCTGCTCATAACTTTGTAAACCTCTATCATGTCGTCCCTCCACCTCCGTCATTCCAGTGAAAACAATCCGAGTTTATCCAACCTCTCCTCATAGCCAATGCCCTCCAGACCAGGCAACATCCTGGTAAACCTCCTCTGTACCCTCTCCAAAGCCTCCACGTCCTTCTGGTAGTGTGGCGACCAGAATTGCATGCAATATTCTAAGTGTGGCCTAACTAAGGTTCTGTACAGCTGCAACATGACTTCCCAATTTTTATACTCTATGCCCCGACCGATGAAGGCAAGCATGCCGTATGCCTTCTTGACTACCTTATCCACTGCGTTGCCACTTTCAGTGACCTGTGGACCTGTACGCCCAGTTCTCTCTGCCTGTCAATACTCCTAAGGGTTTTGCCATTTACTGTATACCTCCCACCTGCATTAGACCTTCCAAAATGCATTACCTCACATTTGTCCGGATTAAACTCCATCTGCCATTTCTCCGCCCAAGTCTCCAACCGATCTATATCCTGCTGTATCCTCTGACAATCCTCATCATTATCCGCAACTCCACCAACCTTTGTGTCATCCGCAAACTTACTAATCAGACCAGCTACATTTTCCTCCAAATCATTTATATATACTACAAACAGCAAAGGTCCCAGCACTGATCCCTCTGGAACACCACTAGTCACATCCCTCCATTCAGAAAAGCACCCATCCACTGATACCCTCTGTCTTCTATGACCGAGCCAGTTCTGTATCCAACTTGCCAGCTCACCTCTGATCCCGTGTGATTTCACCTTTTGCACCAGTCTACCATGCGGGACCTTGTCAAAGGCTTTACTAAAGTCCATATAGACAACATCCACCCCCCTTCCCTCATCAATCATCTTCGTCACTTCCTCAAACAACTCAATCAAATTAGTAAGACACAACCTCCCCTTCACAAAACCATGCTGTCTCTTGCTAATAAGTTTGTTTGTTTCCAAATGGGAGTAAATCCTGTCCCGAATAATCCTCTCTAATAGTTTCCCTACCACTGACGTAAGGCTCACCGGCCTATAATTTCCTGGATTATCCTTGCCACCCTTCTTAAACAAAGGCACAACATTGGCTATTCTCCAGTCCTCTGGGACCTCACCTGTAGCCAATGAGGATGCAAAGATTTCTGTCAAGGCCCTAGCAATTTCTTCCCTTGCCTCCCTCAGTATTCTAGGGTAGATCCCATCAGGCCCTGGGGTCTTATCTACCTTAATGCTTTGCAAGACACCCAACACCTCCTCCTTTTTGATAATGAGATGACTGAGACTATCTGCACTCCCTTCCCTAGGCTCATCATCCACCAAGTCCTTCTCTTTGGTGAATACTGATGCAAAGTACTCATTTAGCACCTCGCCCATTTCCTCTGGCTCCACACATAGATTCCCATCTCTGTCCTTGAGTGGGCCAACCCTTTCCCTTGTTAGCCTCTTGCTCTTTATATATGTATAAAAAGGCTTGGGATTTTCCTTAATCCTGTTTGCCAATGACTTTTCATGACCCCTTTTAGCCCTCCTAACTCCTTGCTTAAGTTCCTTCCTACTGTCTTTATATTCCTCAAGTGCTTCATCTGTTCCTAGCCTTCCAGCCCTTACAAAAGCATATTATCTAAATGGGGAGAGATTGCAGAGCTCTGAGATGCAGAGCGATCTGTGTGTCATAGTGCATGAATCGCAAAAGGTTAGTATGCAGGTACAGCATGTAATTAGGAAGGCATATAGAATGTTATCATTTATTGCAAGGGGAATTGAATATAAAAGTAGGGAGGTTATGCTTCAGCTATACAGGGCATTGATGAGACCACATCTGGAGTACTCTGTACAGTACTGGTCTCCTTATTTAAGGAAGGATGTAAATACGTTGGAGGCAGTACAGAGAAGGTTTACTAGACTAATACCTGGAATGGGCGGGCTGTCCTATGAGGAGAGATTGAACAGGCTAGGTTTGTATCCACTGGAATTTAGAAGAGTAAGAGGTGACTTGATTGAAACATATAAGATCCTGAGGGGTCTTGACAGGGTGGATGTGGAAAGGATCCTTCCCCTTATGGGAGAATCTAGAACTAGGGGTCACTGTTTAAAAATAAGGGGTCGCCCATTTAAAACAGAGCTGAGGAGAAATGTTTTCTCTCAGAGGGTCGTGAGTCTTTGGAATTCTCTTCCTCAAAAGGCAGTGGAAGCAGAGTCTTTGAATATTTTTAATACAGAGGTCGATAGATTCTTGATAAGAAAGGGTGTGAAAGGTTATCGGGGGTAGGTGGCAATATGGAGTAATCAGTTCAGCCATGAACTTATTGAATGGCGGAGCAGGCTCGATGGGTCGAGTGGCCTACACCTGCTCCTAATTCATATGTTCATATGTTATCAAGCTGGGTTTTTTGTCAGGTGACTCAAGACACTGTGCCCTAGGGTGTTCACACAATGTTCCAGGATGTGGGGACCATCATTACATAATGGTGTCTGAATCTGGTCCATTTTGTTAAATAGATGTTATTTCACACCTATTATCATGGTCTTGGCATCGGAGTCAGTCTGTCTGTAAAAGCCTTTGCTAGCCGAATTTCTGGTGATAGGAGTCGTTAGCATGGAATGGGCTGCTTTACATGTCAATGTGCCTCCTCAAGGTGATTCCAGGTGTTAATAATGGTCCCATCTTCAACAGACTAACATGTTGATTGGCAGTACAGGAGAGGATCACCTGACCTCTTCCTCCATGTTGTCGGATAGCAGAGTGATACTTTTCTTGTAGTTTAGTTCAACAGTTTACTTTTATTTCATAATTGCTCCAGTTCATTTTATTCTGCATTACTGTTCCCTCCTTGAGTGAAACATACCAGTAACTTTCAATATTCCAAATTTAATATTGGGGAGACAATGTCGTAGAGGTAATGTTACAGAACTAGTAATCCAGAGGCCCAGGCAAATGCCCTGGGGGCATGGGTTCAAATCCCACCATGACAGTTGATGGAATTTAAATTCAATTAATAAAGATCTGGAATTGAAAGCTAGTTTCAGCAATGGTGCCATGAAAGTATCATTGATTGTCGTAAAAACCTATTTGGTTCACTAATGTCTTTAGGGAAGGAAATCTGCCGTCCTTACCTGGTCTGACCTGCATGTGACTCCAGACCCACAGCAATGTGGTTGACTCTTAACTTCCCTCTGAAATGGCCCAGCAAGCCACTCAGTTCAAGGGCAATTAGGGATGGGCAACAAATGCTGACCTGACAGCGATGCTCACAGCCCATGAAAGAATTTTAAAAAATTGCTTCAGTGCAATAATATTCAGCCATCTGATCCTGCAAAAATCTGTCTTAAGAATTTGATGAATTGAGGAATTCCTATTGATTCTGGAATAGTAGAACCTAGAACCTCTTACCTTCTGGGAGCGGAGCAGAGGGAGAGGAGCTCTTCCAGCATGCCGGAGTTTTGAAAAAAAAAGGAAAAAAGCCAACAGTAATGTCAGAGGAGAGCTGCAAGGTGATTGGTTGGTGAGTCACTGCTGTTAATACATTTAAATATCTTTAAAAAAATAAGGGGAAAGTTTTTTTGAAAAAAAAACCTCTGGTGATAAAGTGAGTACTACTAAAGTTTTTTTAATTCAGTGTAGCTTATTAAGGACTTTAGATTGGAGTGGGTAGAACAAGGCCCCTAGTGTAATTAGTGTTTTTTAATTAAGGGAGTAACTAATTAACCTAAGGGTAGGTCATGACAGGAGAGCTCAGCCCCGTGATATGCTCCTCCTGTGCTATGTGGGAAATCAGGGATGCTTCCAGTGTCCCTGATGATCATGTGTTCAGGACGTGTATCAGCTGCAGCTACTGACTACCCGCATTACGGAGCTGGAGCTGCGGGTGGATTCACTGTGGAGCATCCGCGATGCTGAGGACGTCGTGGATTGCACGTTTAGTGAGGTGGTCACACTGCAGGTAATGGCTGCACAGGCAGAAAAGGGATGGGTGACAACCAGACAGAGTAGTAGACGCAGGCAGGTAGTGCCGGAGTCCCCTTTGGCCATCCCCCCTCTCAAACAGATATATTGCTTTGGATACTGTTGGGGGGGATGATCTCCCAGGGGAAAGCAGCAACAGCCAAGTTCGTGGCACCACGGAGGGCTCTGCTGCATAGCTGGGGAGGAAAAGGGGTGGAAGAGCTATAGTGATAGGAGATTCTATCGTAAGGGGTGCAGATAGGCGTTTCTGTGGGCACAAACGAGACTCCAGGATGGTATGTTGCCTCCCTGGTGCTAGGGTCAAGAATGTCTCGGAGCGGCTGCAGGACATTCTGAAAGGGGAGGGTGAGCAGCCAGAGGAATGTTCTATGTTCTATGTTCTATGATCTGTTCCAGACTGAAACGGCAGGTCGTGGTCCATATTGGTACGAAAGACATAGGGAGGAAGAGAGATGAGGTCCTGCAAAGTGAATATAGGGAGTTAGGCAGAAGGTTAAAAAGCAGAACCCCGAGGGTTGTAATCTCAGGATTACTCACTGTGCCACGTGCTAGCGAGGGTAGGAATAGGAGGATTAGGCAAATGAATGCGTGGTTGAAGAGCTGGTGTAGGCGGGAGGGCTTCAGCTACTTGGATCATTGGGATCTCTTCTGGTGCAGAGGTGACCTGTACAAGAAGGACGGGTTGCATCTAAACTGGAAGGGGATAAAAATCCTTGCGGGGAGGTTTGCTAGTACTACTCGGGAGGGTTTAAACTAGTCTGGTAGGGGGGTGGTACCCAAAGTAGTAGTCTCTCCGATGAGATAGTTGAGGCAAATGTAGAGGTTAAAGCAAGCAAGTCCAGTAGGCAGGCCGGGCAGGGGCAGGACAGGGAGTGTGGAAGGTCTGGTAGGCTAAAACGCATTTACTTTAATGCAAGAAGCCTTACAGGTAAGGCAGATGAACTCAGAGCATGGATTGGTACATGGGATTGTGATATTATAGCTATTACGGAAACGTGGTTGAGGGATGGGCAGGACTGGCAGCTCAATGTTCCAGGGTACCGATGCTTCCGGCATGACAGAGGTGGAGGTAAGAGAGGAGGGGGAGTTGCACTATTGATTAGGGAGGACATCACAGCAGTACTTAGAGAGGATATCCCGGGGGGAATGTCCAGCGAGGCCATATGGGTAGAATTTAGAAATAAGAAAGGAGTGATCACTTTGATGGGATTATACTATAGGCCCCCCAATAGTCAGAGGGAAGTGGAGGAGCAGATATGTAGAGAAATCACAGATAGGTGTAGGAATTATCGGGTTGTAATAGTAGGTGATTTTAACTTCCCTAATATTGACTGGGACTGCCTTAGTGCTAAGGGATCAGATGGGGAAGAATTTGTTAAGTGTGTCCAGGATAGTTTTCTGAAGCAGTATGTGGATGGCCCTACTCGAGAAGGGGCTACACTCGACCTCCTCTTAGGAAATGAGGCTGGACAGGTGGTTGATGTGTCAGTGGGAGAGCACTTTGGGACCAGTGACCATAACTCTATTAGCTTCAAGATAGTTATGGAAAAGGATAGGACTGGTCCTCAGGTTAAAGACCTAAATTGGGGGAAGGCCAGTTTCGACGGCATCAGACAGGAACTCTCAAAGGTTGAATGGGAGAGGTTGTTTACAGGTAAAGGGACGTCTGGCACTGGGAGGCTTTTAAAAGTGAGATAGGAAGAGTTCAGGGCCGGCATGTTCCTGTTAGATTGAAGGGCAAGTCTGGCAAGTTTAGGGAACCTTGGTTGATGAGGGATATTGAGGGTCTGGTCAGGACAAAGAAGGAGGCATATGTCAGGTATAGGCATCTGGGATCGAGCGAGCCCCTCGAGGAGTATAGGGGATGTAGGAGTACACTTAAGAAGGAAATTAGGAGGGCGAAAAGGGGCCATGAGATTTCCCTGGCAGATTAGATAAAGGAGAATCTTAAAAGATTCTATAAGTATATTAAGAGTAAAAGGGTAGCGAGGGAGAGAGTAGGTCCCCTTAAGGATCAGTGTGGTAATCTATGTGTGGAGCCACGGGAAATGGGCGAGGTCTTAAATGAATACTTCTCGTCTGTATTTACCGTGGAGAAGGTCATGGAAGCTAGTGAGTTCAAGGGAGGGAACAGCGATATCCTGGAGCATATCAACATTACAAAGGAGGAGGTGTTGGAGGTTTTGAAGCGCATTAAGGTGGATAAATCCCCAGGGCCTGACCAGGTGTATCCTAGGATGCTATGGGAAGCAAGGGAGGAGATTGCTGAGGCCCTGGGTGAGGTTTTGGAAGACTGGAGGATAGCTAATGTTGTGCCTTTATTTAAGAAGGGCAGCAGGGATAAGCCAGGGAACTGCAGGCTGGTGAGCCTTACATCAGTGGTGGGAAAGTTAATGGAAGGGATTCTGAGAGACAGGATTTATATGCATCTGGAAAGGCATGGTCTGATTAGGGATAGTCAGCATGGCTTTATGCGTGGGGAATCACGTCTCACGAATTTGATTGAGTTTTTCGAGGAGGTGATCAAGAGGATTGACGAGGACAGGTCGATGGACGTTGTCTACATGGACTTTAGCAAGGCCTTTGACAAGGTCCCACATGGTCGGCTGGTCCAGAAGGTTCGAACACATAGGATCCAGGGTGAGCTAGCCAACTGGATACAATATTGGCTTGGTGATAGGAGGGTGGTAGTGGAGGGTTGTTTTTCAGATTGGAGGCCGGTGACCAGTGGTGTGCCACAGGGATCGGTGCTGGGCCCTCTGTTGTTTGTCATATATTTTAATGACTTGGATGTGAATGAAGGGGGCATGATTAGTAAGTTTGCAGATGACACCAAAATTAGTAGTATAGTGGACAGTGAAGAAGGTTGTCTAAGGTTACAACAGGATATAGATCAACTGGGAAAGTGGGCAAGGGATTGGCAAACGGAATTTAACACAGCTAAGTGTGAAGTGATGCATTTTGGGAAGTTAAGCCAGGGCAGGACATATCCAGTGAATGGCAGGGCCCGGGGGAGTGTTGTTGAGCAGAGCGACCTTGGGGTGCAAGTACATAGTTCCCTGAAAGTGGCAACACAGGTAGACAGGGTGGTGAAGAAGGCATATGGCATGCTTGCCTTCATCGGCCAAGGCATTGAGTACAAGAGTTGGGACGTCATGTTACAGTTGTACATAACGTTGGTTAGGCCGCATTTGGAGTACTGTGTGCAGTTCTGGTTGCCGCACTACAGGAAAGATGTGATTAAGCTAGAGAGGGTGCAGAAAAGATTCACAAGGATGTTGCCTGGTTTGGAGGACATGAGTTATAAAGAGAGATTGGATAGGCTGGGTCTGTTTTCCCTGAAGCAAAGGAGGCTGAGAGGGGACATGATAGAGGTATATAAAATTATGAGAGGCATAGATAGGGTAGATAGCCAGAGTCTGTTTCCCATGGTGGGGGTGACTAAAACTAGAAGGCATAGATTTAAGATGAGAGGGAGGAGGTTTGAAGGGGATCAAAGCGGTAAATTTTTCACACAAAGAATAGTGGGTATCTGGAATGAGCTGCCTGAGGAGGTGGTGGAGGCAGGAACAGTTGCAACATTTAAGAGGCATCTGGACAGGTACTTGAATGAGCAAGGCATAGAGGGATATGGAATTAATACAGGCAGGTGGGATTAGTATAGATAGGCATTATGGTCGGCATGGATGCGGTGGGCCGAAGGGCCTGTTTCTATGCTGTACAACTCTATGACTTTATGACTGTAACCTTACAAAAATAGTGAGCAGTGTAACAGAGAGAACTTATTAACCCTACTCCTTTACATTGTCCCATCAAACACTCCCAGAGCAAGTACAACACGGGGTTAGATATAGAGTAAAGCTCCCTCTAACACTGTCCCCATCAAACACTCCCAGGACAGGTACAGCACTGGGATTGGCTGCCCACTGATTTGGGAGCCTGAGTGCATCAACGAGGTGCAGCTGAGAGTGCTGGTGGCAGTTGGAGGTTGCAGAGGTGGAGAGAGGAGCTGCACTGAGCAAGGGAGAGCAGCTACCAACAAGCAGAGGAAAACTCCAACAACAGTCTCCATTAAAGAGAAGAAAGGGACATTTTGTGGAAACAAGGCTTTGTCTGGAGGTGGGTGCTGAACACCAGTAATTTACTTTGGACTGTTGGGGGAGGAACAAGTGGCTGGAACAACAAGGGGTGGGGCTGCCAATTCAACAGGAGTCTGTGCTGCTGCAAAAGCACACAGGAAAGCTCCCTCCCCACCCCAATGTGCCAAACCTGGGTCAGCTGAAGCTGCCCAGCTAAACAGACGGAAGGGGATAGATAGTGCCTGGGCAGCTTCAGCTGACCCAGGTGAAGACGACTCCCCCAACCAGAAGACCGGAAGACCAACTTCAAAGACTGTTTGTTTTAAGTGTACTGTGAGCACCACCTCCAGAAAGCAAGTCATCCCTTCCAGCCTGCCTTTGCCTCTCCTCTCTTACCTCAGCCTCTCCACTAACCTGTTGTTTGTTTGTTTGTCTTTTCAAATTTTTCTGTGAATCTGTTATTTAGTGTGCAAGTCCACAATTTGGGGTGGGTTTAGCTCTTGGACCCATGGCAAGCCCTTCATCACCGGTGGCGGGGCCCTCTACTACCTACGCAGCTGCAGCTTCTGTGGCTGCCCACGTGGCCCCGTCACCCTTTAAATTATTGACATGCAGCCATGGGGTGAAGAGCTATCCCCACCCCAACATGTCTATTGAGGCCTGCGTTAAGGCAATGGCCGTGGTTGTCGGCCCCTCGGCCATTGTTGCGGCCTCAAAGATGTATGGGAAGGCTGTGTTCTTTTTGAAGACCGAGCGGGCGGTGTCCCTGGCCCTGAGTAAAGGGCTCACTGTGGGGGGGACCTTCCTGCCAGTGGACCCTCTGGGGGCCACTGCGCATCGGATAATGTTGTCCAACGTCCCACCCTTCATTCCCAGTGAGCTCCTCCTCCACCACCTGCACCATCTGGGGGAGGTGAGGTCGGGGATCACCCCAGTCCGGCTTGGTCTTCGGGAGCACAGCCTCCAACATGTCTACTCCTTCCGCCGCCAGTTATTTATGCAGCTGGCGCGGGAGGAGGACACGGAGGGCCAATTTAATGTGGAGTTCCAGGGGACGGCCTACCGCATCTTTTGGACCTCGGACGGGGCGCGGTGCCACGTCTGCAAGGGGGTGGGGCATGTTCGGAAGAACTGCCCCAACCTCCCGGCCGCCAGCTCCACCTCGGCGGCCCAGAGTGGTTCCACAGCACCTCCTCCCACTCCCCCCGCACATCCAACAGACACCGCTCAGTCGGTTCCGGAGGCTGTGGTTTTCACAGCCTCTGGCGGGGAGGGGAGCGTCCGTCCGAGCGGAAGGAAGACGCGGGGAAAAAAGAAACATCGTGAGGCGCGTCCCCTGGACACTTTGACTCAACCCGAGCCTGAGCTCAGCCCAAAGCCCATTCCCATGGAATCCACCTGTCCCAGGGCTGGGCTCAGGCCCAGGGTGACTAAAAAAGGAAAAAAGGGTGCGGAGGCGGAGGCCTCTGATGACATGGAGGTCTCTGAGTCTCCGCGCCCAAGTGCGAAAAAGAGGAGAAGGCACCCCTCCACAGAAATAACACAGGGCCCTGAGGTGCAGGGCCCATCTGTTGGAGGGGAGCTGCCTCCTGTTTCTGGTCCTCAGGTGCCCCCTACCGCCACCACCAAGGCTGCTAAGTCCGGGCAGGTGCTCCCTATTCCTCAGGATGGAGGGGAGGGGATGGCCCCGGTACGTGAGGCCCCTCCTGAAGGAGTAAGTGGGGCCCTGCTTGTGGTGGGGGAGCCTGGGGAAACCGCCCATTCCGCCACTGCTACTGGGTCGGGTGTCCTGAATGAAGGGGAGGGCGAGGCCCCAGAGGGTCGGGCCTCCCAGCCGGAGTCCACCACCAACCAGGAGACACCCGACCCAGTTATAACTGAGAATGCTGCCCCATCTGCTGGGCCTGTGGGTGCTGGCGGAGCGGGAGATGGCCTCCTCTCGCCGCCTCCAGTCTCGGCTCCGGCTGGTTTCCCGGAGTCCGGAACTTCTGTCTCCCCTGGACCAGTCATTGGCCTGGGGATGGAGGTGGAGGGGGGTCCTGAACCGCTGGTGCCTACAGGCTCCAGTTTCACAATAGAACCCAGAGAGGACTCCTCCGCCATCGATCCTGGGGGTGGGATCGTGACGGAGGCGGGACCAGCTGGCGCGGCCGGGACGTCCGCCCCACAGTGTGTGGTGGATGTGTCGGCCGCTGGCGGTGACGACCCGGAGGAGGATGGGGATTCGGTGCGGGGCACGGAGGATGATCTTGATTCCATCGCCAGTGAGGTGGTGGAGTCCCTCGTGCCTCCCACCGAATCTCCTCTCATCCCCACGGCGGAACTCCGGGATTTCCTCGCGGCTTGCAGAGGTTGCCGCAATAAAGTTCAGCTGGCCCTCGACCGTTGGTCGAATCTGGCGCTGATCATCCAGTCCGTCCGTGCCGCCCTTAAGATAGCGGGCAAGCGCGCGGACGTGAAACTGGTTGAGAGGCGCCGTTTTAATGTGTTCCTCAATGGGTTGCTGGGGGAGTGGAGGGCCAGGTGCACTTCCACTCCCTCCTCACAGTGAGCTGTTGGTGACGGGTTTTACGTACCTTTGACATGAAGATAACCATAGCCAGCCTCAACATCAACGGCAGCAGAGGGGCTCACCGCAGATTTCACAATCTCTCAGTCCTTAGGGAAGGGAGATACGCGGTGAGCTTTCTGCAGGAAACCCACACCGTTCCGGGAGACGAAGCCACCTGGCTCCTGGAGTGGCAGGGTGGGGTCTACATGAGTCACCTCACCCCTATTTCTAGTGGGGTGGCTATCTTGTTGGCCCCGACTTTTCAGCCGGAGATCTTGGGGGTCAAGGAGCTAGTGCCGGGCCGCTTGCTCCACCTCGCCGTTCGCCTGGGTAGCGTGCCGCTCCACTTTGTGAACGTGTACGCGCCCAGGCCCGGCGCGTTGCAAGCGCGCTTCTTTGAAGAAGTGTCCGCTCTCTTGAGCTCCATCGATAGCGGCGAGTGCATCATCCTCGGGGGGGATTTTAACTGCACCCTCGAGGTGGGGGATCGCTCCGGTCCCCAGCGCGGCCAAGCGTCGGTGGAGAAGTTGAGGGGACTGATCAGCTCCCTTAACTTGGTGGACGTCTGGCGGAATCTCCATCCCGACTCCAGCGCCTTCACGTGGAGGTCTGGAGGAGGGGGGTCGCGAATCGACCGCCTCTACATTTCGCAGGCGTACGTCTCCCGTGTCTCGGCGGCCTCCATGCAGCTGGTGCCGTGCTCGGACCACCGCCTGGTGTGGGCGGAGTTCACTCCGCTCCGCACGCGGGCGGGGTCTGCGTACTGGCACTTTAACAACCGGCTGCTGGAGGACGTGCGATTTCGGGACTCGTTCTGTCGATTCTGGGCCGACTGGAGAAGGAAGCAGGGGGGCTTCCCCTCCTTGAGGCTATGGTGGGATGTGGGCAAGACTCACATCCGCGTCTTCTGTCAGGAGTACGCGAAGGGGTCGACCAAGAGGCGGGAAGCCGAGATCGGGCGCCTTGAGAGGGAGGTGCTCGACTTGGAATCCCGCCTCGGTCATGCCGTCGCGGACCCGGCCCTGTGGCAGGCGTACAAAGAGAAGAAGGGCGCGCTGAGGAACCTGCAGCTCATAGGGTCCCGAGGCGCGTACGTGAGGTCGCGGATCCAGATCCTGGAAGATTTGGACCGCGCCTCACCCTTCTTCTACTCGCTGGAAAAATGGCGGGGGGTCCGTAAGCAGCTCGTCGAGCTGCTGGCCGACGACGGATCCTCCATCACGGATCCGGAGGGAATGGGCCTCCTGGTCCGGACGTATTACAGTGCGTTGTTCTCTCCGGATCCGTCCAGCGAGGATGCGCGCAGAGTTTTGTGGGAGGACCTGCCGCAGGTCAGCCCGGAGGGCGCCGAAGGATTGGAGGCTCCGCTCACGTTGGCGGAGCTGACTGGCGCCCTCCACCAGCTCTCGAGGGGCAAATCCCCAGGGCTGGATGGGTTGACCGTGGAGTTCCTCAGGGCGTTCTGGGACGTCCTGGGGGACGATTACGCGCGGGTCCTGGGGGAAAGCCTGGCGACCGGGGAGATGCCCCTCTCGTGGCGCAGGGCGGTCATCGTCCTGCTGCCGAAGAGGGGCGATCTCCGCCTGCTTAAAAACTGGCGTCCGGTCTCCCTCCTCAGCACGGATTATAAGATCTTTGCCCGGGCTATGTCTACCCGCCTGGGCTCCGTGCTGGCCCACATGATCCACCCCGACCAGTCCTACACGGTCCCGGGCCGGTCCATCCAGGACAACATCCACCTGGTCCGGGACCTGATCCATCTTTCCCAGAGGACTGGTCAGTCGGTCGCCTTTCTCTCCCTCGATCAGGAGAAGGCGTTCGACAGGGTGGATCACGATTACCTTTTCGGGACTCTGCGCGCTTTCGGACTCGGGCCGCATTTCGTGGCCCGGGTCCGACTTTTATACGCCGCCGCAGAGTGTCTAGTCAAAGTTAACGGGTCCTTGACGGCGCCCCTTCGATTTGGGAGAGGAGTGCGTCAGGGGTGCCCCATGTCCGGCCAATTGTATACCATCTGCGTGGAGCCCTTCCTGTGCCTGCTTCGCCGGAGGTTGACGGGATTGGCTCTGCGCGAGCCGGCCATGCGGGTCGTCCTCTCGGCTTACGCCGACGACGTGCTCCTCGCAATCACAGATCCCGTTGACTTGCGGAGGATGCGCGACTGCCAGCAGACCTTTTCTGCCGCGTCCTCCGCGAGGATCAATTGGGAGAAATGTTCCGGACTCCTGGTTGGTCAGTGGCGGGTGGACTCCCTGCCGGAGGAGATGACACCTTTTGCGTGGAGCACCACGCACCTCCTCTATCTGGGAGTCCACCTTAGCCCCGCTGAGGAAGCCTGGCCGGCAAACTGGCAGGAGTTGGAGGCGAAAGTCACCGCTCGGCTGGGGCGCTGGACAGGACTGCTCCGAGTGCTTTCCTACAGGGGCCGAGCGTTGGTCATAAACCAACTGGTGGCCTCCATGCTGTGGTACCGGTTGGTCACTTTGGCCCCGCCCCCTGTATTTGCCACCAAGATCCAGAAGAAACTCGTCGATTTCTTCTGGGGCAAGAGGAAACACTGGGTCTCTGCCGCGGTCCTGAGTCTCCCGATCGAGGAGGGCGGTCAGTCGCTGGTGTGCGTCCGCACCCAGGCTGCGACTCTCCGCCTTCGGACCCTGCAGAGATACCTGTACGTCGAGCGTCCTCCCAGATGGTGTGCGCTGGCGACGTATTTTTTCCGCCAGTGTCACTGCCTTCAAGACGACACGCAGCTCCCGGTGGAGTCCGTTAGCCGCGCCTCTCTGAGGGAGTTGCCTGTCTTTTACCGGGATCTTTTCCGAGTCTGGAACATGGTCGCCTCCAGTCAGGGCGCTCCCCCGCCGGCGGAGGAGAGCGCCTCGGCTGTCCGGGCGGCCGACTCCGGGGACGGTCCGGCGGACGGAGGAGTAGCCGGAACCCCCGGGACGCCCCTCACTGCGGGTGGCGAGGGGGCTCGGGAGTGCGGAGCGATCCCGGCCGAGCTGACCCCCGCTCGGCCGGAACTGCTCATCGGACCCAGGCCCCGAAACCCTCCTCGGGAGCCGGTCCCGCACAACCCGAGCCGCCTCTCGGAAATGCCCTCCGTGCCATTCCAATCGGCGCGGAGGGGTTTCCTGTACGGGCTGCTCCTGCACACTCTCCACTTCCTCGCCCTCGTCAGCCGGCCGGACACGCCCTGGCGGTCCGCGTTGCCATCTGGCGGCGAGGGGAAACCCCGATAGAGGTCTCTCTACGCGGGAGTCTTCCCCCTTTACATCGGGGACCTGGGGTGGAGGGTGCTGCACAGAGCAGTCCCGTGCAATAGGCTTTTAAGTAGGTTCACGGACTCCCAGGCCACCTGTACTTTCTGCGGCCTGGACGAGTCCGTGTTCCACATTTTTATGGAGTGTGCGAGGTTGCAGCCCCTATTTGAGTATCTGAAGGGGCTGCTCCTCAAATTCTGGCTGCACTTCAGTCCCACGCTCCTGATCTTTGGGCACCCGGTGCGGAGGGGCTTGGGCCGGGAGGAGGATCTCCTCGTCGGTCTGCTCCTGGGCCTGGCCAAGGTGGCAATTCACAGGTCCAGGTTGCGGGCCGTCGGGGGTTCCGTCCTCCCCGATTGCCTGCCCCTCTTCCGCGGTTACGTTCGCGCCCGGGTGTCCCTGGAAAAGGAGCATGCGGTGTCCGCCGGTACGCTTGAGGCCTTCCGCGACCGGTGGGCACCGCAGGGACTGGAGTGCATCGTCGATGCCGAGAATGGCATTTTAATTTGAGTTTTTTGTTTATTTATCTGTTTTAATAAAGTTATTTTAAAAATATAAGTGTGTATATAAAGGGGGCCTGAGGAATAAAGGCCCCCTCGACATAAAAAATATATATAAATGGGGCCTGGGGTATAAAGGTCACCTTGTAAAAAAGAAAAAAAAAAAACGGGGGTTAGATACAGAGTAAAGCTCCCTAAGAAAAAAAAAAAACTGGGATTGGCTGCCCACTGATTTGGGAGCCTGAGTGCATCAACGAGGTGCAGCTGAGAGTGCTGGTGGCAGTTGGAGGTTGCAGAGGTGGAGAGAGGAGCTACACTGAGCAAGGGAGAGCTTCTACAAACAAGCAGAGGAAAACTCCAACAACAATCACCTTTAAAAGAGAAGAAAGTGACATTTTTTTTTGTTGGAGACAAGGCTTTGTCTGGAGGTGGGTGCTGAACACCAGTAATTTACTTTGGACTGTTGGGGGAGGAACAAGTGGCTGGAACAACAAGGGGTGGGGCTGCCAATTCAACAGGAATCTGTGCTGCTGCAAAAGCACACAGGAAAGCTCCCTCCCCACCCCAATTGCCAAGCCTGGGTCAGCTGAAGCTGCCCAGCTAAACAGACGGAAGGGGATAGATAGTGCCTGGGCAGCTTCAGCTGACCCAGGTGAAGACGACTCCCCCAACCAGAAGACCGGAAGACCAACTTCAAAGACTGTTTTAAGTGTACTGTGAGCACCACCTCCAGAAAGCAAGTCATCCCTTCCAGCCTGCCTTTGCCTCTCCTCTATTACCTCAGCCTCTCCACTAATCTGTTGTTTGTTTGTTTGTCTTTACTACACATTCAATATTTTCAGTTAAATCGCTGATATTTGGTGTGCAAGTCCACAATTTGGGGTGGGTTTAGCTCTTGGACCCATGGCAAGCCCTTCATCACCGGTGGCGGGGCCCTCTACTACCTACGCAGCTGCAGCTTCTGTGGCTGCCCACGTGGCCCCGTCACCCTTTAAATTATTGACATGCAGCCATGGGGTGAAGAGCTATCCCCACCCCAACATGTCTATTGAGGCCTGCGTTAAGGCAATGGCCGTGGTTGTCGGCCCCTCGGCCATTGTTGCTGCCTCAAAGATGTATGGGAAGGCTGTGTTCTTTTTGAAGACCGAGCGGGCGGTGTCCCTGGCCCTGAGTAAAGGGCTCACTGTGGGGGGGACCTTCCTGCCAGTGGACCCTCTGGGGGCCACTGCGCATCGGATAATGTTGTCCAACGTCCCACCCTTCATTCCCAGTGAGCTCCTCCTCCCCCACCTGCACCATCTGGGGGAGGTGAGGTCGGGGATCACCCCAGTCCGGCTTGGTCTTCGGGAGCACAGCCTCCAACATGTCTACTCCTTCCGCCGCCACTTATTTATGCAGCTGGCGCGGGAGGAGGACACGGAGGGCCAATTTAATGTGGAGTTCCAGGGGACGGCCTACCGCGTCTTTTGGACCTCGGACGGGGCGCGGTGCCACGTCTGCAAGGGGGTGGGGCATGTTCGGAAGAACTGCCCCAACCTCCCGGCCGCCAGCTCCACCTCGGCGGCCCAGAGTGGTTCCACAGCACCTCCTCCCACTCCCCCCGCACATCCAACAGACACCGCTCAGTCGGTTCTGGAGGCTGTGGTTTTCACAGCCTCTGGCGGGGAGGGGAGCGTCCGTCCGAGCGGAAGGAAGACGTGGGGAGAAAAGAAACATCGTGAGGCGCGTCCCCTGGACACTTTGACTCAACCCGAGCCTGAGCTCAGCCCAAAGCCCATTCCCATGGAATCCACCTGTCCCAGGGCTGGGCTCAGGCCCAGGGTGACTAAAAAAGGAAAAAAGGGTGCGGAGGCGGAGGCCTCTGATGACATGGAGGTCTCTGAGTCTCCGCGCCCAAGTGCGAAAAAGAGGAGAAGGCACCCCTCCACAGAAATAACACAGGGCCCTGAGGTGCAGGGCCCATCTGTTGGAGGGGAGCTGCCTCCTGTTTCTGGTCCTCAGGTGCCCCCTACCGCCACCACCAAGGCTGCAAAGTCCGGGCAGGTGCTCCCTATTCCTCAGGATGGAGGGGAGGGGATGGCCCCGGTACGTGAGGCCCCTCCTGAAGGAGTAAGTGGGGCCCTGCTTGTGGTGGGGGAGCCTGGGGAAACCGCCCATTCCGCCACTGCTACTGGGTTGGGTGTCCTGAATGAAGGGGAGGGCGAGGCCCCAGAGGGTCGGGCCTCCCAGCCGGAGTCCACCACCAACCAGGAGACACCCGACCCAGTTATAACTGAGAATGCTGCCCCATCTGCTGGGCCTGTGGGTGCTGGCGGAGCGGGAGATGGCCTCCTCTCGCCACCTCCAGTCTCGGCTCCGGCTGGTTTCCCGGAGTCCGGAACTTCTGTCTCCCCTGGACCAGTCATTGGCCTGGGGATGGAGGTGGAGGGGGGTCCTGAACCGCTGGTGCCTACAGGCTCCAGTTTCACAATAGAACCCAGAGAGGACTCCTCCGCCATCGATCCTGGGGGTGGGATCGTGACGGAGGCGGGACCAGCTGGCGCGGCCGGGACGTCCGCCCCACAGTGTGTGGTGGATGTGTTGGCCGCTGGCGGTGACGACCCGGAGGAGGATGGGGATTCGGTGCGGGGCACGGAGGATGATCTTGATTCCATCGCCAGTGAGGTGGTGGAGTCCCTCGTGCCTCCCACCGAATCTCCTCTCATCCCCACGGCGGAACTCCGGGATTTCCTCGCGGCTTGCAGAGGTTGCCGCAATAAAGTTCAGCTGGCCCTCGACCGTTGGTCGAATCTGGCGCTGATCATCCAGTCCGTCCGTGCCGCCCTTAAGATAGCGGGCAAGCGCGCGGACGTGAAACTGGTTGAGAGGCGCCGTTTTAATGTGTTCCTCAATGGGTTGCTGGGGGAGTGGAGGGCCAGGTGCACTTCCACTCCCTCCTCACAGTGAGCTGTTGGTGACGGGTTTTACGTACCTTTGACATGAAGATAACCATAGCCAGCCTCAACATCAACGGCAGCAGAGGGGCTCACCGCAGATTTCACAATCTCTCAGTCCTTAGGGAAGGGAGTTACGCGGTGAGCTTTCTGCAGGAAACCCACACCATTCCGGGAGACGAAGCCACCTGGCTCCTGGAGTGGCAGGGTGGGGTCTACATGAGTCACCTCACCCCTATTTCTAGTGGGGTGGCTATCTTGTTGGCCCCGACTTTTCAGCCGGAGATCTTGGGGGTCAAGGAGCTAGTGCCGGGCCGCTTGCTCCACCTCGCCGTTCGCCTGGGTAGCGTGCCGCTCCACTTTGTGAACGTGTACGCGCCCAGGCCCGGCGCGTTGCAAGCGCGCTTCTTTGAAGAAGTGTCCGCTCTCTTGAGCTCCATCGATAGCGGCGAGTGCATCATCCTCGGGGGGGATTTTAACTGCACCCTCGAGGTGGGGGATCGCTCCGGTCCCCAGCGCGGCCAAGCGTCGGTGGAGAAGTTGAGGGGACTGATCAGCTCCCTTAACTTGGTGGACGTCTGGCGGAATCTCCATCCCGACTCCAGCGCCTTCACGTGGAGGTCTGGAGGAGGGGGGTCGCGAATCGACCGCCTCTACATTTCGCAGGCATACGTCTCCCGTGTCTCGGCGGCCTCCATGCGGCTGGTGCCGTGCTCGGACCACCGCCTGGTGTGGGCGGAGTTCACTCCGCTCCGCACGCGGGCGGGGTCTGCGTACTGGCACTTTAACAACCGGCTGCTGGAGGACGTGCGATTTCGGGACTCGTTCTGTCGATTCTGGGCCGACTGGAGAAGGAAGCAGGGGGGCTTCCCCTCCTTGAGGCTATGGTGGGATGTGGGCAAGACTCACATCCGCGTCTTCTGTCAGGAGTACGCGAAGGGGTCGACCAAGAGGCGGGAAGCCGAGGTCGGGCGCCTTGAGAGGGAGGTGCTCGACTTGGAATCCCGCCTCGGTCATGCCGTCGCGGACCCGGCCCTGTGGCAGGCGTACAAAGAGAAGAAGGGCGCGCTGAGGAACCTGCAGCTCATAGGGTCCCGAGGCGCGTACGTGAGGTCGCGGATCCAGATCCTGGAAGATTTGGACCGCGCCTCACCCTTCTTCTACTCGCTGGAAAAATGGCGGGGGGTCCGTAAGCAGCTCGTCGAGCTGCTGGCCGACGACGGATCCTCCATCACGGATCCGGAGGGAATGGGCCTCCTGGTCCGGACGTATTACAGTGCGTTGTTCTCTCCGGATCCGTCCAGCGAGGACGCGCGCAGAGTTTTGTGGGAGGACCTGCAGCAGGTCAGCCCGGAGGGCGCCGAAGGATTGGAGGCTCCGCTCACGTTGGCGGAGCTGACTGGCGCCCTCCACCAGCTCTCGAGGGGCAAATCCCCAGGGCTGGATGGGTTGACCGTGGAGTTCCTCAGGGCGTTCTGGGACGTCCTGGGGGACGATTACGCGCGGGTCCTGGGGGAAAGCCTGGCGACCGGGGAGATGCCCCTCTCGTGGCGCAGGGCGGTCATCGTCCTGCTGCCGAAGAGGGGCGATCTCCGCCTGCTTAAAAACTGGCGTCCGGTCTCCCTCCTCAGCACGGATTATAAGATCTTTGCCCGGGCTATGTCTACCCGCCTGGGCTCCGTGCTGGCCCACATGATCCACCCCGACCAGTCCTACACGGTCCCGGGCCGGTCCATCCAGGACAACATCCACCTGGTCCGGGACCTGATCCATCTTTCCCAGAGGACTGGTCAGTCGGTCGCCTTTCTCTCCCTCGATCAGGAGAAGGCGTTCGACAGGGTGGATCACGATTACCTTTTCGGGACTCTGCGCGCTTTCGGACTCGGGCCGCATTTCGTGGCCCGGGTCCGACTTTTATACGCCGCCGCAGAGTGTCTAGTCAAAGTTAACGGGTCCTTGACGGCGCCCCTTCGATTTGGGAGAGGAGTGCGTCAGGGGTGCCCCATGTCCGGCCAATTGTATACCATCTGCGTGGAGCCCTTCCTGTGCCTGCTTCGCCGGAGGTTGACGGGATTGGCTCTGCGCGAGCCGGCCATGCGGGTCGTCCTCTCGGCTTACGCCGACGACGTGCTCCTCGCAATCACAGATCCCGTTGACTTGCGGAGGATGCGCGACTGCCAGCAGACCTTTTCTGCCGCGTCCTCCGCGAGGATCAATTGGGAGAAATGTTCCGGACTCCTGGTTGGTCAGTGGCGGGTGGACTCCCTGCCGGAGGAGATGACACCTTTTGCGTGGAGCACCACGCACCTCCTCTATCTGGGAGTCCACCTTAGTCCCGCTGAGGAAGCCTGGCCGGCAAACTGGCAGGAGTTGGAGGCGAAAGTCACCGCTCGGCTGGGGCGCTGGACAGGACTGCTCCGAGTGCTTTCCTACAGGGGCCGAGCGTTGGTCATAAACCAACTGGTGGCCTCCATGCTGTGGTACCGGTTGGTCACTTTGGCCCCGCCCCCTGTATTTGCCACCAAGATCCAGAAGAAACTCGTCGATTTCTTCTGGGGCAAGAGGAAACACTGGGTCTCTGCCGCGGTCCTGAGTCTCCCGATCGAGGAGGGCGGTCAGTCGCTGGTGTGCGTCCGCACCCAGGCTGCGACTCTCCGCCTTCGGACCCTGCAGAGATACCTGTACGTCGAGCGTCCTCCCAGATGGTGTGCGCTGGCGACGTATTTTTTCCACCAGTGTCACTGCCTTCAAGACGACACGCAGCTCCCGGTGGAGTCCGTTAGCTGCGCCTCTCTGAGGGAGTTGCCTGTCTTTTACCGGGATCTTTTCCGAGTCTGGAACATGGTCGCCTCCAGTCAGGGCGCTCCCCCGCCGGCGGAGGAGAGCGCCTCGGCTGTCCGGGCGGCTGACTCCGGGGACGGTCCGGCGGGCGGAGGAGTAGCCGAAACCCCCGGGACGCCCCTCACTGCGGGTGGCGAGGGGGCTCGGGAGTGCGGAGCGATCCCGGCCGAGCTGACCCCCGCTGGGCCGGAACTGCTCATCGGACCCAGGCCCCGAAACCCTCCTCGGGAGCCGGTCCCGCACAACCCGAGCCGCCTCTCGGGAATGCCCTCCGTGCCATTCCAATCGGCGCGGAGGGGTTTCCTGTACGGGCTGCTCCTGCACACTCTCCACTTCCTCGCCCTCGTCAGCCGGCCGGACACGCCCTGGCGGTCCACGTTGCCATCTGGCGGCGAGGGGAAACCCCGATGGAGGTCTCTCTACGCGGGAGTCTTCCCCCTTTACATCGGGGACCTGGGGTGGAGGGTGCTGCACAGAGCAGTCCCGTGCAATAGGCTTTTAAGTAGGTTCCCGGACTCCCAGGCCAGCTGTACTTTCTGCGGCCTGGACGAGTCCGTGTTCCACATTTATACGGAGTGTGCGAGGTTGCAGCCCCTATTTGAGTATCTGAAGGGGCTGCTCCTCAAATTCTGGCTGCACTTCAGTCCCACGCTCCTGATCTTTGGGCACCCGGTGCGGAGGGGCTTGGGCCGGGAGGAGGATCTCCTCGTCGGTCTGCTCCTGGGCCTGGCCAAGGTGGCAATTCACAGGTCCAGGTTGCGGGCCGTCGGGGTGTCCGTCCTCCCCGATTGCCTGCCCCTCTTCCGCGGTTACGTTCGCGCCCGGGTGTCCCTGGAAAAGGAGCATGCGGTGTCCGCCGGTACGCTTGAGGCCTTCCGCGACCGGTGGGCACCGCAGGGACTGGAGTGCATCGTCGACGCCGAGAATGGCATTTTAATTTGAGTTTTTTGTTTATTTATCTGATTTAATAAAGTTATTTTAAAACTGTAAATATGTACATAAAGGGGGCCTGAGGGATAAAGGCCCCCTCGATGTGAAAAATATAAAAGGGGCCTGGGGTATAAAGGTCAAAAAAAAAAAACAGAAAAAAAAAAAAAAAAAAAACGGGGTTAGATACAGAGTAAAACTCCCTCTGCACTGTCTCACCAGTGACACTTTAGTTTCACCACACCCTCCTGTGGCCTTTGTTATGGAGGAAAGATTTGAATTTGTATAGCCCCTCATCACATCAAAACATCTCATACCGCACAAAGAATGAATTGTTTTGATGTGCAGCGAGAATTGTAGCAAACGTATCAGATATTGTATACCTGACACAAGAGGAATGCTTAGCTAATGTGTATCTTGGATGAGGGAGCAATGTTGGCCAATGGACCATGGGGATCATTACTCCTCATTGAGATTTGCCCTGTCAACTTCAATTACACATCGAAGCAGCCAAACTGGCCTTGGTTTATCATCTCATCTAAAGGTCATGATTCTACAGGCAAAGTGAAGCCCTTGAGATCTTTCCTATGTGACAATTCTTCATGAGCTAAATCAGCAGCATGTGCCTTGGGGCATGGTGGGAGGGTCACAGCCAATCCCAATCCTGTCCCCACCTTCAACTTTCCAACAAATGACAATGGCATTGCCAACAATGCAGCATTCCTTCAGTAATGCACTGGCATGTCAGACTGGTCCAGGGCTGGAACCCACAACCTTCTAGCCCGCAGCTGTAAGTTGAACTACATCACTGTGGCTTTGTTCTGTGGGCCAGGCAGACAGGAACTGCCAAGCCCATGTAATGTCTGACAAATAATTATCAGCACTGGCTGGATCCAAACCAAAGATCCAGACATGGACAAGCAGTATCTAACCCAACACTGCACCTGGTGATTTTATTTGAACTAATTTCAAGAGGTACTCCCCTTGAATCCCAATTCTTGCCAGCACTCATACAGATGTTCATACTTTTCTCAGAAGCTTTGCTCAGGAATAATTTTCAATAAAGAAACAATTTATTTCAGGTCCATAAAATGATTTTTTCCTTACTTAAAATTTAATCAAAGTTCAAAGAATTTGTCATGAATCACATTGTATCTGACAGTTTTACCACAGAAATCTCTTCCTCATGAGACTGTAAAATTGCTCTTTATTGTTGAAAGCAGAGGAACTACAAAGAATTTTTCCCAGCACGCAGAACCAAAGCTTAAATGAAACTTCCACTTTGCCCTTATTCTAAAAGATAGTCCCTGCAGAACTGAGCAAGTGAGGTAATCATTGCCCAGGATCTCTAATATTTCAGCTTTAGAATTTCCAACCTCACTCTCCAAGCCAATGGGAAAAATAAGCACCTGCTCAACACTCTTACTGTCTCCATTTGCAACTAGTGTGGTACTGAGTAACACAGAGCAGGCTGGAGGCAGGTTCCATCTTGTGTCTACACAGAGATAGTTAGTCTTCACCAGGGTGAGGAGCAAAGAGTCTACTCTTGATGTCTTGGCCAACTAATGCCAGAAAAATATTAACTAGTATCTCATCTGGGTGATTCTAAGAGCATAAGAACGCAAGAACATAAAAAATAGGTGCAGGAGTAGACCAGGCGGCCCCTCGAGCCTGCTTCACCATTCAATACGATCATGGTTGATCTTCTGCTCTACTCCACTTTCCCACCCACTCCCCATATCCCTGGATTCCCTGAGAGACCAAAAATCAGTCTATCCCAGCCTTAAATATACTCAACAATACAGCATCCACAACCCTCTGGGTAGAGAATTCTAAAGTGTCACAACCCTTTAAGTGGAGTAATTTCACCTCATTTCAGTTCTAAATGATTGGGCCCTTATCCTGAGACTGCCCCTGTGTTCTAGATTCCCCGACCAGCAGAAACAATCTCTCAGTGTCTACCCTATCCAGCCCCTTCAGAATCTTGCATGTTTCAATGAGATCACCTCTCATTCTTCTAAACACCAGATAGTATAGGCCCAATTTACTCAGCCTATCATAGGACAACCCCATTAACCCAGGGACTGTCCTAGTAGAACCAACTGGGGCTGACGGTATTTTATATCTAGTATTATGCAATGAGGCAGGATTAATTAGTAATCTCATAGTAAAAGATCCACTGGGAAAAAAATGATCATAATACAATTGAATTCCATATTCAGTTTGAAAGCGACATTCTCCAATCCCAAACACAAATTCAATTACTTTGGTATGAGGGGAGATTGGGTAAATAGACTAAAAGGTATGGCGGTAAATGAACAGTGGGAAACATTTAAAGAAACAAATCTCTGCAAGAAAGATCCATCTGTGGCTTACGAAGGAAGTATTAGATTAAAAGAAAAGGCTTATAATATTGCAAAGAATAACAGTAAGCCTGAGGATTGGGAGTGGTTTAGAAATTAACAAAAGCTGAACAAAAAGTTGATAAAAAGGGAAAAAAATAGAATGAGAGTGAACTAGCCAAGAATATAAAAACCGATTGTAAGAGCTTTTACAAGTATATAAGGAGAGTAACTAAAGTAAATGTTGGTGCCTTAGAGGCAGGGGCAGGAGAAACTATCATGGGGAATGAGGAAATGGAAGATACATTGAACAAATATTTTGTGTCTGCCTTCACAGTAGAAGACACAGTTACATACTAGAAATTGAGGATAACCAAGGGGCTAATAAAATTGAGGAAATTAAGGTAATTGATATCAATAGAGGAAAAGTACTGGAGAAATTTATCGGACTAAAATCCTGATTTCCGAGGTTCTAGAATGTTCCCTGTGGATTGGAAGGTAGTAAGCGTAACACCTCTATTCAAGAAAGGCGAGAGGAAACAGGGAACTATAGGCCAGTTAACCTGATATAAGCTGCAGGAAAAATGCTAGAATCTATTATTAGGGATATGATAACAAGATACTTAGAAAATCATTGTATAGTCGGGCAGAGTCAACATGGATTTATGAAAGGAAAATCGCGTTTGACAAATCTGTTAGTGTTTTTTGGGATGTAATCAGCAGTGTTGATAAGGGGCAGCCAGTGAATGTACTAAATTTGGATTTTCAGAAGGCATTCAGAAAGCAAATAAAAGCCCATGGATCCAGGGAAATGCAGCAAGGTGGATACAAAATTGGCTCAGATACAAGAAACAAAGGGTAATTGTTGACAGATGTTTTTGCGACTGGAGGGCTGTTTCCAGTGGCGTTCCACAGGGCTCAGTACTGAGTCCCTGCTTTTTATGCTGTATATTAACGATTTGGATGTAAATGTAGGAGGCATGATCAAGAAGTTTGCAGATGACACAAAGATTGGCCATGTAGTAGATAGCGAGGAGGATAGCTGTAGGCTGCAGGAAGATATTGATGGTCTGGTCAGATAGGCAGAAAAGTGGCAAATGAAATTCAACTTGGAGAAGGGTGAGTTGATGCATTTGGGGAGGTCAAACAAGGCAAAGGAATACACAATTAATGGGGGAATACTGAGAGGTTTAGAGGAAGTGAGGGACCTTGGAGTGAATGTCCACAGATCCCTGAAGGTAGTAGGACAGGTCGATAAGGTGGTTAAGAAGGCATATGGAATCCTTTCCTTTATTAGCCGAGGTATAGAATATAAGAGCAGGGAAGTTATGCTGGAATTGTATAACTCATTGGTTAGGCCACAACTTGAGTACTGTGTGCAGTTCTGGTCACCTCATTACAGAAAGGATGTAATTGCACTAGAGAGGGTACAGAGGAGATTTACGAGGATGTTGCCAGGACTGGAAAAATGCAGCTATGAGGAAAGATTGGATAGGCTGGTGTTGTTCTCCTTGGAACAGAGAAAGCTGAGGGGAGATCTGATTGAAATGTACAAAATTTTGAGGGGCCTGGATAGAGTGGATGTGAAGGGCTTATTTACATTAGCAGAGAGGTCAATGACTAGGGGGCATAGATTTAAAGTGATTGGTAGAAAGAATAGAGGGGAGATGATGAACATTCTTTCACCCAGAGGGTGTTGGGCTTCTGCCTAAAAGGGTGGTTGAGGCAGAAACCCTCAACTCATTTAAAAGGAGTCTGGAGAGTCTGAGAGCATCGTGGATAGCACGTTTAGAGAGGTGGTCACACTGCAGCTGAAGGGACTTGAGGAAGGAAGGGAATGGGTGACCACCAGGCAGTCCAAGAGAAACAGGCAGGTAGTTCAGGAGTCCCCTGGGGTCCCGCTTGCAAATCGGTATTCCATTTTGGAGGCTGATGAGGCTGGTTCCTCCAGGGAGTGCGGACAGAGCCAACCTTCTGGCACCATAAGCAGCCTGTCTGCACAGGAAGGGGGAAAGAGAGGAAGAGCAATAGTAATAGGGGATTCTATAGTCAGGGGAACAGATAGGTGCTACTGTGGCCATCAACGTGACTCCAGGATGAATTAGAATTAGAACATTACAGCGCAGTACAGGCCCTTCGGCCCTCGATGTTGCGCCAACCTGTGAAACCATCTGACCTACACTATTCCATTTTCATCCATATGTCTATCCAATGACCACTTAAATGCCCTTAAAGTTGGCGAGTCTACTACTGCTGCAGGCAGGGCGTTCCATGCCCCTACTACTCTCTGAGTAAAGAAACTACCTCTGACATCTGTCCTATATCTATCACCCCTCAACTTAAAGCTATGTCCCCTCGTGTTTGCCATCACCATCCGAGGAAAAAGACTCTCACTATCCACCCTATCTAACCCTCTGATTATCTTATATGTCTCTATTAAGTCACCTCTCCTCCTCCTTCTCTCCAACGAAAACAACCTCAAGTTCCTCAGCCTTTCCTCGTAAGACCTTCCCTCCATACCAGGCAACATCCTAGTAAATCTCCTCTGCACCCTTTCCAAAGCTTCCACATCCTTCCTATAATGCGGTGACCAGAACTGCACGCAATACTCCAGGTGCGGTCTCACCAGAGTTTTGTACAGCTGCAGCATGACCTCGTGGCTCCGAAACTCGATCCCCCTACTAATAAAAGCTAACACACCATATGCCTTCTTAACAGCCCTGTTAACCTGGGTAGCAACCTTCAGGGATTTATGCACCTGGACACCAAGATCTCTCTGTTCATCTACACTACCAAGAATCTTCCCATTAGCCCAGTACTCTGCATTCCTGTTACTCCTTCCAAAGTGAATCACCTCACACTTTTCCGCATTGAACTCCATTTGCCATCTCTCAGCCCAGCTCTGCAGCCTATCTATGTCCCTCTGTACCCTACAACATCCTTCGGCACTATCCACAACTCCACCGACCTTAGTGTCATCCGCAAATTTACTAACTCACCCTTCTACACCCTCATCCAGGTCATTTATAAAAATGACAAATAGCAGTGGCCCCAAAACAGATCCTTGCGGTACACCACTAGTAACTAAACTCCAGGATGAACATTTGCCATTTCAGCTAGCCAATTTCTGATCCAAAGCTCTAAATCACCTTCAACTCCATACTTCCGTATTTTCTGCAATAGCCTACCATGGGGAACCTTATCAAACGCCTTACTGAAATCCACATACACCACATCCACTGCTTTACCCTCATCCACCTGTTTGGTCACCTTCTCGAAAAACTCAATAAGGTTTGTGAGGCATGACCTACCCGTCACAAAACCGTGCTGACTATCGCTAATGAACTCATTCTTTTCAAGATGATTATAAATCCTGTCTCTTATAACCTTTTCCAACATTTTACCCACAACCGAAGTAAGGCTCACAGGTCTATAATTACCAGGGCTGTCTCTACTCCCCTTCTTGAACAAGGGGACAACATTTGCTATCCTCCAGTCTTCCGGCACTATTCCTGTCGACAATGACGACATAAAGATCAAGGACAAAGCCTCTGCAATCTCCTCCCTGGCTTCCCAGAGAATCCTAGGATAAATCCCATCTGGCCCAGGGGACTTATCTATTTTCACACTTTCCAAAGTTGATAACACCTCCTCCTTGTGAACCTCAATCCCATCTAGCCTAGTAGCCTGAATCTCAGTATTCTCCTCGACAACATTTTCTTT
Source organism: Heterodontus francisci (assembly GCF_036365525.1). Classification (NCBI taxonomy): domain Eukaryota; kingdom Metazoa; phylum Chordata; class Chondrichthyes; order Heterodontiformes; family Heterodontidae; genus Heterodontus; species Heterodontus francisci. Next base: position 820,906 of record NC_090410.1, read on the forward strand.
CTCTACTGTAAATACTGACGCAAAATATTCATTTAACACTTCCCCTACCTCCTCTGATTCCACACACAACTTCCCACTACTATCCTTGATTGGCCCTAATCTAACTCTAGTCATTCTTTTATTCCTGATATACCTATAGAAAGCCTTAGGGTTTTCCCTGATCCTATCCGCCAATGACTTCTCGTGTCCTCTCCTTGCTCTTCTTAGCTCTCCCTTTAGATCCTTCCTGGCTAGCTTGTAACTCTCAAGCGCCCTAACTGAGCCTTCACGTCTCATCCTAACATAAGCCGCCCTCTTCCTCTTGACAAGCGCTTCAACTTCTTTAGTAAACCACGGCTCCCTCGCTCGACAACTTCCTCCCTGCCTCACAGGTACATACTTATCAAGGACACGCAGTAGCTGCTCCTTGAATAAGCTCCACATTTCGATTGTTCCCATCCCCTGCAGTTTCCTTCCCCATCCTACGCATCCTAAATCTTGCCTAATCGCATCATAATTTCCTTTCCCCCAGCTATAATTTTTGCCCTGCGGTATATACCTGTCCCTGCCCATCGCTAAGGTAAACCTAATCGAATTGTGATCACTATCACCAAAGTGCTCACCTACATCTAAATCTAACACCTGGCCAGGTTCATTACCCAGTACCAAATCCAATGTGGCATCGCCCCTGGTTGGCCTGTCGACATACTGTGTCAGAAAACCCTCCTGCACACGCTGGACAAAAACTGACCCATCTAAAGTACTCGAACTATAGTATTTCCAGTCAATATTTGGAAAGTTAAAGTCCCCCATAACAACTACCCTGTTACTCTCGCCCCTGTCGAGAATCATCTTCGCTATCCTTTCCTCTACATCTCTGGAACTATTTGGAGGTCTATAAAAGACTCCCAACAGGGTGACCTCACCTCTCCTGTTTCTAACCTCGGCCCATACTACCTCAGTAGACGAGTCCTCAAACGTCCTTTCTGTCGCTGTAATACTCTCCTTGATTAACAATGCAATCAATGGTGTGTTGCCTCCCTGGTGCCAGGGTCCGGGATGTTACTGAACGGGTGCAGGGCATCCAGAAGGGGGAGGGTGATCAGGCAGAGGTCATGGTACATGTTGGTACCAATGACATAGGTAGAAAGAGGGATGAGGTCTTGCATCAAGAATTCAGGGAGTTAGGCAGTAGACTAAAAAGCAGGACCTCTCGGGTTGTAATCTCTGGATTACTCCCAGTGCCACGTGCTAGCGAGTATAGAAATAGGAGAATAGCACAGATGAATGTGTGGTTTAAGAGTTGGTGCAGGAGGGAGGGTTTTAGATTCCTGGACCACTGGGACCGTTTCTGGGGAAGGTGGGACCTGTACAATGCGGGACGGTCTACATCTGAACCAGAGGGGGACTAATATCCTTGCTGGTGGATTTGCTAGTGCTGTTGGGAGGAGTTTAAACTAATTTTGCAGGGGGAGGGGAAGCAGACTCCTAGCAGAATAGGGACACAGTTAAACACAGGAAAGCAATCAAGTCAGAGGGAATACAACGGAAGTAAGTTTCAAGGGAATAGTGATCACAATTCCGTAAGTTTTAGAATACTCATGGACAAAGACGAGAGTGGTCCTAAAGGAAGAGTGCTAAATTGGGGGAAGGCCAACTATACCAAAATTCGGCAGGAGCTGGGGAATGTAGATTGGGAGCAGCTGTTTGAAGGTAAATCCACTTTTGATATGTGAGAGGCTTTTAAAGAGAGGTTGATTAGCGTGCAGGAGAGACATGTTCCTGTGAAAATGAGGGGTAGAAATGGCAAGATTAGGGAACCATGGATGACAGGTGAAATTGTGAGACTAGCTGAGAGGAAAAAGGAAGCATACATAAGGTCTAGGCGGCTGAGGAAAGCCGAAGCTTTGAAAGAATATCGGGATTGTAGGTGCAATCTGAAACGAGGAATTAAGAGGGCTAAAAGGGGTCATGAAATATCTTTAGCAAACAGGGTTAAGGAAAATCCCAAAGCCTTTTATTCATGTATAAGGAGCAAGAGGGTAACTAGAGAAAGGATTGGCCCACTCAAGGACAAAGGAGGAAAGTTATGCGTGGAGTCAGAGAAAATGGGTGAGATTCTAAACGAGTGCTTTGCATCGGTATTCACCGAGGAGAGGGACATGACGGATGTTGAGGTTAGGGACAGATGTTTGATTACTCTAGGTCAAGTCGGCATAAGGAGGGAGGAAGTGTTGGGTATTCTAAAAGGCATTAAGGTGGACAAGTCCCCAGGTCCGGATGGGATCTATCCCAGGTTACTGTGGGAAGCGAGAGAGGAAATAGTTGGGGCCTTAACAGATATCTTTGCAACATCCTTAAACACGGGTGAGGTCCCGGAGGACTGGAGAATTGCTAATGTTGTCCCCTTGTTTAAGAAGGGTAGCAGGGAAAATCCAGGTAATTATAGACCAGTGAGCCTGACGTCAGTGGTAGGGAAGCTGCTGGAGAAGATACTGAGGGATAGGATCTATTCCCATTTGGAAGAAAATGGGCTTATCAGTGATAGGCAACATGGTTTTGTGTAGGGAAGGTCATGTCTTACCAACTTAATAGAATTCTTTGAGAAAGTGACAAAGTTGATTGATGAGGGAAGGGCTGTAGATGTCATATACATGGACTTCAGTAAGGCGTTTGATAAGGTTCCCCATGGTAGGCTGATGGAGAAAGTGAAGGCGCATGGTGTCCAAGGTGTACTAGCTAGATGGATAAAGAACTGGCTGGGCAACAGGAGACAGAGAGTAGCAGTGGAAGGGAGTTTCTCAAAATGGAGACGTGTGACCAGTGGTGTTCCACAGGGATCCGTGCTGGGACCACTGTTGTTTGTGATATACATAAATGATTTGGAGGAAAGTATAGGTGGTCTGATTAGCAAGTTTGCAGACGACACTAAGATTGGTGGAGTAGCAGATAGTGAAGGGGACTGTCAGAGAATACAGCAGAATATCGATAGACTGGAGAGTTGGGCAGAGAAATGGCAGATGGAGTTCAATCAGGGCAAATGCGAGGTGATGCATTTTAGAAGATCCAATTCAAGAGTGAACTATACAGTAAATGGAAAAGTCCTGGGGAAAATTGATGTACAGAGAGATTTGGGTGTTCAGGTCCATTGTTCCCTGAAGGTGGCAACGCAGGTCAATAGAGTGGTCAAGAAGGCATACGGCATGCTTTCCTTCATCGGACGGGGTATTGAGTACAAGAGTTGGCAGGTCATGTTACAGTTGTATAAGACTTTGGTTCGGCCACATTTGGAATACTGCGTGCAGTTCTGGTCGCCACATTACCAAAAGGATGTGGATGCTTTGGGGAGGGTGCAGAGGAGGTTCACCAGGATGTTGCCTGGTATGGAGGGCGCTAGCTATGAAGAGAGGTTGAGTAGATTAGGATTATTTTCATTAGAAAGACGGAGGTTGAGGGGGGACCTGATTGAGGTGTACAAAATCATGAGAGGTATAGACAGGGTGGATAGCAAGAAGCTTTTTCCCAGAGTGGGGGATTCAATTACAAGGGGACAGGAGTTCAAAGTGAAAGGGGAAAAGTTTAGGGGGGATATGCGTGGAAAGTTCTTTACGCAGAGGGTGGTGGGTGCATGGAACGCATTACCAGCGGAGGTGGTAGACGCGGGCACGATAGCGTCTTTTAAGATGTATCTAGACAGATACATGAATGGGCAGGAAGTAAAGAGATACAGACCCTTGGAAAATAGGCGACAGGTTTAGATAGAGGATTTGGATCGGCGTAGGCTTGGAGGGCCGAAGGGCCTGTTCCTGTGCTGTAATTTTCTTTGTTCTTTGAAGTAAGACCAGGATGGATGGCCTCTACTTTAATGCCAGGAGTATTACAGTTAAAACGGATGAGTTAAGGGCAAGGATTGACAATGTGGAATTGAGATATAGTAGCCATCACGGAGACATGGCAGCTCAATATCCCGGGATATAGAATCTTCAGGCGAGACAGAGGAGGGGGTAAAAGAGGAGGGGGCATTGCAATATTAGTAAGGAGTCAGTTACTGCTGTAAGGAAAGATGATATCCTGGAGGGGGCATCAAATGAAGCTTTATGGGTAGAGTTTAGGAATAAAAAAGGGACAGCCACATTGCTAGGTGTTTATTATAGACCCCCAGATAGTCAGCAGGAAATTGAGGAGCAAATATGTGCGCAATTTGCAGAGGTGTGTAAAAATAATAGGGTAATTATATTAGGTGATTTCAACTTTCCCAACATTAATTGGGATCGTCATTGTGTTAAGGGCTTCGATGGAGTGGAGTTCTTAAAATGTATACAGGAGAACTGTTTAGCTCAACATGTAGAGGATCCAACAAGGGAGGGTGCAGTGCTGGACCTAATTCTGGGGAATGAAGCCGGACAGGTGGTTGATGTGTTGGCGGGGGAGTATTTTGGTGATAGCGACCACAACATGGTACAATTTAATCTTGTTATGGAGAAAGAAATAGACAAGTTGCAAAAAAAGGTTTTGGATTGGGGGAGAGCGAATTTTAGTCAAATAAGGCAGGATCTGGCCAAGGTAGACTGGAAAGAGTTACTTGTTGGGAAATCTACAGAAGAGCAGTGGGGGGCATTCAAAAAGGAAATGGGGAGGGTACAGGCCCAACATGTTCCCTCGAGGGTAATAGGTAGGAGCAACAAGCCCAGAGAACCATGGATGACCAGAAACATTCAGGATGAGTAGCAAATACATGGAGAGCAAATCAATGGAAGCATTAGTGGAATACAGAAAGTGTAGGATGGAGCTTAAGAAAGCAATTAGGAGAGCAAAGAGGGGATATGAGAAAGCTCTGGCTGGTAAAAGTAGGGAAAATCCCAAGATATTCTATAAGTATATCAATGGGAAGAGGATAACCAGGGAAAGAGTAGGAGCCATTAGGGACCAAGGGGGAAATCTGTGGGTGGAGCCAGAGGACATTGGTAGGGTGTTGAACGAATACTTCACATCTGTCTTTACCCAAGAGAATGAGGATGTAGATATGGAACTTAGAGAGAGAGAGACTGTGAGGTTCTTGAGCAAATTGTCATAGGGAGTGACAAGGTATTGGAGGTTTTGGAAGGCTTAAAGTGGACAAATCTCCAGGTCCGGACGATTTGTGTCCCAGGATGCTGTGGGAGGCGAGGGTGGAGATTGCAGGGGCTCTGACCCTAATTTTTAATTCCTCTCTGGCCACGGGGGAGGTGCCAGAGGACTGGAGAACAGCTAATGTGGTCCCACTATTTAAGAAAGGTTGTAGAGATAAGCCAGGGAACTACAGACCTGTGAGTCTCACGTCAGTGGTAGGGAAACTATTGGAGAAAATTCTGAAGGAGAGAATCTATCTCCACTTGGAGAGGCAAAATTTGATTAGGAATAGTTAGCATGGCTTTGTCAGAGGGAGGTCATGCCGAACAAATTTGATTGAATCTTTTGAGCATGTGACCAGGTGTGTAGATGAGGGTAGTGCAGTTGATGTAGTTTACATGGATTTCAGCAATGCCTTTGACAAGGTCCCACATGGGAGACTTATCAAGAAAGCAAATGCACATGGGATACAAGGTAACTTGATAAGGTGGATTCAAAATTGGCTTGGCTGTAGGAGACAGAGAGTGATGACAGACGGCTGTTTTAGTGACTGGAAGCCAGTGTCCAGTGGTGTACCACAGGGATCTGTGCTGGGTCCCCTATTGTTTGTCATTTATATAAATGACATAGATGACTATGTGGGGGGTAGGATCAGTAAGTTCGCGGATGACACAAAGATTGGCCGAGTGGTTAACAGTGAGGTTGAGTGTCTTGGGTTACAGGAAGATATAGACGGGATGGTCAAATGGGCAGAAAAGTGGCAGATGGAATTTAACCCTGAAAAGTGTGAGGTGACACACTTTGGAAGGAGTAATGTGACACGGAAGTATTCAATGAATGGCCTGACACTGGGAAGTTCCGAGGAACAAAGGGACCTTGGCGTGTTTGTCCATAGATCTCTGAAGGCAGAAGGGCAGGTTAATAGGGTGGTGAAAAAGGCATATGGGACACTTGCCTTTATCAACCGAGGCATAGATTACAAAAGCTGGGAGGTCATGCTGGAGTTGTACAGAACTTTGGTAAGGCCACAGCTGGAGTACTGTGTGCAATTCTGGTCGCCACATTATAGGAAGGATGTGATTGCATTGGAGGGGGTGCAGAGGCGATTCACCAGGATGTTGCCTGGGATGGAACATTTAAGCTATGAGGAGAGGTTGGATAGGCTTGGGTTGTTTTCACTGGAGCAGAGAAGACTGAGGGGTGACCTGATCGAGGTGTACAAGATGATGAGGGGCATGGACAGGGTGGATAGGGAGCAGCTGTTCCCCTTAGTTGAAGGGTCAGTTACGAGGGGACACAAGTTTAAGGTGAGGGGCAGGAGGTTTAAGGGGGATTTGAGGAAGAACTTTTTTACCCAGAGGGTGGTGACGGTCTGGAATGCCCTGCCTGGGAGGGTGGTAGAGGCAGGTTGCCTCACATCCTTTAAAAAGTACCTGGATGAGCACTTGGCATGTCATAACATTCAAGGCTATGGGCCAAGTGCTGGCAAATGGGATTAGGTAGACAGGTCAGGTGTCTTTAATGCATCGGTGCAGACTCGATGGGCCGAAGAGCCTCTTCTGCACTGTATTATTCTGTGATTCTGTGGATATGCACCTCAAGTGTCGTAACCTGCAGGGCTATGGAGCAAATGCTGGAAGGTGGGATTCGACTGGTGGATCATTTTTTGGCTGGCGCAGACACCGTAAACATTTTATGATTCTATTCTATGAGTTGATAAGGTGTCATACAAGAGGTTATCAACAAAATTCGTGCTCATGGGGTTGTGGTTAATATATTAGCATGGATGAAGGATTGATTAATGGAGAGAAAACAGACAGTAGGAATAAATGAGTCAGTTTGAGGTTGGCAGGTTGTAACTAATGGGATACTGTGAGGATCAGTGCTTGGGCCTCAGCTAATCACGATATATAGCAATGGCTTAGATGAGGGGACTGAGAGTAACATATCCGAGTTTGCTGACAATACAAAGTTAGGTAGGAAAGTAAGCAGTGAGGAAGACGCAAAGAAGCTACAAAAAGATTTAACAGGTTAAATGAGTAGACAAGTATGCGACAGATGGAATATAATGTGGATAAATGTGTAGTAATCCACTTTGGTAGGAAAAATAGAAAAGTTATATATGTTTTAAATGGTGAGAGACTGGGAAATGTTGGTATGCAGAGGGATCTAGATGCCCTTATACATGAGACATAGAAAGTTAACATGCAGGTACAGCTAACAATTAGGAAAGCAAATAGCATGCTAGCCTTTATTACAAGGGAATGGAGTATAAGGGTGAAGAAGTTTTACCACATTGATACAGGGCATTGGTGAGACCACACCTGGAATATTGTGAGCAGTTTTGGTCTCCTTGCCTAAGGAAGGATGTACTTGGCCTGGAGGGAGTGTAAGGAAGGTTCACTCGGCTGATTGCTGGGGTTGTCCAATGAGGAGAGATCGAGCAGACTAGTTCTATATTCCCTGGAGTTAAGAAAAATGAGGTGATCTCACTGAAACACATTATATTCTTAAAGGGCTTGACAGGGTAGATGCAGGGAGGATGCCTCCCCTGGCTGGGAATCTAGAACTAGGGGAATCGCAGTCTCAGAATAAGGGGTCAGCCATTTAGGAATGATATGAGGAGAAATTTTATCACTCAAAGGATTATGAATCTTTGGAATTCTCCACCCCAGAGAGCTGTGAATGCTCATGTGTTGAGTACATTCAAGTCAGAAATCAATAGGTTTTTGGATACTAGGGAATTAAGGAAAATGGGGATAAGGGCAGAAAGGTGGAGTTGGGGTAGAAGGTCAGCCATGATCTTACTGAATGGCGGAGCAAGGTTAAGGGGCCAAATGGCCTTCTCCTGCTATTTCTTATGTGTTTCTGTTCTTATTGGAGTTTGTGGGTTGTTGCGGTGTAGAATTTGGCTGACGTGACTCACATTACAATATTGACTGCAGTCAAATCTAATTAATTGGTTGTTCTGTGGCACCAGTGCCTGTCAGCAGGACAGATATGGAGAAATAACATCTACTTCTTCAGAATTTTCCTCATCCTCAATTCTCTCCTATCCTCTCCTGAAACTGTTAACTCTTGTTAGTCTAGGAAGCTAAGGATGCTCTCCAATATCTGGCCATATTCAGGAGAGATCTCAAAGTGTTCCACATCCAAGGTATGGAGCTATTCATGTGGTGTTACTTAGCATGACAGCCATTTCTCCCACAGAGGATCTCAGAAAGAGCTGGATAATTAATATTCAATGGTCGTATTTTTGTTTTGTTTAGTCGAGTTGGTTGGAGAGGGATATTGCTCAAGAGATGCCTGCTCTTCTTCAAACAGAGTCAAGCAATTATTGTCCATATGAATCACAGGCTTCAAACTCCACCCACGCTAAATCCAGCTCACACACTGACCCTGATTGGCTTCCTGTTCCTCAATGTATTAAACTCCTCCTCCTCCTCTTCCAATCCATCAGTAGCTTCGCCCCACTCTCTCTTTCCAAGCTCCTTGTATCAAACAATATAATCCCTCCTGCCTTTCAGTTCCATTCAGGCTCTTTGTGCACCTTGCTCACTCTTTGATGCCCCATTGGTAACAGTGGCTCTGCTTCAATTAATTCTCCTGTGTCAGACACACACAGGACCCCATGTTGAGCAACCCTTGCACAAAGCTGAGAAACCTAAACCAGTATTTCTTTTTCCTAAATAAACATTCCATAACTACTTCCCCAGAGGACACAAACACTTACTGAAGTTCAGAGAGCTTAGCCAGAGGCAGAGTTTAGGGGTGGGGGAGGTGGGGGAAAGAGGGGCAGAGAGGGAAAGAGAGAAAAAACACAGAAAGAGAGAGAAGAGAGAAGGAAAGAGAGAGACGGAGAGAAAAATAAACAGAGAGGGAGAACTATCCTTGTTGTACTTTTGTATTGTTAACTTTTAAAATTTTAAGAACTTTCTTGGCGACGGTTTTGATTGTTTCAAGGTAAACTTCACGAGGTTACTTAGCAACACAACACTGGCCAGAGCAGCTGAGAAGCAGGCAGCTCAGATTCATCAGCTCCGGGATCGCTCTGTAAATCCCAATCCAGCTCCGGAATTGCTCTGTAAATCCCAATCCAGCTCCGGAATCGCTCTGTAAATCCCGATCCAGCTCCAGGATCACCCAGTAAATCCTGATCCAGTTCCGGGATCACTCAGTAAATCCCAATTCAGCTCCGGGGACACTCTGTAAATCCTGATCCAACTCCAGGATCGCTGGGTAAATCTGGATCCAGCTCCGGGATCCCTCTGTAAATCCCAAGCCAGCTCTGGAATCTCTTCTAAAATCCCGATCCAGCTCTGGAATTTCTCTGAAAATCCCGATCCAGCTCCGGGATTGCCCAGTAAATCCCAATCCAGCTCTGGAATTTCTCTGAAAATCCTGATCCAGTTCCGGGATCACTCAGTAAATCCCAATTCAGCTCCGAGGACACTCTGTAAATCCTGATCCAACTCCAAGATCGCTGGGTAAATCTGGATCCAGCTCTGGGTTCGCCCTGTCAACCCAGATCCAGCTCTGGGATCACTGGGGAAATCCGGATCCAGCTCTGGGATCACTGGACAGGGTGAAGGGAGCTGCTCACTTACACCTGTTGCATCTAATTGTGCACAGCTGTACAACTCACCACATATACACACATGTAATAGTTCGTAAACTCCTGGTAAAGTTTATCCACACCAGTTCTCCAATGTCAGCATCTGCATAACACAACATCTGGCCATATGAAGCTCTTTCCTACAGCTGTCAGCATCAAACAGCTCCCTGTCTACTCGTTCTACAGGAGAGATGGTACATTGTAAATGCTGCATGCCCACAGCATCACGGGGCAGGTATTCTGAATGAGCCCAAGCACCAGCACAAAGGCTAGGATTCATTTCCTGAGAGCATTCAATGGAAAAACTGTGCACCCAGAAAAGACAGCGGCTGTTTCTAACAAATGCTTCATTTCAGCTCCTCCACAATGTGCCCAATAGACATCCCACAATATTTTGATCAGTCTTTGTGCAAAGAAAGAATTCTCTGATTCCTCTGAGCACACATTGAGAAATGTAGGTGAAGGGTCAAGATTGATAAAAGAGAGGGAACAGATCGAGAAATTATAGCTATTGATACCAAGTTTTTAAAAATCCTGTTAGTGTAGGAGGAAGGGAGGGTAGGAGTCCCACACATTTCAGGTCCTGGAAAACTGTCCCATTTAATTTCAACAACCCCACACCCCTCCCCCCAACCCGAGGCTCTGACTCTCACCCTGTACAATATCCTGGTGGCAGAGTAAAGCACAGGTCTGTGTAATCGATCTTGGCTTGTTTGAAAAGATTAAACACATCAATGATAGAGATCGGAAACTTTAAAAGATGATGTACGATTACAGCCCATGTGAGCAGCAGGTGGCCACAGACCTATCGATGCAGATGCCAAGAATCAGCCACACAGCTGAACGTTAACCCTTTCATCAGCAGCATGCATTGTCCCAGTTACAGCTTTGGATTTTCCCTTTGTTTGTGGCTTGATGGCAATTTCCATAAACAGACACAGTCTCCTAGGAAATAAACTTGATGTCCATATATGAGACATGTACATGTTCTGGGGTTTAACAATCAACCATTAATGGCAGTAAAATCTCTTCCAACAGTAGAAAATATCACCTGGCCAAGCCATACAGGTTAAGCTACTTGTCTACTTGTTCAGATTTATTTATAGATTAGGTACTGTTCCGACTGAGGCAGGAGGAGTGCACTGTTAATTCAGTCCCACTTCTCCACAGGTCACGATATATATTTAAATTTTCCCACTTACCGAAACAGTCAATTAGATACTCTATTTGTCCCCAGAATAAAGCACACCAACCAGATTTCTTAAATAAACAAAATTATCCATTTATTATACCCCAAGTCTTAACCAATAATAAAGTAAACATACACGCAAACTGAAATATTAAAGCTTTTTATTTTATCCTAGCCCTCACACACTCACATACATAACCGGTTAACCGGTAAATAAAAGGATTTTTGTTTACAGCTGTTACAAAGAAATAAAAGGAATAAAAAAAATAACTTAGACTGAATAGAAGATATGGATGTCCTTTGTTTTGGTAAGGTGTCCCAAAGGTGAATAGGCGGCTGCCACGAGGAATCTTCCCAGAACAGTACTTCCCAGGCGATATTGATGAAAAGTCTGAGTAGGCTTTCAAAGATATTCAGAACAGAAGGCTTCACATAGCTCTTACATCAGGTGTGCAGCAAAGGTTTCAATTTTCACACATTCGATGCAAAGTTCCTTCAAAGATGCAAGGTTTTCTGCAAACATATGGGATTTCTTCAAATACAGGAGGTAACATGATTTGCTTTTCAAGAGAAAGATGGACTGGATCTATTGTTTTCCTGGCAGGTCAATAATCAAACACTAACTGCCTGTTTTTAGTCAAACCAACTGGCTTTATAATGGTTCAAAATGAAACAAAAACCTTTCCAGAGGCAAATCCTATGACACCATAAATCCTGACTTGTCAATAACCAAATAGCTCTTCAGATCATAACACAACCACCTGCTGTGTTTACTTGAAATCATGTGCCTTCCAGAAAAAACTTCTTTACTGGTTAACCTACTGATGACCTTCCTTTTAAGAGAAACACACAAAGTTTAGCTTCTTCAAGATTCTCAAGTTTTAACAAAAAATGGAAACCCACGTAACACCTCCACCCTTGGAAAAATGAAACACCATTTTTGAATGCCTTTCATTACAATGTATAAAAACAGAAGTTGAAAACATTTTAAAACTCATTCTCATACTCCCTCCCCCTACATTCACTCTTTACTTGCAGTTAATATAATTTTGTTTTGTACCATCTTTATTCATATAAATAAAACAAAAAGTTAGATTTGTGACAAAGCATCTGCAATAACATTATTTTCCCAAAATGTGGACAATCTTTAAGTGATAGGGCTGCAACAGTAAACTCCATCTGGATATTCTGGCATTCTAGGTTTTAAAATTTTCCACAAAGTTAAGCCAAATCAGCCAATTGTAATCTTCCAAACAGAGCCTCCCAGTTGTTCCAAGTGTTCCTTCCAAGTGCTACTATAGACCAGCACGTCACCAAGGAAAATTACACAGTTAGGAACACTGGCTACCACTGGGTTCACTAGTTTCTGAGAAGTTTCTGGAGAATACCCTAACCTGTATGGTATCACTTGGCACTGGAAAATCCTACCCAGTGTGACAAAAGCTGATATTTCTTTAGCTCGAGGTGTTAAAGGAACTTGCCAATATCCCTTTAGTTTTTTTTTAGTTTTAGAGGTACAGCACTGAAACAGGCCCTTCGGCCCACCGAGTCTGTGCCGACCATCAACCACCCATTTATACTAATCCTACACTAATCCCATATTCCTACCACATCCCCACCTGTTCCTATATTTCCCTACCACCTACCTATACTAGGGGCAAGTTATAATGGCCAATTTACCTATCAACCTGCAGGTATTTTGGCTTGTGGGAGGAAACTGGAGCACCCAGAGAAAACCCACACAGACACAGGGAGAACTTGCAAACTCCACACAGGCAGTACCCAGAATTGAACCCGGGTCGCTGGAGCTGTGAGGCTGCGGTGCTTTGTAAGAAATATCTCACTCTGTCAATAAAGCCTTCCAAGTGCAGAATTGGGTAGGAGTCTGCCTTTGTTACTGCATTAATGTTTTTGTAGTCTATACAAAGTATAGTTGAACTATCAGGCTTAGGTGCTAATATAATTGGTGAGTTCCAGCTGCTTTGACTGGGTTTAATTAGGTGGTTTTCCAGCATGTATTGGATTTCTGCTTTTACATGGGCCTGTTTGTCTGGACTGAAGCAGTAAAGATGCTGTTTTATAGGAACGTATTCCCCTACATTCACATCATGTGTGGCTAAGGTTGTGCATCCTGGCTTATCCCGACAGACCCTTTTAAATGCCGTGAGTAGACTTGTTAGGTCTTCTTGTTCTGCATTTAAATATGAAAGTATAGTGTCCAATCTTCCTAGCAATTCGATATTAGCTAACCAGATAGTAAGAGGTTCAATTTGAAAATTGTCTAGGTCTCCTTCTGCCTCATCCTCACTCTCCCTTTCATCCTTCTCTGTCCCTACTACCTGACATACCTGTGCTTGCTTATCCTCCTCCCAGCGATAATATTTTTTAACATATTAATATGACACAGTCAACTCCTTTTCCGGTGATCTGGGGCGTCAATCAAATAATTTACCTTATCAATTCTTTTGACCACTTTATCACTTTATACGGACCACTGAACCGTGCTTTCAGCAGTTCACCCTGTAAAGGCAGTAATACTAACAGCTCATCCCCTGGTTGAAATGTTCGGGTCATATCAGGTTTGTCTGCCCACTTCTTCATAGTGGTTTGGGAAGCTTTAAGGTGTTCCTGATCCACATTGCAAGCTCCCGTGAGCCGTTCCCAGAACATGAATACAAAATCAAGTACAGAAGATTCATCCTGCTGTTCTAAGAACCTTTCTTTGAATAGTTTTAGAGGACCTCTTATCTCCTGACCATAAACTAATTAAAAAAGACTAAAACCTGTAGATTCATTGGATGAATCTTTAGTGGCAAATAAAAGAAAGTCTAGCCCTTTATCCCAATCATAGGGATATTAATGACAGTACGCTCTGATCATTGTTTTGAGGGTCTGATGGTACCTTTCTAAAGCTCCCTGCGTCTGTGGGGGTATGCTGAAGATTTTAACTGTTGGACCCAAATTACCCATAACGTCTTGAAATATCTTCGACATAAAATTGGAACCTTGATCCGACTGAATTTCAATCAATAATCCGCATCTAGTGAAGAATTGGGTTAACTTCTCTACCACTACCCTAGTAGTAATTGTCCTCAAGAGAATGGCCTCTGGGAATCGAGTAGCCATATCCATGATGGTGAGTATATATTGATGTCCCGCTTTTGTTTTTGGTAAAGGTCCGACACAGTCTACCAACACCCTACTAAATGGTTCTCCAATAACTGGTATTGGAATTCGAGGTGCCGGTTTTATGGCCGGTTGTGGTTTTCCCACAAATCTGGCACGTATGGCATGTTTTACAAAAATGCACCACATCCTTGGAAAGACCTGGCCAGTAATAATGTTGACTTATATGTGATTTGGTCTTCCAGATCTCCATATGTCCTGCTATAGGAATTTCATGCGCTAACCTTAATAATTCCCGGCGATACCCCTATCTGTTGAACAACCATCCATTCTTTGTCCGTAAGTCTGTGAGGCAGTCTCCACTTCCTCATCAGAGCCCTATCTTTAACATAATAGCCTTCTGGAAATCTTTTTGCCTCAGCTTCTGTCAAAGCTGATTGTGCCACTTTATTTAACTCTGGATCAGCTTGCTGAGCTGTAATCAGAGAAGATTTATTAAACATTTCCTTTGGATTATCTAAATCCCCAAAGAAAGTTTCAGCTATTCAGCTATCTATCTATGGTGCCAATTTTACCTCCGACAATGGAACTTGTTTAGCCATTGCTCGGGTTACTACACACGAAGGAAAAATTCCTGGAACCTTTTTCTGCAACTGTTCTGACTCTTTAACTTCACTCGGTTTCTCAGTGATTGTGGGAGAAACTAATACTTTTGCTCCGGCCAAGTCATTCCCCAGGAGTAGATCAATTCCATCTACCAGCAAACTATGGGCAACTCCTACAGTTACTGTCCCAGACATTCGGTCACACTCTAGGTGCACTCGATACAAAGGTATGGGTATATACTTCCCGCCAATACCATTCACTACAACTTTAGCATTCAGTGCGCTCTCTGGTGGAAATGTTATGCCTTTCCCCAGCATAAGTATAGCGATAGGTTTACCTGCCTCACTTGAGGGATAAGGAGTTACTTTTCCTTTTCACAAGAAGTCGCTATAAATTTCAGCTATCTTATTCTCAACCACTACACTCACATTAGTTTTTGTATTTGGCTTTACAGCTGCAGTTCGAGCTACAGTCTGATCTGTTGTACTCTCCTCAGAGGCCCTTTCTCTGCATTGACTTTGTGTACCCCAACAAGTCCCATGGGTTTACCTCGCAACTTCCAGCATTCTGAATGAAGATGTCCCACCTTGTGAAAATGGTAACACTTAGTCTTGCGGATCTCACTTCCACCCTCAGCAACTTCCTTTCTGGCCTGCGGAGGCGATCTTGGGGCGTTCCCAGCTGTTCCTTCTTGTCCCCGGCTACTTGCCTTCCTTTCACTCTCCCACCTTCTATCCTTCTTGGGTTTGTGGGGGTGACAGACAAAGGGTTCGGGCTTATACACAAACTCAAAATCATCAGCAATTTCCACTGCCTGTCTGGCTCTTAAAACCCTCTGATTCTCTCGATGAATTTGTACCAATGGAGTGAGTGAATTTTTAAATTCTTCCAGGAGAATTAGTTTTCTAAGATTCTCATACGTGGCTTCCATCTTTAGTGCCTGTACCCAACAATCAAAATTAATTTGCTTTACCCTCTCAAATTCTACATAAGTCTGCCCAACCAATTTCCGGTTGTTCCGAAACTTCTGTCAGTAAGCTTCAAGGACTAACTCATATGCAGTGAGAATAGCCTTTTTTGCCATCTCATAATCTACAGAAGCCTCCTCAGAAAATATGGCATAAACTCCATGAGCTCTGCCCATCAACCTGCTTTGCATAAGCAGTGTCCAGTTTTCCTTTGGCCATTTCATTTGTTTCACTTTTCAAAAGAAATAAAAAATGACTCCATGTCCCTTTCCTAAAACCTAGGGAGAGCTTGTATAAAGTTAAACAGTTTTTTGCTGGGTCCTGATCTGGACTCAGATTATTCGTGACCAGAATCTCCACTGGCATCTGTTGTCTTAGTTCCACCTCTCTTAATTTGAATTCCTTCCCCACACTTTCCCTTGCTCTTTCCTTCTCCTTGTCCTCAAATTCAGGTTTTTTTCATTGTCACCTCTTTTTCAAACTCAAATTTATGTTTTTCTATCTCTTTTTCCTGTTCAAGTTTTCTTATTGCTGTTTCTTTTTCTGTTTCCTTGTCAAGTTCAAGCTGCCTCATCTGTAACTGAATTTTAGCTAATTCAACTGCACTACCCTTTGATTTGCCGCCGCCTTCTTCCAATTTCAAATGTTGGGCTATTACTTCAATTATCTCGGCTTTCTTAGCTCCTGATTTCAATTCTAATCCCAATTGTGCTGCCAATGCCATTAGTTTAACCTTGGTTAAGGTTCACAAGTCACTGAGGGATACATCGGCCTTCCCCAGAAAAGTTTCAGCAACTGCTAAAGACATTCCGGTGGTGTAGAATTTATTAAACAAGAAACCTGCTTTTTTATTTTCCTTTTTCAATTATTATTGCCCCACTTACAATTAAACATTGTCAGTGTTGGGTTTAATCCCGACAAGAACCCCTAATTAATATGTTACAACTGAGGTGGGAGGAGTGCACTGTTAATTCAGTCCCACTTCTCCACAGGTCACAAAATATATTTAAATTTTCCCACTTACCGAAACAGTCAATTAAATACTCTATTTGTCCCCAGAATAAAGCACACCAACCAGGTTTCTTAAATAAACAACAAAATTATTTGTTTATTATACCCCAAGTCTTAACTAATAATAAAATAAACATACACGTGAATTAAAATATTAAAGCTCTTTATTTTATCCTCACATACATAACCGGTTAACTGGGGAAAAAAAGGTTTTTGTTCACAGCTGTTACAAAGAAATAGAAGCAATAAAAAAAAACTGAGACTGAATAGAAGATATGGATGTCCTTTGTTTTGGTAAGGTGTCCCAAAGGTGAATAGGTGGCTGCCACTAGGAATCTTCCTAGAACAGTACTTCCCAGGCGATATTGATGAAAAGTCTGAGGAGGCTTTCAAAGATATTCAGAACAGAAGGCTTCACATAGCTCTTACATCAGGTGTGCAGCAACAAAGGTTTCAGTTTTCACACATTCGATGCAAAGTTCCTTCAAAGATGCAAGGTTTTCTGCAAACATGCAAGATTTCTTCAAATACAGGAGGCAACAGTACAACTCGATGCAGGATTTGCTTTTCGAGAGAAAGATGGGCTGGATCTACTGTTTTCCTGGCAGATCAATAATCAAACTCCAGCTGCCTTTTTTCAGCTAAACCAACTGGCTTTTTAACAGTTCAAAATGAAACAAAAATCTTTCCAGAGGCAAGTCCTATGACACCATAAATCCTGACTTGTCAATAACCAAATAGCTCTTCAGATCATAACACAACCACCTGCTGTGTTTACTTGAAATCATGTGCCTTCCAGAAAAACCTTGTTTACTGGTCAACCTTCTGTTGACCTTCCTTTTAAGAGAAACACCTGAAGTTTAGCTTCTTCAAGATTCCAGCGTCTATGAAGTCCTCTTCAGCTTTTAAAATATAGATTCTCAAGTTTTAACAAAAAATGGAAACCCACGTAACAGCAGACAGAAGCCAAAGCACACAGCAGATAACCAAGCACACCATGCAGACAATAAAACTAGAATCCGTGGACAAGGTATTCATACATTATTTTAGACGAACTGTCCTAAAAGATTCTAAAAAGCAGTAGGACTTTTGGTTGAAATGGCTGTGTCTTCTGTAGACCTTCAATTACGAATTAGGAAGAGGAGTAGGCCGTTCAGCCCCTTGAGCCTGTTCCACAGGAACAGGAGGAGGCCATTCACCCCTCGAGCCTGTTCCACAGGAACAGGAGGAGGACATTCAGCCCCTCGACCCTGTTCCACAGGAACAGCAGGAGCCCATTCAGCCCCTCGAGTCCACTTTGCCATTTGATCAGATCATGGCTGATCTGAGATTAGAGATATTGAGCACAGGTGATACAAATCCCAGCCTCTGCTGTCAGCAGTAAAATCTAAGATTCATTCCAGGATTCTATTCCTGTTGAAACCATTTCTTTTCAAGTAAATATAAAGTTTCACGGATCTTGGATCTTGTACGGGCAGATGCTCCTTCCTGGATTCCTGGATTGTGCACATGCTTCCCCTGCAAGGAATGCCACCCAATACTGGAATTCATTCTATTAACTCAGTATTCAAGAAAGTGGAGTTGTCTGACTCCAGTCACTGTCAATCCACATTTATCAACAAGTAAAATAAGCTGATTTGCCACCAAAGCAACTGTTAATGTAATGGTTTCTGAAAAAGGGTGTCCAGTGTTTTCACTTTTCTACAGACACAGCACCTGGAGTGTTTTGTTTTAAATCCTGATGAGTGACATCTTCCAATTGAACACTATTCATGTTATAGATTATGTGAAATAAAGACAAAAATCTCCACATTTGTCACAGCACCCATTCCAGCAAAACTCCGAGCTTAATCACAGGGGAACTTTGACCCCAATTTGTAGGCTCAAACAAAATCATTGATCTCTTGAGATAGTTTTGTGAAGACTGTACAACACTAAGATTTAGATTGCAGACTAATTTGTGGTACAGTCAAATTAACCATATCATTCCTTATCTCCCTCCCCCTCAACCCCACACTCCCACTAAAAGCACCCACCTTTCTATTGATTACAGGGTTGGTATTTTGCATCTAGTTACATCTAGATAGCCGAAACATTCACTCACTGAGGGGGCAGCCTATGGGTTAGACAATGGAAACATGAAGGAGAGCGATTTCTAATCTGGATCATCACAATTCTGTTTGGAGGTGGCTAGGAATTGGGAAATACTTAGAAACCCTCATGCTGAGCTGCAGCCAGTCTCCATTATCCAGTGTGTATCTGAGCTGCAGCCAATCCCTATTGTCCAGTGTGTATCTCAGCTGCAGCCTGTCCCCATTATCCAGTGTGTATCTCAGCTGCAGCCTGTCCCCATTATCCAGTGTGTATCTCAGCTGCAGCCTGTCCCCATTATCCAGTGTGTATCTCAGCTGCAGCCTGTCCCCATTATCCAGTGTGTATCTCAGCTGCAGCCTGTCCCCATTATCCAGTGTGTATCTCAGCTGCAGCCTGTCCCCATTATCCAGTGTGTATCTCAGCTGCAGCCTGTCCCTATTGTCCAGTGTGTATCTCAGCTGCAGCCTGTCCCCATTATCCAGTGTGTATCTCAGCTGCAGCCTGTCCCCATTATCCAGTGTGTATCTCAGCTGCAGCCTGTCCCCATTATCCAGTGTGTATCTCAGCTGCAGCCTGTCCCTATTGTCCAGTGTGTATCTCAGCTGCAGCCTGTCCCCATTATCCAGTGTGTATCTCAGCTGCAGCCTGTCCCCATTATCCAGTGTGTATCTCAGCTGCAGCCTGTCCCCATTATCCAGTGTGTATCTCAGCTGCAGCCTGTCCCTATTATCCAGTGTGTATCTCAGCTGCAGCCTGTCCCTATTGTCCAGTGTGTATCTCAGCTGCAGCCTGTCCCCATTATCCAGTGTGTATCTCAGCTGCAGCCTGTCCCCATTATCCAGTGTGTATCTCAGCTGCAGCCTGTCCCTATTGTCCAGTGTGTATCTCAGCTGCAGCCTGTCCCCATTATCCAGTGTGTATCTCAGCTGCAGCCTGTCCCCATTATCCAGTGTGTATCTCAGCTGCAGCCTGTCCCCATTATCCAGTGTGTATCTCAGCTGCAGCCAGTCCTCATTATCCAGTGTGTATCTCAGCTGCAGCCTGTCCCCATTATCCAGTGTGTATCTCAGCTGCAGCCTGTCCCCATTATCCAGTGTGTATCTCAGCTGCAGCCTGTCCCCATTATCCAGTGTGTATCTCAGCTGCAGCCTGTCCCCATTATCCAGTGTGTATCTCAGCTGCAGCCTGTCCCTATTGTCCAGTGTGTATCTCAGCTGCAGCCTGTCCCCATTATCCAGTGTGTATCTCAGCTGCAGCCTGTCCCCATTATCCAGTGTGTATCTCAGCTGCAGCCTGTCCCCATTATCCAGTGTGTATCTCAGCTGCAGCCTGTCCCTATTGTCCAGTGTGTATCTCAGCTGCAGCCTGTCCCCATTATCCAGTGTGTATCTCAGCTACAGCCTGTCCCCATTATCCAGTGTGTATCTCAGCTGCAGCCTGTCCCCATTATCCAGTGTGTATCTCAGCTGCAGCCTGTCCCTATTATCCAGTGTGTATCTCAGCTGCAGCCTGTCCCTATTGTCCAGTGTGTATCTCAGCTGCAGCCTGTCCCCATTATCCAGTGTGTATCTCAGCTGCAGCCTGTCCCCATTATCCAGTGTGTATCTCAGCTGCAGCCTGTCCCTATTGTCCAGTGTGTATCTCAGCTGCAGCCTGTCCCCATTATCCAGTGTGTATCTCAGCTGCAGCCTGTCCCCATTATCCAGTGTGTATCTCAGCTGCAGCCTGTCCCCATTATCAAGTGTGTATCTCAGCTGCAGCCTGTCCCCATTATCCAGTGTGTATCTCAGCTGCAGCCTGTCCCCATTATCCAGTGTGTATCTCAGCTGCAGCCAGTCCTCATTATCCAGTGTGTATCTCAGCTGCAGCCAGTCCTCATTATCCAGTGTGTATCTCAGCTGCAGCCTGTCCCCATTATCCAGTGTGTATCTCAGCTGCAGCCTGTCCCCATTATCCAGTGTGTATCTCAGCTGCAGCCAATCCCTATTGTCCAGTGTGTATCTCAGCTGCAGCCTGTCCCCATTATCCAGTATGTATCTCAGCTGCAGCCAATCCCTATTGTCCAGTGTGTATCTCAGCTGCAGCCTGTCCCCATTATCCAGTGTGTATCTCAGCTGCAGCCTGTCCCCATTATCAAGTGTGTATCTCAGCTGCAGCCTGTCCCCATTATCCAGTATGTATCTCAGCTGCAGCCTGTCCCCATCAAGTGTGTATCTCAGCTGCAGCCTGTCCCCATTATCCAGTGTGTATCTCAGCTGCAGCCTGTCCCCATTATCAAGTGTGTATCTCAGCTGCAGCCAGTCCCTATTGTCCAGTGTGTATCTCAGCTGCAGCCTGTCCCCATTATCCAGTGTGTATCTCAGCTGCAGCCTGTCCCCATTATCCAGTATGTATCTCAGCTGCAGCCAGTCCTCATTATCCAGTGTGTATCTGCCTTCAGGTGGCAGCAGTTGAGTTTCATTAAAAATAGTGATTGGAACACCTAGTCTGAGAAAAATAATCTACACCTCATGACCAACTCACACAAAACTTCAGCAGGTCTATTGCAGAAATTGACTCACCTGTATATTTCCAACCTATCACCAGCACCTCCTCCAACTCAAGCCATCCATTCCTCTTGAGATGCTTGACAGGTTCTTGTTGCCACCCAGTTCCACGCCCCCATCTTCCAACACGCCTGTCCAAATCACCCCCCACCCCATTCTGGATTCTACTCTCACAGCACTGAAGC
The DNA here is from genome assembly GCF_036365525.1 of Heterodontus francisci. Classification (NCBI taxonomy): domain Eukaryota; kingdom Metazoa; phylum Chordata; class Chondrichthyes; order Heterodontiformes; family Heterodontidae; genus Heterodontus; species Heterodontus francisci. Next base: position 842,334 of record NC_090410.1, read on the forward strand.
AAGCCCGAGCCAAAATCACGATGGCATCCATGACCATGGACCCTCCTAGTACCCTTGACCCCTCTTCAGTGTTCAACACAACTAACCAAACCAAACTACTCCATTAGCTTCTTGAGCTTGAGCCAGTGCTCCCTTGACAACAGCTTCGCTTCCTGCCCTACTTGGTCACCTCGATATTCCACAAAGAATCTTTTCTCGAGCCTAACCTTTCCTCGTCTACATGATGCCTCTTGGTGACATTATCTACAGGTACAGGATCAGTTTCTATCTCTATGCTGATGACAAGTGTAGTGTTCAATGGTTTAATTGATCTGTGTTTGATTGTGCTAGTCTGTTCACTGATCGATGTTCACTGAGCTTAATTACTTAAGCCTGTGAGTGGAACTTAAGGGTTATGAAACTGAAACTAAATACAAGAAAGTACTGGTGAAAACAGACTTGAGTTCTGTTGAGACAATGTACTGAAAACTTGTTAAGTGCTGAGATATTTTAAAGTACTGTAAATAAACCTGTTGTTGATTAAGAACTTGTGTCATCTCTGCTGTGCTGAGATAAATCAGATCTATAAAATATCCCGCAAACCGGCGAATGCATAATAAAACCCAACTCTTCTTCTACACTATCGCCAACGATCCTGTGACCAGCTCCACAGGACTGGCATCAGGTCACGGGTCAATTCCAACTTCCTTCACCTGAACATCAAGATAATCGAAACCTTTGTCTTTAAACTCTGCTCCCTTACCACTGATTCCATCCTCAGGCTGAACCAAACATTTCAAAATCTTGGTGTCCTGTTCCATCCAAAGCCCACATCATATTTGTCAGTGCCCACATTCGCCCTCAGGCTCTCTCTACTGGAACCCTTTTCCATGTTTCTATCACCTCCAGGCAGGATAGTCTCCTATCTTGCACTCTGTAAAGTCTGAATGATCTGAAGCTCATCCATCCTATCGTTCCCAGTATTCATCTTCAAATCAATCCATGGTCTTGCACCAGGGCATCTCCACCACGTCCTCAAGCCTTTTAGGCACTTGCAACCTCTTGTCCATCCCACTCCATTGCCCACAAGTGGTGGCCCTGCCTTCAGCCTCCTCTGCCCCAGTCTCTGCAACTCAGTCCCTGCAACTCAGTCCCCAAATCTCTTCACATCATCTCTCTCCAGTTTTAGAAATTCTCTCAAAACCCATCCTTTTAACCAGACTTTCAATCACCTCTTTCCATCATGTCCTGTGGCTCAATGTTCATTCCTTCACTTTTTCCTTCTCTTTGAAAGAACAAGTTGCTGTTAATGTCAGGTTTCCTGAGTTGATATTTTTGATGGGTTCCAGCCTTGAACAATATTTCAACAATGAGAACAGTTGCTCAGATTGCAGACTGGATTCTAACCCTCAGAGAAAACTAAACACAATAAAGGACAGTTTGCTGTCAACAAAACCATTGAGCGCTGGTGTCATCACATCAACCTCTGGCTCACACTCGTCATCAATGGTGGTGGCAACATCTGAAGCCCATGAAGACATTATAGTCATGTGGGGTGGCCCTGTAAGACCCAGCACTGGTGATGGCTGCAACTGTAGTTAGTCTCGTAGCTGATCTAATTCACAAGGACAGCTGTGGGTCTCTCGCCAACCCACCCTGTCTACCATTTCTGTTGGTCCCTATCTTTGCACATGGCACATTCAGATTCTCCTGCATGAACTCTGGAAAGAATAGAAATTACTAGGATGGTGATGCCCTTCTGGACACAGTTATGTATTGCAACACCCTCCCCCGACCCCCTCATTGTTAAGATGCCCCTGGTACTTACGTTAACGGTTGCCATCGGACCGTGGACTTCTTTCGGCCAACATAGCGAGTGTTTGATGCTTTCCTTCCGGTTGCTCGCTCCCTCTTTTCCTTCCTGCTCATGCGGCCCATGGACAATGCTGGCATGGGTTGTGCCTGTATCAGAGATGTTGCAGGATTGGTCGGGAGCTGAAGTTCAGTCACTATTTCACACCGTGTGCCCTTGAAGCCAAGTTTGCACATGCAGGTGTGAGGGCGTTGGCAAAATCCACCATTCCGACAGCGTGGGATGCACATAGCTGCAAAATAACCACATAATCAATCAAGATGCAGCTGGCTGAAGGTGAAAATCTCCCCTGTCTTAAAGATGGTAGTTCTTGTTGGTTTCCAGACTGTCCCACTGCAACTACCCATTCTTCATGTCACAGTCAAGACACTGAGTGTTGACAAGATATTTAATCATGGGGAGCATCACAGCCTCAATAGTCACATACTGGGCTACTGATAATCTGCAGCAAATGTTCTGTTTCCCACCCTCTAAACCAGGACCTTTCGGACTCAGTCTGGAAACTGAGGAACTGTCTCTATTTAACACAGTGTCTGGGAGCTGTCTGTATTTTGCACAGTGTTTGACAATTTAGGGACCATCTACATTTTACAAGGTATCTGGGAATTTAGGGATCATCTCTATTTAACACATGGACTGGGCAGAAAGAATCTGCTGACATCCCAGTGCCCATAGTGCTCTGTAACCAGCCACGAGGAAGCAGCACAGGACAGGAGTGCATCTGTGACTCTCAATCCAATCTGCATCTTTCCCACTGACTGCTCTCATCCCATTCCCAATAAATGGCTCAGGATCAGAAATGCCAACAGTCCACTCAGGAATGAAGAGTGTGTGTCCCAAACTCCATATTCTAGTTTTAGGGAGAAGTTAGACATTTAACACAAGTTATAAGACACACCACAGATATATGTTCAACAGGCCTTAAAGTAAATACAACAAACTTGACATCACAAACCCTCCAGTTCGGCAGAAGTGGAGAAGCTCAAATGACACTTGTCATTTTAAAATTAAAATGAAGGGATTGGCTGACACAGTGTGTTAGATATTTCTGTCACCTCTGGGATTGGAGATTAAGGCCAGTCTGATGACGGTGAGTAAAATCCCCACTATCTATTGGACACAAAGCCTCAGCAACATGAGATTGCTAGAATCAGTCTGGTTCTAATAGGCTTACACACAGCATGAGCGGTCAACAGGACCAAGGGGTCATTCTTTGGAAAGAAGCCATCAGATTACTGTTGTAGACTTTGAAATGTCACATTGGTTCAGGAGAGAGAGCTTTACTCTGTATCTCACCCCGTGCTGTACCTGTCCTGGGACTGTTTGATGGGGACAGTGTAGAGGGAGCTTTACTCTGGATCTCACCCCGTTTTTTTTTTCTTTCTTTTTTTTATTATATGTCGAGGGGGCCTTTATTCCTCAGGCCCCCTTTATGGACATAGTTACAGTTTTTTTTTTCGTTAAGGTGGTCTTTATACCCCAGGCCGCTTTTATATTTTTCACATCGAGGGGGCCTTTATTCCTCAGGCCCCCTTTATGTACATATTTACAGTTTTAAAATAACTTTATTAAAACCAGATAAATAAACAAAAAACTCAAATTAAAATGCCATTCTCGGCGTCAACGACGCACTCCAGTCCCTGCGGTGCCCACCGGTCGCGGAAGGCCTCAAGCGTACCGGCGGACACCGCATGCTCCTTCTCCAGGGACACCCGGGCGCGAACGTAACCGCGGAAGAGGGGCAGGCAATCGGGGAGGACGGAACCCCCGACGGCCCGCAACCTGGACCTGTGAATTGCCACCTTGGCCAGGCCCAGGAGCAGACCGACGAGGAGATCCTCCTCCCGGCCCACGCCCCTCCGCACCGGGTGCCCAAAGATCAGGAGCGTGGGACTGAAGTGCAGCCAGAATTTGAGGAACAGCCCCTTCAGATACTCAAATAGGGGCTGCAACCTTGCACACTCCGTATAAACATGGAACACGGACTCATCCAGGCCGCAGAAAGTACAGGCGGCCTGGGAGTCCGTGAACCTACTTAAAAGTCTATTGCACGGGACTGCTCTGTGCAGCATCCTCCATCCCAGGTCCCCGATGTAAAGGGGGAAGACTCCCGCGTAGAGAGACCTCCATCGGGGTTTCCCCTCGCCGCCAGATGGCAACGCGGACCGCCAGGGCGTGTCCGGTCGGCTGACGAGGGCGAGGAAGTGGAGAGTGTGCATGAGCAGCCCGGACAGGAAACCCCTCCGCATCGATTGGAATGGAACGGAGGGCATTTCCGAGAGGCGGCTCGGGTTGTGCGGGACCGGCTCCCGAGGAGGGTTTCGGGGCCTGGGTCCGATGAGCAGTTCCGGCCGAGCGGAGGTCAGCTCCGCCGGGATCGCTCCGCACTCCCGAGCCCCCTCGCCACCCGCAGTGAGGGGCGTCCCGGGGGTTTCAGGTACTCCTCCGCCCGCCGGACCGTCCCCGGAGTCGGCCGCCCGGACAGCCGAGGCGCTCTCCTCCGCCGGCGGTGGAGCGCCCTGACTGGAGGTGACCATGTTCCAGATTCGGAATAGATCCCGGTAAAAGACAGGCAACTCCCTCAGAGAGGCGCGGCTAACGGACTCCACCGGGAGCTGCGTGTCGTCTTGAAGGCAGTGACACTGGCGGAAAAAATACGTCGCCAGCGCACACCATCTGGGAGGACGCTCGACGTACAGGTATCTCTGCAGGGTCCGAAGGCAGAGAGTCGTAGCCTGGGTGCGGACGCACACCAGCGACTGACCGCCCTCCTCAATCGGGAGACTCAGGACCGCGGCAGAGACCCAGTGTTTCCTCTTGCCCCAGAAGAAATCGACGAGTTTCTTCTGGATCTTGGTGGCAAATACAGGGGGCGGGGCCAAAGTGACCAACCGGTACCACAGCATGGAGGCCACCAGTTGGTTTATGACCAACGCTCGGCCCCTGTAGGAAAGCACTCGGAGCAGTCCTGTCCAGCACCCCAGCCGAGCGGTGACTTTCGCCTCCAACTCCTGCCAGTTTGCCGGCCAGGCTTCCTCAGCAGGGCAAAGGTGGACTCCCAGATAGAGGAGGTGCGTGGTGCTCCACGCAAAAGGTGTCATCTCCTCCGGCAGGGAGTCCACCCGCCACTGACCAACCAGGAGTCCGGAACATTTCTCCCAATTGATCCTTGCGGAGGACGCGGCAGAAAAGGTCTGCTGGCAGTCGCGCATCCCCCGCAAGTCAACGGGATCTGTGACCGCGAGGAGCACGTCGTCGGCGTAAGCTGAGAGGACGACCCGCATGGCCGGCTCGCGCAGAGCCAATCCCGTCAACCTCCTGCGAAGCAGGCACAGGAAGGGCTCCACGCAGATGGTATACAATTGGCCGGACATGGGGCATCCCTGACGCACTCCTCTCCCAAAGCGAAGGGGCGCCGTCAAGGACCCGTTAACTTTGACTAGACACTCTGCGGCGGCGTATAAAAGTCGGACCCGGGCCACAAAATGCGGCCCGAGTCCGAAAGCGCGCAGAGTCCCAAAAAGGTAATCGTGATCTACCCTGTCGAACGCCTTCTCCTGATCGAGGGAGAGAAAGGCGACCGACTGACCAGTCCTCTGGGAAAGATGGATCAGGTCCCGGACCAGGTGGATGTTGTCCTGGATGGACCGGCCCGGGACCGTGTAGGACTGGTCGGGGTGGATCATGTGGGCCAGCACGGAGCCCAGGCGGGTAGACATAGCCCGGGCAAAGATCTTATAATCCGTGCTGAGGAGGGAGACCGGACGCCAGTTTTTAAGCAGGCGGAGATTGCCCCTCTTCGGCAGCAGGACGATGACCGCCCTGCGCCACGAGAGGGGCATCTCCCCGGTCGCCAGGCTTTCCCCCAGGACCCGCGCATAATTGTCCCCCAGGACGTCCCAGAACGCCCTGAGGAACTCCACGGTCAACCCATCCAGCCCTGGGGATTTGCCCCTCGAGAGCTGGTGGAGGGCGCCAGTCAGCTCCGCCAACGTGAGCGGAGCCTCCAATCCTTCGGCGCCCTCCGGGCTGACCTGCGGCAGGTCCTCCCACAAAACTCTGCGCGCATCCTCGCTGGACGGATCCGGAGAGAACAACGCACTGTAATACGTCCGGACCAGGAGGCCCATTCCCTCCGGATACGTGATGGAGGATCCGTCGTCAGCCAGCAGCTCGACGAGCTGCTTACGGACCCCCTGCCATTTTTCCAGCGAGTAGAAGGGTGAGGCGCGGTCCAAATCTTCCAGGATCTGGATCCGCGACCTCACGTACGCGCCTCGGGACCCTATGAGCTGCAGGTCCCTCAGCGCGCCCTTCTTCTCTTTGTACGCCTGCCACAGGGCCGGGTCCGCGATGGCATGACCGAGGCGGGACTCCAAGTCGAGCACCTCCCTCTCAAGGCGCCCGATCTCGGCTTCCCGCCTCTTGGTCGACCCCTTCGTGTACTCCTGACAGAAGACGCGGATGTGAGTCTTGCCCACATCCCACCATAGCCTCAAGGAGGGGAAGCCCCCCTGCTTCCTTCTCCAGTCGGCCCAGAATCGACAGAACGAGTCCCGAAATCGCACGTCCTCCAGCAGCCGGTTGTTAAAGTGCCAGTACGCGGTCCCCGCCCGCGTGCGGAGCGGAGTAAATTCCGCCCACACCAGGCGGTGGTCCGAGCACGGCACCAGCTGCATGGAGGCCGCCGAAACGCGGGAGACGTACGCCTGCGAAATGTAGAGGCGGTCGATTCGCGACCCCCCTCCTCCAGACCTCCACGTGAAGGCGCTGGAGTCGGGATGGAGATTCCGCCAGACGTCCACCAAGTTAAGGGAGCTGATCAGTCCCCTCAACTTCTCCACCGACGCTTGGCCGCGCTGGGGACCGGAGCGATCCCCCACCTCGAGGGTGCAGTTAAAATCCCCCCCCGAGGATGATGCACTCGCCGCTATCGATGGAGCTCAAGAGAGCGGACACCTCTTCAAAGAAGCGCGCTTGCAAAGCGCCGGGCCTGGGCGCGTACACGTTCACAAAGTACCCAGGCGAACGGCGAGGTGGAGCAAGCGGCCCGGCACTAGCTCCTTGACCCCCAAGATCTCCGGCTGAAAAGTCGGGGCCAACAAGATAGCCACCCCACTAGAAATAGGGGTGAGGTGACTCATGTAGACCCCACCCTGCCACTCCAGGAGCCAGGTGGCTTCGTCTCCCGGAACGGTGTGGGTTTCCTGCAGAAAGCTCACCGCGTATCTCCCTTCCCTAAGGACTGAGAGATTGTGAAATCTGCGGTGAGCCCCTCTGCTGCCGTTGATGTTGAGGCTGGCTATGGTTATCTTCATGTCAAAGGTACTTAAAACCCGTCACCAACAGCTCACTGTGAGGAGGGAGCGGAAGTGCACCTGGCCCTCCACTCCCCCAGCAACCCATTGAGGAACACATTAAAACGGCGCCTCTCAACCAGTTTCACGTCCGCGCGCTTGCCCGCTATCTTAAGGGCGGCACGGACGGACTGTATGATCAGCGCCAGATTCGACCAACGGTCGAGGGCCAGCTGAACTTTATTGCGGCAACCCCTGCAAGCCGCGAGGAAATCCCGGAGTTCCGCCGTGGGGATGAGAGGAGATTCGGTGGGAGGCACGAGGGACTCCACCACCTCACTGGCGATGGAATCAAGATCATCCTCCGTGCCCCGCACCGAATCCCCATCCTCCTCCGGGTCGTCACCGCCAGCGGCCGACACATCTACCACACACTGTGGGGCGGACGTCCCGGCCGCGCCAGCTGGTCCCGCCTCCGTCACGATCCCACCCCCAGGATCGATGGCGGAGGAGTCCTCTGGGTTCTATTGTGAAACTGGAGCCTGTAGGCACCAGCGGTTCAGGACCCCCCCTCCACCTCCGTCCCCAGGCCAATGAGTGGTCCAGGGGAGACAGAAGTTCCGGACTCCGGGAAACCAGCCGGAGCCGAGACTGGAGGCGGAGGGAGGAGGCTAACTCCCGCTCCGCCAGCACCCACAGGCCCAGCAGATGGGGCAGCATTCTCAGTTATAACCGGGTCGGGTGTCTCCTGGTTGGTGGTGGACTCCGGCTGGGAGGCCCGAACCTCTGGGGCCTCGCCCTCCCCTTCATTCAGGGCACCCGACCCAGTAGCAGTGGCAGAATGGGTGGCGTCCCCAGGCTCCCCCACCACAAGCAGGGCCCCACTTACTCCTTCAGGAGGGGCCTCAAGTACCGGGGCCTTCCCCTCCCCTCCATCCTGAGGAATAGAGTCCTCCTGCCCGGACTTTGCAGCCTTGGTGGTGGCAGTAGGGGAAACCTGGGGACCCGAAACAGGAGACAGCTCCCCTCCGACAGATGGGCCCTGCGCCTCAGGGCCCCTTGTTACCTCTGTGGAGGGGTGCCTTCTCCTCTTTTTCCCAGTTGTGTGCGGAGGCTCAGAGACCTCCATATCATCAGAGGCCTCCACCTCCACACTCTCCTTTTTTTTATTCACCCTGGGCCTGAGCCCAGCCCTGGGGCAAGTTGACTTCCCGAGATCGGGCCTTGGGCTGAGCTCAGGCTCGGGTAGTGTCACGGTGTCCAGGGGACGCGCCTCTCAATGTTTATTTCTCCTCCGCGCCTTCCTTCCACTTGGACGGTCACCCCCCTCCCTGCCGGAGGCCGTGAAAACCACAGCCTCCGGTACCGACTGAATGGTATCTGGTGGTGGTGTAGGGGGGGTGGGAGGAGGTGCAGCGTCGCCACCCTGGGCCGCCGAGTTGGAGTTGGCAGCCGGGAGGTTGGGGCAGTTCTTACGAACATGCCCCACCCCCTTACAGACATGGCACCGCACCCCGTCCAAGGTCCAGAAGACGCGGTAGGCCGTCCCCTGGAATTCTACATAAAAGTGGCCCTCTGTCACCTCCTCCCGCGCCAGCTGCATGAATAACTGGCGGCGGAAGGAGTACACGTGTCGGAGGCTGTTCTCCCGAAGACCGAGCGGGACTGGGGTGAGCCCCGTCTTTACCTCCCCCAGATGGTGCAGGTGGGGAAGGAGGAGCTCACCAGGGATGAAGGGCGGGACATTGGATAGAATGAGCCTTTGCGCAGTGGCCTCCAGGGGGTCCACTGGCAGAAAGGTCCCGCCCACGGTGAGCCCCTTGCTCAGAGCCAGGGACACCGCCCGCTCGGTCTTCAGGAAAAACACTGCCTTCCCGTACATTTTAGAGGCTGCAACAATGGCCGAAGGGCCGACAACCTCGGCCATTGCTTTCACGCATGCCTCGATAGTCATGTTCGGGTGGACGTAGCTCTTGACCCCATGCTTCGATGTTAATAAAGCAAACGGTGACGGGGCAACAGGTGCAGCTGCAGCAGCCGCAGCAGCATATGAACGGGAAGGCCCCGCCACCGGCGAAGAGGGGCTTGCCATGGGGTCGCAGAGCTACACCCACCCCCAAGAAACAAAGCACACGACAGTTTTCTTAAAGACAAACAATATGATGGGGGAGGGGGGGATGGGAATAGAGGAGGATCGGGCTGAAAAGGACAAGGAGAGGAGAGGATAGGTGGCCGAGTGATGGAAGAGAGAGAACAGCTGCAAGGGTGTTACACTTCAATTGGTGGTTGGAGCACCTTCCTGCAGAGTCGACACTCCACTCTTCCAGTTAGGGGAGGGTTCTTCGCCCGGGTCAGTTAGAGCCGCCCGGTTCTCTCCCTTTTCTGTTGTGTAAGGATAAGGATTTTCTTCAGCCGGGCAGCTCCAGCCGTCCCGAGCCACACAGTTGGGGGTGGGGAGGGAGCCCCTTTTGTGCAGGATGGCAGATAAACACAAGAGCTAGTACAGGGGCTCCCTATAGAATTTGGCAGCCCCACCCCTGGATCTTCTGGTGCCTTCTCCCTCCCCAACAGTCCAAACAACCAACAGTTCTCTGGTGCTCCAACACCCACCTCTCCAAAATGACTTGCAGGTCTTCTTAATCGTTGAAAAAGTGCAACAGTTCCTCAGCAAATGCAGCTGTCTCCACTCTATAGTCACCTCTTTGCAGTTATTCCACTCTCCTCTCCCCAGTTGCTGCAGTCTCCACTCTCCAGTTGCTGCAGCTCAGGTGCAGCTGCTCCCCCTGATTGCTGGCAGGAAGTGCTCCAAATTGCCCAGCCAATCCCAGTGCTGAGTGAATCCAGCATTTCTTGTTTTTGTTTCAGATTTCCAGCATCCGCAGTATTTTGCTTTTATTCCAGTGCTGTACCTGTCCTGGGAGTGTTTGATGGGGGCAGTGTAGAGGGAGCTTTATTCTGTATCTAACCCCCGTGCTGTACCTGTCCTGGGAGTGTTTGATGGGGACAGTGTAGAGGGAGCTTTACTCTGTATCTAACCCCCGTGCTGTACCTGTCCTGGGAGTGTTTGATGGGGACAGGGTAGAGGGAGCTTTACTCTGTATCTAACTTCATGCATTAAGCCAGGTTGGAACTTCTTGATGTTGAGGTGCAAAGAGAACTACAATTTAAATATTTTACAACAACTACTTGCATTTAAATAGCAGTGTTAATGTAGTATAACGTCCCAAAGTAGAAATGTTTATCAGACAAAAATTGACACCGAGCCACATAAGGGGTTTTTAAGGACAGGTGACCAAAAGCATGATCAATAGGATCGATTTTAAGGAACAACTTGAAAGAGGAGAGGTGAAGAGGTGGAACAGCAGAGAGGCAGAGGGCAGAGAGGTGAAGAGGTTTATGGAAGTGGCAAGGAAGAGAGGCGGAGAAATAGAGAGGTGGGGAGGTGGGGAGGCAGAGAGACGGGGAGCTGGGGAGGTGGAGAGATGGGGAGGTAGGGAGGTGGAGCGATTGGGAGATGGGGGGATGGGGAGGTAGGGAGGTGGAGAAATGGGGAGACAGAGAGACAGGGAGGGAGGGAGGTGGAGAGATGGGGAGACGGAGAGACGGGGATGTAGGGAGGTGGAGAGAAAGGGAGATGGGGAGGTAGGGAGGTTCAGGGAGGGAATTCCAGACCTTCAGGCCTCGGAATGGGCTCCTCCTGTTCCTAAGTTTCTACTGCCACCTACAGGGCAAATGTAGGTGGCACGTTGGCAGATGGTGAATCACGAAAAGTTAATCCTTTCATGATTCCCCATGAGAAATACAAAGCCATGGGGTTGGTGTTGGGACGAGACACCCATTGGTATTGTGGAGTGAGATGTGGCTGCAGATCAGTAACACAAGGGAAACATGAGCTATCATGGAGGCTTGGGGAGGGCACAGGCCAAATACAGGCTGTGATATATTGATATTATCACACTATAACTAATATCCTTTAGGGATGGAAATCTGCTGTCCTTACCTGGTCTGGCCTACATGTGACTCCAGACCCACAGCAATGTAGTTGACTCTTAAATGCCCTCTGAAATGGCCCATTAATCTACTCAGATGTATCAAAACACTATTAAAACATCTTATAAGAATAAAACCATGTAGATCTTTCAGTATCTACCCAGGCACCAATACAACAAAGGCACACCCTACCCCAGTCAACCCTGCAAAGTTCTCCTCCCTAACATCTGGGGACTTGTGCCAAAGTTGGGAGAGCTGTCTCACAGACTAGTCAAGCAACAGCCTGACATAGTCATACTCACAGAATCATACCTTACAATGTCCCAGAGTCCTCCATCACCAGGTATGTTCTACCCCACCAGCAGGACATACTCAGCAGAGGTGCCGGCACAGTGTATATAATCAGAAGAGAGTGGTCCTGGGAGTCCTCAACATTGACTCCAGACCCCATGAAGTCCCATGGCATCAGGTCAAACATGGGCAAGGAAACCTCCTGCTGATTATCACCTACCGCCCTCCCTCAGCTGATGAATCAGTGCTTCTCCGTGTTGAACACCACTTGGTAGACGAACTGAGAGTGGCAAGGGCACAGAATGCACTCTGGGTGGGGGACTTCAATGTCCATCACCAAGAGTGGCTCGGTAGCACAACTACTGACCGAGCTGGCTGAGTCCTGAAGGAGATATATGCCAGACTGGGCCTGCAGCAGGTGGTGAGAGAACCAATAAGAGGGAAAACTCTATTTGACCTTGTTCTCACCAATCTACCTGCTGCAGACACATCTGTCCATGACAGTATTGGTAGGAATGATCTTGTGGAGACGAAATTTAAGGTCAACCTTGGTTCAACGAGGAGTGCAGGAGAGCATGCCAGAAGCAACACCAGACATACCCAAAAATGAGGTTGTAACCTGTTGAAGCTACAACACAGGACTACATGAATGCAGAACAGTAGAAGCAGCATTCTCTTGACAGAGCTAAGTGAACTCACAATCAACAGATTAGATCTACAGTCCAGCCACATCCAGTCACGAATGGTGATCAATAATTAAACGGAAGGAGAAGGGTTCATTAACAAACCCATTGTGAATGATGAGGGAACCCAGCACATCAGTGCGAAAAACAAGGTCGAAGCATATGCAACCATCTTCAGCCAGAAATGCTGAGTGCTATCTCGGCCTCCTCCTGAGGTCCTGTCATCACAGATGCCAGACTTCAGCCAATTTGATTCACTCCACAGGATATCAAGAAATGGCTGAAGGCACTGGATACTGAAAAGGCTATGGGTCCTGACAACATTCCAGCTCAAGGACTGAAGACTGGTGCTCCAGAACTAGCCATATCCCTAGCCAAGCTGTTTCAGTACAGCTACAACATTGGCATCTACCCAGGTATGTCCTGTCCACAAAAAGCAGGATAAATCCAATCCAGCTAATTACTTCCCCATCAGTCTACGCTCAATCATCAGGAAAGTGATAGAAATTAAAACAAGACATGCTGGAAATACTCAGCAGGTCGGGCAGCATCTGTGGAGAGAGAAGCAGAGTTAACGTTTCAGGTCAGTGACCCTCCAGGAGCCTCTCCACCTCTCTGCCTTCTGACCTCTCCACCTCTCTGCCTGTCCTCTTTCAAGATGTTTCTTAAAGTGATAAAAGGTGTCATTGGCAGGGCTATCAAGCAGCACTTACTCAGCAATAACCTATTCACCAATGCTCAGCTTGGGTTACACCAGGGCCACTCATCTCCAGACCTCATTGCAGCCTTGGTCTAAACATGGGTACAAGAGCTGAATTCAAGAGGTGAGGTGAGAGTGACTGCCCTTGACATCAAGGCAGCATTTGACCAACTGAGGCATCAAGGAGCCCAAGTAAAATTGAAGTCAATGGAAATCAGGGGAAAACTCTCCACTGGTTGGTGTCATATTGAGCACAAAGGAAGTTGATTGTGGTTGTTGGAGACCAATCATCTCAGCCGCAGGATTTCATTGCACGAGTTCCTCCGGAAAGTTTCCAGGCCCAACCATCTTCAGCTGCTTCATCTTTGGCCTTCCCTTCATCAAAAGGCCAGAAGTGGGGATATTTGCTGATGATTGTATCCGTGTTTAGTTCTATTTGCAACTCCTCAGACACTGAAGCAGTCTGTGCCCATAGTCAGCAAGATCTGGACAACATTAGGCTTGGGCTGGTCAGTGGCAAGTAACATTTGCACCATACAAGTGTCAGGCAATGACCATTTCCAACGACACTGAGTCTAACCTCTTCCCCCACATCAATATCCTGGGGACCACCATTGACCACAAATTTAACTGGATCAGCCACAAAATTATTGCGGCCAAACTCCAGAGAATACAGACCCAATTTACTCAGCCTTTCATCACAGGACAACCTCCTCATCCGATGGACCAATCTAATGAACCTTTGTATTGCCTTCAATGCAAGTACAAGGCACAAGTCAGGAGTGTGATGGAATACTCTGCACTTGCCTGGATGGGTGCAGCTCCAACAACACTCAAGAAGCTCAACACCATCCAGGACAAAGCAGTCTGCTTGATTGGCACCCCATCCACAAACATTCACTCCCTCCATCACCGACGCACAGTGGCAGCAGTGTGTGCCATCTACAAGATGCATTGCAGCAACTCACCAAGGCTCCTTCGACAGCACCTTCCAAACCTGCGACCTCTACCACCTAGAAGGACAAGGGCAGCAGATGCATGGGAACACCGCCATCTGCAAGTTCCCCGACAAGTCACACACCATCCTGACTTGGAACTATATCACCGTTCCTTCACTGTCACTGGGTCAAAATCCTGGGAACTCCCTTCCGAACAGCACTGTGGGTGTACCTACCTCACATGGACTGCAGCGGTTCAAGAAGGCAGCTCACCACCACCTTCTCAAGGGCAATTAGGGATGGGCAATAAATGCTGGCTTTGCCAGCAATGCTGATGTCTGATGGTTCAATGCTGTGGGTTGTTTTTAGATATTGCACTGGGTAACAATACCCCTTGAAGATAAAAGGAATTACAATTCCTGCATTAAACTCACTTGAAAGTTCACCTGATTCAAGTCAGACTCTCTCTGAAGTTTGTCTTTTCCTGTTGGACATCTTGTTGGGCTGTAAAATGTACCAGGTGTTGCTGCTCAAACACCATCAATCATATTTCAGCCTGTAAGCACCCGCTACCCCTGCTTTTTGCTGGGACACAGTAGCTAGGCACAGTTTTTTTAAATTAAAAAATGAGGTTTGGTGACAGCATTTGATAAAATCCCAAATTATGTTGCCTTTCTGTTTCTGATAGTGTGTAACTGGGGTTGGGATAGAGAAACTGGACTGTAGCTCAGTTCGTTTAAGCCATGTTGAGTTGGGAACTACATTAAGCTCTGATATCTCACTCTGCTGCACTACAGGAGGGGAGAATCAGCTGAACAATTCCAGATCCTTTCAAGGTCAAAGAGAGGGGGCAGCTTCTGGGATGGTGTGTCTTCTGGAACCAGCGAATGAAGCTTCTCCCAGCTCCAGACCCAGTACAGTCCCTGTGGGTCAGGGCACTTGTTCAACAGGGTCCGTGTCAGTGCGTCAGCAGGAATCAGGAACTCAGCAGACCTCAGGAAGGTGGGGAGCAGCTAAGCTCCGGGAGGGAGAAGTTGAAATAATTTTCCCGCCAGCTGGCCCTTGCTGAGATTCTGTATCTGGGCCAGACACAACGGCAGATGTGCGATGGAGATGCCAGTCACTGTGACCTTCCTGAAAAGGAACAGGTTGACCTGCTCATGCGCTCTCACATACTCCAAACAAATGGCTCTCTGTGCGGAGTGGGGTGCTGTCTGCAGGAAGCACAACACAGAATCTCAACAAAAAAGGAATGTATTACAGTGATGTTTCTCTCCTCAACAGCCTGAGAACTACCTGAGAGACTAGAATGTTTAGCTGGAGTTACACTTAATTACATTTAATCCCATCACCTGAAGCACCAACTCTTGGGGTACAGCCTCATTCAGACGGACACACATCAAAAGGCGGACTAGATTATAAGCAAAGCAGCTACATTCCGTCCCCACAAATATCCACCTGCATTTTCCACAGGGCTTCCTGGGATTGATCAGAGGGGGGAAACCTGGTGTATTCTCCTCCCTGACTCATTTTGCATGTGGCCAATGTACTGTCCCTAAACAACACCCACTAACTCAGCACAGACTGTGGATCAAACCTGGTCAGGAAAACAGCTGTTGATAAGGTACTGAATAGTGGATTCATAATTAAGGTCACAAAGTGTGGAATGAGGGGAGGCGGTGGCGTAGTGGTATTGTCACTGGACTAGTAACCCAGAGACCCAGGGTATTCCCCTGGGGACATGGGTTCAAATCCCACCACAGCAGAAGGTGGAATTTGAATTTAATTAATAAATCTGGAATTAAAAGCTAGTCTAATGATGGCCATGAAACCATTGTCGATTGTTGTAAAAACCCATCTGGTTCACTAATGTCCTTTAGGGAAGGAAATCTGCTGTCCTTACCTGGTCTGGCCTACATGTGACTCCAGACCCACAGCAATGTGGTTAACTCTTACATGCCCTCTGAAATGGCCTAGCAAGCCACTCAGTTGTACCTAACTGCTACGAAGTCAATAAAAAGGAATGAAACCGGACGGACCACCCGGCATCGACCAAGGCACCGGAAACAACAATGGCAAACCAGCCTGTCAACCCTGCAAAGTCCTCCTTACTAACATCTGGGGGCTTCTGCCAAAGTTGGGAGAGCTGTCCCACAGACTAGTCAAGCAACAGCCTGACATAATCATACTCACAGAATCATACCTGACAGACAATGTCCCAGACACCGCCATCACCATCCCCGGGTATGTCCAGTCCCACCGGCAGGACAGACCCAGCAGAGGTGATGGCACAGTGGTATACAGTAGGGAGGGAGCTGCCCTGGGAGTCCTCAACATTGACTCTTGACTCTCAGATCAAACATGGGCAAGGTAACCTCCTACTGATTACCACCTACCGCCCTCCCTCAGCTGATGAGTCAGTACTCCTCCATGTTGAAAAGCACTTGGAGGAAGCACCGAGGGTGGCAAGGGCACAGAATGTATTCTGGGTGGGGGACTTCAATGTCCATCACCAAGAGTGGCTCGGTAGCACCACTACTGACCGAGCTGGCCGAGTCCTAAAGGACATGGCTGCAAGACTGGGTACGCGGCAGGTGGTGAGGGAACCAACACGAGGGAAAAACATACTTGACCTCGTCCTCACCAATCTGCCTGCCACAGATACTTCTGTCCATGACAGTATTGGTAGGAGTGACCACCACACAGTCCTTGTGGAGACGAAGTCCTGCCTTCGCATTGAGGATACCCTCCATCGTGTTGTGTGGCACTACCACCGTGCTAAATGGGATAGATTTCGAACAGATCTAACAAATGCAAAACTGGGCATCCATGAGACGCTGTGGGCCATCAGCAGCAGCAGAATTGTACTCAACCACAATCTGTAACCTCATGGCCCGGCATATCCCCCACTCTACCATTACCATCAAGCCAGGATACCAACCCTGGTTCAATGAAGAGTGCAGGAGGGCATGCCAGGAGCAGCACCAGGCATACCTCAAAATGAGATGTCAACCTGGTGAAGCTACAACACAGGACTATCTGCGTGCCAAACTGCAAAAGCAGCATGCGATAGACAGAGCTAAGCGATCCCATAACCAACGGATCAGATCTAAGCTCTGCAGTCTTGCCACATCCAGCTGTGAAAGGTGGTGGACAATTAAACAACTAACTGGAGGAGGTGGCTCCACAAATATCCCCATCCTCAATGATGGGGGAGCCCAGTACATCAGTGCGAAAGATAAGGCTGAAGCATTTGAAACAATCTTCAGCCAGAAGTTCCGAGTGGATGATCCATCTCGGCCTCCTCCTGAAGTCCCCAGCATCACAGATGCCAAACTTCAGCCAATTCGATTCACTCCGCGTGATATCAAGAAACAACTGAAGGCACTGAATACTGCAAAGGCTATGGGCCCTGACAATATTCCGGCAATCGTACTGAAGACCTGTGCTCCAGAACTTGCCGCGCCCCTAGCCAAGCTGTTCCACTACAGCTACAACACTGGCATCTACCCTGCAATGTGGAAAATTGCCCAGGTATGCCCTGTACACAAAAAGCAGGACAAGTCCAACCCGGCCAATTACCGCCCCATCAGCCGACACTCAATCATCAGTAAGGTGATGGAAGGTGTCATCAACAGTGCCATCAAGCGGCATTTGCTTAGCAATAACCTGCTCAGTGACGCTCAGTTTGGGTTCCGCCAGGGCCACTCAGCTCCTGACCTCATTACAGCCTTGGTTCAAACATGGATAAAAGAGCTGAACTCAAGAGGTGAGGGGAGAGTGATTGCCCTTGACATCAAGGCAGCATTTGACCGAGTATGGCATCAAGGAGCCCAAGCAAAACTGAGGTCAATGGGAATCAGGGGGAAAACCCTCAGCTGGCTGGAGTCATACCTAGCGCTAAGGAAGATGGTTGTGGTTGTTGGAGGTCAATCATCTGAGCTCCAGGACATCACTGCAGGAGTTCCTCAGAGTAGTGTCCTAGGCCCAACCATCTTCAGCTGCTTCATCAATGACCTTCCTTCAATCATAAGGTCAGAAGTGGGGATGTTCGCTGATGATTGCACAATGTTCAGCACCATTCATGACTCCTCAGATACTGAAGCAGTCCGTGTAGAAATGCAGCAAGACCTGAACAATATCCAGGCTTGGGCTGATAAGTGGCAAGTAACATTCACGCCACACAAGTGCCAGGCAATGACCATCTCCAACAAGAGAGAATCTAACCATCTCCCCTTGACATTCAATGGCATTACCATCGCTGAATCCCCCACTATCAACATCCTAGGGGCTACCATTGAACAGAAACTGAACTGGAGTAGCCATATAAATACCGTGGCTACAAGAGCAGGTCAGAGGCTAGGAATCCTGAGGCGAGTAACTCACCTCCTGACTCCCCAAAGCCTGTCCACCATCTACAAGGCACAAGTCAGGAGTGTGATGAAATACTCACCACTTGCCTGGATGGGTGCAGCTCCAACAACACTCAAGAAGCTCGACACCATCCAGGACAAAGCAGCCCACTTGATTGGCACCCCATCTACAAACATTCACTCCCTCCACCACCAACGCACAGTGGCAGCAGTGTGTGCCATCTACAAGATGCACTGCAGCAATGCTCCAAGGCTCCTTAGACAGCACCTTCCAAACCAGTGACCTCTACCAACTAGAAGGACAAGGGCAGCAAATGCATGGGAACACCACCACCTGCAAGTTCCCCTCCAAGTCACACACCATCCTGACTTGGAACTATATCGCCGTTCCTTCACTGTCGCTGGGTCAAAATCCTGGAACTCCCTTCCTAACAGCACTGTGGGTGTACCTACCCCACATGGACTGCAGCGGTTCAAGAAGGCAGCTCACCACCACCTTCTCAAGGGCAATTAGGGATGGGCAATAAATGCTGGCCTAGCCAGCGTCACCCACATCCCATGAATGAATAAAAAAAAATGAGGGAACAGGTAGCAGAATGGAAAGCAAGTTGGCTACAAAACAGAAAACAGACAATAGGGGGTATAGTAGCTACTCAAATTGGAAAAAGGTGGGAAGTTGTGTTCCACAAGGATTGGTGCTAGGACCACTGATGTTCACTATTTACATAAACAATTTGGACACAGAAATCAGAGGTATGATTTCAAAATTTACAGATGACACCAACTTGGAGAGTATAGTTAATACAGAGGAGGACTGTGACAAAATGTATGAAGACATAAATTTACTTTCAAAATGGTGCATAATTGGCAAATGACCTTCAATATGGATAAGTGTGAGGTATTACATTTTGGTAGGAAATATAAGGAAGCCACATACTCCTTGGAAAATAAGTGTCTAAGTTTGGCAAAGGGCAGAGGGATTTCGGGATACAGATACACAGATCACAAAGTAGTGATGCAGGTTAATAAGGCCTTTAAAAAAAGCAAGTCGAGCACTGTGATTCATTTCTAGAGAGATAGAATTGAAAAGCAGAGAGTTTCTGTTAAACTTATTACAACCTTGATTAGATCACTGTTGGAGCACTGTGCACAGTCTGGTCTCCATATTATATAAAGGATATCGAGGCACTGAAGAAAGATTTACCAGAATGATGCCAGAACTAAGAAGTTATAACTATCAGAAAAATGTTGACAGGCTGGGTCTCTTTCTGTTACAAAGAGAAAATTGAGGGTGACCTGATACAGGTTTTTAAGATTATGACAAGGTTTGATGCGGTAGACATAGAGAAGATATTTCCATTTGTAGGTAAGACCAGAACTAGCAGCCATCAATAGAAGACAGTCACTAATAATTCCAAAAGGGAATTCAGGAGAACCTTCTCTACCCAGAGAGTGGTGAGAATGTGGATCTCACTACCACAGGGGCGGTTCAGGTGAATAATATAGATTAAAGGCCGGCCTGGGTCTGCAAATGAAACCCGACCCAAACCCGACAGAACCATATCCAACCCGGCCCGAGTCCTTTCATTTTTTCCCGTGCCCGACCCAACCCGACCCGACCATCAGTTAACCTACCTTCACTTTGTTACTTATCTGCTCAAGCTTAACAAAATTGTAACTAAACAATCTTTCTAGTCCAAAAAGTACATTAACATTGGAACCACTTACCGGAGATGGTGATAGAATATGTCTGACCCAGCCCGGCCCAACCCGGGCCCGAATGCCCGACCCAGAAGAGCGACCCGACCCAAGTCGTCAGGTCCCTTCGGGTTCAGGTTGGGTAGCCATGCTCTAATATAGATACATTTAAGGGAAGCTGGATAAACACATGAGGGAATAATGAATAGAAGGATATGCTGATAGGGTGAGATGAAGAGGGCTGATAGGAGGCTGTGGAAGATAAACAGCAGCATGGAGCAGCATTGGGCTGAATGGTCTGTGCTTCTGTGCTGCAAATGCTGTGAGATTCCATGTATGGTATTGGGTGCAGTACCTGCCCATTGAGCCAGTAGCTCTATGCAGACATTCCGTTCACCCTCTCTGCTTTTATACAGGAACATTTCAAAAAGGGACTTACGCTTTGTGCATTTTTGGGTCTTGGGTCCTAATGTCCATCCTGTGCAGCACCCACTGCCACAGACATTCAGACTGTAATAAAGCACAAGCAACAGGTTACAAACCTACACATTTCGGCAGAGACAGAGGAGGGAGGAGTGGAAGGACAGAGCGGGGGGCAGGTAGAGGGATGGGTAAGGGGGACAGTGGGTCGGGTACAGGGATGGGGAAAGGGAATGGGAAAGGGGGACGTGGAGGGGATTCATGGGGGGCAGGGAGAGGGATGGGGACCCTCTGCAGTGGAATAGACAAACTCTTTGATTTCTTATTCAGGACATCTTTGTTTGATTTCCCAAAGCTGGTTTGTCCTTAAACAGCTGAACCGATCATATTGTATTTAGAATGAAGAATGGCCAACTGCTGCTCAGCTACCATATCTTCTTCTGATCATGGATGGTGCTGGAGTTGGATGATGCCCTCAATATCCCTGTACTCAGTGACGGGGCTACTCAATACACACACAGAAACAAGCACAGAGATACACCACACAGATACACACACACACAGATACACACACAGAGACACACACACACACAGAAACATGCATGGAGATACACACACACACAGAAACAAGCACAGAGACACACACACAGAGACACGCACGCAGATACACACGCACAGAGATACACACGCACAGAGATACACACACACAGATACACACACACAGATACACACACACAGATACACACACACAGATACACACACACAGATACACACACACACACAAATACACGTACAGAGCCACACACACACACAGAAACACACACAGAGACACACGCACAGAGATACACCACACAGAAACACACACACAGATACACACACAGATACACACACAGATACACACACAGATACACACACACAGATACACACACACAGATACACACACACAGATACACACACACAGATACACACACACACAAATACACGTACAGAGCCACACACACACAGAAACACACACAGAGACACACGCACAGAGATACACCACACAGAAACACGCACGCACAGAGACACACACGCACAGAGACACACACGCACAGAGACACACACGCACAGAGACACACACACAGAGATACACCACACAAATAGGCACAGATATACACACACACACAGATAGACCACACAAATAGGCACAGAGATACGCGCACAGAGATACGCGCACAGAGATACGCGCACAGAGACACACACGCACAGAGACACACACGCACAGAGACACACACGCACAGAGACACACACGCACACAAATAGGCACAGATATACACGCACACAGACACGCGCACAGAGACACGCGCACAGAGACACACATGCACACAAATACACACACAGAGACACACACGCACACAGATACATGCACAGAGATACACCACACAAATAGGCACAGATATACACACACACAGATACACCACACAAATAGGCACAGATATACACGCACACAGATACACGCACACAGATACACGCACACAGATACACGCACAGAGATACACCACACAAATAGGCACAGATATACACGCACACAGATACACGCACAGAGATACACGCACAGAGATACACCACACAAATAGGCACAGATATGCACACACACAGATTACCACACAAATAGGCACAGATATACACACACACAGATACACCACACAAATAGGCACAGATATACACGCACACAGATACACGCACAGAGATACACACACACAGATACACCACACAAATAGGCACGGAGATACACGCATGGAGAAACACGCACGGAGAAACACGCACGGAGATACACGCACGGAGATACACCACACAAATAGGCACAGATATACACACACACAGATTACCACACAAATTGGCACAGATATACACGCACACAGATACACGCACAGAGATACACGCACAGAGATACACGCACAGAGATACACGCACAGAGATACACCACACAAATAGGCACAGATATACACACACACAGATACACCACACAAATAGGCACAGATATACACGCACACAGATACACGCACAGAGATACACCACACAAATAGGCACAGATATACACACACACAGATACACCACACAAATAGGCACAGATATGCACACACAGATACACCACACAAATAGGCACAGATATGCACACACACAGATACACCACACAAATAGGCACAGATATGCACACACACAGATACACCACACAAATAGGCACAGATATGCACACACACAGATACACCACACAAATAGGCACAGATATACACGCACGGAGATACACGCACGGAGATACACGCACGGAGATACACCACACAAATAGGCACAGATATACACACACACAGATACACCACACAAATAGGCACAGATATACACGCACACAGATACACGCACAGAGATACGCGCACAGAGACACACACGCACACAGATACACGCACACAAATAGGCACAGATATACACGCACACAGATACACGCACACAAATAGGCACAGATATACACGCACACAGATACACGCACAGAGATACACACACAGAGATACACGCACAGAGATACACGCACGAAGATACACGCACGAAGATACACGCACGAAGATACACGCACGAAGATACACGCACGAAGATACACCACACAAATAGGCACAGATATACACGCACACAGATACACGCACAGAGATACACCACACAAATAGGCACAGATATACACGCACACAGATACACGCACAGAGATACACCACACAAATAGGCACAGATATACACGCACACAGATACACGCACAGAGATACACACACAAATAGGCACAGATATACACACACACAGATTACCACACAAATAGGCACAGATATATACACACACAGATTACCACACACACAGATACGCGCACAGAGATTCTTCTTCTTTTGGGCCTCCTTATCTCGAGAGACAATGGATATGCGCCTGGAGGTGGTCAGTGGTTTGTGAAGCAGCGCCTGGAGTGGCTATAAAGGCCAATTCTACAGTGACAGGCTCTTCCACAGGTGCTGCAGAGAAATTTGTTTGTCGGGGCTGTTGCACAGTTGGTTCTCCCCTTGCGCCTCTGTCTTTTTTCCTGCCAACTGCTAAGTCTCTTCAACTCGCCACACTTTAGCCCCGTCTTTATGGCTGCCCGCCAGCTCTGGCGAACGCTGGCAACTGACTCCCACGACTTGTGATCAATGTCACAGGATTTCATGTCGCGTTTGCAGACGTCTTTAAAGCGGAGACATGGACGGCCGGTGGGTCTGATACCAGTGGCGAGCTCGCTGTACAATGTGTCTTTGGGGATCCTGCCATCTTCCATGCGGCTCACATGGCCAAGCCATCTCAAGCGCCGCTGACTCAGGAGTGTGTATAAGCTGGGGATGTTGGCCGCCTCGAGGACATCTGTGTTGGAGATACGGTCCTGCCACCTGATGCCAAGTATTCTCCGGAGGCAGCGAAGATGGAATGAATTGAGACGTCGCTCTTGGCTGGCATACGTTGTCCAGGCCTCGCTGCCGTAGAGCAAGGTACTGAGGACACAGGCCTGATACACTCGGACTTTTGTGTTCCGTGTCAGTGCGCCATTTTCCTACACTCTCTTGGCCAGTCTGGACATAGCAGTGGAAGCCTTACCCATGCGCTTGTTGATTTCTGCATCTAGAGACAGGTTACTGGTGATAGTTGAGCCTAGGTAGGTGAACTCTTGAACCACTTCCAGAGCGTGGTCGCCAATATTGATGGATGGAGCATTTCTGACATCCTGCCCCATGATGTTCGTTTTCTTGAGGCTGATGGTTAGGCCAAATTCATTGCAGGCAGACGCAAACCTGTCGATTAGACTCTGCAGGCACTCTTCAGTGTGAGATGTTAAAGCAGCATCGTCAGCAAAGAGGAGTTCCCTGATGAGGACTTTCCGTACTTTGGACTTCGCTCTTAGACGGGCAAAGTTGAACAACCTGCCCCCTGATCTTGTGTGGAGGAAAATTCCTTCTTCAGAGGACTTGAACGCATGTGAAAGCAGCAGGGAGAAGAAAATCCCAAAAAGTGTGGGTGCGAGAACACAGCCCTGTTTCACACCACTCAGGATAGGAAAGGGCTCTGATGAGGAGCCACCATGTTGAATTGTGCCTTTCATATTGTCATGGAATGAGGTGATGATACTTAGTAGCTTTGGTGGGCATACAATCTTTTCTAGTAGTCTGAAAAGACCACGTCTACTGACGAGGTCAAAGGCTTTGGTGAGATCAATGAAAGCAATGTAGAGGGGCATCTGTTGTTCGCGGCATTTCTCCTGTATCTGACGAAGGGAGAACAGCATGTCAACGGTCGATCTCTCTGCACGAAAGCCACACTGTGCCTCAGGGTAGACGCGCTCGGCCAGCTTCTGGAGCCTGTTCAGAGCGACTCGAGCAAAGACTTTCCCCACTATGCTGAGCAGGGAGATTCCACGGTAGTTGTTGCAGTCACCGCGGTCACCTTTGTTTTTATAGAGGGTGATGATATTGGCATCGCGCATGTCCTGTGGTACTGCTCCCTCGTCCCAGCACAGGCAAAGCAGTTCATGTAGTGCTGAGAGTATAGCAGGCTTGGCACTCTTGATTATTTCAGGGGTAATGCTGTCCTTCCCAGGGGCTTTTCCGCTGGCTAGAGAATCAATGGCATCACTGAGTTCCGATTTGGTTGGCTGTATGTCCAGCTCATCCATGACTGGTAGAGGCTGGGCTGCATTGAGGGCAGTCTCAGTGACAGCATTCTCCCTGGAGTACAGTTCTAGGTAGTGCTCAACCCAGCGGTCCATTTGTTTGTGTTGGTCAGTGATTATGTCCCCTGATTTAGATTTGAGGGGGGTGATCTTCTTGATGGTTGGCCCAAAAGCTCTCTTCATGCCATCATACATTCCTCTAATGTTTCCGGTGTCAGAGGTCAGCTGAATATGACTGCATAGGTGTTGCCAGTAGTCGTTTGCGCAGTGCCTGGCTGTTCTTTGTGCAGTGCTTCTGGCTGCTTTAAGTGCTGCGGATGTTAAATCGCTGGAGGCTTTCTTGTAGTTCAACAGTGCAATGCGCTTAGCGGCTATGACAGGTTCCAGCTCTTCATTATGAGATTGAAACCAGTCTGCATTTCTCTTCGCACTTTTGCCGTAGGTGGTCAAAGCTGACTCATAGATGGCGTCTCTGATGTGGGCCCACTTGGTCTCAGCATCCCCTGTGGGAGTGTTTTGAAGGACTGTTACAAGTGAATTTAGAAATTTTTGTAACAGCTGTGGGTGAGAAATTCTGTTCGTGTTGATGCGCGGGTGGCCCTTTCTGCTTGGAATGATGCAACTTCTTTGGTCTGAGTCTAACCTTGCTGCACACCAGGGAGTGGTCGGTGTCGCAGTCCACACTGTGGAAGCTGCGTGTGATTTGAACACTGTTTAAGGAGGCTCGCCTTGTGACGATGAGGTCTAGCTGGTGCCAACGACGCGATCTTGGGTGCCTCCATGAAACCTGTTGACAGGGTTTAGTGTGAAAGAACGAGTTGGTGATGCAGAGGTTATGATAGGTACACAACTCAAGCAGTCTCTGCCCGTTCTCATTCATCCTTCCAACGCCATAGCACCCAAGGCAGGAGGGCCATGAGTAATGGTCGGCCCCAACCCTGGCATTAAAGTCCCCCAGCAGGATTAGGTGTTCGGTGTTGGGGATGCTGCTAATGATGTTATGGAGTTGCTCGTAGAACTGGGCTTTAGCTTCAGGTGAGGAGCAGAGTGTTGGAGCATAGATGCTGAGTAGGTGTACTGGACCAGAGGTGCTGAGCAGTCAGATGGACAGTATGTGTTCCGAGCCATTTGAGGGAGGCTCTAACATGCTGAGCAAGGAGTTTCTGATGGTGAAGCCCACTCCATACTGTCTTGGTTCGCACGCACAGAGATACACCACACAAATAGGCACAGATATACACACACACACACACACAGATACACGCACACAGAAACACGCACACAGAAACACCACACAAATAGGCACAGATATACACACACACAGATATACACACACACAGATACACGCACAGAGATACGCGCACAGAGATACGCGCACAGAGATACGCGCACAGAGATACACCACACAAATAGGCACAGATATACAGATACACGCACACAGAAACACGCACACAGAAACACGCACACAGAAACACCACACAAATAGGCACAGATATACACACACACACACACAGATACACGCACAGAGATACGCGCACAGAGATACACCACACAAATAGGCACAGATATACAGATACACACACACAGATACACGCACACAGAAACACGCACACAGAAACACCACACAAATAGGCACAGATATACACACACACAGATACACCACACAAATAGGCACAGATATACACGCACACAGATACACGCACACACAGATACACACACACGCACAGAGATACACACACACATAGGCACAGAGATACACACAGAGAGATACGCACATAGAGATATACTCACAGACATAGGTAGGCACAGAGATACACACACACACACACACAGGCACAGAGATACACACAGATACGCTCACACAGAACAATTGATACTGTGACGGAAGCCACACCTGCCAAAACGAGACATATTAATTTTGTCATATAGAACATTATTTTGAACTGTTACTGGACTTGAAATAACTTGTTTAAAAAGACCACAACAGTGTTTGAAAACATGGCTGCATTCTAAAAGACAGTTGCATGAAGAAGACAAAGGGAGTCCTCCCTGATTCAGTTTGCCAGATGGAGTTTTGTCAATAGTGATGATCAAGAGACATTGAATGTGTAAGAACCAGCATTCCACCCCTGCAATGAAAGTGTCTCGTAAGCTTGGGGGAATCCACAAACCTCGCAGGAGAGACTTTTCCAAATAAGGAGCTAGTCACATGACTAACCCACTGGAGAACCTGTGGTTGTTTGAATTGTGCCACGGTTACGACCAGGCGAGAAAGAGGTCTAGGGTTCCCCTTCAGCCTTCACCTGGTCTTACCGTAACAGAGTTTAATTTATACACAGCGTGTTTTTAGCTCCCCTTGGTGAATCCTTGTTCTCTGCTTTCCAATTATCAGACAAATAAACCAGCACAAACAGGTTTGCTTAGGTTTAAAGAAGAAAAGTTTAAATTTATTAAACTTAAACTCTAATTCAGTTGATGCCTATGGATACATGATGTGCCCACGCTAGCATACATATGCGATACACACATGCAAATAGAGACAGAAAAGAGCAGAAGAAAAATAAAGTGAAATCTGAGTCAATATCTGAAGAGTTGTTGTTACGGTTCTTTGAGCTCACTGTAGAGTCCTTGATTGTAAGTAATCTTGCTTTTCATTGGGGCCCCGTATTCTTCTTAAACCTTGTTCGCTGTAGGAGACTTTTCTCTCTTGGGGTTCATGTGTTTTCAGTGGATTCAGAGGCTTGTCAGAAAGAGATGAGAGCAGACAGACAGGAGGTCTTCTTCAGTCCAGGAGCATTCTGCTTTCGCTGCAGGCTCTCAGTTCAAACTGTACAATTCAGAAACCCCCAGGTTGCCAAGCAGGTTAGTCATGTGACTAACTGGTCTGACTATGTCTTGGCTCCATGTATTGTATCAACTTAGAATGAATGGAATGCTGTTAGTATGTAAAAAAAAATTTCCAGCCAAGGTCTGGCAGTCCTTTTAACAGGCCTTCCCTTCTTCCCAGCAACAATTTGAAATTTAATGTCCATGTGACAAAATTAATATGTCTCATTCCTGGCAGGGGGGTGGGGGCCTGCATGACACCTCCACACCCAGGGGAATGAAATGCGATTTGAGAAAAGCACATTTCATTAAAAGGGTTGAGAGAAAATATAAGATACAGATAAAAGCATGCATTTGTTTCATTCATTCCCATTCATTCATAAATCCTAAAGCTTATTAAAATTTCCTGTCTTTTCTGGGTGCCAGTGCTGCTTTAATTGCCCCCTCTTTGGCATCCCGCTAAACATGTGGTTCTTTGGTTTTTCTTCAGTTCGCCCATTTCCATGACTGGCTAGGGCCTTTGTCCCTGCTGAGGTCCGCCAAGGGGGGCGGGGGTAGATTTAATCACCCTAAATTGGAGTTTTTTTCCCAAGAGACTCAGTAGCGGGTGGGTCTATCCTGAACTCTCTTTCAGTGCTTTGCCGAGTCATGCAAAGGCTTTTGACTTTAGGAGGATGGGTGGTTTTCTTTTTTCTGACTGCGGGGGAGGATTCTTTATTAATCTCCCCTTTGTTGTCTGGGAAACTCCTGCCTGCAGGTACTTATGAAGTCTACTGCACTCCCCTGTGGCATTTCAACTAAGTGAGGCATCACTCTCACCGTTTCTCTGCCCCCTAGAGGTATTTCTTTGTCTCGGCAGGTTCCTGTAAATGCTGTTAGCAATTCTGGTGGGGTGCTTCTAGAGTCTGCATCAACGTAGGAGAATGTGGGGTCTAACTTTTCATACTTTCTGGGGTTGGCTGACTGGACGGTAGACGTTTTCATCCAGGATTCCTCCTGGACTTCCTTTAACCTGCCCTCTTGGTCACTTTTTCTCCTTCTCTGTCTAACCTTTTGCCAGCCTTGTGCCTGCCTGTCCTTTATTGTTCTCGGCGGGGGTTCCTTACATTTCACCAGCCCTCTGCTGGAGGGTCCTCCTAACAGGACTTAGGGGGGCAAGTTTCACTGTGGGTTCGGGTTTCTCCTCAACCTGGCACATGTGGCGACTCCTGCAGTACTCCACCACATCTTTGTGGAGTTTTGGACAGTCAAACTGCTGTCTCATGCGGGCTTTGGTCTTTCATATACCGGCATGTACAGCCACTGTAGTCTTGTGGGCCCTCCTTAATATTTCTCTCCGGTACCTCTGCGGCACCACTAACTGGTGAACTACTGTCCACTCCTTACTCTTGGGTCTGTGAGGAAAACTCAACTTCCTCAGCAGTGCCTCATTCTTTAAATAGTAGCAATCAGGGACTCCCTCTGCTTCACTTTCAGACTGGGCGGCCTGTGCTAACACTCGTAATACTGGGTCAGCTCGCTGAGCCTCAGCTAGGGAAATCCATTTAATTCATTCCCTGGGTCTCCTAACTTTCCAAAGAAAGTCTCAGACAGACAGATCTGGTCATCTGCCTGCAGTGTCAACGCAGTCTCCTCTGAGGGAGTTGGTTTGATCATGGCCTGATCCACTACACATTTAGGGAAACTGCAGGGGTCCGTCTCCTGCTACTGTCCTGTCTCTCTGACTTCCTGCGGTCTTTCTTTCACTACTGGGCGGGGGGGGGGCTACCACCTTCATCCCCGCCAGATCATTACCTAGGAGCAGGTCAACCCCATCCGCAGGCAAACTAGGGACAATCCCTACGGTCACCAGTCCCGAAACTAGATCGCACTCTAGGTGCACCCGGTGTAC
Source organism: Heterodontus francisci (assembly GCF_036365525.1). NCBI lineage: Eukaryota > Metazoa > Chordata > Chondrichthyes > Heterodontiformes > Heterodontidae > Heterodontus > Heterodontus francisci. Next base: position 871,995 of record NC_090410.1, read on the forward strand.
AGCTAGGCCCAACCATCTTCAGCTGCTTCATCACGGATCTTCCTTCAATCATAAGGTCTGAAGTGGGGATGTTCGTTGATGATTGCACAGTGTTTAGCACCATTCGCAACTCCTCAGATACCAAAGCAATCCATGTAGAAATGCAGCAAGACCTGGACAATATCCAGGCTTGGACTGATAAGTGGCAAGTAACATTCGCGCCACACAAGTGCCAGGCAATGACCATCTCCAACAAGAGAGAATCTAACCATCTCCCCTTGACATTCAATGGCATTACCATCGCTGAATCCCCCACTATCAACATCCTAGGGGCTACCATTGACCAGAAACTGAACTGGAGTAGCCATATAAATACCGTGGCTACAAGAGCAGGTCAGAGGCTAGGAATCCTGAGGCAAGTAACTCACCTCCTGACTCCCCAAAGCCTGTCCACCATCTACAAGGCACAAGTCAGGAGTGTGATGGAATACTCTCCACTTGCCTGGATGGGTGCAGCTCCAACAACACTCAAGAAGCTCGACACCATCCAGGACAAAGCAGCCTGCTTGATTGGCACTCCATCTACAAACATTCACTCCCTCCACCACCAACGCACAGTGGCAGCAGTGTGTACCATCTACAAGATGCACTGCAGCAATGCACCACGGCTCCTTAGACAGCACCTTCCAAACCCGCAACCTCTACCAACTAGAAGGACAAGGGCAGCAAATACATGGGAACACCACCACCTGCAAGTTCCCCTCCGAGTCACACACCATCCTGACTTGGAACTATATCACCGTTCCTTCACTGTCACTGGGTCAAAATCCTGGAACTCCCTTCCTAACAGCACTGTGGGTGTACCTATCCCACATGGACTGCAGCGGTTCAAGAAGGCAGCTCACCACTACCTTCTCAAGGGCAATTAGGGATGGGCAATAAATGCTGGCCTGGCCAGTGACGCCCACATCCCAAGAATGAATAAAAAAAAAACATGCCTACACTGCCCTCCAATACCATTCACCACCATTTTGGTGTTCACTGCACTCTCTGGGAGAAAGGTCAGACCTTTTCCCAGTAAAAAGGATCTATCTAGTGGCCTCTCTGTCCCTGAGAATTACTATTGACTTGCTTGCCCCACTCAAGGGGTATGGAGTTACTTTCCTTTCAGACACAAACCCCTGATAATCTTCAGGAATCCGACTAACTTTTCCTGCACTTGCAGTAGTAAGCTCCCTGCGTCTCACTCTTACTGCAGTTAAAGCCACAGCTTGTTCAGCTGTGCTTTCCATCATGGTCTCTTTTTTGCTGAGCAGGTGTACCCTGATCAACCCTGCAGGTTTTCCCTTTAGTTTCCAGCAGTCAGCTTTTAAATGCCCTGCTTTATTACAGTGGAAGCACACAGGTCTCCGGGTCTCACTCTTGCTCACAGCACCTTCCTTTTTGGCTGGAGGAGGACTCCCTGTGTCTCCTGCTTTCCAGGACTGTTTGGGCTCCTATCACCTTCCCACCCTTTGTTCATTTCAGATTTTTGGGGGTGACTTATAAATTAAAGCAAACTTATCGGCCAGAACGGCCACTTGCTGGGCTCCCTGGACCTGCTGTTCCCTCACATGAGTCTTTATGGAGAGTGGGAGAGAGTGTTTAAATTCCTCTAACAGAATTACTTCTCTGAGATTTTCGTAGCTGAGCTGTACTTTAAGAGCCCTCAGCCACTGGTCAAAAGCCAGCTGCTTACTTCTTTCAAACTCCAGATAAGTTTGATTAGCTTGCTTCTTGAGGGGTCTAAACTTTTGGCGATAAGCTTCGGGTACTAATTCATATGCCCCGAGGATAGCATTTTTGGTCAGTTCATAATTTGATGACTCTCATCTGGCAACAGGGAATAAACCTCATGGGCTTTTCCAGTTAACTTGCTTTGTAGTAAACGAGGCCAGATCTCAGCTGGACATTTTAGCTGCCTTGCCAGTTTCTCAAAGGACACGAAAAATTCTTCTACATCTCTTCATTGAATTTTGGAATTAGTTGAGCTAGTTTTAACAATTTTTAACCTGCCCTCCTCCATATTGGCTATGCTTTCACTGGGGTTACTCTGTTGCCCCTAGTTAGCTCAAGCTGCTTCAACTCTCTCTCTTTACATTCCTTCTGAAATATTCTTTCTCTCTCCCTCTCCTGTCTTTCTCTCTCTTTCTCCTCAAATTAAAGTTTCCTCTGTTCCAATTGTATCTTTGCTAACAATACCCTGTTGGAATCTACTTCCAACCCTGTTTCTGCTTCTTCAGATTCAAGGGGAAAATGGTTGGCCACTAGCCTTAGGAGTTCAGACTTCCTAGCCTTACCACGTACAGTGATCCCACACTGCCCAGCCATTTTCCTCAACTCCTCCATAGACAGTGCTTTTAACTTGTCCCAAGTTACTTCACACAGGCCTGGGGAGTTACAAGCTTCAGTCGCAGACATGTTAGTATTCAATCACACACAACCACAAGAAAACCTGTATTGAAATCTTGCTCTTTTAACTGGGAACAATTTTCTTCCCCCTTCCAATTTCTCTCATTTGTCTGTAGGTCAATTCTGGTTGCTATCACCAGGTGAGAGAGGGGTCTAGAGTTCCCTTTCAGCCTTCACCCGGTCTTACTGTAACAGGGTTTAATTTGAAAAACACCGTGTTTTTTGCTCCCCCTCGGTGAATCCTTGTTCACTGCTTTCCAATTAGAAGGTAAAGAAACCGGCACAAACAATTTTCTTAGGTTCAGAGAAGAAAGGGTTATTATATTTATTAAACTTAAACTCTAATTCGATTGATGCCTAAGGATACATGACGTGCCCAAACTAGCATACATACGCGATACACATGCAAATAGAGAGAAAAGAGCAGAAGAAAAATAAAGTGGAAAGGGGTTTGGGGCAATATCTGAAGAATTGTTACGGTTCTTCGAGTTCACTGTAGAGTCCTTGATTGTAGGTAGATCTTGTTTTTCGTTGGGGCCCAGTATTCTTCTTAAACCTTGTTCACTTAAGGAGACTTTTCTCTCTTGGGGTTCTGTGTCTCCAGTGGATTCAGAGGCTTGTGAGAGATGGGAGCAGACAGACAGACAGGAGATCTTCTTCAGTCCAGGAGAATTCTGCTTTCTCTGCAGGTTCTTAGTTCAAACTGTACAATTCAGAAACCCCCAGGTTGCTAAGCAGGTTAGTCACGTGACTAACTGGTCTGACCACGTCTTGGCTCTGTGTATTGTATCATCTTAGCAGGGAATGGAAAGTGCTTCCCTGCCTTCAATGTCTGTTAGTATGTAAAATTTTTTCCAGCCAAGTTCTGGCAATCCTTGTAACCAGCCTTCTCTTCTCAGCGGCAATTTTAAATTTAATATCCATGTGGCAAAATTAATATGCCTCATTCTTGGCAGTAGGGGGCCTGCATGACAGCCACACAAAAAGGAATAGACTGCAATTTAAAGACAAATGAAAAGGAAGGTCTCTCCCTGTCTCTCGCTCAAGCAAAGTTCCAGGGAACCATAGAAGTAACTTAAGCCTCAAGACAGATGACCAGCCAAACAAGTTTGAAAGTGTGCACTGGGCCCCAATGAGAACTGCAAAACTTAACTTCAATCAAAGACTTTACATCAAACCCAAAGCCAGTAACTGAACTCCAGCTATTACTTCAAACCTTTCCCCTTCTTTCTCCTCCTTTGTCTCTATTTGCGTGTGTGTTTATTGCGTAAGCATGCTAGTGTGGTCGCTTCACATGTTTTTTAGTAGTATTAATTGAATTAGAGTTTTAAGGTTAATAAACTCACATCTTTCTTGTTTAAATCTGAGGAAACCAGCATGGTTGATTTCTTTGCCATTACAATTACAGAGCAGTGAGCAAGGATTCACTGAGGGGAAGCTAAAAATATGGTGTTTTTAAAAATTAAACCCTGTTACGGCCAAACCAGGAAAAGGCTGAGAGGGGAGTCCTAGACCCCTGCCTCACCTGGTCGTAACAATACCAATAACTTCCACTTAGAACACACTGCTTGAAGGGGTGGTAGAGGCAGGAACCCTCACAACATATAAGAAGTATCTAGATGAGCACTTGAAACGCCAAAGTACAGAAGGCTATGGACCAAGTGCTGCAAAATGGGATTGGAATAGATAGGTGCTTGATGGCCGGCATGGGCATGATGGGCCGAAGGGCCTATTTCTGTGCTGTATGACTCTATGACTATGACTAGAACAGCATGCATTGTTTTGAATAGATGAAAGTTCATGAGTGTGTTCTGCAGTTTTGTTATACCTTTCACTCCTCGAAATCAGCGCTGTCCAATGGGATGGTAGAATTGGGAATGGTAGCATAATGGTTATGCTTTTGGATGAGTATTGCCAAGAGGGCGAATTATCTGGAGATATGGCTTCAAATCCTATGACAGCAACTGGGAAATTTAACTTTGGTTAATAAATTAAATCTGGAAAAATTGCTAGTGTCAATAATGGTGACCACATAATTAGCAGATTGCTGTAAAACCCACCGGGTTTACAAATGTTCTTCAGGGATAGAAATCTGCTGTCTTTACCAGGTCTGACCTACATGTGACTCCAGACCTGCAGTAATGTCGTTTATTTGTAATTGCCCTCTGAAATGGCCAGTTAGTTAAGGGCAATAAATGTTGGCCTTGCCAGTGATGTCCACATCCTGTGAATTAATATTTTTAAATCGCTGATTGGTCCCAGGTGTTGCTATGGTAACATATTTCAGGCCAGGCACTAATTTTCATGGAAAATGGCATATGTATATTGCAGGTAAATGAACAAATATCTGCCGCTATCCAGTGAGCTAGGAAATCAAACACTCAACAATCAAATATCCCTCGCGCTCTCTGACCAAACAGCCCTCGCGCTCTCTGACCAAACAGCCCTCGCGCTCTCTGACCAAACAGCCCTCGCGCTCTCTGACCAAACAGCCCTCGCGCTCTCTGACCAAACAGCCCTCGCGCTCTCTGACCAAACAGCCCTCGCGCTCTCTGACCAAACAGCCCTCGCGCTCTCTGACCAAACAGCCCTCGCGCTCTCTGACCAAACAGCCCTCGCGCTCTCTGACCAAACAGCCCTCGCGCTCTCTGACCAAACAGCCCTCGCGCTCTCTGACCAAACAGCCCTCGCGCTCTCTGACCAAACAGCCCTCGCTCTGATTTTCCTCTCACCAATTTACCAATAAATGCACAAAAGGTGAAAGGTCACAGACTGTGTTAATATTGAGGTCGCCTGACCAACCACCCTGTCTGTTACTCTTTGTTTATTGACTAAGCAGAAATGAGGGTAATACACCTGGATTCTGGACTGGCCACACCTGGATTCTGGACTGGCCATCTGTATATGTTGGACGGGTTGCACCTGAATTGGAACGGGACCAACATCCTTGCTGGGAGGTTTGCTAATGTTGTTGTAGGGGTGGGGGGGGGTAAACTAATTTGGCAGGGGGATGGAATACAGAGTGGAGGTACAGGAGTGGGTGATGCACAGTCAAATATAGAAGAGAAACTGAGTTAGTCTGGAAGGCAGAGCAAATATCGACCTGTTAAGGCACAAGTGAAAAATGCAAGGCTGGATTGCATCTATTTTAATGCAAGGAGTCTTACTAGTAAGGAAGATGAATTGAGGGAATTGATTAGCACATGGCATTATGATATTATGGCTATCATAGAGACAAACCAGGGGGCATAGATTTAAGTTAAGGGGCAGGAGGTTTAGAGGAGAGTTGCAGAAAGAATTTTTCACCCAGAGGGTGGTTGGAATCTGGAACACACTGCCTGAACGGATGGTAGCAGCAGGAACAATCACACCATTTAAGAAGTATTTAGATGAGCACTTGAAATGCCGTAGCATACAAGGCTACGGGCCAAGTGCTGGAAAATGGGATTAGTTTGGATGGGTGCTGGATGGTCGGCGCAGGCGCATTGGGCCGAAGGGCCTCTTTCTGTGCTGCAAAACTCTATGACTCTATGGTTGAGGGAGGGGCAGGACTGGCAGCTCAATATTCCAGGGTATAGAATCTTCAGGCATAACAGGGGAGGGGGTAAAAGAGGAGGTGGCATTGCACTGTTGATCAAGGAGTCAATTACTGCAGTAAGGAGGGATGATATCTTAGAAGGTTCCTCAAATGAGGCCATATGTGTAGAACTTAAAAACAAAAAGGGGGCAATCACTTGGCTGGGAGTGTACTACAGGCCTCCAAATAGTCAGGGAGAGATAGAGGAGCAGATATGTAGGCAAATCTCAGAGAGGTGTAAAAGTAATAGGGTAATAATAATAGGGGATTTCAACTTCCCCAATATCAACTGGGATAGTCTGAGTGCAAAAGGCTTAAAGGGGGCGGAATTCTTAAAATGCATCCAGGAGAGCTTTTTGAGCCAGTATGTAGAAAGTCCTACAAGAGAAGGTGTGGTGCTGGAGCTAATCCTAGGGAATCTAGATGGACAAGTGGTAGAAGTGGGGGAGCATTTCGGGGATAGTGAAATAAAGATACTGAATTGGGAGAAGGCCGATTTCAATATGATAAAACAGGGTCTGGCCAAAGTGGACTGGGAGCAGCTACTTGTAGGAAAGTCTACATCAGACCAGTGGGAGTCATTCAAAGAGGAAATAGTGAGGGTTCAGAGTCAACATGTACCCATTAAGGTGAAGGGTAGGACTAACAAGTCCAGGGAACCCTGGATGTCAAGGGATATGGAGGATTGGATCAGGAAAAAAAAGGCTTATGGCAGATTCAGAGTGCAGAAAACAGCAAAGGCCCTAGAGGAGTATAGAAAGTGTAGGGGGGTACTTAAAAAAGGAATTAGGAGAGCGAAGAGGGGCATGAAAAAACACTGGTGGGCAAGATAAAGGAAAATCCTAAGGCATTTTAGAAGTATATTAAGGGCAAGAGGATAAGCAGAGAAAGAGTAGGGCCCTTTAGGGACCAAAGTGGCAATCTGTGTGTGGAGCCGGAGGATATAAGTGAGGTTTTAGATGGTTACTTTTCATCTGTGTTCACTATGGAGAAGGACGATGTAGGTATAGAGATCAGGGAGGGGGATTGTTATATACTTTTATATATTTTAGTATTGAAAGGGAGGAGGTATTAGCTGTTTTAGTGGGCTTAAAAGTGGATAAATCCCCAAGCCCAGATGAGATGTATCCCAGGCTGTAATGTGAGGCAAGGGAGGAGATAGCTGGGGCTCTGATACAAATTTTCAAATCCTCTCTGGCCACAGGAGAGGTACCAGAGAACTGGAGGAAAGCAAATGTGGTACCATTATTCAAGAAGGGTGGTAGGGATAAACCAGGTAATTACAGGCCGGTGAGTCTATCAGTGGTTGAGAAACTATTGGAAAAATTTCTGAGCGATAGGATTAATCTCCATTTGGAGACGCAGGGATTAATCAGGGATAGTCAGCACGGCTTTGTCAGGAGGAGAGCATGTCTATCTAACTAACCTGATTGAATTTTTCGAGGAGGTGATTAGATGTGTAGATGAGGGTAAAGCAGTTGATGTAGTCTACATGGACTTCAGTAAAGCTTTTGATAAGGTCCCGCATGGGAGATTGGTTAAGAAGGTAAGAGCCCATGGGATACAGGGCAATTTGGCAAATTGGATCCAAAATTGGCTTAGTGGCAGGAGGCAGAGGGTGATGGTCAAAGGATGTTTTTGCGAGTGGAAGCCTGTGACCAGTGGTGTACCACAGGGATCGGTGCTGGGACCCTTGCTGTTTGTAGTGTACATTAATGATTTAGATGTGAATATAGGAGGTATGATCAGTAAGTTCGCAGATGACTCGAACATTGGTTGTGTTCTAATTAGTGAGGAGGAAAGCCTTAGATTACAGGACGATATAGATGGGCTGGTAAGATGGGCAGAGCAGTGGCAAATGGAATTTAATCCTGAGAACTGTGAGGTGATGCATTTTGGGAGGACTAACAAGGCAAGGGAATATACAATGGATGGTAGGACCCTAGGAAGTACAGAGGGTCAGAGGGACCTTGGTGTACTTGTCTATAGATCACTGAAGGCAGCAGCACAGGTAGATAAGGTGGTTAGGAAGGCATATGGGATATTTGCTTTTATTAGCCGAGACATAGAATATAAGAGCAGGGAGATTATGATGGAGCTGTATAAAACACTAGTTAGGCCACAGCTGGGGTACTGTGTACAGTTCTGGGCACCACACTATAGGAAGGATGTGATTGCACTGGAGAGGGTGCAGAGGAGATTCACCAGGATGTTGCCTGGGCTGGAGCATTTCAGCTATGAAGAAAGACTGAAAAGGCTAGGGTTGTTTTCCTTAGAGCAGAAAAGGCTGAGGGGGGACATGATTGGGGTATACAAAATTATGAGGGGCATTGATAGGTTAGATAGGAAGAAACTTTTTCTCTTAGCGGAGGGGTCAATAATCAGGGGGCATAGATTTAAGGTAAGGGGCAGGAGGTTTAGTGGGGATTTGAGGAAAAAAACTTTCACCAGAGGGTGTTTGGAATCTGGAACACACTGCCTGAAGGGGTGGTTGAGGCAGGAACCCTCACAACATTTAAGAAGTATTTGAATGGGCACTTGAAACGCCATAGCATACAAGGCTATGGGCCAAGTGCTGGAAAATGGGATTAGACTAGGCAGGTGCTTGATGGCCAGTACAGACATAATGGGCTGAAGGGCCTGTTTCTGTGCTGTATGACTCTATGGATTCTGGGCTGGCTACATCTGGATTCTGGGCCAGCCACATCTGGCCAAAACTCCTCAGTTGGATGGATTTATTTCAGCACATTGGGAATGTTGGGATTCCAATCGATGGTGATTTCCTCCAATTCTAAGGCACACTGGTGAGTTAAAAGGTCACGGACTATTGAGGACAAAGCAGATTATTACCATAACAGGTGGAAGCTTTAATAGCAAGTCTTCCCAGTCGAGTAATTTAAAGAGGTGAACCCCCATCCCACCACCACTGCCTCGATTCCCTGGTGCAGCATCAAGCCAGAAATGTACCAGATTCCAACTTCAGTTTGTGGATTTCAGCTGTTGGACACCTAATAGCCTCCGTATCTCTGGGCCTGTGAGGGAAATGGGCACAAATGATGCCACAGTTCTTGTTCCTCTCCCTGACCAGTGGCTCCAACTGGAATATAAAGCCTGACTCCCAGGAGACACAGATACTGATGCAACACGTCTATCCCATTCACTTTGAATGAATTTCAGGCTGGGAGATTCTGGATCAGGACACCAAGTGCCTGGGACATAGGGAACTTATCGACTGCCTTGTCTGGTTTCCAGTGAAGTATGTGAGGCTATGAGTCAGCATGAAGAATCATGTCACTGGTCTGACTGAAGGCTCCATCACCAGCCCCAATGGGAATGTATGTCTGTGGTCACTGTGGTCACTGAGCAAAGACAGGGTCCAGCATGGCTATGATACTCTCATGGCTGAAAAGCCTGCTGACATTTTCTGTCCAGTCTCACACATAAAGAACAGCCACAGGGACAAAGTAATTGAGGGCTGTCACTTCCTGAGGGATCCCACCCAGCAAGATCAGGAGAGGAGGGTAAGGAGTGGCAGGAAATGTCGCCATCTTGGATATAACTGAAAGTGAAACAGACACAGAATTTCGGGGGTTTGTCTGTGAAGGATTAAACTAGAGCTGGACTAGAATGGAGTCTAACCTGACAAAATGTACAATGCACCTTGTAAATCAGGTTAAGAAACACAAACAGTTGAGGAAAGCTGGTTCACTTCAGGTTCAGGGCTTGGACCCCACTCGAGACAGTTCTGGAAAATGGAGACTAGAGTTCTGTCTCAGAAATCTGGATTGACATCCAGTGGGATACTCGTGTGTGGTGAGTATGGGTGACCCCCTACATGTATGGGTTGTTGGAGCCCATAGAATCCTCCCCTTGTACAGGACTAAGCTCATATCAGCTGATTAAAAGATGGTTGCAGCTATTCATCTCACTGCCTGTCAGACAGTTAATCAGCCTCAATGAATCCACCTACTGATTCATACTCTTCACCCAGGCAAGAATGTGAAGATACAATTTTAAAAACTTTGGTTCCTGGTCTCTCCATCCCCCAATCACCACCCCCCACCTCTCTCCATCCCCGCTCCTCTCTCCATCCTTCCCTCACTCCATCCGTCCCTCTCTCCATCTCCCACCCCCTCTCTGCATCCCTCCCTCTCTCCATCTCTCCCTCTTTCCATATCCCACCCCTTTCTCCATCCCTCTCTTCCTCATCCACCACCTCTCTACCTCCCTCTCTCCAACTCCCACCTTTCTCTCTATCCCTCCCACTCTCCATTCCCCAACCCCTCTCTCCATCCCTCCCTCTCTCTATCCCCATTCCCCTCTCTAAATCCCTCCACCTCTCTTTCTCCATCCTCCTCTCCATTCCCCACCACTCTTTCCGTTCCCCACTGCCACCTCTCTCTCCACGCCCCCATCTTACACCCCTCTCCATCCCCACCTCTCCTTTAACCCACTATCTTTTTCATTTCCATGATTGAGGTTTCACCTGTGGCTCAGTGGGTTCCATTTTTGGTTGTGGATTCAATTCCCACTTCAGAATGTGAGCACAAAAGTCTAGGTTGATATTCTAGTGTTTTACTGTGGGAGTGCTGCACTGTCAGAGGCGCTGTCTTTTGGATGAGATGCTAAAGGTGGAGGCAAAAGATCCCATAACACGATTTCAAAAAGAACAGGGGCATTATCCCAGAGTCCTGAGGCCAATATTTATCCCTGAACCAACATGACTAAACAGCTGATGTGGTCATTGTTATATTGCTGTTTGTGAGATTTTGCTGTGTGCAAATTGGCTGCTGTGTTTTCTACATTACAACAATGACTACATTTCAAAAGTACTTCTTGGCCTGTAAAACGCTTTGAAAATCCAGAGGTAGTGAAAGGCGCTATAGAAATACAAGTCTTTCTTTTTCCTCCAATGCAAGCATTTTCAGCCTCAAAGTCCAAACTGTGGACAGCAGGTGACCCAAACCCATCCGACCTGGGTAAACCTGAGCCCTCTTACCCAGGTAAACCCAAACCCATCCGACCTGGGTAAACTTGAGCCCTCTTACCCAGGTAAACCCAAACCCATCCGACCTGGGTAAACCCGAGCCCCATGACCTGGGTAAACCTGAGCCCCACGACCTGGGTAAACCCGAGCCCCACGACCCGGGTAAACCTGAGCCCCACGACCTGGGTAAACCTGAGCCCCACGACCTGGGTAAACCTGAGCCCCACGACCTGGGTAAACCTGAGCCCCACGACCTGGGTAAACCCGAGCCCTCTTACCCGGGTAAACCCGAGCCCCCCGACCCGGGTAAACCCGAGCCCCCCGACCCGGGTAAACCCGAGCCCCCCGACCCGGGTAAATCCGAGCCCCCCGGCCCTGGTAAACCTGAGCCCTCTTACCCAGGTAAACCCGAGCCCCCCGACCTGGGTCAACCTGAGCCCCACGACCTGGGTCAACCTGAGCCCCTGAACCGGATAAACCCAAACCCCTCTGACCCAAGTAAACCTGAGCCCCCTGACCTGGGTAAACCCCAGCCCCCCAACCCGGGTAAACCTGAGCCCCCCAACCCGTGTAAATGCGAGCCCCCCAATCCGGGTAAACACGAACCACTCGACCCGGGTAAATCCGAGCCTCCCCCCAATCCAGGTAAATGCGAGTACCCCCTGACCCGGGCAAACCCGAGCCCCCCGACCCGGGCAAACCAGAACCCCTCGACCCGGGCAATTCCGAGCCCCCCAACCCAGGTAAACTTGAGCCCCTGAACCGGATAAACCCAAACCTCTCCGACCTGGGTAAACCTGAGCCCCACGACCCGGGTAAACCCCAGCCCGAACCGGATAAACCCAAACCCCTCCGACCCGGGTAAATCCGAGCCCCCCCCCCAATCTGGGTAAAAGCGAGCCCCCCAATCCAGGTAAACACGAACCACTCGACCCGGATAAATCCGAGACCTCGCAATCTGGGTAAATGTGAGTTCCCCCTGACCCGGGTAAACCCAAGCCCCCTGACCCGGGCAAATCCGAGCCCCCCAATCCAGGTAAACGTGAGCCCCCCCCGAACAGGGCAAATCCGAGCCCCCCAATCCGGGTAAATGTGAGCCCCCCCCCCCCCGAACAGGGCAAATCCGAGCCCCCCAATCCGGGTAAATCTTTGCCCCCCGACCCGGGTAAACCCGAGCCCCCCCCAATCAGGGTAAACGCGAACCACTCGACCCGAATAAACCCGAGCCCCCCGACCCTTGCAAACCCGAGCCCCCCAATCCGGGTAAATGTGAGCCCCCCCCCCCGAACAGGGCAATTCCGAGCCCCCCAATCTGGGTAAATCTTTGCCCCCTGACCCGGGTAAACCCGAACCCCCTGACCCGGGTAAACCCCTCCTCTCGGTCAATGCCACAGTTTGCAGTGGTTGGAGGGTCGCTTGGAAAATTGGTGTTGAATGCAGGATCCACTCGCCCTGTTTCAACTGTAACTGAGGAGAGTGTGGGACTGGGTTTGAATTATCAGTGAGGTGTCAGGATTATATATTAACGGAGAGGGAGGAACACACAGGAATGAAAGACAGAGAAGAAGGTATTTGGGAATTAAAACCCTCCATCTGATACTACCTTAAACACTGGGAGCTTCTCGCAGTTAAACAGCCGCATCTGTAAACATCGAGAGCGCCTTTAAAAACGGAACAATTCCAGAGTTGGGAAAGCTTCAAATCAAATTTTACAACGAATTTGCATGTCAGGAATTCGTTAGTTAGCTTCACATTAACCGTGAAATTGCAAAATAAATGCACAAAAATTAAATTTAAACCATAAATTGCACAATTCAGAATGACACTATTAAAAATGTAATTGCACAATTTCAGAACTGCATTATTAGAGTATTTAAAATGGTACCAAATGAAATTAAAATGCTACATTGCACTGACCTAAGTTTAAAATTCTTTTCAAAGATCATTTCACATTGCATTAAAACAGTTGAGAAATGAACAGACATTGTGTTCCCGGCTTCTCACCTCCCGGCTCGCAGTCCCGGTCTCCCCGGAGCCAAGCGCCGATTCCCGGGGACGCGGAGCTGCCCCTCACGGGCGAGGAGAGCGAGGACCAGGCAGCAGCAAAGAACGGCAGCCCCGAACCCCCGGCGCCGCCACATGCTGCCCGGGAGTAGGTTAACGGGGGGAAAGTCAGCCCCAGCACCGCGTTCCACTCACACAGCTCGGCTCATTCATTCATCCCGAGTCCCGGCTCCTCCCGGGATCAGCTCCAGCGGAACAATCCCTCTTCACTTACCCTCTCCCTCTCTCCTCACTTTATGTCTTAATCTATTAACTTTCTCCCTCTTCTCTCCCCTCTCTGTCTCTCTTCCCTCTCTCACTCCCTCTCTTTCTCACTGCTCTCGTTCACTCCTCCTTTCTCGACTCTGTCCCTTTGATTTTTTATGAATGAGCCGCCTGAATCGTTTTGTATTAAAGTTTCTGCCCAATCAGCTGGGCCCTGACAGACAGAGTTCTGATACCGCTCCAATCAATGGGCAAGTAAGGTGACTGGGCGGAGCAACAGGGAGAGGCAGGATGGACAGAGTGAAGGTGAGAGGATGGAGAGAGAGAAAGTGACAGGACTGAGAGAGAGAAAGTGACAGGATGGAGAGAGAGATAACAAAAGGATGAAGAGAGACAAAATGACAAGATGGAGAGAGAGGAAAGGACAGGATGGAGAGAGAGAAAGTGACAGGATGGAGAGAGAGAAAGTGACAGGATGGAGAGAGAGAAAGTGACAGGATGGAGAGAGAGGAAAGGACAGGATGGAGAGAGAGAAAGTGACAGGATGGAGAGAGAGAAAGTGACAGGATGGAGAGAGTGGGAAGGACAGGATGGAGAGAGAAAGTGACAGGATGGAGAGAGAGAAGGTGGCAGGATGGAGAGAGAGAGAAAATAACAGGATAGAGAATGTGACAGGATGGAGAGAGAGAAAATGACAGGATGGAGAGAGAGAAAGTGATAGGATGGAGAGAGAGAAAGTGACAGGATGGAGAGAGAGATAATAATAAGATGGAGAGAGAAAATGACAAGATGGAGAGAGAGGAAAGGACAGGATGGAGAGAGAGAAAGTGACAGGATGGAGAGAAAGTGACAGGATGGAGAGAGCGGGAAGGACAGGATGGAGAGAGAGAAAGTGACAGGATGGAGAGAGAGAAAGTGACAGGATGGAGAGAGTGGGAAGGACAGCATGGACAGAGTGAAGGTGAGAGGATGGAGAGAGAGAAAGTGACAGGACTGAGAGAGAGAAAGTGACAGGATGGAGAGAGAGAAAATGATAGGATGGAAAGAGAGAAAATGACAAGATGGAGAGAGAGGAAAGGACAGGATGGAGAGAGAGAAAGTGACAGGATGGAGAGATAGAGAAAGTGACTGGATGGAGAGAGACAAAATGACAGGATGGAGAGAGAATGTGACAGGATGGAGAGAGTGGGAAGGACAGGATGGAGAGAGAGAAAGTGACAGGATGGAGAGAGAGAAAGTTACAGGATGGAGAGCAGATGTGACAGGATGGAGAGAGACAAAGTTACAGGATGGAGAGAGAGAAAGTGACAGGATGGAGAGAGAGAAAATGATAGGATGGAGAGAGAGAAAGTGACAGGACGGAGAAAGAAAAAGTGACAGGATAGAGAGAGAGAAAGTTACAGGATGGAGAGAGAGAGAAAGTTACAGGATGGAGAGAGAGAAAATTTTAGGATGGAGAGAGAGAAAGTGACACGACGGAGAGAGAAAAAGTGACAGGTTGGAGAGAGAAAAAGTGACAGGTTAGAGAGAAAGTTACAGGATGGAGAGAGAAAAAGTTACAGGATGGAGAGAGAGAAAATGATAGGATGGAGAGAGAGAAAGTGACAGGATGGAGAGAGAGAAAATGACAGGATGGAGAGAGAGAAAGTTACAGGATGGAGAGCAGATGTGACAGGATGGAGAGAGAGAAAGTTACAGGATGCAGAGAGAGAAAGTGACAGGATGGAGAGAGTGGGAAGGACAGGATGGACAGAGTGAAGGTGAGAGGATGGAGAGAGAAAAGTGACAGGATGGAGAGAGAAAGAAGGTGACAGGATGGAGAGAGAGGGAAGGACAGGATAGAGAGAGAGAAAGTGACAGGATAGTGAGAGAGAGAAAGTGACAGGATAGTGAGAGAGGAAATGACAGGATGGAGAGAGTGAAAGTGACAGGATGGAGAGAGAGAAAGTGACAGGATGGAGAGAGAGAAGGTGGCAGGATGGAGAGAGAGAGAAAATAACAGGATTGAGAATATGACAGGATGGAGAGAGAGAAAATGACAGGATGGAGAGAGAGAAAGTGACAGGATGGAGAGAGAGAAAGTGACAGGATGGAGAGAGAGAATGTGACAGGATAGTGAGAGAGGAAATGACAGGATCGAGTGAGAGAAATTGTCAGGATGGAGAGAGAGAAAATGATAGGATGGAGAGAGAGAAAGTGACAGGATAGTGAGAGAGGAAGTGACAGGATGGAGATGGAGATAGAGAAAGTGACAGGATAGAGAGAGCGGAAGTGACAGGATGGAGAGAGAGAAAGTTACAGGATAGAGAGAGAGGAAATTACAGGATGGAGAGAGAGAAAGTGACAGGATGGAGAGAGAGGAAATGACAGGATGGAGAGAGAGAAAATGACAGGATGGAGAGAGAAAAAGTGAGGGGATGGAGAGAGAGAAAGTTACAGGATGGAGAGCAGAAGTGACAGGATGGAGAGAGAGAAAGTGATAGGATGGAGAGAGAGAGAAGGTGACAGGATGGAGAGCAGAAGTGACAGGATGGAGAGAGAGAAAGTGATAGGATGGAGAGAGAGAAATTGACAGGATGGAGAGAGAGAAAATGATAGGATGGAGAGAGAGAAAGTGACAGGATGGAGAGAGAAAAAGTGACAGGATGGAGAGAGAGAAAGTGACAGGATGGAGAGAGAGAAGGTGGCAGGATGGAGAGAGAGAGAAAATAACAGGATTGAGAATATGACAGGATGGAGAGAGAGAAAATGACAGGATGGAGAGAGAGAAAGTGACAGGATGGAGAGAGAGAAAGTGACAGGATGGAGAGAGAGAATGTGACAGGATAGTGAGAGAGGAAATGACAGGATCGAGTGAGAGAAATTGTCAGGATGGAGAGAGAGAAAATGATAGGATGGAGAGAGAGAAAGTGACAGGATAGTGAGAGAGGAAGTGACAGGATGGAGATGGAGATAGAGAAAGTGACAGGATAGAGAGAGCGGAAGTGACAGGATGGAGAGAGAGAAAGTTACAGGATAGAGAGAGAGGAAATTACAGGATGGAGAGAGAGAAAGTGACAGGATGGAGAGAGAGGAAATGACAGGATGGAGAGAGAGAAAATGACAGGATGGAGAGAGAAAAAGTGAGGGGATGGAGAGAGAGAAAGTTACAGGATGGAGAGCAGAAGTGACAGGATGGAGAGAGAGAAAGTGATAGGATGGAGAGAGAGAGAAGGTGACAGGATGGAGAGCAGAATTGACAGGATGGAGAGAGAGAAAGTGATAGGATGGAGAGAGAGAAATTGACAGGATGGAGAGAGAGAAAATGATAGGATGGAGAGAGAGAAAGTGACAGGATGGAGAGAGAAAAAGTGACAGGATGGAGAGAGAGAAAATGATAGGATGGAGAGAGAAAAAGTGAGGGGATGGAGAGATAGAGAAAGTGACAGGATGGAGAGAGAGGAAATGACAGGATGGAGAGAAAGGAAATGACAGGATGGAGAGAGAGAAAGTGACAGGATGGAGAGCAGAAGTGACAGGATGGAGAGAGAGAAAGTGATAGGATGGAGAGAGAGAAAGTGACAGGATGGAGAGAGAGAAAGTGACAGGATGGAGAGAGAGAAAATGATAGGATGGAGAGAGAGGAAATGACAGGATGGAGAGAAAGGAAATGACAGGATGGAGCGAGAGAAGTTACAGGATGGAGAGAGAGAAAGTTACAGGATGGAGAGAGAGAAAGTTACAGGATGGAGAGAGAGAAAATGATAGGATGGAGAGAGAGAAAGTGACAGGATGGAGAGAGAAAAAGTGACAGGATGGAGAGAGAGAAAGTGACAGGATGGAGAGAGAGAAAATGACAGGATGGAGAGAGAGAAAGTGACAGGACGGAGGGAGAAAAAGTGACAGTATAGAGAGAGAGAAAGTTACAGGATGGAGAGAGAGAAAGTTACAGGATGGAGAGAGAGAAAATTATAGGATGGAGAGAGAGAAAGAGACAGGATGGAGAGAGAGAAAGTGACAGGATGGAGAGAAAGAAAATGACAGGATGGAGAGAGAGAAAGTTACAGGATGGAGAGCAGATGTGACAGGATGGAGAGAGAGAAAGTTACAGGATGGAGAGAGAGAAAGTGACAGGATGGAGAGAGAGAAAGTGACAGGATGGAGGGAAAGAAAATGACAGGATGGAGAGAGAGAAAGTTACAGGATGGAGAGCAGATGTGACAGGATGGAGAGAGAGAAAGTTACAGGATGGAGAGAGAGAAAATGATAGGATGGAGAGAGAGAAAGTGACAGGACGGAGAGAGAAAAAGTGACAGGACGGAGAGAGAAAAAGTGACAGGATGGAGAGAGAGAGAAAGTTACAGGATGGAGAGAGAGAAAGTGACAGGATGGAGAGAGTGGGAAGGACAGGATGGACAGAGTGAAGGTGAGAGGATGGAGAGAGAGAAAGTGACAGGATGGAGAGAGAAAGAAGGTGACAGGATGGAGAGAGAGGGAAGGGCAGGATCGAGAGAGAAAAAGTGACAGGATAGTGAGAGAGTAAATGACAGGATGGAGAGAGTGGGAAGGACAGGATGGACAGAGTGAAAGTGACAGGATGGAGAGAGAGAAAGTGACAGGATGGAGAGAGAGAAGGTGGCAGGATGGAGAGAGAGAGAAAATAACAGGATAGAGAATGTGACAGGATGGAGAGAGAGAAAATGACAGGATGGAGAGAGAGAAAGTGACAGGATGGAGAGAGAGAATGTGACAGGATAGTGAGAGAGGAAATGACAGGATCGTGAGAGAAATTGTCAGGATGGAGAGAGAGAAAATGATTGGATGGAGAGAGCGAAAGTGACAGGATGGAGAGAGAGGAAATGACAGGATGGAGAGAGAGAAAGTGACAGGACGGAGAGAGAAAAAGTGACAGGATGGAGAGAGAGAAAGTTACAGGATGGAGAGAGAGAAAATGACAGGATGGAGAGAGAGAAAGTGACAGGATGGAGAGAGAGAATGTGACAGGATAGTGAGAGAGGAAATGACAGGATGCAGAGAGAGAACGTTACAGGATGGAGAGCAGATGTGACAGGATGGAGAGAGAGAAAGTTACAGGATGGAGAGAGAGAAAGTGACAGGATGGAGAGAGTGGGAAGGACAGGATGGACAGAGTGAAGGTGAGAGGATGGAGAGAGAGAAAGTGACAGGATGGAGAGAGAAAGAAGGTGACAGGATGGAGAGAGAGAAAATGATAGGATGGAGAGAGAGAAAGTGACAGGATGGAGAGAGAGAAAATGATAGGATGGAGAGAGAGAAAGTGACAGGATGGAGAGAGAGAAAGTGATAGGATAGAGAGAGAGGAAATGACAGGATGGAGAGAAAGGAAATGACAGGATGGAGCGAGAGAAAGTTACAGGATGGAGAGAGAGAAAGTTACAGGATGGAGAGAGAGAAAATGATAGGATGGAGAGAGAGAAAGTGACAGGATGGAGAGAGAAAATGTGACAGGATGGAGAGAGAGAAAGTGACAGGATGGAGAGAGAGAAAGTGACAGGACGGAGAGAGAAAAAGTGACAGGATAGAGAGAGAGAAAGTTGCAGGATGGAGAGAGAGAAAGTTACAGGATGGAGAGAGAGAAAATTATAGGATGGAGAGAGAGAAAGTGACAGGATGGAGAGAGAGAAAGTGACAGGATGGAGAGAGAGAAAGTGACAGGACGGAGAGAGAGAAAATGATAGGATGGAGAGAGAGAAAGTGACAGGATGGAGAGAGAGTAAGTTACAGGACGGAGAGAGAGAAAATGATTGGATGGAGAGAGAGAAAGAGACAGGATGGAGAGAGAGAAAGTGACAGGATGGAGAGTAGATGTGACAGGATGGAGAGAGAGAAAGGTACAGGATGGAGAGAGAGAAAGTGACAGGATGGAGAGAGTGGGAAGGACAGGAGGGACAGAGTGAAGGTGAGAGGATGGAGAGAGAGAAAGTGACAGGATGGAGAGAGAAAGAAGGTGACAGGATGGAGAGAGAGGGAAGGACAGGATCGAGAGAGAAAAAGTGACAGGATAGTGAGAGAGGAAATGACAGGATGGAGAGAGTGAAAGTGACAGGATGGAGAGAGAGAAAATGACAGGATGGAGAGAGAGAAGGTGGCAGGATGGAGAGAGAGAGAAAATAACAGGATAGAGAATGTGACAGGATGGAGAGAGAGAAAATGACAGGATGGAGAGAGAGAAAGTGACAGGATGGAGAGAGAGAATGTGACAGGATAGTGAGAGAGAAATTGTCAGGATGGAGAGAGAGAAAATGATTGGATGGAGAGAGAGAAAGTGACAGGATGGAGAGAGAGGAAATGACAGGATGGAGAGAGAGAAAGTGACAGGACGGAGAGAGAAAAAGTGACAGGATAGAGAGAGAGAAAGTTACAGGATGGAGAGAGAGAAAGTTACAGGATGGAGAGAGAGAAAATGATAGGATGGAGAGAGAGAAAGTGACAGGATGGAGAGAGAAAAAGTGACAGGATGGAGAGAGAGAAAGTGACAGGATGGAGAGAGAGAAAGTGACAGGATGGAGAGCAGATGTGACAGGATGGAGAGAGAGAAAGTTACAGGATGGAGAGAGAGAAAGTGACAGGATGGAGAGAGAAAGAAGGTGACAGGATGGAGAGAGAGAAAATGATAGGATGGAGAGAGAGAAAGTGACAGGATGGTGAGAGAGAAAATGATCGGATGGAGAGAGAGAAAGTGACATGATGGAGAGAGAGAAAATGATAGGATGGAGAGAGAGGAAATGACAGGATGGAGAGAAAGGAAATGACAGGATGGAGCGAGAGAAAGTTACAGGATGGAGAGAGAGAAAATGATAGGATGGAGAGAGAGAAAGTGACAGGATGGAGAGAGAAAATGTGACAGGATGGAGAGAGAGAAAGTGACAGGCTGGAGAGAGAGAAAATGACAGGATGGAGAGAGAGAAAGTGACAGGACGGAGAGAGAAAAAGTGACAGGATAGAGAGAGAGAAAGTTACAGGATGGAGAGAGAGAAAGTTACAGGATGGAGAGAGAGAAAATGATAGGATGGAGAGAGAGAAAGTGACAGGATGGAGCGAGAAAAAGTGACAGGATGGAGAGAGAGAAAGTGACAGGATGGAGAGAGAGAAAGTTACAGGATGGAGAGCAGATGTGACAGGATGGAGAGAGAGAAAGTTACAGGATGGAGAGAGAGAAAGTGACAGGACGGAGAGAGAAAAAGTGACAGGATAGAGAGAGAGAAAGTTGCAGGATGGAGAGAGAGAAAGTTACAGGATGGAGAGAGAGAAAATTATAGGATGGAGAGAGAGAAAGTGACAGGATGGAGAGAGAGAAAGTGACAGGATGGAGAGAGAGAAAATGACAGGATGGAGAGAGAGAAAGTTACAGGATGGAGAGCAGATGTGACAGGATGGAGAGAGAGAAAGTTACAGGATGGAGAGAGAGAAAGTTACAGGATGGAGAGAGAGAAAATGATAGGATGGAGAGAGAGAAAGTGACAGGACGGAGAGAAAAAAAGTGACAGGATAGAGAGAGAGAAAGTTACAGGATGGAGAGAGAGTAAGTTACAGGACGGAGAGAGAGAAAATGATTGGATGGAGAGAGAGAAAGAGACAGGATGGAGAGAGAGAAAGTGACAGGATGGAGAGTAGATGTGACAGGATGGAGAGAGAGAAAGGTACAGGATGGAGAGAGAGAAAGTGACAGGATGGAGAGAGTGGGAAGGACAGGAGGGACAGAGTGAAGGTGAGAGGATGGAGAGAGAGAAAGTGACAGGATGGAGAGAGAAAGAAGGTGACAGGATGGAGAGAGAGGGAAGGACAGGATCGAGAGAGAAAAAGTGACAGGATAGTGAGAGAGGAAATGACAGGATGGAGAGAGTGGGAAGGACAGGATGGACAGAGTGTAAGTGACAGGATGGAGAGAGAGAAAATGACAGGATGGAGAGAGAGAAGGTGGCAGGATGGAGAGAGAGAGAAAATAACAGGATAGAGAATGTGACAGGATGGAGAGAGAGAAAATGACAGGATGGAGAGAGAGAAAGTGACAGGATGGAGAGAGAGAATGTGACAGGATAGTGAGAGAGAAATTGTCAGGATGGAGAGAGAGAAAATGATTGGATGGAGAGAGAGAAAGTGACAGGATGGAGAGAGAGGAAATGACAGGATGGAGAGAGAGAAAGTGACAGGACGGAGAGAGAAAAAGTGACAGGATAGAGAGAGAGAAAGTTACAGGATGGAGAGAGAGAAAGTTACAGGATGGAGAGAGAGAAAATGATAGGATGGAGAGAGAGAAAGTGACAGGATGGAGAGAGAAAAAGTGACAGGATGGAGAGCAGATGTGACAGGATGGAGAGAGAGAAAGTGACAGGATGGAGAGAGAAAGAAGGTGACAGGATGGAGAGAGAGAAAATGATAGGATGGAGAGAGAGAAAGTGACAGGATGGTGAGAGAGAAAATGATCGGATGGAGAGAGAGAAAGTGACAGGATGGAGAGAGAGAAAATGATAGGATGGAGAGAGAGGAAATGACAGGATGGAGAGAAAGGAAATGACAGGATGGAGCGAGAGAAAGTTACAGGATGGAGAGAGAGAAAATGATAGGATGGAGAGAGAGAAAGTGACAGGATGGAGAGAGAAAATGTGACAGGATGGAGAGAGAGAAAGTGACAGGCTGGAGAGAGAGAAAATGACAGGATGGAGAGAGAGAAAGTGACAGGACGGAGAGAGAAAAAGTGACAGGATAGAGAGAGAGAAAGTTACAGGATGGAGAGAGAGAAAGTTACAGGATGGAGAGAGAGAAAATGATAGGATGGAGAGAGAGAAAGTGACAGGATGGAGCGAGAAAAAGTGACAGGATGGAGAGAGAGAAAGTGACAGGATGGAGAGAGAGAAAGTGACAGGATGGAGAGAGAGAAAGTTACAGGATGGAGAGCAGATGTGACAGGATGGAGAGAGAGAAAGTTACAGGATGGAGAGAGAGAAAGTGACAGGACGGAGAGAGAAAAAGTGACAGGATAGAGAGAGAGAAAGTTGCAGGATGGAGAGAGAGAAAGTTACAGGATGGAGAGAGAGAAAATTATAGGATGGAGAGAGAGAAAGTGACAGGATGGAGAGAGAGAAAGTGACAGGATGGAGAGAGAGAAAATGACAGGATGGAGAGAGAGAAAGTTACAGGATGGAGAGCAGATGTGACAGGATGGAGAGAGAGAAAGTTACAGGATGGAGAGAGAGAAAGTTACAGGATGGAGAGAGAGAAAATGATAGGATGGAGAGAGAGAAAGTGACAGGACGGAGAGAAAAAAAGTGACAGGATAGAGAGAGAGAAAGTTACAGGATGGAGAGAGAGTAAGTTACAGGACGGAGAGAGAGAAAATGATTGGATGGAGAGAGAGAAAGAGACAGGATGGAGAGAGAGAAAGTGACAGGATGGAGAGTAGATGTGACAGGATGGAGAGAGAGAAAGTTACAGGATGGAGAGAGAGAAAGTGACAGGATGGAGAGAGTGGGAAGGACAGGATGGAGAGAGAGGGAAGGACAGGATCGTGAGAGAAAAAGTGACAGGATAGTGAGAGAGGAAATGACAGGATGGAGAGAGTGGGAAGGACAGGATGGACAGAGTGAAAGTGACAGGATGGAGAGAGAGAAAGTGACAGGATGGAGAGAGAGAAGGTGGCAGGATGGAGAGAGAGAGAAAATAACAGGATAGAGAATGTGACAGGATGGAGAGAGAGAAAATGACAGGATGGAGAGAGAGAAAGTGACAGGATGGAGAGAGAGAATGTGACAGGATAGTGAGAGAGAAATTGTCAGGATGGAGAGAGAGAAAATGATTGGATGGAGAGAGAGAAAGTGACAGGATGGAGAGAGAGGAAATGACAGGATGGAGAGAGAGAAAGTGACAGGACGGAGAGAGAAAAAGTGACAGGATAGAGAGAGAGAAAGTTACAGGATGGAGAGAGAGAAAGTTACAGGATGGAGAGAGAGAAAATGATAGGATGGAGAGAGAGAAAGTGACAGGATGGAGAGAGAAAAAGTGACAGGATGGAGAGAGAGAAAGTGACAGGATGGAGAGAGAGAAAGTGACAGGATGGAGAGCAGATGTGACAGGATGGAGAGAGAGAAAGTTACAGGATGGAGAGAGAGAAAGTGACAGGATGGAGAGAGTGGGAAGGACAGGATGGACAGAGTGAAGGTGAGAGGATGGAGAGAGAGAAAGTGACAGGATGGAGAGAGAAAGAAGGTGACAGGATGGAGAGAGAGAAAATGATAGGATGGAGAGAGAGAAAGTGACAGGATGGTGAGAGAGAAAATGATCGGATGGAGAGAGAGAAAGTGACAGGATGGAGAGAGAGAAAATGATAGGATGGAGAGAGAGGAAATGACAGGATGGAGAGAAAGGAAATGACAGGATGGAGCGAGAGAAAGTTACAGGATGGAGAGAGAGAAAGTGACAGGATGGAGAGAGAAAATGTGACAGGATGGAGAGAGAGAAAGTGACAGGCTGGAGAGAGAGAAAATGACAGGATGGAGAGAGAGAAAGTGACAGGACGGAGAGAGAAAAAGTGACAGGATAGAGAGAGAGAAAGTTACAGGATGGAGAGAGAGAAAGTGACAGGATGGAGAGAGAGAAAATGACAGGATGGAGAGAGAGACAGTTACAGGATGGAGAGAGAGAGAAAGTTACAGGATGGAGAGAGAGAAAATGAGAGGATGGAGAGAGAGAAAGTGACAGGACGGAGAGAGAAAAAGTGACAGGATAGAGAGAGAGACAGTTACAGGATGGAGAGAGAGAAAGTTACAGGATGGAGAGAGAGAAAATGAGAGGATGGAGAGAGAGAAAGTGACAGGACGGAGAGATAAAAAGTGACAGGATCGAGAGAGAGAAAGTTCCAGGATGGAGAGAGAGAAAGTTACAGGATGGAGAGAGAGAAAGTTACAGGATGGAGAGAGAGAAAATGATAGGATGGAGAGAGAGAAAGTGACAGGATGGAGAGAGAGAAAGTGACAGGATGGAGAGAGAGAAAGTGACAGGATGGAGAGAGAGAAAATGACAGGATGGAGAGAGAGAAAGTTACAGGATGGAGAGAGAGGAAATGACAGGATGGAGAGAGAGAAAGTTACAGGATGGGGAGCAGAAGTGACCGGATGGAGAGAGAGAAAGTGACAGGATGGAGAGAGAGAAAGTGACAGGATGGAGAGAGAGAAAATGACAGGATGGAGAGAGAGAAAATGGCAGGATGGAGAGAGAGGAAATGACAGGATGGAGAGAGAGAAAATGACAGAATGGAGAGAGAAAATGACAGGATGGAAAGAGACAACGTGAAAGGACGGAGAGAGAGGAAATGACAGGATGGAGACAGAGAAAATGGCAGGATGGAGAAGAGAGAAGCACATGATGGAGAGAGAGAAAGTGACAGTATTGAGACAGAGGAAATGAAAGAATGGAGCAAGAGAAAGTGACAGGATGGAGAAAGAGGAAATGACAGAATGGAGAAGAGAGAAAGTGACAGGATTGAGAGAGAGGAAATGAAAGAATGGAGCAAGAGAAAGTGACAGGATGCAGAGAGAGGAAATGACAGGATAGAGAGAGAGAAAAAGACAGAATGGAAAGAGAGAACGTGAAAGGACGGAGAGAGAGGAAATGACAGAATGGAGAGCGGAAGTGACGGGATCGACAGACAGAAAGTGACGGGACAGAGAGAGAGAAAATGACAGAATGGAGAGAGAGAATGTGACAGAATGGAGAGAGACAGAAGGTGGCAGGATGGAGGGAGTGGGAAAGGCAGGTTGGTGAGAGAGGAAATGACAGGATGGAGAGAGAGGAAATGAGAGAATGGAGAGAGAGAAGGTGACAGGTTAGAGAGAGTGGAAAGGACAGGATGGAGAGAGAGAAAGTGACAGGATGGAGAGAGAGAAAATGATAGGATGGAGAGAGAGAAAGTGACAGGATGGAGAGAGAGAAAATGATAGGATGGAGAGAAAGAAATTGACAGGATGGAGAGAGAGAAGGTGACAGGATAGAGAGTGTGGAAAGGACAGGATGGAGAGAGAGAAAATGATAGGAGGGAGAGAGAGAAAGTGACAGGATGGAGAGAGAGAAAATGATAGGATGGAGAGAGAGAAAATGATAGGATGGAGAGAGAGAAAGTGACAGGATGGAGAGAGAGAAAATGATAGGATGGAGAGAGAGAAAGTGACAGGATGGAGAGAGAGAAAGTTACAGGATGGAGAGAGAGAAAATGATAGGATGGAGAGAGAGAAAGTGACAGGATGGAGAGAGAGAAAATGACAGGATGGAGAGAGAGACAGTTACAGGATGGAGAGAGAGAGAAAGTTACAGGATGGAGAGAGAGAAAATGAGAGGATGGAGAGAGAGAAAGTGACAGGACGGAGAGAGAAAA
This sequence comes from Heterodontus francisci, assembly GCF_036365525.1. Classification (NCBI taxonomy): domain Eukaryota; kingdom Metazoa; phylum Chordata; class Chondrichthyes; order Heterodontiformes; family Heterodontidae; genus Heterodontus; species Heterodontus francisci. Next base: position 897,639 of record NC_090410.1, read on the forward strand.
AGTGACAGGATAGAGAGAGAGACAGTTACAGGATGGAGAGAGAGAGAAAGTTACAGGATGGAGAGAGAGAAAATGAGAGGATGGAGAGAGAGAAAGTGACAGGACGGAGAGATAAAAAGTGACAGGATCGAGAGAGAGAAAGTTCCAGGATGGAGAGAGAGAAAGTTACAGGATGGAGAGAGAGAAAGTTACAGGATGGAGAGAGAGAAAATGATAGGATGGAGAGAGAGAAAGTGACAGGATGGAGAGAGAGAAAGTGACAGGATGGAGAGAGAGAAAGTGACAGGATGGAGAGAGAGAAAATGACAGGATGGAGAGAGAGGAAATGACAGGATGGAGAGAGAGAAAGTTACAGGATGGGGAGCAGAAGTGACCGGATGGAGAGAGAGAAAGTTACAGGATGGAGAGAGAGGAAATGACAGGATGGAGAGAGAGAAAGTTACAGAATGGAGAGCAGAAGTGACAGGATGGAGAGAGAGAAAGTTACAGGATGGAGAGAGAGGAAGTGACAGGATGGAGAGAGAGAAAATGACAGGATGGAGAAGAGAGAAAGTTACAGGATGGAGAGAGAGGAAATGACAGGATGGAGAGAGAGAAAGTTACAGGATGGAGAGAGAGGAAATGACAGGATGGAGAGAGAGAAAGTGACAGGATGGAGAGAGAGAAAGTTACAGGATGGAGAGCAGAAGTGACAGGATGGAGACAGAGAAAGTTACAGGATGGAGAGCAGAAGTGACAGGATGGAGAGAGAGAAAGTGACAGGATGGAGAGAGAGAAAGTTACAGGATGGAGAGAGAGGAAGTGACAGGATGGAGAGAGAGAAAATGGCAGGATGGAGAGAGAGGAAATGACAGGATGGAGAGAGAGAAAATGACAGAATGGAGAGAGAAAATGACAGGATGGAAAGAGACAACGTGAAAGGACGGAGAGAGAGGAAATGACAGGATGGAGAGAGAGAATGTGACAGGATGGAGAGAGAGAGAAGGTGGCAGGATGGAGGGAATGGAGAAGAGCAGGATGGTGAGAGAGGAAATGACAGGATGGAGAGAGAGAAAGTGATAGGATGGAGAGAGAGGAAATGACAGGATGGAGAGAGAGAAAGTGACAGGATGGAGACAGAGAAAATGGCAGGATGGAGAAGAGAGAAGCACATGATGGAGAGAGAGAAAGTGACAGGATTGAGAGAGAAGAAATGAAAGAATGGAGCAAGAGAAAGTGACAGGATGGAGAAAGAGGAAATGACAGAATGGAGAAGAGAGAAAGTGACAGGATTGAGAGAGAGGAAATGAAAGAATGGAGCAAGAGAAAGTGACAGGATGCAGAGAGAGGAAATGACAGGATAGAGAGAGAGAAAAAGACAGAATGGAAAGAGAGAACGTGAAAGGACGGAGAGAGAGGAAATGACAGAATGGAGAGCGGAAGTGACGGGATCGACAGACAGAAAGTGACAGGACAGAGAGAGAGAAAATGACAGAATGGAGAGAGAGAATGTGACAGAATGGAGAGAGACAGAAGGTGGCAGGATGGAGGGAGTGGGAAAGGCAGGTTGGTGAGAGAGGAAATGACAGGATGGAGAGAGAGGAAATGAGAGAATGGAGAGAGAGAAGGTGACAGGTTAGAGAGAGTGGAAAGGACAGGATGGAGAGAGAGAAAATGATAGGATGGAGAGAGAGAAAATGATAGGATGGAGAGAGAGAAAGTGACAGGATGGAGAGAGAGAAAATGAGAGGATGGAGAAAGAGAAAGTGACAGGATGGAGAGAGAGAAGGTGACAGGATAGAGAGTGTGGAAAGGACAGGATGTAGATGAGGGAAGGACAGAATGGAGAGAAGGAAAATGGCAGGATAGAGGGAGAGAAAGTGTCAGGATGGAGAGAGAGAAAATGATAGGATGGAGAGAGTGAAAGTGAGGGGATGGAGAGATAGAAAAAGTGACGGGATGGAGAGATAGAGAAAGTGACGGGATGGAGAGAGAGAAAATGTTCGGATGGAGAGAGTGAGCGTGACAGGATGGAGAGAGAGAAAGTGATAGGATGGAGAGAGAGGAAATGACAGGATGGAGAGAGAGAAAGTGACAGGATGGAGAGAGAGGGAAGGACAGGATGGAGAGAGAGAACGTGACATGATGGAGAGCAGAAGTAACAGGATGGAGAGAGAGAAAGAGACAGGATGGACAGCGAAGGAAGGTCAGGATGGAGAGAGAGAACGTGACAGGATGGAGAGAGAGGAAATGACAGGATGGAGAGAGAGAAAGTGACAGGTAGGCGAGAGAGAAATGATAGGATGGAGAGAGAGAAAGTGACAGGATGGAAAGAGAGAAAGTGACAGAATGGAGAGAGAAAGTGACAGGATGGAGAGAAAGAAAGTGACAGGATGGAGAGAGAGGAAATGACAGGATGGAGAGAGAGAAAGTGACAGGATGGAGAGAGAGAAATCGACAGGATGCAGAGAGAGAAATCGACAGGATGGAGAGAGAGGGAAGGACAGGATGGAGAGAGAGAACGTGACAGGATGGAGAGAGAGGGAAGGACAGGATGCAGAGAGAGAAAGTGACAGGTTGGAGAGAGAGAAAATGATAGGATGGAGAGAGAGAAAGTGACAGGATGGAGAGAGAGGGAAGGACAGGATGGAGAGAGAGAACGTGACATGATGGAGAGCAGAAGTAACAGGATGGAGAGAGAGAAAGAGACAGGATGGACAGCGAAGGAAGGTCAGGATGGAGAGAGAGAAAGTGACAGGATGGAAATAGAGGGAAGGACAGGATGGAGAGAGAGGGAAGGACCGGATGGAGAGAGAGAAAGTGACAGGATGGAGAGAGAGAGAAGGTGGGAGGATGGAGAGAGAGAAAGTGACAGGATGGAGAGAGAGAAAGTGACAGGATGGAGAGAGAGAGAAGGACCGGAAGGAGAGAGAGAAAGTGACAGGATGGAGAGAGGAAAGTGACAGGATGGAGAGAGAGGGAAGGACCGGATGGAGAGAGAGAAAGTGACAGGATGGAGAGAGAGAGAAGGTGGGAGGATGGAGAGAGAGAAAGTGACAGGATGGAGAGAGTGGGAAAGACCGGATGGAGTGGGAGAAAATGATAGGATGGAGAGAGAGAAAGTGACGGGATGGAGAGAGGAAATGACAGGATGGAGAGAGAGAAAATGACAGGATGGAGAGAAAGTGACAGGATGGCGAGAGAGAGAAGGTGGCAGGATGGAGAGAGAGAAAGTGACACGATGGAGAGAGAGAAAGTGACAGGTTGGAGAGAGAGAAATGATAGGATGGAGAGAGAGGGAAGGACAGGATGGAGAGAGAGGGAAGGACAGGATGGAGAGAGAGAACGTGACATGATGGAGAGCAGAAGTAACAGGATGGAGAGAGAGAAAGAGACAGGATGGACAGCGAAGGAAGGTCAGGATGGAGAGAGAGAACGTGACAGGATGGAGAGAGAGGAAATGACAGGATGGAGAGAGAGAAAGTGACAGCTAGGCGAGAAAGAAATGATAGGATGGAGAGAGAGAAAGTGACAGGATGGAAAGAGAGAAAGTGACAGAATGGATAGAGAAAGTGACAGGATGGAGAGAAAGAAAGTGACAGGATGGAGAGAGAGGAAATGACAGGATGGAGAGAGAGAAAGTGACAGGATGGAGAGAGAGAAAGTGACAGGATGGAGAGAGAGAAATCGACAGGATGCAGAGAGAGAAATCGACAGGATGGAGAGAGAGGGAAGGACAGGATGGAGAGAGAGAACGTGACAGGATGGAGAGAGAGGGAAGGACAGGATGCAGAGAGAGAAAGTGACAGGTTGGAGAGAGAGAAAATGATAGGATGGAGAGAGAGAAAGTGACAGGATGGAGAGAGAGGGAAGGACAGGATGGAGAGAGAGAACGTGACATGATGGAGAGCAGAAGTAACAGGATGGAGAGAGAAAGAGACAGGATGGACAGCGAAGGAAGGTCAGGATGGAGAGAGAGAAAGTGACAGGATGGAAATAGAGGGAAGGACAGGATGGAGAGAGAGGGAAGGACCGGATGGAGAGAGAGAAAGTGACAGGATGGAGAGAGAGAGAAGGTGGGAGGATGGAGAGAGAGAAAGTGACAGGATGGAGAGAGAGAAAGTGACAGGATGGAGAGAGAGAGAAAATGATAGGATAGAGAGAGAGAAAATGATAGGATGGAGAGAGTGAAAGTGACAGGATGGAGAGAGAGGGAAGGACAGGATGGAGAGAGAGGGAAGGACAGGATGGAGAGAGAGAACTTGACAGGATGGAGAGCAGAAGTAACAGGATGGAGAGAGAGAAAGTGACAGGAGGAAGAGAGAGAAAATGATAGGATGGTGAGAGAGAAAGTGACAGGATGGCGAGAGAGAGAAGGTGGCAGGATGGAGAGAGAGAAAGTGACACGATGGAGAGAGAGAAAGTGACAGGTTGGAGAGAGAGAAATGATAGGATGGAGAGAGAGGGAAGGACAGGATGGAGAGAGAGGGAAGGACAGGATGGAGAGAGAGAACGTGACATGATGGAGAGCAGAAGTAACAGGATGGAGAGAGAGAAAGAGACAGGATGGACAGCGAAGGAAGGTCAGGATGGAGAGAGAGAACGTGACAGGATGGAGAGAGAGGAAATGACAGGATGGAGAGAGAGAAAGTGACAGGTAGGCGAGAGAGAAATGATAGGATGGAGAGAGAGAAAGTGACAGGATGGAAAGAGAGAAAGTGACAGAATGGATAGAGAAAGTGACAGGATGGAGAGAAAGAAAGTGACAGGATGGAGAGAGAGGAAATGACAGGATGGAGAGAGAGAAAGTGACAGGATGGAGAGAGAGAAAGTGACAGGATGGAGAGAGAGAAAGTGACAGGATGGAGAGAGAGAAATCGACAGGATGCAGAGAGAGAAATCGACAGGATGGAGAGAGAGGGAAGGACAGGATGGAGAGAGAGAACGTGACAGGATGGAGAGAGAGGGAAGGACAGGATGCAGAGAGAGAAAGTGACAGGTTGGAGAGAGAGAAAATGATAGGATGGAGAGAGAGAAAGTGACAGGATGGAGAGAGAGGGAAGGACAGGATGGAGAGAGAGAACGTGACATGATGGAGAGCAGAAGTAACAGGATGGAGAGAGAGAAAGAGACAGGATGGACAGCGAAGGAAGGTCAGGATGGAGAGAGAGAAAGTGACAGGATGGAAATAGAGGGAAGGACAGGATGGAGAGAGAGGGAAGGACCGGATGGAGAGAGAGAAAGTGACAGGATGGAGAGAGAGAGAAGGTGGGAGGATGGAGAGAGAGAAAGTGACAGGATGGAGAGAGAGAAAGTGACAGGATGGAGAGAGAGAGAAAATGATAGGATAGAGAGAGAGAAAATGATAGGATGGAGAGAGTGAAAGTGACAGGATGGAGAGAGAGGGAAGGACAGGATGGAGAGAGAGGGAAGGACAGGATGGAGAGAGAGAACTTGACAGGATGGAGAGCAGAAGTAACAGGATGGAGAGAGAGAAAGTGACAGGAGGAAGAGAGAGAAAATGATAGGATGGTGAGAGAGAAAGTGACAGGATGGAGAGAGAGAAAGTGACAGGATGGAGAGAGAGAAAGTGACAGGATGGAGAGAGAGAAAGTGACAGCTTGGTGAGAGAGAAAATGATAGGATGACGAGAGAGAAAGTGACAGGTTGGAGAGAGAGGGAAGGACAGGATGGAGAGAGAGAAAGTGACAGGATGGAGGGAGAGGGAAGGACAGGATGGAGAGATAGAAAGTGACAGGATGGAGAGAGAGAAAGTTACAGGATGGAGAGAGAGAAAGTGACAGGATGTCGAGAGAGAAAGTGATAGGATGGAGAGAGAGGAAATGACAGGATGGAGAGAGAGAAAGTGATAGGATGGAGAGAGTGGGAAGGACAGGATGGAGAGAGAGGAAATGACAGGATGGAGAGGGAAAGATACAGGATGGAGAGAGTGAACGTGACAGGATGGAGAGGGAGAAAGTGATAGGATGGAGAGAGAGGAAATGACAGGATGGAGAGAGAGAAAGTGACAGGATGGAGAGAGAGAAAGTGATAGGATGGAGAGAGAGGAAATGTCAGGATGGAGAGAGAGAAAGTGATAGGATGGAGAGAGTGGGAAGGACAGGATGGAGAGAGAGGAAACGACAGGATGGAGAGAGAAAGTTACAGGATGGAGAGAGTGAACGTGACAGGATGGAGAGAGAGAAAGTGATAGGATGGAGAGAGAGGAAATGACAGGATGGAGAGAGAGAAAGTGACAGGATGGAGAGAGAGAAAGTGATAGGATGGAGAGAGAGGAAATGACAGGATGGAGGGAGAGAAAATGACAGGATGGAGAGAGAGAGAAGGACCGGATGGAGAGAGAGAAAGTGACAGGATGGAGAGAGGAAAGTGACAGGATGGAGAGAGAGGGAAGGACCGGATGGAGAGAGAGAAAGTGACAGGATGGAGAGAGAGAGAAGGTGGGAGGATGGAGAGAGAGAAAGTGACAGGATGGAGAGAGTGGGAAAGACCGGATGGAGTGGGAGAAAATGATAGGATTGGAGAGAGAGAAAGTTACAGGATGGAGAGAGGAAATGACAGGATGGAGAGAGAGAAAATGACAGGATGGAGAGAAAGTGACAGGATGGAGAGAGAGAGAAGGTGGCAGGATGGAGAGAGAGAAAGTGACACGATGGAGAGAGAGAAAGTGACAGGTTGGAGAGAAAGAAATGATAGGATGGAGAGAGAGAAAGTGACAGGATGGAGAGAGAAAGAAAGTGACAGGATGGAGAGAGAGGGAAGGACAGAATGGAGAGAGAGGGAAGGACAGAATGGAGAGAAGGAAAATGGCAGGAGAGAGGGAGAGAAAGTGACAGGATGGAGAGAGAAAAAATGATCGGATGGAGAGAAAGTGACAGGATGGAGAGAGAGAAAGTGACAGGATGGAGAGAGAGAGAAAATGATAGGATGGAGAGAGAGAAAATGATAGGATGGAGAGAGTGAAAGTGACAGGATGGAGAGAGAGGGAAGGACAGGATGGAGAGAGAGAACTTGACAGGATGGAGAGCAGAAGTAACAGGATGGAGAGAGAGAAAGTGACAGGAGGGAGAGAGAGAAAATGATAGGATGGTGAGAGAGAAAGTGACAGGATGGAGAGAGAGAAAGTGACAGGATGGAGAGAGAGAAAGTGACAGCTTGGTGAGAGAGAAAATGATAGGATGACGAGAGAGAAAGCGACAGGTTGGAGAGAGAGGGAAGGACAGGATGGAGAGAGAGAAAGTGACAGGATGGAGGGAGAGGGAAGGACAGGATGGAGAGATACAAAGTGACAGGATGGAGAGAGAGAAAGTTACAGGATGGAGAGAGAGAAAGTGACAGGATGTCGAGAGAGAACGTTACAGGATGGAGAGAGAGGAAATGACAGGATGGAGAGAGTGAACGTGACAGGATGGAGAGAGAGAAAGTGATAGGATGGAGAGAGAGAAAGTGATAGGATGGAGAGAGTGGGAAGGACAGGATGGAGAGAGAGGAAATGACAGGATGGAGAGAGAAAGTTACAGGATGGAGAGAGTGAACGTGACAGGATGGAGAGAGAGAAAGTGATAGGATGGAGAGAGAGGAAATGACAGGATGGAGAGAGAGAAAGTGACAGGATGGAGAGAGAGAACGTGAAAGGACGGAGAGAGAGGAAATGACAGGATGGAGAGAGAGAAAGTGACAGGATGGAGAGAGAGAAAGTGACAGGATGGAGAGAGAGAAAGTGACAGGATGGAGCAAGAGAAAGTGACAGGATGCACAGAGAGAAAGTGATAGGATGGAGAGAGAGGAAATGACAGGATGGAGAGAGAGAAAGTGTCAGGATGGAGAGAGTGGAAATGACAGGATGGAGAGAGAGAAAGTGACAGGTAGGAGAGAGAAAGTGACAGGATGGAGAGAGAGAAAGTGACAGGATGGAGAGAGAGAAAGTGACAGGTAGGAGAGAGAGAAATGACAGGATGGAGAGAGAGAAAGTGACAGGATGGAGAGAGAGGAAATGACAGGATGGAGAAAGAGAAAGTGACCGGTAGGAGAGAGAGAAATGATAGGATGGAGAGAGCGAAAGTGACAGGATGGAGAGAGAGAAAGTGACAGAATGGAGAGAGAAAGTGACATGATGGAGAGAGAGAAAGTGACAGGATGGAGAGAGAGAACGTGAAAGGACGAAGAGAGAGGAAATGACAGGATGGAGAGAGAGAAAGTGACAGGATGGAGCAAGAGAAAGTGACAGGATGCACAGAGAGAAAGTGATAGGATGGAGAGAGTGGAAATGACAGGATGGAGAGAGAGAAAGTGACAGGATGGAGAGAGAGAAGGTGACAGGATGGAGAGAGAGAAAGTGACAGGATGGAGAGAGAGAAAGTGATAGGATGGAGAGAGGAAATGACAGGATGGAGAGAGAGAAAGTGACAGGATGGAGAGAGAGAAAGTGACAGGATGGAAAGAGAGAACGTGAAAGGACGGAGAGAGAGGAAATGACAGAAAGGATAGAGAGGAAATGACAGGATGGAGAGAGAGAACGTAACAGGATGGAGAGAGTGAACGTGACAGGATGGAGAGAGAGGGAAAGTGACAGGATGGAGAGAGAGAAAGTGACAGGATTGAGAGAGAAAAAATGATAGGATGGAGAGAGTGAACGTGACAGGATGGAGAGAGTGAACGTGACAGGATGGAGAGAGAGGGAAGGACAGGATGGAGAGAGAGAAAGTGACAGGATTGAGAGAGAGAAAATGATAGGATGGAGAGAGAAAGTGACAGGATGGAGAGAGAGGAAATGACAGGATGGAGAGAGAGAACATAACAGGATGGAGAGAGTGAACGTGACAGGATGCAGAGAGTGAACGTGACAGGATGGAGAGAGAGAAAGTGACAGGATAGAGAGAGAGGAAATGACAGGATAGAGAGAGAGAAAGTGACAGGATTGAGAGAGAGAAAGTGACAGGATGGAGAGAGAGGAAATGACAGGATGGAGAGAGAGAAATTGATAGGATGGAGAGAGAGAATGGTACAGGATGGAGAGAGAAAGAAAGTGACGGGATGTAGAGAGAGAAAGTGTCAGGATGGAGAGAGAGGAAATGACAGGATGGAGAGAGAGAAAACGACAGAATGGAGAGAGAAAGTGACAGGATGGAGAGAAAGTAAGTGACAGGATGGAGAGAGAGAAAGTGACAGGATGGAGAGAGAGAAAGTGACAGGATGGAGAGAGAGAAAGTGACAGGTAGGAGAGAGAGAAATGATAGGATGGAGAGAGAGAAAGTGACAGGATGGAGAGAGAGGAAATGACAGGCTGGAGAGAGAGAAAGTGACAGGTCGGAGAGAGAGAAATGACAGGATGGAGAGAGAGAAAGTGACAGGATGGAGAGAGAGGAAATGACAGGATGGAGAAAGAGAAAGTGACCGGTAGGAGAGAGAGAAACGATAGGATGGAGAGAGAGAAAGTGACAGAATGGAGAGAGAGAAAGTGACAAAATGGAGAGAGAAAGTGACAGGATGGAGAGAGAGGAAATGACAGGATGGAGAGAGAGAAAGTGACAGGATGGAGAGAGAGAATTCGACAGGATGCAGAGAGAGAAATCGACAGGATGGAGAGAGAGAAAGTGACAGGATGGAGAGAGAGGGAAGGACAGGATGGAGAGAGAGAAAGTGACATGATGCAGAGAGAGAAATCGACAGGATGGAGAGAGAGAAAGTGACAGGATGGAGAGAGATGGAATGACAGGATGGAGAGAGAGAAAGTGACAGGATGGAGAGAGAGGAAATGACAGGATGGAGAAAGAGAAAGTGACCGGTAGGAGAGAGAGAAATGATAGGATGGAGAGAGAGAAAGTGACAGAATGGAGAGAGAGAAAGTGACAAAATGGAGAGAGAAAGTGACAGGATGGAGAGAGAGGAAATGACAGGATGGAGAGAGAGAAAGTGACAGGATGGAGAGAGAGAATTCGACAGGATGCAGAGAGAGAAATCGACAGGATGGAGAGAGAGAAAGTGACAGGATGGAGAGAGAGAAAGTGACAGGATGGAGAGAGAGGGAAGGACAGGATGGAGAGAGAGAAAGTGACAGGATGCAGAGAGAGAAATCGACAGGATGGAGAGAGAGAAAGTGACAGGATGGAGAGAGAGGGAAGGACAGGATGGAGAGAGAGAAAGTGACAGGATGCAGAGAGAGAAATCGACAGGATGGAGAGAGAGAAATCGACAGGATGCAGAGAGAGAAAGTGACAGGTTGGAGAGAGAGAAAATGATAGGATGGAGAGAGAGAACATGACAGGATGGAGAGAGTGGGAAGGACAGCATGGAGAGAGAGAAAGTGACAGGATGGAGAGAAAGAAAGTGACAGGATGGAGAGAGAGGAAATGACAGGATGGAGAGAGAGAAAGTGACAGGATGCAGAGAGAGAAATCGACAGGATGGAGAGAGAGGGAAGGACAGGATGGAGAGAGAGAAAGTGACAGGATGCAGAGAGAGAAATCGACAGGATGCAGAGAGAGAAATCGACAGGATGCAGAGAGAGAAAGTGACAGGTTGGAGAGAGAGGGAAGGACAGGATGGAGAGAGAGAACGTGACATGATGGAGAGCAGAAGTAACAGGATGGAGAGAGAGAAAGAGACAGGATGGACAGCGAAGGGAGGTCAGGATGGAGAGAGAGAAAGTGACAGGATGGAGAGAGAGAAATCGACAGGATGCAGAGAGAGAAATCGACAGGATGGAGAGAGAGGGAAGGACAGGATGGAGAGAGAGAACATGACAGGATGGAGAGAGAGGGAAGCACAGGATGCAGAGAGAGAAAGTGACAGGTTGGAGAGAGAGAAAAGGATCGGATGGAGAGAGAGAAAGTGACAGGATGGAGAGAGAGGAAAGGACAGGATGGGGAGAGAGAACGTGACATGATGGAGAGCAGAAGTAACAGGATGGAGAGAGCGAAAGAGACAGAATGGCCAGCGAAGGAAGGTCAGGATGGAGAGAGAGAAAGTGACAGGATGGAAAGAGAGGGAAGGACAGGATGGAGAGAGGAAGGTGACAGGATGGAGAGAGGGGGAAGGACCGGATGGAGTGAGAGAAAGTGACAGGATGGTGATAGAGAGAAGGTGGGAGGATGGAGAGAGAGAAAGTGACAGGATGGAGAGAGAGAACGTGAAAGGACGGAGAGAGAGGAAATGACAGGATGGAGAGAGAGAAAGTGACAGGATGGAGAGAGAGAAAGTGACAGGATGGAGCAAGAGAAAGTGACAGGATGCACAGAGAGAAAGTGATAGGATGGAGAGAGAGGAAATGACAGGATGGAGAGAGAGAAAGTGTCAGGATGGAGAGAGTGGAAATGACAGGATGGAGAGAGAGAAAGTGACAGGTAGGAGAGAGAAAGTGACAGGATGGAGAGAGAGAAAGTGACAGGATGGAGAGAGAGAAAGTGACAGGTAGGAGAGAGAGAAATGACAGGATGGAGAGAGAGAAAGTGACAGGATGGAGAGAGAGGAAATGACAGGATGGAGAAAGAGAAAGTGACCGGTAGGAGAGAGAGAAATGATAGGATGGAGAGAGCGAAAGTGACAGGATGGAGAGAGAGAAAGTGACAGAATGGAGAGAGAAAGTGACAGGATGGAGAGAGAGAAAGTGACAGGATGGAGAGAGAGAACGTGAAAGGACGGAGAGAGAGGAAATGACAGGATGGAGAGAGAGAAAGTGACAGGATGGAGCAAGAGAAAGTGACAGGATGCACAGAGAGAAAGTGATAGGATGGAGAGAGAGGAAATGACAGGATGGAGAGAGAGAAAGTGACAGGATGGAGAGAGAGAAAGTGACAGGATGGAGAGAGAGAAAGTGACAGGATGGAGAGAGAGAAAGTGATAGGATGGAGAGAGAGGAAATGACAGGATGGAGAGAGAGAAAGTGACAGGATGGAGAGAGAGAAAGTGACAGGATGGAAAGAGAGAACGTGAAAGGACGGAGAGAGAGGAAATGACAGAAAGGATAGAGAGGAAATGACAGGATGGAGAGAGAGAACGTAACAGGATGGAGAGAGTGAACGTGACAGGATGGAGAGAGAGGGAAGGACAGGATGGAGAGAGAGAAAGTGACAGGATTGAGAGAGTGGGAAAGACCGGATGGAGTGGGAGAAAATGATAGGATTGGAGAGAGAGAAAGTTACAGGATGGAGAGAGGAAATGACAGGATGGAGAGAGAGAAAATGACAGGATGGAGAGAAAGTGACAGGATGGAGAGAGAGAGAAGGTGGCAGGATGGAGAGAGAGAAAGTGACACGATGGAGAGAGAGAAAGTGACAGGTTGGAGAGAGAAAGAAAGTGACAGGATGGAGAGAGAGGGAAGGACAGAATGGAGAGAGAGGGAAGGACAGAATGGAGAGAAGGAAAATGGCAGGAGAGAGGGAGAGAAAGTGACAGGATGGAGAGAGAAAAAATGATCGGATGGAGAGAAAGTGACAGGATGGAGAGAGAGAAAGTGACAGGATGGAGAGAGAGAGAAAATGATAGGATGGAGAGAGAGACAATGATAGGATGGAGAGAGTGAAAGTGACAGGATGGAGAGAGAGGGAAGGACAGGATGGAGAGAGAGAACTTGACAGGATGGAGAGCAGAAGTAACAGGATGGAGAGAGAGAAAGTGACAGGAGGGAGAGAGAGAAAATGATAGGATGGTGAGAGAGAAAGTGACAGGATGGAGAGAGAGAAAGTGACAGGATGGAGAGAGAGAAAGTGACAGCTTGGTGAGAGAGAAAATGATAGGATGACGAGAGAGAAAGCGACAGGTTGGAGAGAGAGGGAAGGACAGGATGGAGAGAGAGAAAGTGACAGGATGGAGGGAGAGGGAAGGACAGGATGGAGAGATACAAAGTGACAGGATGGAGAGAGAGAAAGTTACAGGATGGAGAGAGAGAAAGTGACAGGATGTCGAGAGAGAACGTTACAGGATGGAGAGAGAGGAAATGACAGGATGGAGAGAGTGAACGTGACAGGATGGAGAGAGAGAAAGTGATAGGATGGAGAGAGAGAAAGTGATAGGATGGAGAGAGTGGGAAGGACAGGATGGAGAGAGAGGAAATGACAGGATGGAGAGAGAAAGTTACAGGATGGAGAGAGTGAACGTGACAGGATGGAGAGAGAGAAAGTGATAGGATGGAGAGAGAGGAAATGACAGGATGGAGAGAGAGAAAGTGACAGGATGGAGAGAGAGAACGTGAAAGGACGGAGAGAGAGGAAATGACAGGATGGAGAGAGAGAAAGTGACAGGATGGAGAGAGAGAAAGTGACAGGATGGAGAGAGAGAAAGTGACAGGATGGAGCAAGAGAAAGTGACAGGATGCACAGAGAGAAAGTGATAGGATGGAGAGAGAGGAAATGACAGGATGGAGAGAGAGAAAGTGTCAGGATGGAGAGAGTGGAAATGACAGGATGGAGAGAGAGAAAGTGACAGGTAGGAGAGAGAAAGTGACAGGATGGAGAGAGAGAAAGTGACAGGATGGAGAGAGAGAACGTGACAGGTAGGAGAGAGAGAAATGACAGGATGGAGAGAGAGAAAGTGACAGGATGGAGAGAGAGGAAATGACAGGATGGAGAAAGAGAAAGTGACCGGTAGGAGAGAGAGAAATGATAGGATGGAGAGAGCGAAAGTGACAGGATGGAGAGAGAGAAAGTGACAGAATGGAGAGAGAAAGTGACATGATGGAGAGAGAGAAAGTGACAGGATGGAGAGAGAGAACGTGAAAGGACGAAGAGAGAGGAAATGACAGGATGGAGAGAGAGAAAGTGACAGGATGGAGCAAGAGAAAGTGACAGGATGCACAGAGAGAAAGTGATAGGATGGAGAGAGTGGAAATGACAGGATGGAGAGAGAGAAAGTGACAGGATGGAGAGAGAGAAAGTGACAGGATGGAGAGAGAGAAAGTGACAGGATGGAGAGAGAGAAAGTGACAGGATGGAGAGAGAGAAAGTGATAGGATGGAGAGAGAGGAAATGACAGGATGGAGAGAGAGAAAGTGACAGGATGGAGAGAGAGAAAGTGACAGGATGGAAAGAGAGAACGTGAAAGGACGGAGAGAGAGGAAATGACAGAAAGGATAGAGAGGAAATGACAGGATGGAGAGAGAGAACGTAACAGGATGGAGAGAGTGAACGTGACAGGATGGAGAGAGAGGGAAGGACAGGATGGAGAGAGAGAAAGTGACAGGATTGAGAGAGAGAAAATGATAGGATGGAGAGAGTGAACGTGACAGGATGGAGAGAGTGAACGTGACAGGATGGAGAGAGAGGGAAGGACAGGATGGAGAGAGAGAAAGTGACAGGATTGAGAGAGAGAAAATGATAGGATGGAGAGAGAAAGTGACAGGATGGAGAGAGAGGAAATGACAGGATGGAGAGAGAGAACATAACAGGATGGAGAGAGTGAACGTGACAGGATGCAGAGAGTGAACGTGACAGGATGGAGAGAGAGAAAGTGACAGGATAGAGAGAGAGGAAATGACAGGATAGAGAGAGAGAAAGTGACAGGATTGAGAGAGAGAAAGTGACAGGATGGAGAGAGAGGAAATGACAGGATGGAGAGAGAGAAATTGATAGGATGGAGAGAGAGAATGGTACAGGATGGAGAGAGAAAGAAAGTGACGGGATGTAGAGAGAGAAAGTGTCAGGATGGAGAGAGAGGAAATGACAGGATGGAGAGAGAGAAAGTGACAGAATGGAGAGAGAAAGTGACAGGATGGAGAGAAAGTAAGTGACAGGATGGAGAGAGAGAATTCGACAGGATCCAGAGAGAGAAATCGACAGGATGGAGAGAGAGAAAGTGACAGGATGGAGAGAGAGGGAAGGACAGGATGGAGAGAGAGAAAGTGACATGATGCAGAGAGAGAAATCGACAGGATGGAGAGAGAGAAAGTGACAGGATGGAGAGAGATGGAATGACAGGATGGAGAGAGAGAAAGTGACAGGATGGAGAGAGAGGAAATGACAGGATGGAGAAAGAGAAAGTGACCGGTAGGAGAGAGAGAAATGATAGGATGGAGAGAGAGAAAGTGACAGAATGGAGAGAGAGAAAGTGACAAAATGGAGAGAGAAAGTGACAGGATGGAGAGAGAGGAAATGACAGGATGGAGAGAGAGAAAGTGACAGGATGGAGAGAGAGAATTCGACAGGATGCAGAGAGAGAAATCGACAGGATGGAGAGAGAGAAAGTGACAGGATGGAGAGAGAGAAAGTGACAGGATGGAGAGAGAGGGAAGGACAGGATGGAGAGAGAGAAAGTGACAGGATGCAGAGAGAGAAATCGACAGGATGGAGAGAGAGAAAGTGACAGGATGGAGAGAGAGGGAAGGACAGGATGGAGAGAGAGAAAGTGACAGTATGCAGAGAGAGAAATCGACAGGATGGAGAGAAATCGACAGGATGCAGAGAGAGAAAGTGACAGGTTGGAGAGAGAGAAAATGATAGGATGGAGAGAGAGAACATGACAGGATGGAGAGAGTGGGAAGGACAGCATGGAGAGAGAGAAAGTGACAGGATGGAGAGAAAGAAAGTGACAGGATGGAGAGAGAGGAAATGACAGGATGGAGAGAGAGAAAGTGACAGGATGCAGAGAGAGAAATCGACAGGATGGAGAGAGAGGGAAGGACAGGATGGAGAGAGAGAAAGTGACAGGATGCAGAGAGAGAAATCGACAGGATGCAGAGAGAGAAAGTGACAGAATGGAGAGAGAGAAAGTGACAAAATGGAGAGAGAAAGTGACAGGATGGAGAGAGAGGAAATGACAGGATGGAGAGAGAGAAAGTGACAGGATGGAGAGAGAGAATTCGACAGGATGCAGAGAGAGAAATCGACAGGATGGAGAGAGAGAAAGTGACAGGATGGAGAGAGAGAAAGTGACAGGATGGAGAGAGAGGGAAGGACAGGATGGAGAGAGAGAAAGTGACAGGATGCAGAGAGAGAAATCGACAGGATGGAGAGAGAGAAAGTGACAGGATGGAGAGAGAGGGAAGGACAGGATGGAGAGAGAGAAAGTGACAGGATGCAGAGAGAGAAATCGACAGGATGGAGAGAGAGAAATCGACAGGATGCAGAGAGAGAAAGTGACAGGTTGGAGAGAGAGAAAATGATAGGATGGAGAGAGAGAACATGACAGGATGGAGAGAGTGGGAAGGACAGCATGGAGAGAGAGAAAGTGACAGGATGGAGAGAAAGAAAGTGACAGGATGGAGAGAGAGGAAATGACAGGATGGAGAGAGAGAAAGTGACAGGATGCAGAGAGAGAAATCGACAGGATGCAGAGAGAGAAATCGACAGGATGCAGAGAGAGAAAGTGACAGGTTGGAGAGAGAGGGAAGGACAGGATGGAGAGAGAGAACGTGACATGATGGAGAGCAGAAGTAACAGGATGGAGAGAGAGAAAGAGACAGGATGGACAGCGAAGGGAGGTCAGGATGGAGAGAGAGAAAGTGACAGGATGGAGAGAGAGAAATCGACAGGATGCAGAGAGAGAAATCGACAGGATGGAGAGAGAGGGAAGGACAGGATGGAGAGAGAGAACATGACAGGATGGAGAGAGAGGGAAGCACAGGATGCAGAGAGAGAAAGTGACAGGTTGGAGAGAGAGAAAAGGATCGGATGGAGAGAGAGAAAGTGACAGGATGGAGAGAGAGGAAAGGACAGGATGGGGAGAGAGAACGTGACATGATGGAGAGCAGAAGTAACAGGATGGAGAGAGCGAAAGAGACAGAATGGCCAGCGAAGGAAGGTCAGGATGGAGAGAGAGAAAGTGACAGGATGGAAAGAGAGGGAAGGACAGGATGGAGAGAGGAAGGTGACAGGATGGAGAGAGGGGGAAGGACCGGATGGAGTGAGAGAAAGTGACAGGATGGTGATAGAGAGAAGGTGGGAGGATGGAGAGAGAGAAAGTGACAGGATGGAGAGAGAGAACGTGAAAGGACGGAGAGAGAGGAAATGACAGGATGGAGAGAGAGAAAGTGACAGGATGGAGAGAGAGAAAGTGACAGGATGGAGCAAGAGAAAGTGACAGGATGCACAGAGAGAAAGTGATAGGATGGAGAGAGAGGAAATGACAGGATGGAGAGAGAGAAAGTGTCAGGATGGAGAGAGTGGAAATGACAGGATGGAGAGAGAGAAAGTGACAGGTAGGAGAGAGAAAGTGACAGGATGGAGAGAGAGAAAGTGACAGGATGGAGAGAGAGAAAGTGACAGGTAGGAGAGAGAGAAATGACAGGATGGAGAGAGAGAAAGTGACAGGATGGAGAGAGAGGAAATGACAGGATGGAGAAAGAGAAAGTGACCGGTAGGAGAGAGAGAAATGATAGGATGGAGAGAGCGAAAGTGACAGGATGGAGAGAGAGAAAGTGACAGAATGGAGAGAGAAAGTGACAGGATGGAGAGAGAGAAAGTGACAGGATGGAGAGAGAGAACGTGAAAGGACGGAGAGAGAGGAAATGACAGGATGGAGAGAGAGAAAGTGACAGGATGGAGCAAGAGAAAGTGACAGGATGGAGAGAGAAAGTGACAGGATGGAGAGAAAGTAAGTGACAGGATGGAGAGAGAGAATTCGACAGGATGCAGAGAGAGAAAGTGACAGGATGGAGAGAGAGAAAGTGACAGGATGGAGAGAGAGGGAAGGACAGGATGGAGAGAGAGAAAGTGACATGATGCAGAGAGAGAAATCGACAGGATGGAGAGAGAGAAAGTGACAGGATGGAGAGAGATGGAATGACAGGATGGAGAGAGAGAAAGTGACAGGATGGAGAGAGAGGAAATGACAGGATGGAGAAAGAGAAAGTGACCGGTAGGAGAGAGAGAAATGATAGGATGGAGAGAGAGAAAGTGACAGAATGGAGAGAGAGAAAGTGACAAAATGGAGAGAGAAAGTGACAGGATGGAGAGAGAGGAAATGACAGGATGGAGAGAGAGAAAGTGACAGGATGGAGAGAGAGAATTCGACAGGATGCAGAGAGAGAAATCGACAGGATGGAGAGAGAGAAAGTGACAGGATGGAGAGAGAGAAAGTGACAGGATGGAGAGAGAGGGAAGGACAGGATGGAGAGAGAGAAAGTGACAGGATGCAGAGAGAGAAATCGACAGGATGGAGAGAGAGAAAGTGACAGGATGGAGAGAGAGGGAAGGACAGGATGGAGAGAGAGAAAGTGACAGGATGCAGAGAGAGAAATCGACAGGATGGAGAGAGAGAAATCGACAGGATGCAGAGAGAGAAAGTGACAGGTTGGAGAGAGAGAAAATGATAGGATGGAGAGAGAGAACATGACAGGATGGAGAGAGTGGGAAGGACAGCATGGAGAGAGAGAAAGTGACAGGATGGAGAGAAAGAAAGTGACAGGATGGAGAGAGAGGAAATGACAGGATGGAGAGAGAGAAAGTGACAGGATGCAGAGAGAGAAATCGACAGGATGGAGAGAGAGGGAAGGACAGGATGGAGAGAGAGAAAGTGACAGGATGCAGAGAGAGAAATCGACAGGATGCAGAGAGAGAAAGTGACAGAATGGAGAGAGAGAAAGTGACAAAATGGAGAGAGAAAGTGACAGGATGGAGAGAGCGGAAATGACAGGATGGAGAGAGAGAAAGTGACAGGATGGAGAGAGAGAATTCGACAGGATGCAGAGAGAGAAATCGACAGGATGGAGAGAGAGAAAGTGACAGGATGGAGAGAGAGAAAGTGACAGGATGGAGAGAGAGGGAAGGACAGGATGGAGAGAGAGAAAGTGACAGGATGCAGAGAGAGAAATCGACAGGATGGAGAGAGAGAAAGTGACAGGATGGAGAGAGAGGGAAGGACAGGATGGAGAGAGAGAAAGTGACAGGATGCAGAGAGAGAAATCGACAGGATGGAGAGAGAGAAATCGACAGGATGCAGAGAGAGAAAGTGACAGGTTGGAGAGAGAGAAAATGATAGGATGGAGAGAGAGAACATGACAGGATGG
Source organism: Heterodontus francisci (assembly GCF_036365525.1). Classification (NCBI taxonomy): domain Eukaryota; kingdom Metazoa; phylum Chordata; class Chondrichthyes; order Heterodontiformes; family Heterodontidae; genus Heterodontus; species Heterodontus francisci. The sequence continues at coordinate 916,576 of NC_090410.1, forward strand.
AGAGAGTGGGAAGGACAGCATGGAGAGAGAGAAAGTGACAGGATGGAGAGAAAGAAAGTGACAGGATGGAGAGAGAGGAAATGACAGGATGGAGAGAGAGAAAGTGACAGGATGCAGAGAGAGAAATCGACAGGATGCAGAGAGAGAAATCGACAGGATGCAGAGAGAGAAAGTGACAGGTTGGAGAGAGAGGGAAGGACAGGATGGAGAGAGAGAACGTGACATGATGGAGAGCAGAAGTAACAGGATGGAGAGAGAGAAAGAGACAGGATGGACAGCGAAGGGAGGTCAGGATGGAGAGAGAGAAAGTGACAGGATGGAGAGAGAGAAATCGACAGGATGCAGAGAGAGAAATCGACAGGATGGAGAGAGAGGGAAGGACAGGATGGAGAGAGAGAACATGACAGGATGGAGAGAGAGGGAAGCACAGGATGCAGAGAGAGAAAGTGACAGGTTGGAGAGAGAGAAAAGGATCGGATGGAGAGAGAGAAAGTGACAGGATGGAGAGAGAGGAAAGGACAGGATGGGGAGAGAGAACGTGACATGATGGAGAGCAGAAGTAACAGGATGGAGAGAGCGAAAGAGACAGAATGGCCAGCGAAGGAAGGTCAGGATGGAGAGAGAGAAAGTGACAGGATGGAAAGAGAGGGAAGGACAGGATGGAGAGAGGAAGGTGACAGGATGGAGAGAGGGGGAAGGACCGGATGGAGTGAGAGAAAGTGACAGGATGGTGATAGAGAGAAGGTGGGAGGATGGAGAGAGAGAAAGTGACAGGATGGAGAGAGAGAACGTGAAAGGACGGAGAGAGAGGAAATGACAGGATGGAGAGAGAGAAAGTGACAGGATGGAGAGAGAGAAAGTGACAGGATGGAGCAAGAGAAAGTGACAGGATGCACAGAGAGAAAGTGATAGGATGGAGAGAGAGGAAATGACAGGATGGAGAGAGAGAAAGTGTCAGGATGGAGAGAGTGGAAATGACAGGATGGAGAGAGAGAAAGTGACAGGTAGGAGAGAGAAAGTGACAGGATGGAGAGAGAGAAAGTGACAGGATGGAGAGAGAGAAAGTGACAGGTAGGAGAGAGAGAAATGACAGGATGGAGAGAGAGAAAGTGACAGGATGGAGAGAGAGGAAATGACAGGATGGAGAAAGAGAAAGTGACCGGTAGGAGAGAGAGAAATGATAGGATGGAGAGAGCGAAAGTGACAGGATGGAGAGAGAGAAAGTGACAGAATGGAGAGAGAAAGTGACAGGATGGAGAGAGAGAAAGTGACAGGATGGAGAGAGAGAACGTGAAAGGACGGAGAGAGAGGAAATGACAGGATGGAGAGAGAGAAAGTGACAGGATGGAGCAAGAGAAAGTGACAGGATGCACAGAGAGAAAGTGATAGGATGGAGAGAGAGGAAATGACAGGATGGAGAGAGAGAAAGTGACAGGATGGAGAGAGAGAAAGTGACAGGATGGAGAGAGAGAAAGTGACAGGATGGAGAGAGAGAAAGTGATAGGATGGAGAGAGAGGAAATGACAGGATGGAGAGAGAGAAAGTGACAGGATGGAGAGAGAGAAAGTGACAGGATGGAAAGAGAGAACGTGAAAGGACGGAGAGAGAGGAAATGACAGAAAGGATAGAGAGGAAATGACAGGATGGAGAGAGAGAACGTAACAGGATGGAGAGAGTGAACGTGACAGGATGGAGAGAGAGGGAAGGACAGGATGGAGAGAGAGAAAGTGACAGGATTGAGAGAGAGAAAATGATAGGATGGAGAGAGTGAACGTGACAGGATGGAGAGAGTGAACGTGACAGGATGGAGAGAGAGGGAATGACAGGCTGGAGAGAGAGAAAGTGACAGGATTGAGAGAGAGAAAATGATAGGATGGAGAGAGAAAGTGACAGGATGGAGAGAGAGGAAATGACAGGATGGAGAGAGAGAACGTAACAGGATGGAGAGAGTGAACGTGACAGGATGCAGAGAGTGAACGTGACAGGATGCAGAGAGAGAAAGTGACAGGATAGAGAGAGAGGAAATGACAGGATAGAGAGAGAGAAAGTGACAGGATTGAGAGAGAGAAAGTGACAGGATGGAGAGAGAGGAAATGACAGGATGGAGAGAGAGAAATTGATAGGATGGAGAGAGAGAATGGTACAGGATGGAGAGAGAAAGAAAGTGACGGGATGTAGGGAGAGAAAGTGTCAGGATGGAGAGAGAGGAAATGACAGGATGGAGAGAGAGAAAGTGACAGAATGGAGAGAGAAAGTGACAGGATGGAGAGAAAGTAAGTGACAGGATGGAGAGAGAGAAAGTGACAGGATGGAGAGAGAGAAAGTGACAGGTAGGAGAGAGAGAAATGATAGGATGGAGAGAGAGAAAGTGACAGAATGGAGAGAGAGAAAGTGACAGGCTGGAGAGAGAGAAAGTGACAGGTCGGAGAGAGAGAAATGACAGGATGGAGAGAGAGAAAGTGACAGGATGGAGAGAGAGGAAATGACAGGATGGAGAAAGAGAAAGTGACCGGTAGGAGAGAGAGAAATGATAGGATGGAGAGAGAGAAAGTGACAGATTGGAGAGAGAGAAAGTGACAAAATGGAGAGAGAAAGTGACAGGATGGAGAGAGAGGAAATGACAGGATGGAGAGAGAGAAAGTGACAGGATGGAGAGAGAGAATTCGACAGGATGCAGAGAGAGAAATCGACAGGATGGAGAGAGAGAAAGTGACAGGATGGAGAGAGAGGGAAGGACAGGATGGAGAGAGAGAAAGTGACAGGATGCAGAGAGAGAAATCGACAGGATGGAGAGAGAGAAAGTGACAGGATGGAGAGAGATGGAATGACAGGATGGAGAGAGAGAAAGTGACAGGATGGAGAGAGAGGAAATGACAGGATGGAGAAAGAGAAAGTGACCGGTAGGAGAGAGAGAAATGATAGGATGGAGAGAGAGAAAGTGACAGAATGGAGAGAGAGAAAGTGACAAAATGGAGAGAGAAAGTGACAGGATGGAGAGAGAGGAAATGACAGGATGGAGAGAGAGAAAGTGACAGGATGGAGAGAGAGAATTCGACAGGATGCAGAGAGAGAAATCGACAGGATGGAGAGAGAGAAAGTGACAGGATGGAGAGAGAGGGAAGGACAGGATGGAGAGAGAGAAAGTGACAGGATGCAGAGAGAGAAATCGACAGGATGGAGAGAGAGAAAGTGACAGGATGGAGAGAGAGGGAAGGACAGGATGGAGAGAGAGAAAGTGACAGGATGCAGAGAGAGAAATCGACAGGATGGAGAGAGAGAAATCGACAGGATGCAGAGAGAGAAAGTGACAGGTTGGAGAGAGAGAAAATGATAGGATGGAGAGAGAGAACATGACAGGATGGAGAGAGTGGGAAGGACAGCATGGAGAGAGAGAAAGTGACAGGATGGAGAGAAAGAAAGTGACAGGATGGAGAGAGAGGAAATGACAGGATGGAGAGAGAGAAAGTGACAGGATGCAGAGAGAGAAATCGACAGGATGGAGAGAGAGGGAAGGACAGGATGGAGAGAGAGAAAGTGACAGGATGCAGAGAGAGAAATCGACAGGATGCAGAGAGAGAAAGTGACAGGTTGGAGAGAGAGGGAAGGACAGGATGGAGAGAGAGAACGTGACATGATGGAGAGCAGAAGTAACAGGATGGAGAGAGAGAAAGAGACAGGATGGACAGCGAAGGGAGGTCAGGATGGAGAGAGAGAAAGTGACAGGATGGAAAGAGAGGGAAGGACAGGATGGAGAGAGGAAGGTGACAGGATGGAGAGAGGGGGAAGGACCGGATGGAGTGAGAGAAAGTGACAGGATGGTGATAGAGAGAAGGTGGGAGGATGGAGAGAGAGAAAGTGACAGGATGGAGAGAGAGAACGTGAAAGGACGGAGAGAGAGGAAATGACAGGATGGAGAGAGAGAAAGTGACAGGATGGAGAGAGAGAAAGTGACAGGATGGAGCAAGAGAAAGTGACAGGATGCACAGAGAGAAAGTGATAGGATGGAGAGAGAGGAAATGACAGGATGGAGAGAGAGAAAGTGTCAGGATGGAGAGAGTGGAAATGACAGGATGGAGAGAGAGAAAGTGACAGGTAGGAGAGAGAAAGTGACAGGATGGAGAGAGAGAAAGTGACAGGATGGAGAGAGAGAAAGTGACAGGTAGGAGAGAGAGAAATGACAGGATGGAGAGAGAGAAAGTGACAGGATGGAGAGAGAGGAAATGACAGGATGGAGAAAGAGAAAGTGACCGGTAGGAGAGAGAGAAATGATAGGATGGAGAGAGCGAAAGTGACAGGATGGAGAGAGAGAAAGTGACAGAATGGAGAGAGAAAGTGACAGGATGGAGAGAGAGAAAGTGACAGGATGGAGAGAGAGAACGTGAAAGGACGGAGAGAGAGGAAATGACAGGATGGAGAGAGAGAAAGTGACAGGATGGAGCAAGAGAAAGTGACAGGATGCACAGAGAGAAAGTGATAGGATGGAGAGAGAGGAAATGACAGGATGGAGAGAGAGAAAGTGACAGGATGGAGAGAGAGAAAGTGACAGGATGGAGAGAGAGAAAGTGACAGGATGGAGAGAGAGAAAGTGATAGGATGGAGAGAGAGGAAATGACAGGATGGAGAGAGAGAAAGTGACAGGATGGAGAGAGAGAAAGTGACAGGATGGAAAGAGAGAACGTGAAAGGACGGAGAGAGAGGAAATGACAGAAAGGATAGAGAGGAAATGACAGGATGGAGAGAGAGAACGTAACAGGATGGAGAGAGTGAACGTGACAGGATGGAGAGAGAGGGAAGGACAGGATGGAGAGAGAGAAAGTGACAGGATTGAGAGAGAGAAAATGATAGGATGGAGAGAGTGAACGTGACAGGATGGAGAGAGTGAACGTGACAGGATGGAGAGAGAGGGAATGACAGGCTGGAGAGAGAGAAAGTGACAGGATTGAGAGAGAGAAAATGATAGGATGGAGAGAGAAAGTGACAGGATGGAGAGAGAGGAAATGACAGGATGGAGAGAGAGAACGTAACAGGATGGAGAGAGTGAACGTGACAGGATGCAGAGAGTGAACGTGACAGGATGGAGAGAGAGAAAGTGACAGGATAGAGAGAGAGGAAATGACAGGATAGAGAGAGAGAAAGTGACAGGATTGAGAGAGAGAAAGTGACAGGATGGAGAGAGAGGAAATGACAGGATGGAGAGAGAGAAATTGATAGGATGGAGAGAGAGAATGGTACAGGATGGAGAGAGAAAGAAAGTGACGGGATGTAGGGAGAGAAAGTGTCAGGATGGAGAGAGAGGAAATGACAGGATGGAGAGAGAGAAAGTGACAGAATGGAGAGAGAAAGTGACAGGATGGAGAGAAAGTAAGTGACAGGATGGAGAGAGAGAAAGTGACAGGATGGAGAGAGAGAAAGTGACAGGTAGGAGAGAGAGAAATGATAGGATGGAGAGAGAGAAAGTGACAGAATGGAGAGAGAGAAAGTGACAGGCTGGAGAGAGAGAAAGTGACAGGTCGGAGAGAGAGAAATGACAGGATGGAGAGAGAGAAAGTGACAGGATGGAGAGAGAGGAAATGACAGGATGGAGAAAGAGAAAGTGACAGGATGGAGAGAGAGAAATGATAGGATGGAGAGAGAGAAAGTGACAGAATGGAGAGAGAGAAAGTGACAAAATGGAGAGAGAAAGTGACAGGATGGAGAGAGAGGAAATGACAGGATGGAGAGAGAGAAAGTGACAGGATGGAGAGAGAGAATTCGACAGGATGCAGAGAGAGAAATCGACAGGATGGAGAGAGAGAAAGTGACAGGATGGAGAGAGAGGGAAGGACAGGATGGAGAGAGAGAAAGTGACAGGATGCAGAGAGAGAAATCGACAGGATGGAGAGAGAGAAAGTGACAGGATGGAGAGAGATGGAATGACAGGATGGAGAGAGAGAAAGTGACAGGATGGAGAGAGAGGAAATGACAGGATGGAGAAAGAGAAAGTGACCGGTAGGAGAGAGAGAAATGATAGGATGGAGAGAGAGAAAGTGACAGAATGGAGAGAGAGAAAGTGACAAAATGGAGAGAGAAAGTGACAGGATGGAGAGAGAGGAAATGACAGGATGGAGAGAGAGAAAGTGACAGGATGGAGAGAGAGAATTCGACAGGATGCAGAGAGAGAAATCGACAGGATGGAGAGAGAGAAAGTGACAGGATGGAGAGAGAGGGAAGGACAGGATGGAGAGAGAGAAAGTGACAGGATGCAGAGAGAGAAATCGACAGGATGGAGAGAGAGAAAGTGACAGGATGGAGAGAGAGGGAAGGACAGGATGGAGAGAGAGAAAGTGACAGGATGCAGAGAGAGAAATCGACAGGATGGAGAGAGAGAAATCGACAGGATGCAGAGAGAGAAAGTGACAGGTTGGAGAGAGAGAAAATGATAGGATGGAGAGAGAGAACATGACAGGATGGAGAGAGTGGGAAGGACAGCATGGAGAGAGAGAAAGTGACAGGATGGAGAGAAAGAAAGTGACAGGATGGAGAGAGAGGAAATGACAGGATGGAGAGAGAGAAAGTGACAGGATGCAGAGAGAGAAATCGACAGGATGGAGAGAGAGGGAAGGACAGGATGGAGAGAGAGAAAGTGACAGGATGCAGAGAGAGAAATCGACAGGATGCAGAGAGAGAAAGTGACAGGTTGGAGAGAGAGGGAAGGACAGGATGGAGAGAGAGAACGTGACATGATGGAGAGCAGAAGTAACAGGATGGAGAGAGAGAAAGAGACAGGATGGACAGCGAAGGGAGGTCAGGATGGAGAGAGAGAAAGTGACAGGATGGAGAGAGAGAAATCGACAGGATGCAGAGAGAGAAATCGACAGGATGGAGAGAGAGGGAAGGACAGGATGGAGAGAGAGAACATGACAGGATGGAGAGAGAGGGAAGCACAGGATGCAGAGAGAGAAAGTGACAGGTTGGAGAGAGAGAAAAGGATCGGATGGAGAGAGAGAAAGTGACAGGATGGAGAGAGAGGAAAGGACAGGATGGGGAGAGAGAACGTGACATGATGGAGAGCAGAAGTAACAGGATGGAGAGAGCGAAAGAGACAGGATGGCCAGCGAAGGAAGGTCAGGATGGAGAGAGAGAAAGTGACAGGATGGAAAGAGAGGGAAGGACAGGATGGAGAGAGGAAGGTGACAGGATGGAGAGAGGGGGAAGGACCGGATGGAGTGAGAGAAAGTGACAGGATGGTGATAGAGAGAAGGTGGGAGGATGGAGAGAGAGAAAGTGACAGGATGGAGAGAGTGGGAAAGAGCGGATGGAGTGGGAGAAAATGATAGGATGGAGAGAGAGAAAGTGACAGGATGGAGAGAGGAAATGACAGGATGGAGAGAGAGAAAGTGACAGGATGGAGAGAGAGAAAATGACAGGATGGAGAGAAAGTGACAGGATGGAGAGAGAGAGAAGGTGGCAGGATGGAGAGAGAGAGAAAGTGACACGATGGAGAGAGAGAAAGTGACAGGTTGGAGAGACAGAAATGATAGGATGGAGAGAGAGAAAGTGACAGGATGGAGAGAGAAAGAAAGTGACAGGATGGAGAGAGAGGGAAGGACAGAATGGAGAGAAGGAAAATGGCAGGATAGAGGGAGAGAAAGTGTCAGGATGGAGAGAGTGAAAATGATAGGATGTAGAGAGCGAATGTGAGGGGATGGAGAGATAGAGAAAGTGACAGGATGGAGAGAGAGAAAATTATAGGATGGAGAGAGAGAAAGTGACAGGATGGAGAGAGAGAAAATGATAGGATGGAGAGAGAAAGAAAGTGACAGGATGGAGAGAGAGGGAAGGACAGAATGGAGAGAAGGAAAATGGCAGGATAGAGGGAGAGAATGTGTCAGGATGGAGAGAGTGAAAATGATAGGATGTAGAGAGAGAAAGTGAGGGGATGGAGAGAGAGGGAAGGACAGGATGGAGAGAGAGAAAGTGACAGGATGGAGGGAGAGGGAAGGACAGGATGGAGAGAGAGAAAGTGACAGGATGGAGAGAGAGAAAATGATAGGATGGTGAGAGTGAAAGTGACAGGATGGAGAGAGAGGGAAGGACAGGATGGAGAGAGAGAACTTGACAGGATGGAGAGCAGAAGTAACATGATGGAGAGAGAGAAAGTGACAGGATGGAGAGAGAGGGAAGGACAGGATGGAGAGAGAGAAATTGACAGGAGGGAGAGAGAGAAAATGATAGGATGGAGAGAGAGAAAGTGACAGGATGGAAAGAGAGGGAAGGACAGGATGGAGAGAGGAAGGTGACAGGATGGAGAGAGGGAAGGACCGGATGGAGAGAGAGAAAATGATAGGATGGAGAGAGAGAAAGTGACAGGTTGGAGAGAGAGGGATGGACAGGATGGAGAGAGAGAAAGTGACAGGATGGAGGGAGAGGGAAGGACAGGATGGAGAGAGAGAAAGTGACAGGATGGATTGAGAGAAAGTGACTGGATGGAGAGAGCGGGAAGGGCAGAATGGAGAGAGAGAAAGTGACAGGATGGAGAGAGAGAAAATGATAGGATGGAGAGAGATTGTAACAGTATGGAGAGAGTGGGAAGGACAGGATGTAGAGAGAGAAAGTGACAGGATGGAGAGAGAGGGAAGGACAGGATGTAGAGAGAGAAAGTGACAGGATGGAGAGAGAGGGAAGGACAGGATGGAGAGAGAGGGAAGGACAGGATGGAGAGAGAGAAAGTGACAGGATGGAGGGAGAGGGAAGGACAGGATGCAGAGAGAGAAAGTGACAGGATGGAGAGAGAGGGAAGGACAGGATGGAGAGAGAGAAAGTGACAGGATGGAGAGAGAGGGGACAGGATGGAGAGAGAGAAAGTGACAGGATGGAGGGAGAGGGAAGGACAGGATGGAGAGAGAGAAAGTGACAGGATGGATTGAGAGAAAGTGACAGGATGGAGAGAGCGGGAAGGACAGAATGGAGTGAGAGAAAGTGACAGGATGGAGAGAGAGAAAATGATAGGATGGAGAGAGAGAAAATAGCATGGGGAGAGAGAAAGTGACAGGTTGGAGAGATAGAAAATGATAGGATGGAGAGAGAAAGTGACAGGATGGAGAGAGGGGGAAGGACAGGATGGAGAGAGAGACAGTGACAGGATGTCGAGAGAAAAAGTGACAGGATGGAGAGAGAGTGAAGGACAAGATGGAGAGAGAGAAAGTGACAGGATGGATTGACAGAAAGTGACAGGATGGAGGGAGCGATAAAGCAACAGGATGGAGAGAGAGAAAGTGACAGGATGGAGAGAGAGAGAAATTGACAGCATGGAGAGCGGGAAAGTGACAGCATGGAGAGAGAGAGGAGGCAGTTTTTGTACTTCTGCTGTGAATCTGACTGGAGAAGTGAACTCTCCATGGGAGGGGGATCCATGGGGCGGGGGTTCCATGGGGCGGGGGTTCCATGGGGAGGGAGTATCCATGGGGAGGGGGGATCCATGGGGAGGGGGGATCCATGGGGAGGGGAGATCCATGGGGAGGGAGGATCCATGGGGAGAGGCGATCCTTGGGGAGGGGGTTCCATGGGGTGGGTGGTTCCATGGGCTAGGGGGATCCATGGAGGGGGGGTTCCATGGGGAGGGGGGATCCATGGGGAGGTGCGATCCTTGGGGAGGGGGTACCATGGGGTTGGAGATCCATGGGGAGGGGGGATCCATGGGGAGAGGCGATCCATGGGGAGGGGGATCCATGGGGTGGGGGGATCATTGGGGTGTGGGCTCCATGGGGAGGGGGTTCGATGGGGAGGTGGTTCCATGGGGAGGAGGTTCCATGGGGTGGTGGTTCCATGGGTGGTGGTTCCATGGGGTGGTGGTTCCATGGGGAGGGGGTTCCATGGGGAGGGGGTTCCATGGGGAGGTGGTTCCATGGGGAGGGGGTTCCATGGGGTGGGGGTTCCATGGGGTGGTGGTTCCATGGGGAGGTGGTTCCATGGGGTGGTGGTTCCATGGGGAGGGGGTTCCATGGGGTGGTGGTTCCATGGGGTGGTGGTTCCATGGGGAGGTGGTTCCATGGGGAGGGGGTTCCATGGGGAGGTGGTTCCATGGGGAGGGGGTATCCCAGCACCCGAATCACAATCACAGTAACAAGGGCATCAGAAACTGTATAATGTGGGAGAAAAGGCAAACATTAAAATCAAAAATGATCCGAGAGATTCAGGTGAAGTAATCGCTGCAGCTTCCCATTCATCAGGTTCCCACCTTGCCGACTCCCTGCAGGACGCTCTGTTCTCTATCCTCAGTGCAAACTTCTCCCCATTCCCCACATTCCCCAACCTGTGCCCTGGTTTCCATCTGCCTGCTATTTCTGAAAGTGAATTTTGGGGATGAGTTTTAAACATCTCTGTGAGGACCCCTGAGATGTGGTTTCAAAATCAGATCAAGTTCAATTGCATGTCAAAAGGTGGGGTTGGAGTGGCGGAGTGGGGGAGGTGGTGAGGGGGAGGGAGGTGGGGGGAGATGGGGGGTGGAGTGGCAGAGGGGATGAGGGGTGGGGGGGAGAGAGGGTGGAGCGGGGGGGAGGGGTGGAGCAGGGGAGGGGGTGAAGGGGGAGAGGGGAGGGGGATGTGGAGCGGGGGAGGGGGTGGAGTGGGGGAGGGTGTGAGGGGGTTGGGGAGAGAGGGTGGAGTGGGGTAGGGGGGGTAGGATCATCGTTGTTGGGTTGATATAAAACAGTGGGTAATCCTAAATTGTGGCAAAAAATGGGAATTAGTGAAACACAACTGAGCCATTGAGCAATGGTTTGTTGTGGAATAATTGTGGGCGAGAGGTCAGTTTACACCCACTCAGAAACAACAGGCAGGCTAACTGACCATCACTCCTTTGTGTCTGATAACAGGAAGCTTCCTCCACAGATACAGCAGAGTCTCAGTGATAATGGGAGTTCCGCATTTAGACATGTTTACTGTTTAAAATCCCCCATTAATCTTCTACCATTGACCAGTTAGAAAATAAATTACATGGTGTGGTGCAGGTTGGATCCACACAGGTTCAGTCCTTGCTCGGTGCTGAATTAACGTTACAATGAACCTGAGCAGCCCCGGGCTCAAAAAAGCAGCCAGATCTGTGCATGTCTGCAAATTGCATGGAATCAAGTGAAGAGAGATCTGATATAGCCTGCACTTCAATTCCTTTCTCACTCACAAACAGTATCTGAGTACTAAAGGCAACCAAAACCTATATAACAATACCCCAGAGAGGGCAACATCTGTGTAACAATACCCCAGAGAGGGCAACATCTGCGTAAAAATACACCCAACAGAGGGAACATCTGTGCAACAATACCCCAGAGGGGGCATCATCTGTATAACAATACTCCCAAATGGAGCACCATCTTTAGGGGAAGAAGGGGACAACATTTGAGGAGATTGGAAGGAAAAATACCTTCAGATGAACAAAGTTGCAGGCTATTGCACCTCTGCGACTGATGATATATCGGGCCGCAGTTGCCTCCTCAACACTCGCCGCGATTTCAGGGTAGCTCAGAATCGATCCCTGTGTGGCGGAAAGGCAGCTGGAGGAAGCGAGGGGAGAAACTCGGTGAGATTGGCTCCAGATTGCTCCTTTCACCCAGACTGCACCGCCTGGAAGTGCTGCTAATTTCCAATCCCTGTGTCGATGTCTCTGACTCCTGGTCGGGTTATCGCTCTTTATAAAGGAGTTGCTGAGTTTACCTGAGGAACAGCAGTCAGTTCAAAATAATATGTGAAGAGCTTTGACAGGACAGTTTCTGAACAACATTGGTAGCTTCTTCCCAAATGAAACTCTTCCTTTCCACTGTATCATTGCTCTTTGAACTAGTTAAAAGTTGTTACAGAAAACCAGTGCTGTAGATAGTGAAAACCTGTGAGCACCAGATTTCTGCCCCAGGAAAGAAACTTAGTTTTCTCTCAGGCTTTCACCACCTCAAGACATCTCAAACCGCTTTACAGCCAATGAAGTTCTTTCTGAAGTGCAGTCACTGTTGTAATGTCGGAATCAGGACTGCAAATATGCGCACAGCAAGATCCCAAAAAATGCAAAGTGATGACGGCTGAGGGATAAATATTGGCTCCGGGACACGAGAAGGAAAACCCTACTCTTGTGCAAAAAGGAGCTGAGAAATCTTTTACATCCCCTGAGAGCGCAGACAGGGCCTTGCCTCATCTGAAAGAGGACTCCTCCAACAGAGCAGCACTCCCTCAGTACTGACGCTCCAACAGAGTGGCACTCCCTCAGTACTGACCCTCCGGCAGTGCAGCACTCCCTCAGTACTGACCCTCCAACAGTGCAGCACTCCCTCAGTACTGACCCTCCAACAGAGTGGCACTCCCTCAGTACTGACCCTCCGACAGTGCAGCACTCCCTCAGTACTGATCCCCTGACAGTGCAGCGCTCCCTCAGTACTGACCCTCCAACAGTGCAGCACTCCCTCAGTACTGACCCTCCCACAGTGCAGCACTCCCTCAGTACTGACCCTCCAACAGAGTGGCACTCACTCAGTACTGACCCTCCGACAGTGCAGCACTCCCTCAGTACTGACCCTCCGACAGTGCGGCACTCCCTCAGTACTGATCCTCCGACAGTGCAGCACTCCCTCAGTACTGACCCTCCGACAGTGCAGCACTCCCTCAGTACTGACCCTCCGACAGTGCAGCGCTCCCTCAGTACTGACCCTCCCACAGTGCAGCACTCCCTCAGTACTGACCCTCCGACAGTGCAGTGCTCCCTCAGTACTGACCCTCCCACAGTGCAGCACTCCCTCAGTACTGACCCTCCGACAGTGCAGCGCTCCCTCAGTACTGACCCTCCAACAGTGCAGCACTCCCTCAGTACTGATCCTCCGACAGTGCAGCACTCCCTCAGTACTGACCCTCCGACAGAGCAGCACTCCCTCAGTACTGACCCTCCGACCGTGCAGCACTCCCTCAGTACTGACCCTCCAACAGACCAGCACTCCCTCAGTACTGACCCTCTGACGGTGCTGCGCTCCCTCAGTACTGACCCTCTGACAGTGCAGCACGCCCTCAGTACTGATCCTCCAATGCTGCAGCACTCCCTCAGTACTGACCCTCTGACAGAGCAGTGCTCCCTCAGTACTGACCCTCTGACAGTGCAGCGCTCCCTCAGTACTGACCCTCTGACAGTGCAGCACTCCCTCAGTACTGACCCTCTGACAGTGCAGCACTCCCTCAGTACTGACCCTCCGACAGTGCAGCACTCCCTCAGTACTGATCCTCCAACAGTGCAGCACTCCCTCAGTACTGACCCTCTGACAGTGCAGCGCTCCCTCAGTACTGACCCTCTGACAGTGCGGCACTCCCTCGGTACTGACCCTCTGACAGTGCGGCACTCCCTCAGTACTGACCCTCTGACAGTGCGGCACTCCCTCAGTACTGACCCTCTGACAGTGCAGCACTCCCTCAGGACTGACCCTCCGACAGTGCAGCACTCCCTCAGGACTGACCCTCCGACAGTGCAGCACTCCCTCAGTACTGACCCTCCGACAGTGCAGCGCTCCCTCAGTACTGACCCTCCCACAGTGCGGCACTCCCTCAGTACTGACCCTCTGACAGTGCAGCACTCCCTCAGTACTGACCTTCCGACAGTGCGGCACTCCCTCAGTACTGACCCTCTGACAGTGCAGCGCTCCCTCAGTACTGACCCTCCCACAGTGCGGCACTCCCTCAGTACTGACCCTCTGACAGTGCAGCACTCCCTCAGTACTGACCCTCCCACAGTGCGGCACTCCCTCAGTACTGACCCTCTGACATTGCGGCACTCCCTCAGTACTGACCCTCTGACAGTGCGGCACTCCCTCAGTACTGACCCTCTGACAGTGCAGCACTCCCTCAGTACTGACCCTCTGACAGTGCAGCGCTCCCTCAGTACTGACCCTCTGACAGTGCAGCACTCCCTCAGTCCTGACCCTCTGACAGTGCAGCACTCCCTCAGTACTGACCCTCTGACAGTGCAGCGCTCCCTCAGTACTGACCATCTGACATTGCAGCACTCGCTCAGTCCTGACCCTCTGACAGTGCAGCACTCCCTCAGTACTGACCCTCTGACAGTGCAGCGCTCCCTCAGTACTGACCCTCTGACAGTGCAGCACTCCCTCAGTCCTGACCATCTGACAGTGCAGCACTCCCTCAAAACTGACCGACAGTGCAGCACTCCCTCAGTACTGACCATCTGACAGTGCAGCACTCCCTCAGTCCTGACCATCTGACAGTGCAGCACTCCCTCAGTCCTGACCCTCTGACAGTGCAGCACTCCCTCAGTCCTGACCATCTGACAGTGCAGTACTCCCACAGTACTGACCCTCCCACAGTGCAGCACTCCCTCAGTACTGACCCTCTGACAGTGCAGCACTCCCTCAGTACTGACCCTCCCACAGTGCAGCACTCCCTCAGTCCTGACCATCTGACAGTGCAGCACTCCCTCAGTACTGACCATCTGACAGTGCGGCACTCCCTCAGTACTGACCCTCTGACAGTGCAGCACTCCCTCAGTACTGACCCTCTGACAGTGCAGCACTCCCTCAGTACTGACCCTCCCACAGTGCAGCACTCCCTCAGTCCTGACCATCTGACAGTGCAGCACTCCCTCAGTCCTGACCATCTGACAGTGCAGCACTCCCTCAGTACTGACCATCTGACAGTGCGGCACTCCCTCAGTACTGACCCTCTGACAGTGCGGCACTCCCTCAGTACTGACCCTCTGACAGTGCGGCACTCCCTCAGTACTGACCCTCTGACAGTGCGGCACTCCCTCAGTACTGACCCTCTGACAGTGCAGCACTCCCTCAGTACTGACCCTCTGACAGTGCGGCACTCCCTCAGTACTGACCCTCTGACAGTGGAGCACTCCCTCAGTACTGAACCTCTGACAGTGCGGCACTCCCTCAGTACTGACCCTCTGACAGTGCAGCACTCCCTCAGTACTGACCCTCTGACAGTGCAGCACTCCCTCAGTACTGACCCTCTGACAGTGCGGCACTCCCTCAGTACTGACCCTCTGACAGTGGAGCACTCCCTCAGTACTGACCCTCTGACAGTGCAGCACTCCCTCAGTCCTGACCCTCTGACAGTGCAGCACTCCCTCAGTACTGACCCTCTGACAGTGCAGCACTCCCTCAGTACTGACCCTCTGACAGTGCGGCACTCCCTCAGTACTGCACTTTTCCGCATGGACTACTGTCTGAAATCTCTGCACTGGGGCTTGAAGTGAGTCCATGTTCCCTGTGCTGTTATGCTGTTGTCACCCTGTCTTAGATCCGTGCTCCATTTCATATCCTCTGTCGAACACATGAGCTTTCCAGTGCCTGATGGGTTAAGGTTGAACAAAACTTTGCTGCTTGCTATTTAAAGGGCTAATTTTAATGTGCTGTTATTTCTTGTAATAGAGTATGGAATACTGCAGGGGTAATTGTCTAACTGTAATCTCCCCATCCGCTTATCATGGCCTTTAGAGATTGATGTATTCTGACTGACTGGTGAGCAGAAACCTTTCACTGTGCAGGCTCTCCTCATGGCTGAGACTGGGTGAATGATTGAACACACTGAGATGGCACTGCACTCAGTGCCAAGTTCGATCACAGGCTCCCTCTACATTATCAACCATCTTTGTTCAGATTTCTGAACCATGAGAAACCCCTTCATGAAAACAGACTTGTATCTGGAGAGAGGCAGTTCTCATGTCAATGGTACTGGTGTGGTGATGACAGCAACTGTCGCCGGTGCTAATCCTCACTGAAACCAGTTTCGCCGCAATGCACTTTGCCCAGTTCTGCACTGGACTGATATCCAGACCAAGAGATTAGGAGTCACATTTGAGACAGTATCAGATCCACTGCCTCTGCGCCCAACATTTACCACCAGATTCCCCCCTTGCCCAACTACTCTCCCCTCCCCACCCCTCTCCTCCCCTCCCCTCCCCTCTCCGATTCCTACTTCACTCCACAGTGCCTTACTCCTACAGCAGTAAGTGATCCAGTCAGAGAGAGAAACAAGGAAAATATATCATGAAATCCATCTCCAATCCGAGGTCTACAGAGAGGGTGATAGTGTGAGTGTCATTTACAAACTGAGCCACCAGTCATATGCTCCTGTCCCAGAATCTGGACAGCTACTTTGTATCAGGCATGAAGGGTTTTGAAAAATTTAGTACAGATTTCCAAATAGTCTGTCGAGTTCTGCCCAAA
This sequence comes from Heterodontus francisci, assembly GCF_036365525.1. Lineage (NCBI taxonomy): Eukaryota > Metazoa > Chordata > Chondrichthyes > Heterodontiformes > Heterodontidae > Heterodontus > Heterodontus francisci. The sequence continues at coordinate 932,772 of NC_090410.1, forward strand.
CTAATGGTTTCTGCCTCGCAAACTTCAGGAATATCGAAATGATAAGTATAATGAATGTGAGTCTTCCCTACAGACTTCATGTGTTGCAGAATTGCAGTCACACTGTCAATGAGTCTGCCCATTAAATAGGGGAAATTGCAGGTAGTGCCCCACAATCTGCCCAGCTGATTTGTGCAACAGTCAGGTTGTGGTGCAGGTGGGAGGTGTCTCTCCTCTCAGACCCTGTCCCTCCTCCTCCACAGCTACAAGGATTAGCTTCTGACCTCTCCAGTTTCTGGCAGAACATTAATTAATCAAACTGTTACGTTCCTACCCGAGATGGAAAGACCTTGTACATCTCAGTAACACTGGCTGGATTACTGGGAATGCCAGAACTGTCATCTGTCAGGACCCTCCCACATTTCTCACCTGCTTTTTCTTCTCTGAAAACATTGACTCGGATGAGTGACTATTCTTCACCCATGAGGTTATGACGAGTACCCACAGGGAGGAGGGGACAGAGCCAAGAACCACCCTGTCCTCACCCAAGCGCCTCTTTCAGCAAGGTAGTCTGGTAAAGGAGACCTTGATTTTCCTCTGCCTAGTCTAACAGGCAGCTCAGTGTTGGCCCAGATCAAAGCCCCACTCAGGCTGCTATCAACCAAGTCTAAGACACTGCTGCTTCAATGCCGACGTTCAAAGTTCTCTCAAAGGCAGAGTTCCCAACTGTATTGGCAACAATCAAACAGAGGCGGTTGCGGTGGATCAGACATGTCCACAGGATGGAAGATGGTCGCATACTCAAGGACCTTCTGTATGGTGAGGTAGCCGGGGCCAGATGACCAGTGGGGCTCCCAAAACTCCGCTTCAAGGATGCTTGCAAATGTGACATGAAGGCCCTAAATGTCGACTATCACACCTGGGAGTCACTAGCTGCCAAAAGAGGGAAATGGGGACACATCCTATAGACTGGTGTGCACTACCACGACAACCAGTGGTTACAGCAACTTGGCAACAGGTGCCAACATCAAAACAACTCACAACGTCACTTGGCAGCTTCATGTGCAGCACTTGTGGCAGAACCTGTGTCTCAAGAATTGACCTTCACAGCCATCAGCAAAGGTGCACCAAGAAACAACACCCCACCTAAATGGATTGTTTGCTGCATGTCCATCAGTTTTCATAGATGTAAGGATGTCATCCAACCAAAGCCCAGGTTATAGCAGCATGCTGACATGGAGTTTGTGCCTGTTCTGTATTATCCGTGAGCAACAACAGCCCACGTGTGAAGGAGTTGATCCCAGACATATCTCAAGAGGGGGTTGGTCTAACGACTATTCTTGTTTTGCTCTTCACTTGGTTTCTCAATGAGTGGCTGAGTCAATACAGCACAGAAACAGGCCATTCGGCCCAACTAGTCCATGCTGGTGTTTATGCTCCACAGGAGCCTCCTCCCACCCCTCTTCATCTCACCCTATCAACATCTCCTTCTATTCCTCTCTCCCTCATGTGTTTATCCAGCTTCCCCTTAAATGTATGGATATTATTCACCGGAACTACTCCCTGTGGTAGCGAGTTCCACATTCTCACCACTCTCTGGGTAAAGAGGTTTCCCCATGAATTCCCCATTGGATTTATGGTCATATTTCAATCTCACATTTATTATTTGTTTGGGTAATTTTAATTTCACGAAAGCTTTTTATTGAAAGTAATGAACAGGTGTTTGAAGAGCAGGAAGGGGAATGCAGTGCCACTGGGAAGTGCCACAATCTCAGACATTCACACACAATGCGTCTAGACTACATCAGCCTTTGGAATTGTTACAATTAGGCATTTGTGGGGAGTGGGTACAACAGAGGACATTCAGCGTCCAACTAAGTAAAGAGCAAAGGCCAAAGTTCAAACTCTGTGGGGTCAATGCAATCCACCCAGAACTGAGCTGGTACAGATGCTTTTCTTCAGGGGATCACACAGCTGCTTGAAGCTCGGCTCAGCTCCAGCGAGCTAAGAAGCTTTTTCTAAGATCCTTTCTTGTGTAAATAAAACTCCGTCAGCTTATCGAAGGTATCTGCATGAGGGACCCGGTTTAGGGCGGAATCCCTATTAAGGATGTGAGTTCACGCACAAGTTGCATTGAAGAGGCGTTGTCATGGAGTGTGGCGATGGGAAGGGAGTGATGTCTTTGTTGGAAGAGCCAAGCTGCCACCATAGCAACAGCATCCTGATCCAGAGACCAAGGAATCTGGTAACGTTGATTTGAGTGGACAAGAGCCTGGGCGAGACACCTTAGGTGTGTATGTGTCTGTCAATAATGGTTTAAGTACCTAATTCCAAGGGAAAGACAGTGACGGTGAAGGAAATTAGGGAATGACCAGGAAGCGAGAGCATGAAATATAGAAAACTGACAGAAGAGAAAGGAACAATTCTATTTGACCATATTATAAGTTTCAAACAAATCATAAATTGATGCAGTGATCTAGGGGCTAAATTGTCGGAAACTGGTCACATCGAGTAAAGTACGAGGGAGTTACAGAGAGTAATGGATGGGTAGGAGAGGATTACAGGGAGTAATGGGTGAGTGGGAGAGGATTACAGGGAGTAATGGGTGAGTGGGAGAGGGTTACAGAGATTATTAGGTGAGAGGAAGAGGGTTACAGAGAGTAATGGATGAGTAGGAGAGGATTACAGGGAGTAATGGGTGAGTGGGAGAGGGTTACAGGGAGTAATGGGTGAGTGGGAGAGGGTTACAGAGAGTAATGGGTGAGTGGGAGAGGGTTACAGAGATTATTAGGTGAGAGGAAGAGGGTGACAGAGAGTAATGGATGAGTAGGAGAGGATTACAGGGAGTAATGGGTGAGTGGGAGAGGGTTACAGGGAGTAATGGGTGAGTGGGAGAGGGTTACGGAGAGTGATGGGTGAGTGGGAGAGGGTTACAGAGATAATTAGGTGAGTGGGAGAGGGTTACAGAGATTATTAGGTGAGAGGAAGAGGGTTACAGAGAGTAATGGATGAGTAGGAGAGGATTACAGGGAGTAATGGGTGAGTGGGAGAGGGTTACAGGGAGTAATGGGTGAGTGGGAGAGGATTACAGGGAGTAATGGGTGAGTGGGAGAGGGTTACGGAGAGTAATGGGTGAGTGAGATAGGGTTACAGGGAGTAATGGGTGAGTGGGAGAGGGTTACGGAGAGTAATGGGTGAGTGGAAAAGGGTTACGGAGAGCAATGGCTGAGTGGGAGAGGGTTACAGGGAGTAATGGGTGAGTGGGAGAGGGTTACAGAGAGCAATGGGTGAGTGGGAGAGGGTTACGGAGAGTAATGGGTGAGTGGGATAGGGTTACAGGGAGTAATGGGTGAGTGGGAGAGGGTTACGGAGAGTAATGGGTGAGTGGGATAGGGTTACAGGGAGTAATGGGTGAGTGGGAGAGGGTTACGGAGAGTAATGGGTGAGTGGAAAAGGGTTACGGAGAGCAATGGGTGAGTGGGAGAGGGTTACAGGGAGTAATGGGTGAGTGGGAGAGGGTTACAGAGAGCAATGGGTGAGTGGGAGAGGGTTACGGAGAGTAATGGGTGAGTGGGAGAGGGTTACAGGGAGTAATGGGTGAGTGGGAGAGGGTTACGGAGTAATGGGTGAGTGGGAGAGGGTTACGGAGAGCAATGGGTGAGTGGGAGAGGGTTACAGGGAGCAATGGGTGAGTGGGAGAGGGTTACAGGGAGTAATGGGTGAGTGGGAGAGGGTTACGGAGAGCAATGTGTGAGTGGGAGAGGGTTACAGGGAGTAATGGGTGAGTGGGAGAGGGTTACAGGGAGTAATGGGTGAGTGGAAGAGGGTTACGGAGAGTAATGGGTGAGTGGGAGAGGGTTACGGAGAGCAATGGGTGAGTGGGAGAGGGTTACAGGGAGCAATGGGTGAGTGGGAGAGGGTTACAGGTAGTAATGGGTGAGTGGGAGAGGGTTACGGAGAGCAATGTGTGAGTGGGAGAGGGTTACAGGGAGTAATGGGTGAGTGGGAGAGGGTTACAGGGAGTAATGGGTGAGTGGGAGAGGGTTACGGAGAGTAATGGGTGAGTGGGAGAGGGTTACAGGGAGTAATGGGTGAGTGGGAGAGGTTTACGGAGAGCAATGGGTGAGTGGGAGAGGGTTACAGGGAGTAATGGGTGAGTGGAAGAGGGTTAGGGGAGAGTAATGAGTGAGTGGGAGAGGGTTACGGAGAGCAATGGGTGAGTGGGTTAGGGTTACAGGGAGTAATGGGTGAGTGGGAGAGGGTTACAGGGAGTAATGGGTGAGTGGGAGAGGGTTACAGGGAGTAATGGGTGAGTGGGAGAGGGTTACAGGGAGTAATGGGTGAGTGGGAGAGGGTTACGGAGAGTAATGGGTGAGTGTGAGAGGGCTACGGAGAGCAATGGGTGAGTGGGAGAGGGTTACAGGGAGTAATGGGTGAGTGGGAGAGGGTTACAGGGAGTAATGGGTGAGTGGGAGAGGGTTACAGGGAGTAATGGGTGAGTGGGAGAGGGTTACAGGGAGTAATGGGTGAGTGGGAGAGGGTTACAGGGAGTAATGGGTGAGTGGGAGAGGGTTACGGAGAGCAATGTGTGAGTGGGAGAGGGTTACAGGGAGTAATGGGTGAGTGGGAGAGGGTTACAGGGAGTAATGGGTGAGTGGGAGAGGGTTACAGGGAGTAATGGGTGAGTGTGAGAGGGTTACGGAGAGCAATGGGTGAGTGGGAGAGGGTTACAGGGAGTAATGGGTGAGTGGGAGAGGGTTACAGGGAGTAATGGGTGAGTGGGAGAGGGTTACAGGGAGTAATGGGTGAGTGGGAGAGGGTTACAGGGAGTAATGGGTGAGTGGGAGAGGGTTACAGGGAGTAATGGGTGAGTGTGAGAGGGTTACGGAGAGCAATGGGTGAGTGGGAGAGGGTTACAGGGAGTAATGGGTGAGTGTGAGAGGGTTACGGAGAGCAATGGGTGAGTGGGAGAGGGTTACAGGGAGTAATGGGTGAGTGGGAGAGGGTTACAGGGAGTAATGGGTGAGTGGGAGAGGGTTACGGAGAGTAATGGGTGAGTGGGAGAGGGTTACAGGGAGTAATGGGTGAGTGTGAGAGGGTTACGGAGAGCAATGGGTGAGTGGGAGAGGGTTACAGGGAGTAATGGGTGAGTGTGAGAGGGTTACGGAGAGCAATGGGTGAGTGGGAGAGGGTTACAGGGAGTAATGGGTGAGTGGGAGAGGGTTACAGGGAGTAATGGGTAAGTGGGAGAGGGTTACAGGGAGTAATGGGTGAGTGGGAGAAGGTTACGGAGAGTAATGGGTGTTTTTTTTGTTGACTCCCGAAATGAATTAGAGGATAATTTTCTTTGCCATGGAAGGACATTGAAAATGATTCACTTCCCTTCCATTTAAAATATATTTTTTGTGATACTATGAGAGGGACAGTGAATGTACTTGTACTTGTCGATCTCCGGTGGCGTTGCGCATTCTAATGCGACCTTGTTTAAGACAGACGTGTTATTGCATTTATTACATCTACATTGTTTTCTGGTGTTGATGGGGACTGGAGTCTATTTAAAGAGCTTAGGGACAGACTTTCCTCCAGAGTCCTGCCCATCTGACAGGCGCAGTGGAGCAGAGATGTGTAACAAGTGGATCCATTGTCTGGTATGGAACCCGCACTTGATTCCTGCCACCCAGGACAGAGAGAAAGCCACCCACAATCTGACTTTCATATGAACTGTAGCAGCTGTCATACAGGAGGAAATGGTCACTCTTGCTCCCTGACTTCATTCTGCATTCTTGGCGATGGTTTGACATTAATGTCACTGTAGCAAATTTTCGGAAATGCTTTCAGTAATGATTCGGTTTCTGAATTGACTCCATTACCTGAGCTCCCTGCTGCATTCATTCCAGAGAGAGAAGAATCGGTGACAGGGAACCAGCCAATGAAACATGGTCAATGCGCTGGAAGTTTTGATACCAAAGAAAAAGGTTTGTTTAATTCAAGTGGAACCAGCCCTTAATATATACCAAATAAGTAGCTGGTAATCTGAATTCAGTAGGCTTCAATGCAAAATTATACACAATAAACAGTCCCTTGTATAATATCAGTGCCTATGGAACGGCCTTTTTAATACTAATCCCTGGTGGAAACTCTCTGAAATGTGAAATAGTGAACAGGTTTTAACCGAGTGCACGGTCACAGATTTCCTCACCTGTATTTATCTTTGTGGCACAATCAGCCCCAGGCTCTGGGATAAATGGCATTGCACCATCTCCATAGTACAATCCAGTCTCCACAATACCAACGTTAATCCTTTGGAAGGAATAAAGTACTCACAAACTGGTGAGAGACAGATGGAGACAGGACAAGATCTACCTGTATAACAGGTGAGGGCCACTGGGAAGCACTGTATAGTGCATTGCTGCTAACTCCATCTCTGCCATATTTACATTTATTTTCTATGGTGTTGGTTGAAGGAGGGATGTTTCCCTAGGGCATTGTTCATGAAATAGCTCCATGGAATCTTTCAAAACTTATGCAAAGAAATGCCAACCTTCACTTGACAGTGCAGCACTCCCTCAGTATTACCCCTCTGACAGTGCAGCACTCCCTCAGTATTACCCCTCTGACAGTGCAGCACTCCCTCAGTATTACCCCTCTGACAGTGCAGCACTCCCTCAGTATTACCCCTCTGACAGTGCAACACTCCCTCAGTACTGCCCCTCCAGCAGTGCAGCACTCCCTCAGTCTTACCCCTTCGGCAGTGCAGCACTCCCTCAGTATTACCCCTCTGACAGTGCAGCACTCCCTCAGTATTACCCCTCTGACAGTGCAGCACTCCCTCAGTATTACCCCTCTGACAGTGCAGCACTCCCTCAGTATTACCCCTCTGACAGTGCAGCACTCCCTCAGTATTACCCCTCTGACAGTGCAACACTCCCTCAGTACTGCCCCTCCAGCAGTGCAGCACTCCCTCAGTCTTACCCCTTCGGCAGTGCAGCACTCCCTCAGTATTACCCCTCTGACAGTGCAGCACTCCCTCAGTATTACCCCTCTGACAGTGCAGCACTCCCTCAGTATTACCCCTCTGACAGTGCAGCACTCCCTCAGTACTGCCCCTCCAGCAGTGCAGCACTCCCTCAGTATTACCCCTTCCAGCAGTGCAGAGCTCCCTCAGTATTACCCCTCTGACAGTGCAGCACTCCCTCAGTATTACCCCTCTGACAGTGCAGCACTCCCTCAGTATTACCCCTCTGACAGTGCAACACTCCCTCAGTACTGCCCCTCCAGCAGTGCAGCATTCCCTCAGTCTTACCCCTTCGGAGGTGCAGCACTCCCTCAGTATTACCCCTCTGACAGTGCAGTGCTCCCTCAGTATTACCCCTCTGACAGTGCAACACTCCCTCAGTACTGCCCCTCCAGCAGTGCAGCACTCCCTCAGTATTACCCCTTCCAGCAGTGCAGAGCTCCCTCAGTATTACCCCTCTGACAGTGCAGCACTCTCTCAGTATTACCCCTCTGACAGTGCAACACTCCCTCAGTACTGCCCCTCCAGCAGTGCAGCACTCCCTCACTCTTACCCCTTCGGCAGTGCAGCACTCCCTCAGTATTACCCCTCCGGCATTGCAGCACTCCCTCAGTATTACCCCTCCGGCAGTGCAGCACTCCCTCAGTATTACCCCTCCGGCAGTGCAGCACTCCCTCAGTATTACCCCTTCCAGCAGTGCAGAGCTCCCTCAGTATTACCCCTTCGGCAGTGCAACACTCCCTCAGTATTACCCCTCCGGCAGTGCAGCACTCCCTCAGTATTACCCCTTCCAGCAGTGCAGAGCTCCCTCAGTATTACCCCTTTGGCAGTGCAGCACTCCCTCAGTATTACCCCTCCGGCAGTGCAGCACTCCCTCAGTATTACCCCTTCCAGCAGTGCAGAGCTCCCTCAGTCTTACCCCTTCGGCAGTGCAGCACTCCCTCAGTATTACCCCTTCCAGCGGTGCAGCACTCCCTCAGTATTACCCCTCTGACAGTGCAGCACTCCCTCAGTATTACCCCTCTGACAGTGCAGTGCTCCCTCAGTATTACCCTCTGACAGTGCAACACTCCCTCAGTATTACCCCTTTAGCAGTGCAGCACTCCCTCAGTATTACCCCTCTGACAGTGCAACACTCCCTCAGTACTGCCCCTCCAGCAGTGCAGCACTCCCTCAGTCTTACCCCTTCGGCAGTGCAGCACTCCCTCAGTATTACCCCTCTGACAGTGCAGTGCTCCCTCAGTATTACCCCTTCCAGCAGTGCAGAGCTCCCTCAGTATTACCCCTTCGGCAGTGCAACACTCCCTCAGTATTACCCCTCCGGCAGTGCAGCACTCCCTCAGTATTACCCCTGCGGCGGTGCAGCACTCCCTCAGTATTACCCTTCCAGCAGTGCAGTGCTCCCTCAGTATTACCCCTCCGGCAGAGCAGCACTCCCTCAGTATTACCCCTCCAGCAGTGCAGAGCTCCCTCAGTATTACCCCTTCGGCAGTGCAGCACTCCCTCAGTATTACCCCTTCCAGCAGTGCAGAGCTCCCTCAGTATTACCCCTTCGGCAGTGCAACACTCCCTCAGTATTACCCCTCCGGCAGTGCAGCACTCCCTCAGTATTACCACTTCCAGCAGTGCAGAGCTCCCTCAGTATTACCCCTTCGGCAGTGCAGCACTCCCTCAGTATTACCCCTCCGGCAGTGCAGCACTCCCTCAGTATTACCCCTTCCAGCAGTGCAGAGCTCCCTCAGTCTTACCCCTTCGGCAGTGCAGCACTCCCTCAGTATTACCCCTTCCAGCGGTGCAGCACTCCCTCAGTATTACCCCTCTGACAGTGCAGCACTCCCTCAGTATTACCCCTCTGACAGTGCAGCACTCTCTCAGTATTACCCCTCTGACAGTGCAACACTCCCTCAGTACTGCCCCTCCAGCAGTGCAGCACTCCCTCACTCTTACCCCTTCGGCAGTGCAGCACTCCCTCAGTATTACCCCTCCGGCATTGCAGCACTCCCTCAGTATTACCCCTCCGGCAGTGCAGCACTCCCTCAGTATTACCCCTCCGGCAGTGCAGCACTCCCTCAGTATTACCCCTTCCAGCAGTGCAGAGCTCCCTCAGTATTACCCCTTCGGCAGTGCAACACTCCCTCAGTATTACCCCTCCGGCAGTGCAGCACTCCCTCAGTATTACCCCTTCCAGCAGTGCAGAGCTCCCTCAGTATTACCCCTTTGGCAGTGCAGCACTCCCTCAGTATTACCCCTCCGGCAGTGCAGCACTCCCTCAGTATTACCCCTTCCAGCAGTGCAGAGCTCCCGCAGTCTTACCCCTTCGGCAGTGCAGCACTCCCTCAGTATTACCCCTTCCAGCGGTGCAGCACTCCCTCAGTATTACCCCTCTGACAGTGCAGCACTCCCTCAGTATTACCCCTCTGACAGTGCAGTGCTCCCTCAGTATTACCCTCTGACAGTGCAACACTCCCTCAGTATTACCCCTTTAGCAGTGCAGCACTCCCTCAGTATTACCCCTCTGACAGTGCAACACTCCCTCAGTACTGCCCCTCCAGCACTGCAGCACTCTCTCAGTCTTACCCCTTCGGCAGTGCAGCACTCCCTCAGTATTACCCCTCTGACAGTGCAGTGCTCCCTCAGTATTACCCCTCTGACAGTGCAACACTCCCTCAGTACTGCCCCTCCAGCAGTGCAGCATTCCCTCAGTCTTACCCCTTCGGCAGTGCAACACTCCCTCAGTATTACCCCTCCGGCAGTGCAGCACTCCCTCAGTATTACCCCTTCCAGCAGTGCAGAGCTCCCTCAGTATTACCCCTTCGGCAGTGCAGCACTCCCTCAGTATTACCCCTCCGGCAGTGCAGCACTCCCTCAGTATTACCCCTTCCAGCAGTGCAGAGCTCCCTCAGTCTTACCCCTTCGGCAGTGCAGCACTCCCTCAGTATTACCCCTTCCAGCGGTGCAGCACTCCCTCAGTATTACCCCTCTGACAGTGCAGCACTCCCTCAGTATTACCCCTCTGACAGTGCAGTGCTCCCTCAGTATTACCCCTCTGACAGTGCAACACTCCCTCAGTATTACCCCTTTGGCAGTGCAGCACTCCCTCAGTCTTACCCTTCTGACAGTGCAACACTCCCTCAGTATTACCCCTTTGGCAGTGCAGCACTCCCTCAGTATTACCCCTCTGACAGTGCAACACTCCCTCAGTACTGCTCCTCCAGCAGTGCAGCACTCCCTCAGTCTTACCCCTTCGGCAGTGCAGCACTCCCTCAGTATTACCCCTCTGACAGTGCAGTGCTCCCTCAGTATAACCCCTCTGACAATGCAGCACTCCCTCAGTATTACCCCTCTGACAGTGCAACACTCCCTCAGTACTGCCCCTCCAGCAGTGCAGCATTCCCTCAGTTTTACCCCTCCGGCAGTGCAGCACTCCCTCAGTATTACCCCTCTGACAGTGCAGCACTCCCTCAGTATTACCCCTCTGACAGTGCTGTGCTCCCTCAGTATTACCCCTCTGACAGTGCAACACTCCCTCAGTACTGCCCCTCCAGCAGTGCAGCACTCCCTCAGTATTACCCCTTCCAGCAGTGCAGAGCTCCCTCAGTATTACCCCTTCGGCAGTGCAGCACTCCCTCAGTATTACCCCTCTGACAGTGCAGCACTCCCTCAGTATTACCCCTCTGACAGTGCAACACTCCCTCAGTACTGCCCCTCCAGCAGTGCAGCACTCCTTCAGTCTTACCCCTTCGGCAGTGCAGCACTCCCTCAGTATTACCCCTCCGGCATTGCAGCACTCCCTCAGTATTACCCCTCCGGCAGTGCAGCACTCCCTCAGTATTACCCCTCCGGCAGTGCAGCACTCCCTCAGTATTACCCCTCCGGCAGTGCAGCACTCCCTCAGTATTACCCCTTCCAGCAGTGCAGAGCTCCCTCAGTATTACCCCTTCGGCAGTGCAACACTCCCTCAGTATTACCCCTCCGGCAGTGCAGCACTCCCTCAGTATTACCACTTCCAGCAGTGCAGAGCTCCCTCAGTATTACCCCTTCGGCAGTGCAGCACTCCGTCAGTATTACCCCTCCGGCAGTGCAGCACTCCCTCAGTATTACCCCTTCCAGCAGTGCAGAGCTCCCTCAGTCTTACCCCTTCGGCAGTGCAGCACTCCCTCAGTATTACCCCTTCCAGCGGTGCAGCACTCCCTCAGTATTACCCCTCTGACAGTGCAGCACTCCCTCAGTATTACCCCTTTGGCAGTGCAGCACTCCCTCAGTCTTATCCCTCTGACAGTGCAACACTCCCTCAGTCTTATCCCTCTGACAGTGCAACACTCCCTCAGTATTACCCCTTTGGCAGTGCAGCACTCCCTCAGTATTACCCCTCTGACAGTGCAACACTCCCTCAGTACTGCCCCTCCAGCAGTGCAGCACTCCCTCAGTCTTACCCCTTCGGCAGTGCAGCACTCCCTCAGTATTACCCCTTCCAGCAGTGCAGAGCTCCCTTAGTATTACCCCTTCGGCAGTGCAGCACTCCCTCAGTATTACCCCTCCAGCATTGCAGCACTCCCTCAGTATTACCCCTCCGGCAGTGCACCACTCCCTCAGTATTACCCCTCCGGCAGTGCAGCACTCCCTCAGTATTACCCCTTTGGCAGTGCAGCACTCCCTCAGTATTACCCCTTTGGCAGTGCAGCACTCCCTCAGTATTACCCCTCCGGCATTGCAGCACTCCCTCAGTATTACCCCTTTGGCAGTGCAGCACTCCCTCAGTATTACCCCTCCGGCATTGCAGCACTCCCTCAGTATTACCCCTCCGGCATTGCAGCATTCCCTCAGTATTACCCCTCCGGCAGTGCAGCACTCCCTCAGTATTACCCCTACGGCAGTGCAGCACTCCCTCAGTATTACCCCTTCGGCAGTGCAGCACTCCCTCAGTATTACCCTTCCGGCAGTGCAGCACTCCCTCAGTATTACCCCTCAGGCAGTGCAGCACTCCCTCAGTATTACCCCTTTGGCAGTGCAGCACTCCCTCAGTATTAACCCTCCGGCATTGCAGCACTCCCTCAGTATTACCCCTCCGGCAGTGCAGCACTCCCTCAGTATTAACCCTCTGGCAGTGCAGCACTCCCTCAGTATTACCCCTCCGGCATTGCAGCACTCCCTCAGTATTACCCCTCCGGCATTGCAGCACTCCCTCAGTATTACCCCTTCGGCAGTGCAGCACTCCCTCAGTATTACCCCTCTGACAGTGCAGCACTCCCTCAGTATTACCCCTCCGGAATTGCAGCACTCCCTCAGTATTACCCCTCCGGCAGTGCAGCACTCCCTCAGTATTACCCCTTCGGCAGTGCAGCACTCCCTGAGTATTACCCCTCCAGCAGTGCAGCACTCCCTCAGTATTACCCCTCCAGCAGTGCAGAGCTCCCTCAGTATTACCCCTTCGGCAGCGCAGCACTCCCTCAGTATTACCCCTTCGGCGGTGCAGCACTCCCTCAGTATTACCCCTCTGACAGTGCAACACTCCCACAGTACTGCCCCGCCAGCAGTGCAGCACTCCCTCAGTATTACCCCTCTGACAGTGCAACACTCCCACAGTACTGCCCCTCCAGCAGTGCAGCACTCCCTCAGTATTACCCCTTCAGCAGTGCAGCACTCCCTGAGTATTACCCCTCCAGCAGTGCAGAGCTCCCTCAGTATTACCCCTTCGGCGGTTCTGCACTCCCTCAGTATTACCCCTCCAGCACTGCAGTGCTCCCTCAGTATTACCCCTCCGGCAGAGCAGCACTCCCTCAGTATTACCCCTCCAGCAGTGCAGTGCTCCCTCAGTATTACCCCTTCGGCAGTGCAGCACTCCCTCAGTATTACCCCTCCAGCAGTGCAGAGCTCCCTCAGTATTACCCCTTCGGCAGTGCAGCACTCCCTCAGTATTACCCCTCCAGCAGTGCAGTGCTCCCTCAGTATTACCCCATCGGCAGTGCAGCACTCCCTCAGTATTACCCCTTCGGCAGTGCAGCACTCCCTCAGTATTACCCCTTCGGCGGTGCAGCACTCCCTCAGTATTACCCTTCCAGCAGTGCAGTGCTCCCTCAGTATTACCCCTCCGGCAGAGCAGCACTCCCTCAGTATTACCCCTCTGACAGTGCAGCACTCCCTCAGTATTACCCCTCCGGCAGTGCAGCACTCCCTCAGTATTACCCCTTCCAGCGGTGCAGCACTCCCTCAGTATTACCCCTCTGACAGTGCAGCACTCCCTCAGTATTACCCCTCTGACAGTGCAGTGCTCCCTCAGTATTACCCCTCTGACAGTGCAACACTCCCTCAGTATTACCCCTTTGGCAGTGCAGCACTCCCTCAGTCTTACCCCTTTGGCAGTGCAGCACTCCCTCAGTATTACCCGTCCGGCATTGCAGCACTCCCTCAGTATTACCCCTCCGGCATTGCAGCACTCCCTCAGTATTACCCCTCCGGCAGTGCAGCACTCCCTCAGTATTACCCCTCCAGCAGTGCAGCACTCCCTCAGTCTTACCCCTTCGGCAGTGCAGCACTCCCTCAGTATTACCCCTCTGACAGTGCAGCACTCCCTCAGTATTACCCCTCCGGCATTGCAGCACTCCCTCAGTATTACCCCTCCGGCAGTGCAGCACTCCCTCAGTATTACCCCTTCGGCAGTGCAGCACTCCCTCAGTATTACCCCTCCAGCAGTGCAGAGCTCCCTCAGTATTACCCCTTCGGCAGCGCAGCACTCCCTCAGTATTACCCCTTCGGCGGTGCAGCACTCCCTCAGTATTACCCCTCCAGCAGTGCAGTGCTCCCTCAGTATTACCCCTCCGGCAGAGCAGCACTCCCTCAGTATTACCCCTCCAGCAGTGCAGAGCTCCCTCAGTATTACCCTTCCAGCAGTGTAGTGCTCCCTCAGTATTACCCCTTCGGCAGTGCAGCACTCCCTCAGTATTACCCCTCCAGCAGTGCAGAGCTCCCTCAGTATTACCCCTTCAGCAGTGCAGCACTCCCTCAGTATTACCCCTCCAGCAGTGCAGTGCTCCCTCAGTATTACCCCACCGGCAGTGCAGCACTCCCTCAGTATTACCCCTTCGGCAGTGCAGCACTCCCTCAGTATTACCCCTTCGGCGGTGCAGCACTCCCTCAGTATTACCCTTCCAGCAGTGCAGTGCTCCCTCAGTATTACCCCTCCGGCAGAGCAGCACTCCCTCAGTATTACCCCTCCAGCAGTGCAGAGCTCCCTCAGTATTACCCCTTCGGCAGTGCAGCACTCCCTCAGTATTACCCCTTCCAGCAGTGCAGAGCTCCCTCAGTATTACCCCTTCGGCAGTGCAACACTCCCTCAGTATTATCCCTCCGGCAGTGCAGCACTCCCTCAGTATTACCACTTCCAGCAGTGCAGAGCTCCCTCAGTATTACCCCTTCGGCAGTGCAGCACTCACTCAGTATTACCCCTCCGGCAGTGCAGCACTCCCTCAGTATTACCCCTTCCAGCAGTGCAGAGCTCCCTCAGTCTTACCCTTTCGGCAGTGCAGCACTCCCTCAGTATTACCCCTTCCAGCGGTGCAGCACTCCCTCAGTATTACCCCTCTGACAGTGCAGCACTCCCTCAGTATTACCCCTCTGACAGTGCAGTGCTCCCTCAGTATTACCCCTCTGACAGTGCAACACTCCCTCAGTATTACCCCTTTGGCAGTGCAGCACTCCCTCAGTATTACCCCTTCCAGCAGTGCAGAGCTCCCTCAGTATTACCCCTTCGGCAGTGCAGCACTCCCTCAGTATTACCCCTCCAGCAGTGCAGAGCTCCCTCAGTATTACCCCTTCGGCAGTGCAGCACTCCCTCAGTATTACCCCTTTGGCAGTGCAGCACTCCCTCAGTATTACCCCTCCGGCATTGCAGCACTCCCTCAGTATTACCCCTCCGGCAGTGCAGCACTCCCTCAGTATTACCCCTCCGGCAGTGCAGCACTCCCTCAGTATTACCCCTTTGGCAGTGCAGCACTCCCTCAGTATTACCCCTCCGGCATTGCAGCACTCCCTCAGTATTACCCCTTCAGCAGTGCAGCACTCCCTGAGTATTACCCCTCCAGCAGTGCAGAGCTCCCTCAGTATTACCCCTTCGGCGGTTCTGCACTCCCTCAGTATTACCCCTCCAGCAGTGCAGTGCTCCCTCAGTATTACCCCTCCGGCAGAGCAGCACTCCCTCAGTATTACCCCTCCAGCAGTGCAGAGCTCCCTCAGTATTACCCTTCCAGCAGTGCAGTGCTCCCTCAGTATTACCCCTTCGGCAGTGCAGCACTCCCTCAGTATTACCCCTCCAGCAGTGCAGAGCTCCCTCAGTATTACCCCTTCAGCAGTGCAGCACTCCCTCAGTATTACCCCTCCAGCAGTGCAGTGCTCCCTCAGTATTACCCCATCGGCAGTGCAGCACTCCCTCAGTATTACCCCTTCGGCAGTGCAGCACTCCCTCAGTATTACCCCTGCGGCGGTGCAGCACTCCCTCAGTATTACCCTTCCAGCAGTGCAGTGCTCCCTCAGTATTACCCCTCCGGCAGAGCAGCACTCCCTCAGTATTACCCCTCCAGCAGTGCAGAGCTCCCTCAGTATTACCCCTTCGGCAGTGCAGCACTCCCTCAGTATTACCCCTTCCAGCAGTGCAGAGCTCCCTCAGTATTACCCCTTCGGCAGTGCAACACTCCCTCAGTATTACCCCTCCGGCAGTGCAGCACTCCCTCAGTATTACCACTTCCAGCAGTGCAGAGCTCCCTCAGTATTACCCCTTCGGCAGTGCAGCACTCCCTCAGTATTACCCCTCCGGCAGTGCAGCACTCCCTCAGTATTACCCCTTCCAGCAGTGCAGAGCTCCCTCAGTCTTACCCCTTCGGCAGTGCAGCACTCCCTCAATATTACCCCTTCCAGCGGTGCAGCACTCCCTCAGTATTACCCCTCTGACAGTGCAGCACTCCCTCAGTATTACCCCTCTGACAGTGCAGTGCTCCCTCAGTATTACCCCTCTGACAGTGCAACACTCCCTCAGTATTACCCCTTTGGCAGTGCAGCACTCCCCCAGTCTTACCCCTCTGACAGTGCAACACTCCCTCAGTATTACCCCTTTGGCAGTGCAGCACTCCCTCAGTATTACCCCTTCCAGCAGTGCAGAGCTCCCTCAGTATTACCCCTTCGGCAGTGCAGCACTCCCTCAGTATTACCCCTCCAGCAGTGCAGAGCTCCCTCAGTATTACCCCTTCGGCAGTGCAGCACTCCCTCAGTATTACCCCTTTGGCAGTGCAGCACTCCCTCAGTATTACCCCTCCGGCATTGCAGCACTCCCTCAGTATTACCCCTCCGGCAGTGCAGCACTCCCTCAGTATTACCCCTCCGGCAGTGCAGCACTCCCTCAGTATTACCCCTTTGGCAGTGCAGCACTCCCTCAGTATTACCCCTCCGGCATTGCAGCACTCCCTCAGTATTACCCCTTTGGCAGTGCAGCACTCCCTCAGTATTACCCCTCCGGCATTGCAGCACTCCCTCAGTATTACCCCTCCGGCATTGCAGCATTCCCTCAGTATTACCCCTCCAGCAGTGCAGCACTCCCTCAGTATTACCCCTACGGCAGTGCAGCACTCCCTCAGTATTACCCCTTCGGCAGTGCAGCACTCCCTCAGTATTACCCCTCCGGCAGTGCAGCACTCCCTCAGTATTACCCCTCCGGCAGTGCAGCACTCCCTCAGTATTACCCCTTTGGCAGTGCAGCACTCCCTCAGTATTACCCCTCCGGCATTGCAGCACTCCCTCAGTATTACCCCTCCGGCAGTGCAGCACTCCCTCAGTATTACCCCTTTGGCAGTGCAGCACTCCCTCAGTATTACCCCTCCGGCATTGCAGCACTCCCTCAGTATTACCCCTCCGGCATTGCAGCACTCCCTGAGTATTACCCCTCCGGCAGTGCAGCACTCCCTCAGTATTACCCCTCCAGCAGTGCAGCACTCCCTCAGTCTTACCCCTTCGGCAGTGCAGCACTCCCTCAGTATTACCCCTCTGACAGTGCAGCACTCCCTCAGTATTACCCCTCCGGCATTGCAGCACTCCCTCAGTATTACCCCTCCGGCAGTGCAGCACTCCCTCAGTATTACCCCTTCGGCAGTGCAGCACTCCCTGAGTATTACCCCTCCAGCAGTGCAGCACTCCCTCAGTATTACCCCTCCAGCAGTGCAGAGCTCCCTCAGTATTACCCCTTCGGCAGCGCAGCACTCCCTCAGTATTACCCCTTCGGCGGTGCAGCACTCCCTCAGTATTACCCCTCCAGCAGTGCAGCACTCCCTCAGTATTACCCCTCTGACAGTGCAGCACTCCCTCAGTATTACCCCTTCGGCAGTGCAACACTCCCTCAGTATTACCCCTCCAGCAGTGCAGCACTCCCTCAGTATTACCCCTCTGACAGTGCAACACTCCCACAGTACTGCCCCGCCAGCAGTGCAGCACTCCCTCAGTATTACCCCTCTGACAGTGCAACACTCCCACAGTACTGCCCCTCCAACAGTGCAGCACTCCCTCAGTATTACCCCTTCAGCAGTGCAGCACTCCCTGAGTATTACCCCTCCAGCAGTGCAGAGCTCCCTCAGTATTACCCCTTCGGCGGTTCTGCACTCCCTCAGTATTACCCCTCCAGCAGTGCAGTGCTCCCTCAGTATTACCCCTCCGGCAGAGCAGCACTCCCTCAGTATTACCCTTCCAGCAGTGCAGAGCTCCCTCAGTATTACCCTTCCAGCAGTGCAGTGCTCCCTCAGTATTACCCCTTCGGCAGTGCAGCACTCCCTCAGTATTACCCCTCCAGCAGTGCAGAGCTCCCTCAGTATTACCCCTTCGGCAGTGCAGCACTCCCTCAGTATTACCCCTCCAGCAGTGCAGTGCTCCCTCAGTATTACCCCATCGGCAGTGCAGCACTCCCTCAGTATTACCCCTTCGGCAGTGCAGCACTCCCTCAGTATTACCCCTTCGGCGGTGCAGCACTCCCTCAGTATTACCCTTCCAGCAGTGCAGTGCTCCCTCAGTATTACCCCTCCGGCAGAGCAGCACTCCCTCAGTATTACCCCTCCAGCAGTGCAGAGCTCCCTCAGTATTACCCCTTCGGCAGTGCAGCACTCCCTCAGTATTACCCTTCCAGCAGTGCAGTGCTCCCTCAGTATTACCTCTCCGGCAGAGCAGCACTCCCTCAGTATTACCCCTCCAGCAGTGCAGTGCTCCCTCAGTATTACCCCTTCGGCAGTGCAGCACTCCCTCAGTATTACCCCTCCAGCAGTGCAGAGCTCCCTCAGTATTACCCCTTCGGCAGTGCAGCACTCCCTCAGTATTACCCCTCCAGCAGTGCAGTGCTCCCTCAGTATTACCCCTTCGGCAGTGCAGCACTCCCTCAGTATTACCCCTCTGACAGTGCAACACTCCCTCAGTATTATCCCTTCGGCGGTGCAGCGCTCCCTCAGTATTACCCCTCCAGCAGTGCAGTACTCCCTCACCTCACACAGACACACTCAGTCTCATGCTCTCACACTCACACAAATGCACTCACATATACTCATGCACACACACCCTCAATATGTGCACACATGCAAACTCACATATATACACACACACTTGTATCACACCTCAGACTGTATGTGTACAATGGGCAGTTATTTCCCCGGTCTGCGATAATAATTATGTGAAGCCATCAATTAGAGAGGGATTGAATTAATTCCTCCTGCAGTATTGAAGTATTAGAATGAGGTTGAGCTGTGTGATCAGAGTGTGATTTTCCGGTCATTTAATGGAATTTATATCCGAAGGTTCCCAGAAATCTCAAGTTGCTCTGAGATTGCTCTCTTTGTTCAGTTTGCTGATTTTCCCCAGGTGGAGATGGTCCAACATTAGAGAGACAGGGAAATCAGCCAGGGTCCCAGTACCTGCTTTAAAAAGAGTGGAGGTGGCAGCTAGAATTGAGCTCAGTGCCTTGTGTTGGGGTGGCACCATTTCCCAGATCTGATCACTGTCAGCTGGGAACCATTGTGCAGGGGGGGAAATCGAGGTCAGATTTTCTGCGATGCTTCACAATGTTGAATAAGTCACTGTTAGACCTACTGTCAGATGGCAGTACTGAGGGAGTGCTGCACTGTTAGATGGCAGTACTGAGGGAGTGCTGCACTGTCAGACTGCAGTACTGAGGGAGTGCTGCACTGAGGGAGTGCTGCACTGTCAGAGGGCAGTACTGAGGGAGTGCTGCACTGTCAGACGGCAGTACTGAAGGAGTGCTGCACTGAGGGAGTGCTGCACTGTCAGACGGCAGTACTGAGGGAGTGCTGCACTGTCAGACGGCAGTACTGAGGGAGTGCTGCACTGTCAGACGGCAGTACTGAGGGAGTGCTGCACTGTTAGATGGCAGTACTGAGGGAGTGCTGCACTGTTAGATGGCAGTACTGAGGGAGTGCTGCACTGTTGGAATTGCCATCTTTCGGATGAGATGTTAAACCGAGACCCGGCCTGCTCTTTGAGATGGATGTTAAAGATTGCAATATGTTGACGAAAAGCAGCGGAGTTATTCCTGATGTCTGGAGTCAATAGTTATTCCTCAACCATCACTAAAACAGATATAAATTGAAAGTACAAGTAAATCACTTTTTCACTTGGAAGGAGTGTTTGGGGCCTCTGACAATGAGAAAGGAGGAGATAAAAAGACAGATGTTGTATCCCCTGTGCTTGCATTAAAAAGTGCCGTAGGAAAAGGAGGGGGTGTTGGGGGCGACTGAGGAGTGGATCAGGGTGTCACGGAAGGAAGGATCCCCTCAGAATGCTGAAAGACGAGATGATGTGTTTGGTGGTGGGTAGAGGTGGTGGAAATGACGGAGGGTGATCCGTTGAATACAGAAGCTAGTGGGGTGGACGGTGAGGACAGGGGACCCCTATTATGGTTCTCAGAGGGAGAGGAAGGGGAGAGAGCAGAAATGCGTGAAATAAAATGGATACCATCAAGGGCCCTGTCAACCATGGTGGGGTGGGGTGAGGTGCGGGGGGGGGGGGGGGGGGGAAGTCCTTGGTTGAGGAAAAAGGAAGACAGACTCGATGGGCCAAAGGGCCTGTTTCTGTGCTGAATAACTCTATGACTCTATATCAGAAGCGCTGGTCTGGAAGGTTGCATCATCAGAACAGATGCGATGGAGTTGGAGAAACTGGGAGAATGGAGTAGAGTCCGTACAGGAAGCAAAGGTGTGAGGAAGTGTAGTCGAGGTAGCTGAGAGCACCAGTGGACTTATAGTGAATATTGGTTGATGGTCTATCCTCAGAAATGGAGACAGAGAACTCATAGACGGGATGGAAGAGTCGGAGATGGACTATGTGAAGGTGAGAAAAGGGTGGAAATTGGAAGCAAAGTAAATGAAGTTTTCCAGTTCAGGGTGAGAGCAGGAAACAGCACCGATAAAGCCATCAATGTACTGGAAAACAAGGTGAGAGAGAAACCTAAGTAGGACTGGAACAAGGAATGTTCCACACATCCCACAAAAATTTCCAACTTTTCCTGGTTCTGATGAAAGGTCACAAACCTGAAACGTTAACTCTGTTTCTCTCTCCACAGATGCTGCCTGACCTACTGAGTATTTCCAGCATTTTCTGTTTTTATTTTACTATCTGGTCATTGTTTGGGGGATCTTGCTGTGTGCAAATTGGCTGCTGCATTTCATACAGTACATTAGCGATTACGATTACATTTCAAAGGTATTTAATTATATAAACGACATAGATGACTATGTGGGGGGTAGGATTAGTAAGTTCGCAGATGACAGAAAGATTGGCCGAGTGGTTAACAGTGAGGTTGAGTGTCTTGGGTTACAGGAAGATATAGACGGGATGGTCAAATGGGCAGAAAAGTGGCAGATGGAATTTAACGCTGAAAAGTGTGAGGTGATACACTTTGGAAGGAGTAATGTGACACGGAAGTATTCAATGAATGGCCTGACACTGGGAAGTTCCGAGGAACAAAGGGACCTTGGCGTGTTTGTCCATAGATCTCTGAAGGCAGAAGGGCAGGTTAATAGGGTGGTGAAAAAGACATATGGGACACTTGCCTTTATCAATCAAGGCATAGATTACAAAAGCAGGGAGGTCATGTTGGAGTTGTACAGAATTTTGGTAAGGCCACAGCTGGAGTACTGTGTGCAATTCTGATCGCCACATTATAGGAAGGATGTGATTGCATTGGAGGGGGTGCAGAGGCGATTCACCAGGATGTTGCCTGGGATGGAACATTTAAGCTATGAGGAGAGGTTGGATAGGCTTGGGTTGTTTTCGCTGGAGCAGAGAAGACTGAGGGGTGACCTGATTGAGGTGTACAAGATTATGAGGGGCATGGACAGAGTGGATAGGGTGCAGGTGTTCCCCTTAGTTGAAGGGTCAGTTACGAGGGGTCACAAGTTTAAAGTGAGGGGCGGGAGGTTTAAGGGGAATTTGAGGAAGAACTTTTTTACCCAGAGGGTGGTGACGGTCTGGAATGCCCTGCCTGGGAGGATGGTAGAGGCAGGTTACCTCACATCCTTTAAAAAGTACCTGGATGAGCACTTGGCACGTCATAACATTCAAGGCTATGGGCCAAGTGCTGGCAAATGGGATTAGGTAGACAGGTCAGGTGTCTTTAATGCATCGGTGCAGACTCGATGGGCCGAAGGGCCTCTTCTGCACTGTATTATTCTGTGATTCTGTGAATTGGTTATGAAGCACTTTGGGATGTCCTGAGGTCAAGAAAGGCAAAGTATTTCTGTGCAATATTCTGCTTTGTCCCATTTGGTTTGCGGGTGTAGTATGATCTCCCTCCCACCAGGTGGTGGTGCTTACTGTATGAATCCATTAATCTCTGTGAAGTATAGCGGTTCCACCTAATGAACCAAACCCATATTACATAAATCTGTGAACAGTGGCAGAGACTCAATGGTCTGATCATACAAGTTACACTGTCCGGATGTCTCACGCTTGTTCACAAAGGGAGTGAAGGATAAACCAGGTGTGTGCAAACACACAG
Organism: Heterodontus francisci; assembly: GCF_036365525.1. NCBI lineage: Eukaryota > Metazoa > Chordata > Chondrichthyes > Heterodontiformes > Heterodontidae > Heterodontus > Heterodontus francisci. The sequence continues at coordinate 954,794 of NC_090410.1, forward strand.
AATGCATAATCCTAATTTTGCACGGTTCAGTCTCAGACAGGCAGTCACAGTTTAAAAGCAAGTCAAGGTTGACAAATTTAGTCAAGATTCTTTTGCCCAGATAAACGGAATGTTGCAAATTTAACATCTGTGGATTTACAGAAGTCAGATTTCTCGCAACAGGTTTTAAAAATATTCAAGCATGTGGTGTAAGAATGAATTCTGCAGCAGCCTGGTTAGAAAGATGGGAGAGAGGTAGGGCAACAGGAAAAGGGGAGGGGTTTGAATGGGAGGTGGTTTTGGGGTACGGGTAGAGGGGGGTTGTTAATGGAGTTGGGGGAGGGAGGGGATTTTGTGATTTGGAGGGGGACGTGGATGTGTTGGGGGAGCCTCTTCTCCTCTCTTTCTAGAATTGTTCCTGCTTGCTTGCTGTCATTTTAATGTTTAATGCATTTAGGATGATGCTTGTTTATTCTGAGCAGGTTGATGTTTAGAATGTGTTTAACCTGCATGCTCAGTTTTATACCTTCAAAGGTGTTCCACGTCTCCTCCACTGAAGTGTTGCTGAATAACCGTCCCCAGTTCATGGAGTGTCGCTCTTTTGAAGTTATATTATTTTGCTCCTGGATTTAGGCTTTGTTTCCCAGCTTCTATCGAACTTCCTGGATGCTATGAACCCAATTCCTCTCTCAGGTTTTGGATCCCTCTCCCTCGCCCCTCCTGTCTCTGTGGAATTGAAGCCAGATGACAGAGAGGCAGACCAGGTTAGAAATGTAATCCACCCTATCACAGACCTTCTCTTTTGTTCTTCTTCCCACCCTTTCCCCTTTCAATTGCTCAAAATATTTCTAACTTTTGCCAGTTCGTTTGAAAGGTCACTGACCTGAAACATTAATCTGTTTCTCTCTCCACAGATGCTGCCTGACCTGCTGAGTATTTCCAGCACTTTCTGTTTTATTTCAGATTTCCAGTATCTGCAGTATTTTGCTGTTTGAACTATAACCCAGCAGCTTTCAAGGTCATTTTTTTTCCACTTTAATTCAATTTCCCAGCTTGCCACAGTGAGATTGAATTGTTGATTGGCTCTGGTTCCACCTTCACAAGACCATCGTACTGTGACTGGGATTCAGTCCTTTACATTGAGTAGGTATTGTACCCACGCTGGAGTAAGCTCTGACTCCATCGCCTGACCCCTTGACCCCGGCTCCATCCCCTGACCCCGTGACCCCGGCTCCATCCCCTGACCCCGTGACCCCTGGCTCCATCTCCTGGCCCCATGACACCTGGCTCCATCCCCTGACCGTGACCCCGGCTCCATCCCCTGGGCCTGTGACCCCCGGCTCCATCCCCTGACCGTGACCCCTGCTCCATCCCCTGGGCCCCATGACCCCTGGCTCCATCCCCTGACCGTGACCCCGGCTCCATCCCCTGGGCCCGTGACCCCCGGCTCCATCCCCTGGGCCCGTGACCCCCGGCTCCATCCCCTGACCCCCCGGCTCCATCCCCTGGGCCCGTGACCCCTGGCTCCATTCCCCTGACCCCTGGCTCCATTCCCCTACCATGACCCCTGGCTCCATTCCCCTGACCGTGACCCCCGGCTCCATTCCCCTGACCGTGACATATGAATCAGCAGCAGGAGGAGGCCATTCGGCCCCTCGAGCCTGCTCTGCCATTCAGTAAGATCATGGCCGATCTGATTGTAATCTCAAATCCATATTCCCGCCTACCCTGATAACCTTCCACCCCTTTGCTTATCAAGAATCTATATACCTCTGCCTTCAAAATATTCAAAGACTCTCCACCATCCCATTTTGAGGAAGAAAATTCCAAAGACTCACGACCCTCGGAGAGAAAAAAATCTCTCCTCATCTCTGTCTTAAATGGGCGACCCCTTATTTTTAAACAGTGACCCCTAGTTCTAGATTCTCCCACAAGGGGAAACATCCTTTCCACATCCACCCTGTCAAGACCCCTCAGGATCTTATATGTTTCAATCAAGTCACCTCTTACTCTTCTAAATTCCAGCAGATACAAGCCTAGCCTGTCCAATCTTTCCTGGTAAGACAACCCACCCATTCCAGGTATTAGTCCAGTAAACCTTCTCTGAACTGCCTCTAACACATTTACATCCTGACCCCATTCCTCTGACTTCATCATGCTCCCTGGCTCCGACCCTGTAATGCCAGTCCCCTGACCACTATACATCAGCGGCCGACTGTAAGGCTCAGTCCCAGGCAATGTAAAAGAAATAGTGGTCACAAGCAGATTTGATCACCAGTACAAAATCCTGTTTATCAGCATTGGGACCAGTTAGTAATATTTTACAAACAACGCTCAAATACGAGGAACACTGCGTTAGTGCCCTTGGAGTGCACAGGTTAACAACCCCAGTCCCTCACCGCCTGCCTTGGGTCACCAATACCCTGATACAAAGCAAGACAAAGATGTGAATTCCGTCTCCTACAGAGCCAGGCGAGTCTCAGCTCACATATAGGAGCTTGGTCTGTCAGAAGTCCTGCTGCTGAGGGCTCTGTGCTGGTATCTTACCAGCTGCTCTAACCATTTTCCCATCACACTTGGTGAGAGATCTGCTGGACCCTGATGAGTATCTCCTCAGATTGGAGCTGATCCAGTGAAAGCAGTGACAATCCCAACTGATCCTCCTGTAGTTGCAGACAGGAAAAAAGATAAAATGTTAAATGATTAATAATAACTGGAATGCTCATTAACACCACACTGCACCTTCTCAGAAGCTAAAACAGGGGACGATTAACAAAGAATAAGGCCATTATTTGAAGAACAGCAGAGAAATTCTCCCCAGTGTCCTGACCAACATTTATTCCTCAACCAAACATCACAAAGAGACACAGAAATTGGGAAAGAGCGTGGGGAGAGGCAGACAGTGAGGGTACAGAGTAGGAGAAGCAGAGGCAGGGTGAGATTCAGAGATGAAAAGAAGAGTGAAAAAGAGAGACAGAGTGTGAGATACGGGGGGAGTGGGTGCGAGATGGAGCAGGCGGGGGGAAAGAGAGAGAAGGCGGGGGGAGAGAGGGCGGGGGGGAAAAAGAGAGAGGGCGGGGGGGAAAAAGAGAGAGGGCGGGGGGGAAAAAGAGAGAGGGCGGGGGGGACAGAGAGAGGGCGGGGGGGACAGAGAGAGGGCGGGGGGGACAGAGAGAGGGCGGGGGGAAAGAGAGAGGGCGGGGGGAAAGAGAGAGGGCGGGGGGAAAGAGAGAGGGCGGGGGGAAAGAGAGGGTGGGGGGAAAGAGAGAGGGCGGGGGGAGAGAGAAGAAGCATTTGAGAGAGTTAGAGGGTAAGATCGAGAGGAAAGTTTCACAGCAAAGCACGAGACAGTGTCAGGTTAGGGAGATTCAGTAGCCGACCTGTTTGAAGGGCTGTGCCATCTGTCGCAGGAAGTGCTTGGCTATCTGCACGGCTTCATCCACAGTGAGATTGAGGTTACTGTCAGTGATGTGCTCCTGGATCCAGCGAGGCAGCTTCCCGCGTTTATCAGCACGTGCAAAGCGCTGCCCAGAGAAAACACTTAGACTCAACGACAAAACCAGTGAGGGCACTTGGCCGTCCGGACAGTGTACACACAGCGCTCAGGACAGCGTACACGCAGCCCTCAGGGCAACCTACACGCGGCCCTCCAGACAGCGTGCACACGGCCCTCCGGACAGCGTGCACACGGCCCTCCGGACAGCGTGCACACGGCCCTCCGGACAGCGTGCACACGGCCCTCCGGACAGCGTGCACACGGCCCTCGGGACAGCGTGCACACGGCCCTCGGGACAGCGTGCACACGGCCCTCGGGACAGCGTGCACACGGCCTTCGGGACAGCGTGCACACGGCCTTCGGGACAGCGTGCACACGGCGCTCAGGGCAACCTACACGCGGCCCTCAGGGCAACCTGCACGCGGCCCTCGGGACAGCGTGCACGCGGCCCTCAGGGCAACCTACACGCGGCCCTCCGGACAGCGTGCACACGGCCCTCAGGACAGCGTGCACACGGCCCTCCGGACAGCGTGCACAAGGCCCTCCGGACAGCGTGCACAAGGCCCTCCGGACAGCGTGCACAAGGCCCTCCGGACAGCGTGCACAAGGCCCTCCGGACAGCGTGCACAAGGCCCTCGGGACAGCGTGCACAAGGCCCTCGGGACAGCGTGCACAAGGCCCTCGGGACAGCGTGCACACGGCCTTCGGGACAGCGTGCACAAGGCCCTCAGGGCAACCTACACGCGGCCCTCAGGGCAACCTACACGCGGCCCTCAGGGCAACCTACACGCGACCCTCCGGACAGCGTACACACGGCCCTCGGGACAGCTTGCACAAGGCCCTCGGGACAGCGTGCACAAGGCCCTCGGGACAGCGTGCACACGGCCCTCGGGACAGCGTGCACAAGGCCCTCAGGACAACCTACACATGGCCCTCAAGACAGCGTGCACACGGCCCTCCGGACAGCGTGCACACGGCCCTCGGGACAGCGTGCACAAGGCCCTCGGGACAGCGTGCACAAGGCCCTCGGGACAGCGTGCACAAGGCCCTCGGGACAGCGTGCACACGGCCCTCGGGACAGCGTGCACACGGCCCTCGGGACAGCGTGCACACGGCCCTCGGGACAGCGTGCACAAGGCCCTCGGGACAGCGTGCACAAGGCCCTCAGGACAAACTACACACGGCCCTCGGGACAGCGTGCACACGGCCCTCGGGACAGCGTGCACACGGCCCTCGGGACAGCGTGCACACGGCCCTCAGTGCAGTGTACACAGGGTCCATTACATGCTCATACAAAGTCTAAACAACGTTCCTGCACTCTGGACAGGGAGGCTATGTTGCAGTATCAGGCCCACAGTCCCCATAGTGCAGTTCTGATTTATATTTGACTGGCCATTCTTTCTCTGTGTGGAGATTTAGAAAGAGCTGCTCTTAACTCTGATGCTGCATCAGGAATTAAATTCTAAATGAGAATGCAGAGATCCCATGATCTGTTAGCGTCAGCAGCTCAGGATATTTGGGAGTTGACAGGAATTGCAGTGTTGGACACGGTGACTAGGCTGCATAGCAACAGCCCTTGGAGATAAATAACACAGGTACTCCTGCAGGCCCTTGTGGGAGCAATTCAAGTTTGTGAAATGCAGGTTCTTGTACTGTTTTCACAATCCTGGTCTGCTGATACTCTGCAAGGCACCGTGCTGAGCCTTTTCAGCTGAGTTTACTGAAACCAGCAGTCAGTCAGTATTATCACGGATTTATAATGCTGTCAGTTTGTGGAGACACCTTCATCACACAGACTGCAGCAGTTCAAGAACGCGGCTCACCACCACCTTCTCAAGGGCAATTAGGGATCTAGGGATGGGCAATAAATGCGGGCCTTGCCGGCGACGCCCACATACCGTGAATGAAACAAAAAAATGGGATGATTGATTATTTTTGCTGCTCAATGTGCTATTAAGGCAGCTTACAAACTAAGTTGTAAATCTCCCAGTTACTTGGATCTAAATAACACAGAAATGGATTCTCTTGCAGCTGAACAGTGTTCCTGGAAAAGCCACACAATCTGTGTTTAATTCAGTTCAATCTGTAATTACTGTTTCAGGTAAATTGTATATTTACGAAGATAGGTTTCAAATTACCTTGTCTGCAAAAATCATTAGCCCGTAATCAGTTTTCCCTCGAATGACTCTTCCTACACATTGAGCAGCGTGCCTCATTGCATCAAACGTCAGGAAATCATTCTCACGGATTTGAAACTGATCGCGTGTGTACTCTAAACGGGCCTATGGATCAAAAAGACACCTTTAAAAAAGAGTTTGGAGATACCAAGGTCATTTTTATATCATTTTTGGAGGGTGAGATTCCCTTCCAAGTTTCCCTTTTGCTTTATCCTATAACCCCCCTTCCAGCCTCTACAACCCTCCCTATCCCTGTAACCCTCCTTCCAGCCTCTACAACCCTCCCTATCCCTGTAACACCCCTTTCAGCACCTACAACCCTCCCTCCTATCCCTGTAACTCCCGTTCAGCACCTACAACCCTCCCTATCCCTGGAACCTCCTCCAGCCCCTACAACCCTCCCCATCGCTGTAAACTCATCCAGTCCCTACAATCCTCCCTATCCCTGTAACCTCCTCCAGCCCCTACAACCCTCCCTATCTCTGGAACCCCCTCCAGCAGCTACACCCCTCCCTATCTCTGCAACCTCCTCCAGCCCCTACAAACCTCTGTGTCTCTGTAACCTCCTCCAGCCCCTACACCCCTCCCTATCTCTGTAACCCCTTTGAGCACCTACAACCCTCCCTATCCCTGTAACCCTCCTTCCAGCCTCTACAACCCTCCCTATCCCTGTAACACCCCTTTCAGCACCGACAACCCTCCCTATCCCTGGAACCTCCTCCAGTCCCTACAACCCTCCCCATCGCTGTAAACTCATCCAGTCCCTACAATCCTCCCTAACTCTGTAACCTCCTCCAGCCCCTACAACCCTCGCTATCTCTGGAACCCCCTCCAGCAGCTACACCCCTCCCTATCTCTGCAACCTCCTCCAGCCCCTACAAACCTCTGTGTCTCTGTAACCTCCTCCAGCCCCTACACCCCTCCCTATCTCTGTAACCCCTTCGAGCACCTACAACCCTCCCTATCTCTGTAACCTCCTCCAGCCCCTACAACCCTCCCTATCTCTGTAACCTCCTCCAGCCCCTACAACCCTCCCTCTCTCTGTTACCTTCTCCAGCGCCTATGACCCGCCCTTGATAATCGCTCCTGTGAAGCACCTTGGGATTTTTTAGTAGGTTGAAGACACTATAGAAATCCAAGTTGCTGTTGTTTAGATGTTAATTCTTGTCAAGGGTGTTTGACAGGTCTCCAACACACTCCAGTGCTTGGTCTAAGTGAGCTAACACAGACATGGGCCTGTCTTCACATAGCAGGGCTCGTTAAATTGGGATAGGGAGCAGAAACCCTGACTGCTGTTTCCCTTCCTGACCCCAGGATCACTGAACACAACTGTAGTTCCCTGACTCAAACCAGTGGAAAGCATGGCCCTTCATAATTCTTGGGTCTCTCAGATGTTCTGCCATTCTTGCTCAGACTGTAAGCCACGTCACCCACTCTTACCGTGTATACTCATGGAAAAGCCAAATTTTTGAGACCAATTTTTGAGGCTAGAATTTGGGGGGGTTGACTTTCACGAGTTATATTTTTGAACTTTTTATGAACAAAATCATAGCCACCATGGAGGCAGGACATAATGTCCAATGGATGCACAGAACACTATGTGGCCATTCTCATGAAGTTCAATGACCCATTCTGCAGCTTTACCATCTAATTGTGGCCACTTGCTAGGCTTTCCCCTGTTGGAACTTTTATTCTTTGGCATCTTTGTGAGTGATGTGAAAAGCTTTCTCCAATCTTTGACATTCTTCTGGTGCTCTGAATTCTTTTGCTGCCGTACAATTATTCACCTTCTCTGCACATCCAATGACTTTTACTTTAAACTGTGCTGTGTATTTGTTGTTCTTCTTTAGTGGCAGATTGAAAAACTGTGGTGGGTCCTAGTGAATGTTTGGGTATTTATACTAGCGTGTGATTAGAATGTTCTGTCTGTGCTCTGAAAGTTAAGGTCGACTTTTACACGAGATACAGGAAAAATTCAAGATTTTTTGTCCTAAAGTCATGGTTGATGTTTAGACCAGTATTTACAGGACGCCAATAAAATAACCACAGCAAATGAGATGAATGATGGTTTCGGAAATCTTTGGCCAGGACACTGGGAGAACTCAATCTCTTATTGTGCTGCAGGATCCATAATGTTTCATTCAAAAGGTGCATGTCTGACAGTACTGCACGGAAGTGTCAGACTGGACCCTGCACTGAAAATTGAGAGTACCTTCAACACACAACCCTCCATAGAAATTTACAGCACAGGAGGTGGCCATTTGGCCCATCGTGTCTGTGCCGGCCCACAAGTAGCCATCCAGCCTAATCCCACTTTCCAGCTCTTGGTCCGTAGCCTTGTAGATTACGGCATTTCACATGCATTATTTTAAATGTTATGAAGGTTTCTGCCTCCACCACCCTTTCAGACAGTGAGTTCCAGATCCTAAACACTCACTGAACCTGCCTCCACCACACTCTCAGACAGTGCATTCCAGATCCTAAACACTCACTGAACCTGCCTCCACCACACTCTCAGACAGTGCATTCCAGATCATAAACTCTCACTGAACCTGCCTCCACCACACTCTCAGACAGTGCATTCCAGATCCTAAACACTCACTGAACCTGCCTCCACCACACTCTCAGACAGTGTATTCCAGATCCTAAACACTCACTGAACCTGCCTCCACCACACTCTCAGACAGTGTATTCCAGATCCTAAACACTCACTGAACCTGCCTCCACCACACTTTCAGGCAGTGAGTTCCAGATCCTAAACACTCACTGAACCTGCCTCTACCACCCTTTCAGGCAGTGAGTTCCAGATCCTCAGCATCCTCTGGGTGAAAAGAATTTCCCCTCAAATCGTCTCCAAATCTCCTACACTAAATCTATGCTCCCTGGCTTTGGACTCTTTCAATCAAGGAGAATAGGGCCTTCCTATTTACTCTGCACCCCTCATAATTTTATATACTTCAATTCGGTCTCCCCTCAGCCTCCTCTGTTCTAAAGAAAACAACCCGAGTCTATCCAATCTTTCCTCATAACTAAAATTCTCCAGTCCGGACAACATCCTCATAAATCTCCTCTGTATCCTCTCTAGTGCAATCACATCTTTCATATAGTGCAGTCACCAGAACTGCACACAGTACTCTAGCTGTGGCTGAACTAGTGTTTTATACAGTTCGAGCATAAGCTCCCAGCTCTTATAATCGATGCCTCAGCTAATAAAAGCAAGCGTCCCGTATGCCTCTTGACCACTTTATCTACATGCCCAGCCATCTGCAGGGACCTGTGGACATGCACTCCAAGCTTTCTCTGTTCCTCTACACCTTTCAGTATTCTATCATTTATTGTGTATTCCCTTGCCTTGTTTGCCTTCCCCAAATGCATAACCTCACACTTCTCCAGATTGAACTCCATTTGCTGCTGTTCCACCCACCTGACTAGTCCATAGATATCCTCCTGCAGTCGACAGCTTTCTTCCTCATCATAGAATTATTACAGCACAGAAGTCAGCCATTTGGCCCGTTATGTCTGCACTGGCTCTCCGAAGGAACAATTTACCTAGTCCAACTCACCCACCTTCTTCTCATAGCCCTGCACATATTTCCTTTTCAGATAACAACCCAATTCTCTCTTGAAAGCCTCGATTGAACCTGCCTCCACCACACTCTCAGACAGTGCATTCCAGATCCTAAACACTCACTGAACCTGCCTCCACCACACTCTCAGACAGTGCATTCCAGATCATAAACACTCACTGAACCTGCCTCCACCACACTCTCAGACAGTGCATTCCAGATCCTAAACACTCACTGAACCTGCCTCCACCACACTCTCAGACAGTGCATTCCAGATCCTAAACACTCACTGAACCTGCCTCCACCACACTCTCAGACAGTGCATTCCAGATCCTAAACACTCACTGAACCTGCCTCCACCACACCCTCAGACAGTGCATTCCAGATCCTAAACACTCACTGAACCTGCCTCCACCACACTCTCAGGCAGTGCATTCCAGATCCTAAACACTCGCTGAACCTGCCTCCACCACACTCTCAGACAGTGCATTCCAGATCCTAAACACTCACTGAACCTGCCTCCACCACACTCTCAGACAGTGCATTCCAGATCCTAAACACTCACTGAACCTGCCTCCACCACACTCTCAGACAGTGCATTCCAGATCCTAAACACTCACTGAACCTGCCTCCACCACACTCTCAGACAGTGCATTCCAGATCCTAAACACTCACTGAACCTGCCTCCACCACACTCTCAGACAGTGCATTCCAGATCCTAAACACTCACTGAACCTGCCTCCACCACACTCTCAGACAGTGCATTCCAGATCATAAACACTCACTGAACCTGCCTCCCCCACACTCTCAGGCAGTGTATTCCAGATCCTAAACACTCACTGAACCTGCCTCCACCACACTCTCAGGCAGTGCATTCCAGATCCTAAACAATCACTGAACCTGCCTCCACCACACTCTCAGACAGTGCATTCCAGATCCTAAACACTCCCTGAACCTGCCTCCACCACACTCTCAGACAGTGCATTCCAGATGCTAAACACTCACTGAACCTGCCTCCACCACACTCTCAGACAGTGCCTTCCAGATCCTAAACACTCACTGAACCTGCCTCCACCACACTCTCAGACAGTGCATTCCAGATGCTAAACACTCACTGAACCTGCCTCCACCACACTCTCAGACAGTGCCTTCCAGATCCTAAACACTCACTGAACCTGCCTCCACCGCACTCTCAGACAGTGCATTCCAGATGCTAACCACGCGCTGCGTGAAACAATGTTTCCTCATGTCCCCATTGCTTCTTTTCCTAATTCCCTTAAATCTGTGCCCTCTTGTTTTTAATTCTTCCACTGTCCTAGTCGTTTTACACTTCTCAGAGATTTGCCTTCATATTTTCTCTTCCATCTCCCTCTGACTGGTTGGGGGTCTGTAACACACTCCTAGCAGTGTGATTGCCCTTTTGCTGTTCTTTGTTCTGTTCAACCCATATGGTCTCATTTGATGATCCTTCTACCATATCATCCGTCCTCACAGCTTGAATTGTTTCTTTAATCAATATTGTGACCCCCCCACCCCCACCCCCGCTCCTTTTTTATCCCTCTCTCTATCTCATCTGAAAACCCTGTAATCAGGCATGTTGAGTTGTCATTCCTGCCCTTCGTTTAACCATGTCTCAGTAATAGCTATAATATCATACTCCCACGTTAATCTGTGCTCTCAGCTCATCTGCCTTATTCCCTAGACTTCTTGCATTGAAGTCTCGACCATTTAGCAGTGCCAAACTCCCTTGTTGCCTAATTTCTAGTCTTTGTTTCCTCTGCCTTCCAAACATGCTTACTAATTTTCTGCCTTCCATTTTCAACATTTCTTCTCTCCTCTCTGAGTCTACTCTCAGGTTCCCATTGCCCTGGTAGAAGCAAGAGCAACACCAACTGAGCCAAGCTGACACCAGATTACCAAATGTCACAGTGGGTGCAGAGAGGGTGCTTTTCAGTTTGGACTGAGGCACCAGAGGAAGCTTTACTGTGTATCTAACCCCGTTTTTTTTTTCTTTTTTAAGGTGGCCTTTATACCCCAGGCCCCTTTTATATTTTTCATGACGAGGGGGGCCGTTATTCCTCAGGCCCCCTTTATATGCATAATTTTAAAATACCTTTATTAAACCAGATAAATAAACAAAAAACTCAAATTAAAATGCCATTCTCGGCGTCGATGATGCACTCCAGTCCCTGCGGTGCCCACCGGTCGCGGAAGGCCTCAAGCGTACCGGCGGACACCGCATGCTCCTTCTCCAGGGACACCCGGGTGCGAACGTAACAGCGGAAGAGGGGCAGGCAATCGGGGAGGACAGACCCCCCGACGGCCCGCAGCCTGGACCTGTGAATTGCCACCTTGGCCAGGCCCAGGAGCAGACCAACGAGGAGATCCTCCTCCCGGCCCACGCCCCTCCGCACCGGGTGCCCAAAGATCAGGAGCGTGGGACTGAAGTGCAGCCAGAACCTGAGGAGCAGCCCCTTCAAATACTCAAATAGGGGCTGCAACCTCGCACACTCCGTATATACGTGGAACACGGACTCGTCCAGGCCGCAGAAAGTACAGGCGGCCTGGGAGTCCGTGAACCTACTTAAAAGCCTACTGCACGGGACTGCTCTGTGCAACACCCTCCACCCCAGGTCCCCGATGTAAAGGGGGAAGACTCCCGCGTAGAGAGACCTCCATCGGGGTTTCCCCTCGCCGCCAGATGGCAACGCGGACCGCCAGCGCGTGTCCGGCTGGCTGACGAGGGCGAGGAAGTGGAGAGTGTGCAGGAGCAGCCCGTACAGGAAACCCCTCCGCGCCGATTGGAATGGCATGGAGGGCATTTCCGAGAGGCAGCTCGGGTTATGGGACCGGCTCCCGAGGAGGGTTTCGGGGCCTGAGTCCTGACCCCCACTCGGCCGGGAGTGCTCCGCTCTCCTGAGCCCCCTCGCCACCCGCAGTGAGGGGCGTCCCGGGGGCTTCGGCTACTCCTCCGCCCGCCGGTCCGTCCCTGGAGTCGGCCTCCCGGACAGCCAAGGCGCTCACCTCCGCCGGCGGGGGAGCGCCCTGACTGGAGGCGACCATGTTCCAGACTCGGAATAGATCCCGGTAAAAGACAGGCAACTCCCTCAGAGAGGCGCGGCTAACGGACTCCACCGGGAGCTGCGTGTCGTCTTGAAGGCAGTGATACTGACAGAAAAAATACGTCGCCAGCGCACACCATCTGGGAGGACGCCCGACGTATGGGTTTCTCTGCAGGATCCGAAGGCAGCGAGTCGCAGCCTGGGTGCGAACGCACACCAGCGACTGGCCACCCTTCTCGATCGGGAGACTCAGGACCGCAACAGAGACCCAGTGTTTCCTCTTGCCCCAGAAGAAATCGACGTCCCAGAACGCCCTGAGGAACTCCACGCTCAGCCCATCCAGCCCCGGGGATTTGCCACTCGAGAGCTGGTGGAGGGCGCCAGTCAGCTCCGCCAACGTGAGCAGAGCCTCCAAACCTTCGGCGCCCTCCGGGCTGACCTGCGGCAGGTCCTTCCACAAAACTCTGCGCGCATCCTCGCTGGACGGATCCAGAGAAAACAATGCACTGAAATAAATATGGACCAGGAGGCCCATTCCCTCTGGATCCGTGATGGAAGATCCGTTGTCGGCCAGCAGTTGGATGAGCTGCTTACGGACCCCCCGCCATTTTTCCAGCGAGTAGAAGAAGGGTGAGGCGCGGTTCAAATCTTCCAGGATCTGGATCCGCGACCTCACGTGCGTGCCTCGGGACCCTATGAGCTGCAGGTCCCTCAGCGCACCCTTCTTCTCTTTGTACGCCTGCCACAGGGCCGGGTCCGCGACGGCATGACCGAGGCGGGACTCCAAGTCGAGCACCTCCGTCTCTAGGCGCCCGATCTCGGCTTCCCGCCTCTTGTTCGACCCCTTCGCGTACTCCTGACAGAAGATGCGGATGTGAGTCTTGCCCACATCCCACCATAGCCTCAAGGAGGGGAAGCCCCCCTGCTTCCTTCTCCAGTTGGCCCAGAATCGACAGAACGAGTCCCGGAATCGCTCGTCCTCCAGCAGCCGGTTGTTAAAGTGCCAGTACGTGGACCCCGCCCACGTGCGGAGCGGAATGAACTCCACCCACACAAGGCGGTGGTCCGAGCACAGCACCAGCCGCATGGAGGCCGCCGAGACGCGGGAGGCGTACGCCTGCGAAAAGCAGAGGCTGTCGATTCGGGATCCTCCACCTCCAGACCTCCACGTGAAGGCGCTGGAGTCGGGATGGAGATTCCGCCAGACGTCCACCAAGTTAAGGGAGCTGATCAGTCCCCTCAACTTCTCCACCGACGCTTGGCCGCGCTGGGGACCGGAGTGATCCCCCACTTCGAGGGTACAGTTAAAATTCCCCCCGAGGATGATGCACTCGCCGCTATCGATGGAGCTCAAGAGAGCGGACACTTGCAACGCGCCGGGACTGGGCGCGTACACGTTCACAAAGTGGAGCGGCACGCTACCCAGGCGAACGGCGAGATGGAGCAAGCGTCCGGCACTAGCTCCTTGACCCCCAAGATCTCCGGCTGAAAAGTCGGGGCCAACAAGATAGCCACCGCACTGGAGGTAGGGGTGGGGTGATTCATGTAGACCCCACCCTGCCACTCCAGGAGCCTGGTGGCTTTGTCTCCCAGAATGGTGTGGGTTTCCTGCAGAAAGCTCACTGCGTATCTCCCTTCCCTGAGGACTGAGAGATTGTGAAATCTGCGGCGAGACCCCCTGCTGCCGTTGATGTTGAGGCTGGCTATGGTTATCTTCATGTCAAAGGTACTTAAAAACCATCACCAACACTTCACTGTGAGGAGGGAGTGGAAGTGCACCTGGCCCTCCACTCCCCCAGCAACCCATTGAGGAACGCATTAAATCGGCGCCTCTCAACCAGTTTCACGCCCGCGCCCTTGCCCGCTTTCTTGAGGGCAGCACAGACGGACTGAATGATCAGCGCCAAACTCGATCAACGGCCGAGGGTCAGCTGAACTTTACTGCGGCAACCCCTGCAAGCCGCGAGGAAATCCCGGAGTTCCGCCGTGGGGATGAGAGGAGATTCGGTGGGAGGCACGAGGGACTCCACCACCTCACTGGCGATGGAATCAAGATCATCCTCCGTGCCCCCCACCGAATCCCCATCCTCCTCCAGGTCGTCACCGCCAGTGGCCGACACACCCACCACTCACTGTGGGGCGGACGACCCGGCCGTGCCAGCTGGTCCCACCCCCAGGATCGATGGCAGAGGAGTCCTCTCTGGGTTCTACGATGGAATTGGAGCCTGTGGGTACCAGCAGTTCAGGACCCCCCTCCACCTCCGTCCCCAGGCCAATGAGCGGTCCAGGGGAGATGGAAGTGCCCAACTCCGGAAATCCAGCCGGAGCCGGGACCAGAGGCGGAGAGAGGAGGCCATCTCCCGCTCCGCCAGCGCCCACAGACCCAGCAGTCGGGGCAAACTTTTCAATTATAACTGGGTCGGATGTGTTGGCGGCGTATTCTGGCTGCGAGGGCCGACCCTTTAGGGCCTCGCCCTCCCCTCCAATTCACTCAGGGCACCCGACCCAGTGGCAGAATGGGAGGCATCCCCAGGCTCCCCCACCACAAGCAGGCCTCCACTTACTCCTTCAGGAGGGGCCTCATGTACAAGGGCCTCCCCCTCCCCTCCATCCTGAGGGGTAGGGAGCTCCTGCCCAGACTTTCCAGCCTTGATGATGGTGGTGGTAGGGGAAACCCGGGGACCTGAACCAGGAGACAGCTCCCTCCCCTCCAACAGATGGGCCCTGCACCGCGTGGCCCTGTGTTACCTCCGTGGAGGGGTGCCTTCTCCTCTTTTTCCCAGTTAGGCGCGGAGGCTCAGAGACCTCCATGCCATCAGAGGCCTCCGCCTCCGCTCTCTTTTTTTTTTTTAGTCACCCTGGGCCTGAGCCCAGCCCTGGGGCAAGTGGGCTCCCCGAGATCGGGCCTTGGGCTGAGCTCAGGCTTGGGTTGAGCCAATGTGTCCAAAGGACGCGTCTCTTGATGTTTATTTTTCCTCCGCGCCTTCCTTCCACCTGGACAGGCACTCCCCACCCCGCCAGAGGCCGTGAAAATCACAGCCTCCGGAACCAACATAACGGTGTCTGGTGGAGGTGTAGGGAGGGTGAGAGGAGGTGCAGCGGCGCCACCCTGGGCCGCTGAGGTGGAGTTGGCAGCCAGGAGGTTGGGGCAGTTCTTATGAACATGCCCCACTCCCTTGCAGACATGGCACCGTGCCCCGTCCGAGGTCCAGAAGACACAATAGACCGCCCCCTGGAACTCCACAATGAAGTGGCCATGCGTGACCTCCTCCCGCGTCAGCCGCATAAATAACAAGCGGTGGAAGGAGTACACATACCGGAGGCTGTTCTCCCGAAGACCGAGCGGGACTGGGGTGAGCCCCGTCTTTACCTCCCCCCAAATGGTGCAGGTGGGGAAGGATGCGCTCACCAGGAATGAAGGGCGGGACATTAGATAAAATGAGCCTTTGCGCAGTGGCCTCCAGGGGGTCCACTGGCAGAAAGGTCCCGCCCACGGTGAGCCCCTTGCTCAGAGCCAGGGACACCGCCCGCTCGGTCCTCAGGAATAACACTGCCTTCCCGTACATTTTTGAGGCAGCAACAATGGCCGAAGGGCCGACAACCTCGGCCATTACCTTTACGCATACCTCTACTGACATGTTTGGGTGGACGTAGCTCTTGACCCCATGCTTCGATGTTATTAGTGCAGACGGTGACGGGGCAACAGGTGCAGCTGCAGCAGCATATGTGCGGGAAGACCCCGCCACCGGCATAGAGGGGCTTGCCATGGGGTCGCAGAGCCATGCCCACCCCCAAGAAACAAAGCACACGACAGTTTTCTCTTTAACTCAAGTAATATGATGGGGGGAGGTGGGGGATTGGGAGTAGAGGAGGATAGGGCTGAAAAGGACAAGGAGAGGAGAGTATAGGTGGCCGAGTGATGGAAGGGAGAGAACAGCTGCGAGGATGTTACTGTTCAATTGGTGGTTGGAGCACCTTGCTGCAGAGTCTACAGTTCAGTCTTCCAGTTAGGGGAGGGTTCTTCACCCGGGTCAGCTACAGCCGCCCGGTTCTCTCCCTTTTCTGCTGTTGTATAAAGATTGTCTTCAGCCGGACAGCTCCAGCCGTCCCGAGCCACACAGTTGGGGGTGGGGAGGGAGCCCCTTTTGTGCAGGATGGAAGATAAACACAAGAGCAAATACAGGGGCTCCCTATAGAATTTGGCAGCCTCACCCCTGGATCTTCCGGTGCCTTCTCCCTCCCCCAGCAGTCCAAACAACAAACAGTTCTCTGGTGCTCCAACACCCACCTCTCCAAAATGACTTGCAGGTCTTCTTGGTCCTTGAAAAAGTGCAACAGTTCCACAGTAAATGCAGCTCTCTCCACTGTGCCGTCACCTCTTTCCAGTTACTCCACTCAGCTGTCTCCCCTCCAGTTGCAGCAACACAGGTGCAGCTGCTCTCCCTGACTGCAGGCAGGAAGTGCTTCCCAAATTGCCCAGCCAATCCCATGCTGTATTTGCTCTGGCAGTGTTTGATGGGGACAGTGTAGAGGGGGATTTACTCTGTATCTAACCCTGTGCTGTATTTGCTCTGGGAGTGTTTGATGGGGACAGTGTAGAGAGGGATTTACTCTGTATCTAACCCTGTGCTGTACTTGCTCTGGCAGTGTTTGATGGGGACAGTGTAGAGGGGGATTTACTCTGTATCTAACCCTGTGCTGTACTTGCTCTGGCAGTGTTTGATGGGGACAGTGTAGAGGGGGATTTACTTTGTATCTAATCTGTCCTGTACTCAATCTACTTGATGCTGACACTGGCTGCTCTAATTGAAAATATTCCTATTCCCTAGCGTTCCTGTACCTTGATAAGCAAACTACCCACCAAAAAAAATTAAAAACTGCAATATATAAAATTTTACAGCAGTCCTCAAGGGTTTGTATATCAGCATCACTGTAATGTTCTGCGATGTGCTTTTATTTTACATCGAATCCATAGCATAGAGTCAGGCCATTCTGCCTCTGTTGGTGTTTACAGTCCACACAAACCACATGAACCAGAATCAAAGCCACATCACCAAACGACCCAAACAGCAAACACCTTGGACAGAGCAACACCTACCTTCAGAATCCTGCTCTGAGTGTAGACATAGGGAACACCAAACATAATGACAGCTCTTCCATAGTGATGCACTGTCAGAAAACACAGGAGATAAACATCAATGGCAGTAAATTAAAACACTAAAATGACCCAATGTGAACAGAGTGGGATTGCAGGGCAGAAGAAGAACAGATGAGGAAATGTCAGGGCAGCAGCGGCACTGGTAAAAAATTCAAAGAAATTCTGCAGATCAAGTCCTCAGCAACATGTCAATCAGTACAATATCACATGTACCGTCTCCCACGCACACGCACCGTCTCTCTCGCACACACACGCACCGTCTCTCTCTCACAGACACACGCACCGTCTCTCAGGCACACGCACCGTCTCTCTCTCACACATACATGCACCGTCTCTCACACACACACGCACGCACCGTCTCTCTAGCACACACACGCACCGTCTCTCTCTCACAGACACACGCATCGTCTCTCAGGCACACGCACCGTCTCTCTCTCACACATACATGCACCGTCTCTCACACACACACGCACGCACCGTCTCTCACATACACACGCACGCACCGTCTCTCACACACGCACTGTCTCTCTCTCTCACACACAGACACGCACCGTCTCACACACACACACGCACCGTCTCTCACACACACACACGCACCGTCTCTCACACACACACACGCACCGTCTCTCTCACACACACACGCACCGTCTCTCTCACACACACACGCACCGTCTCTCTCACACACACACGCACCGTCTCTCTCACACACACACACGCACCGTCTCTCTCACACACACACACGCACCGTCTCTCTCACACACACACACGCACCGTCTCTCTCACACACACACCGTCTCTCACACACACACACACGCACCGTCTCTCACACACACACACACGCACCGTCTCTCACACACACACACACGCACACACACACACACGCACCGTCTCTCTCTCACACACACACGCACAGTCTCTCTCTCTCACACACACACGCACCGTCTCTCTCTCTCACACACACACGCACCGTCTCGCTCTCTCACACACACACGCACCGTCTCTCACACACACACACACGCACCGTCTCTCACACACACACACACGCACAGTCTCTCTCTCACACACACACGCACCGTCTCTCTCACACACACACACGCACCGTCTCTCTCACACACACGCACCGTCTCTCTCTCTCACACACACACACACACGCACCGTCTCTCACAGACACACACACACACACCGTCTCTCTCTCTCACACAGACACGCACCGTCTCTCTCACACGCACGCACACACGCGCACACACACGCACCGTCTCTCTCCCACACACGCACACACACCGTCTCTCACGCACGCACCGTCTCCCTCACGCACGCACGCACCGTCTCTCTCACGCACGCACGCACACGCACGCATGCACCGTCTCTCTCACACACGCACCGTCTCACACACACGCACGCACCGTCTCACACACACGCACGCACCGTCTCACACACACACCGTCTCTCTCACGCACACGCACCGTCTCTCACGCACACGCACCGTCTCTCTCACGCACACGCACCGTCTCTCTCACGCACACGCACCGTCTCTCTCACGCACACGCACCGTCTCTCTCACGCACACGCACCATCTCTCTCACGCACACTGTCTGTCACACCCCAACCTACTCTCACATATACCATCTCATACACACACTTGTCTGTCTCTCTCACACCGTGGGTGTATCTGCACAAAATGGACTGAAGCAGTTCAAGAAGGCAGCTCACCACCACCTTGTCGGGGGCAATTAGGGAAGGGAATAAATGCTGAAATAAAAACAAGAAATTCTGGAACCACTCAGCAGGTCTGGCAGCATCTGTGAAAAGAGAAGCAGAGTTAACGTTTCCGGTCAGTGACCCTTCTTCGGAACTGACAAATATTAGAAAAGTCACAGGTTTAGTTTAGTTTAGTTTAGTTTAGAGATACAGCACTGAAACAGGCCCTTCGGCCCACCGAGTCTGTGCCGACCATCAACCACCCATTTATACTAATCCTACACTAATCCCATATTCCTATCACATCCCCACCTGTCCCTATATATTTCCCTACCACCTACCTATACTAGGGGCAATTTATAATGGCCAATTAACCTATCAACCTGCAAGTCTTTGGCATGTGGGAGGAAACCGCAGCACCCGGAGGAAACCCACGCAGACACAGGGAGAACTTGCAAACTCCGCACAGGCAGTACCCAGAATCGAACCCGGGTCCCTGGAGCTGTGAGGCTGCGGTGCTAACCACTGCGCCACTGTGCCGCAAGTTATAAGCAAGTGAGGTGGGGGTGGGGCAAGAGATAACAAAGGAGGTCTAGATTGGACCAGGCCACACAGCTGACCAAAAGGTCACGGAGCAAAGACAAACAATATGTTAATGGTGTGTTGAAAGACAAAGCATTAGTACAGATTAGGTGTGAATACACTGAATATTGAACAGCAGCAAGTGCAAACCTGAAAAAAACAGTGTGTAAGCAAACTGAACAGACTAAGATGAAATGAAATAAATGCAAAAAAAAAATTGTAAAAAATGTAAAATAGAATGTAAAAAAAAAAAGAAGAAAAAATAACTAAAAATGAAAGTAAAATGGGGGGGCTGTCATGCTCTGAAATTATTGAACTCAATGTTCAGTCCGGCAGGCTGTGGTGTGCCTAATCGGTAGATGAGATGCTGTTCCTCGAGCTTGCGTTGATGTTCACTGGAACACTGCAGCAATCCCAGGACAGAGATGTGAGCATGCAAGCAGGGGGGAGTGTTGAAATGGCAAGCAACCGGAAGCTCAGGGTCCCACTTGCGGAGTGAGCGGAGATGTTCCGCAAAGCGGTCACCCAGTCTGCGCTTGGTCTCCCCAATGTAGATGAGCCTACACTGTGAGCAGTGAATACAGTATACTACATTGAAAGAAGTACAAGTAAATCGCTGCTTCACCTGAAAGGAGTGTTTGGGGCCTGGGATAGTGAGGAGAGAGGAGGTAAATGGGCAGGTATTACACCTCCTGCAATTGCAGGGGAAGGTGCCATGGGACGGGGACGAGGTGGTGGGGGTAATGGAGGAGTGGACCAGGGTGTTGCGGAGGGAACGATCCCTTCAGAATGCTGACAGGGGAAGGGAGGGGAAGATGTGACTGGTAGTGGCATCACGCTGGAGGTGGCGGAAGATGATCCTTTGGATATGGAGGCTGATGGGGTGGAAAGTGAGGACAAGGGGAACCCTGTCACGGTTCTGGGAGGGAGGGGAAGGGGTGAGGGTAGAGGTGCGGGGAATGGGCCGGACACGGTTGAGGGCCCTGTCAACCACAGTGGGGGGAAATCCTCGGTTGAGGAAAAAGGAGGTCACATCAGAAGCACCGTCATGGAAGGTAGCATCATCAGAGCAGATGCGTCGGAGACGGAGAAACTGGGAGAATGGAATGGAGTCCTTACAGGAGGTAGGGTGTGAAGAAGAGTAGTCGAGGTAGCTGTGGGAGTCGGTGGGCTTATAATGGATATTAGTAGACAACCTATCCCCAGAGATGGAGACAGATAAGTCGAGGAAGGGAAGGGAAGTGTCAGAGATGGACCATGTAAAGGTGAGAGAAGGGTGGAAATTGGAAGCAAAGTTGATAAAGTTTTCCAGTTCGGGGCGGGAGCAGGAAATGGCACCGATACAGTCATCAATGTACCGGAAAAAGAGTTGGGGGAGGGGGCCTGAGTAGGACTGGAACAAAGAATGCTCGACATATCCCACAAAAAGACAGGCATAACTAGGACCCATGCGGGTACCCATAGCGACACCTTTTACTTGAAGGAAGTGCGTGGAGTTGAAGGAGAAGTTGTTCAATGTGAGAACAAGTTCAGCCAGGCAGAGGAGGGTGGTGCTGGATGGGGACTGGTTGGGCCTCTGTTCCAGGAAGAAGCGGAGAGCCCTCAAACCACCCTGGTGGGGGATGGAGGTGTAGAGCGATTGGACGTCCATAGTGAAGAGGAGGCGGTTGGGACCAGGAAACTGGAAATTGTCAAAATGACGTAGGGCGTCAGAAGAGTCACGGATGTAGGTGGGAAGAGACTGGACCAGCGGAGAAAAGATAGAGTCTAGATAGGAAGAAATAAGTTCAGTGGGGCAGGAGCAGGCTGACACAATGGGTCTGCCGGGACAGTCCCGTTTGTGGATTTTGGGAAGGAGGTAGAAGCGGGCTGTCCGGGGTTGCGGGACTATGAGGTTGGAAGCTGTAGAGGGAAAGTCTCCAGAGGAGATGAGGTCAGTGACAGTCCTTTGGACGGTGGCTTGATGTTCGGTGATGGGGTCATGGTCCAGAGAGAGGTAGGAAGAAGTGTCCGTGAGTTGGTGCTGAGCTTCTGCAAGGTAGAGGTCGGTACGCCATACGACAACAGCACCACCCTTGTCTGCAGGTTTGATGACCATGTCGGGGTTAGACCTGAGAGAACAGAGTGCCTCAAGTTCAGAGGGGGACAGGTTAGAGTGAGTGAGGGGGGCAGAGAAATTGAGATGACCAATGTCTCGCCGACAGTTTTCAATGAAGAGATCAAGAGCAGGTAAGAGGCCAGGGGGAGGGGTCCAGGTAGAGGGAGAATGCTGGAGACGGGTGAATGGGTCTGCTGGTTGCGGGGAGGACTCCTGGTCAAAGAAGTGAGCCCGGCGCGAAATTCATTGAGGTGGGGGCGTAAGGGGATAAAACTGAGACCTTTGCTGAGTACAGAACGCTCAGCATCAGAGAGGGGGAGGTCAGAGGGTATAGTGAATACACGGCAAGGGGTCAGATCAGAAGGGGTGGGGTCAGAGGGAAGTGAAGAGGAAGGAGGATCTGGAGGGGCATTAGTCCCCATCAGCTGCTGGAGCTTGCGTTCCTTAACCCCTGAAGGGAAGAAAAAAGTTTTTTGTTAATGCGTCGGATGAGACGAAAGATGAAATGAAACTGCGGAGTAGAACAGCTTTGAGATAAGGTGAGGCGGTGCTGCTGGAGAGAGAGGTCCAGTGTGTGCATGTGGTGGTGCATAGCACTGAGTGTGGATCTCAGGATGCGGTGAGAGTAGCAGTCTGAGGAACGTTGTATTTCTCGGAGATACCTGTGATCCTGGTGGATTCAAAGCATGATGGGTGAAACTGCAGTTGGAATCCACGTGGAATAAATGCTGGCCTTGCCAGCGACACCCAGATCCCATGAAAATAAAACACACATACCCCTCTCCCCCCTCCCTGCAGTAACGTATCTATCTGTGCAGTATCTCGCACACCACATCATACACACTGTCGCTAACAATGCTGAAAAATGTAGAACAAAACATCAGCTCAACAACACAGAGGATTACTTGGTTCCAGCAACAACGTGCATTGATATAGCACCGTAATGGTGTAAAACATCCCAATGCACTTCTCTGGGGTGATTCAGACAAAATTTGACTCCGGACCATATTAGGTCAGGTGACCAAAAGCTTGCTCAAAGAGTTAGGTTTTAAGGAGCATCTTAAAGGAACCTTCCGGGAACGGAGCGGAGAGCAGGCGAATCTCTTCCAGCTCGCTGGAGTTTTGAAAAAAAAAAGCCAACAGTGACGTCAGAGGAGAGCTGCAAGGTGATTGGTTGGTGAGTAGCAGCTGTCAGAATATCTTAAAAAAATAAGGGGAAAGTTTTTTTTGAAAAAAAAACGTCTGGTGATAAGGTGAGTACTACTAAAGTGTTTCATTTTTAAGGACTTTAGATTGGAGTGGGTAGAACAAGGCCCCTAGTATAATTAGTATTTTTTAATTAAGGGAGTAACGAATTAACCTAAGGGTAAGTCATGACAGGAGAGCTCAGCCCCGTGATATGCTCCTCCTGTGCTATGTGGGAAATCAGGGACGCTTCCAGTGTCCCTGACGACCATGTGTACAGGAAGTGTATCCATCTGCAGCTACTGACTACCCGCATTATGGAGCTGAAGCTGTGGGTGGATTCACTGTGGAGCATCCGCGATGCTGAGTACGTCGTGGATAGCACATTTAGTGAGCTGGTCACACCACAGGTAACGGCTGCACAGGCGGAAAAGAGATGGGTGACCACCAGGCAGAGTAGTAGGCACAGGCAGGTAGTGCAGGGGTCCCCTGTGGCCATCCCCCCTCTCAAACAGATATACTGCTTTGGATACTGTTGGGGGGTGGTGGGGGGGATGACCTCCCAGGGGAAAGCAGCAACAGCCAAGTTCGTGGCACCACGGAGGGCTCTGCTGCACAGCAGGGGAGGAAAAGGGTTGGAAGAGCTATAGTGATAGGGGATTCTATCGTAAGGGGTGCAGATAGGCGTTTCTGTGGCCGCAAACGAGGCTCCAGGATGGTATGTTGCCTCCCTGGTGCTCGGGTCAAGGATGTCTCGGAGTGGCTGCAGGACATTCTGAAAGGGGAGGGTGAGCAGCCAGAGGTCATGGTCCATATTGGTACTAACGACATAGGCAGGAGGAGAGATGAGGTCCTGAATATAGGGAGTTAGGCAGAAGGTTAAAAAGCAGGATCTCTAGGGTTGTAATCTCAGGATTACTCCCTGTGCCACGTGCTAGTGAGGGTAGGAATAGGAGGATTAGGCAAATGAATGCATGGCTGAAGAGCTGGTGTAGGCCGGGAGGGCTTCAGCTACTTGGATCATTGGGATCTCTTCTGGTGCAGAGGTGACCTGTACAAGAAGGACGGGTTGCATCTGAACTGGAAGGGGACCAATATCCTTGCGGGGAGGTTTGCTAGTACTACTCGGGAGGGTTTAAACTAGTCTTGCAGTGGGGTGGGACCCAAAGTAGTAGTCTCTCCGATGAGATAGTTGAGGCAAATGTAGAGGTTAAAGCAAGCAAGTCCAGTAGGCAGGCCGGGCAGGGGCAGGACAGGGAGTGTGGAAGGTCTGGTAGGCTAAAACGCATTGACTTTAATGCAGATGAACTCAGAGCATGGATCGGTACATGGGATTGTGATATTATAGCTATTACGGAAACGTGGTTGAGGGATGGGCAGGACTGGCAGCTCAATGTTCCAGGGTACCGATCCTTCCGGCATGACAGAGGTGGAGGTAAGAGAGGAGGGGGAATTGCAGGATTGATTAGGGAGAATATCACAGCAGTACTTAGAGAGGATATCCCGGGGGGAATGTCCAGCGAGGCCATATGGGTAGAACTTAGAAATAAGAAAGGGGTGATCACTTTGATGGGATTATACTATAGGCCCCCCAATAGTCAGAGGGAAGTGGAGGAGCATATATGTAGGGAAATCACAGATAGGTGTAGGAATTATCGGGTTGTAATAGTAGGTGATTTTAACTTCCCTAATATTGACTGGGACTGCCTTAGTGCTAAGGGATCAGATGGAGAAGAATTTGTTAAGTGCATCCAGGATTGTTTTCTGAAGCAGTATGTGGATGGCCCTACTAGAGAAGGGGCTACACTCGACCTCCTCTTAGGAAATGAGGATGGGCAGGTGGTTGATGTGCCAGTGGGGGAGCACTTTGGGACCAGTGACCATAACTCTATCAGCTTCAAGATAGTTATGGAAAAGGATAGGACTGGTCCTCAGGTTGAAGTCCTAAATTGGGGGAAGGCTAATTTCGATGGCATCAGACAGGAACTCTCAAAAGTTGAATGGGAGAGGCTGTTTACAGGTAAAGGGACGTCTGGCAAGTGGGAGGCTTTGAAAAGTGAGATAGGAAGAGTTCAGGGCCGGCATGTTCCTGTTAGATGGAAGGGCAAGGCTGGCAAGTTTAGGGAACCTTGGTTGACAAGGGATATTGAGGGTCTGGTCAGGACAAAGAAGGAGGCATATGTCAGGTATATGCAGCTGAAATCAAGCGAGTCCCTCGAGGAGTATAAGGGATGTAGGAGTACACTTAAGAAGGAAATCAGGAGGGCGAAAAGGGGCCATGAGATTTCCCTGGCAGATTAGATAAAGAAGAATCCTGAAAGATTCTATAATTATATTAAGAGTAAAAGGGTAGCTAGGGAGAGAGTAGGTCCCTTTAAGGATCAGTATGGTAATCTATGTGTGGAGCCAGGGGAAATGGGTGAGGTCTTAAATGAATACTTCTCGTCTGTATTTACTGTGGAGAAGGTCATGGAAGCTAGTGAGTGCAAGGGAGGAAACAGCGATATCCTGGAGCATATCAACATTACAAAGGAGGAGGTGTTGGAGGTTTTGAAGTGCATTAAGGTGGATAAATCCCCAGGGCCTGACCAGGTGTATCCTAGGATGCTATGGGAAGCAAGGGAGGAGATTGCTGGGGCCCTGGCAGAGATTTTTGTAATGTTGTGCCTTTATTTAAGAAGGGCAGCAGGGATAAGCCAGGGAACTACAGGCCAGTGAGCCTTACATCAGTGGTGGGAAAGTTATTGGAAGGGATTCTGAGACACAGGATTTATATGCATCTGGAAAGGCATGCTCTGATTAGGGATAGTCAGCAAGGCTTTGTGCGTGGGAAATCATGTCTCACGAATTTGTTTGAGTTTTTCGTGGAGGTGACCAAGAGGATTGACGAGGGCAGGGCGATGGATGTTGTCTACATGGACTTTAGCAAGGCCTTTGACAAGATCCCGCATGGTTGGCTGGTCCAGAAGGTTCGAACACATGGGATCCAGAGTGAGCTAGCCAGTTGGATACAAAATTGGCTTGGTGATAGGAGGCAGAGGGTGGTAGTGCAGGGTTTTTTTTCAGATTGCAGGCCAGTGACCAGTGGTGTGCCGCAGGGATCGGTGCTGGGCCCTCTGTTGTTTGTCATATATATTAATGACTTGGATGTGAATGTAGGGGGCATGATTAGTAAGTTTGCAGATGATACCAAAATTGGTGGTATAGTGGACAGTGAAGAAGGTTGTCTCAGGTTAAAACAGGATATAGATCAACTGGGAAAGTGGGCAAGGCATTGGCAAATGGAATTTAATGCAGACAAGTGCGAAGTGATGCATTTTGGGAAGTTAAACCAGGGCAGGACATATCCAGTGAATGGCAGGGCCCTGGGGAGTGTTGTTGAGCAGAGAGACCTTGGGGTGCAAGTACATAGTTCCCTGAAAGTGGCAACACAGGTAGACAGGGTGGTGAATTGGACGGTATGTAAATTGGGAGACCAATTCCGCTACTCTCCTAAGTTTATTTTGATAAAACACACTCCATTGTGATGAGGCAGAGATTCATATTTCACTCACACATCACAGTGTAAAAAGACAAAGATTAATTCTGGCACTGACCAAAATCTATTCCCTCGGAGACCTTCCCTCTTGCGACAGACAGCAGGATGGCCCCTCGCCCATTCTCACATGCCTGCCAATGGAACAGAGATATCACTGGAGGGAGTCACAGCACAAGGAATGAAATGCAGCCTCAACTAATTCACACAGGCTGCATTCTGGCCCCTTATTCACTCCCTCGCTTGTTGGGGGTACAGTTTTATCAATTGTAGGCAGCCTCCAGGGCAAACATTACCCAAGTGACAATTCTTCCTGTGTCAGCCGAAACAATTAGCCCAATTGAGTGTGGAGGACAGCGGTGCCCAACCCTGCTCTCACCAGACATCCAAAGCACATATAATATCTTGCACAGGTTTCTGACAGCAGTCGGCAGCAGGTTCCCTGACAAATAGTCCCTTTCCTAAACAAACACTGACTGTGGATTAAATTTGGCATTTCCTGATTTTAAATACGCACCAGCAACATTCCCTCTAATTTTTTTGGAGTACACAGGTGATTTATTAAAGTGCGCGGCTCCTTTAAATATGTTTGCATGACCTCACATAGGCAGGTAACTTAAAAAGGCCGACTACTGTGCAGCCTGTAAAGGGACACTAAGGTTGCTGTACACATAGGGAACAATGCTCACTAGACTAATTAACTAAGTATAAACCAGGTTCACACTCCAGAGCAGTACTGAGGGAGCACTGCACTGTCGGAGGGTCAGTACTGAGGAAATGCTGCACTGTCGGAGGGTCAGTACTGAGGGAGTGCTGCACTGTCGGAGGGTCAGTACTGAGGGAGTGCTGCACTGTCGGAGGGTCAGTACTGAGGGAGTGCTGCACTGTCGGAGGGTCAGTACTGAGGGAGTGCTGCACTGTCGGAGGGTCAGTACTGAGGGAGTGCTGCACTGTCGGAGGGTCAGTACTGAGGGAGTGCTGCACTGTTGGATGTGCCAACTTTTGGATTGATATTAAATTGATGGTCCTGTTTGGCCGTCAGGCAGATTTTAAAAATCCCACGACACCTTTAGAAAAAGAACAGGGAGTTCTCCTGATGGCCAGGTCAATTTGGTTTTCTTGACGAACACTATAAAACAGATTAACTGGTGATTTATCTGTGCTGTTTGCATCAGGATTTTCCAGCTGGTGTCTCGACTGTGTCATCCCACATCTGTCTCACTCACCTCCTGGTATTTCTCTAGGGCTACACTGGTCTCTGCAGCATCTTGTGTTTCAATAAAAATAAGTTTGTTGCGTTGGATATTTTCCAGAATTCCCTAAAAAGAAAAGGGGAAGAAAGTGGATCTCTTCGGCCAGGAAACAGGAAGGAAATGTTATTCCTGAAGCAATACCTGGAATGAATTATATTATTTGGTGTATAAACAGAATGTTCTGGAAATACCCAGCTAGTCAGGCAGTATCTGTGGAGAAAGAACCAGCGTTAACATTTCAGGTCGAGGACCTGTAATGTGAACCGGAATAAGTTAGAGATGTAAAATGACAAATCCACCTGTCATTTTAATTCTCTGTCCTACTCCCACTCTGACCTTTGTGTCCTTGGCCTCCTGCACTGTCCCAATGAATCTCAAAGGAAGTCTGAAGGAATAGCAGCTGATCTTTCGATTAGGCACTTTACAGTCTTCCAGACTGAACACTAAGTTCAACAATTTCAGATCTAACCTCTGCCTCCATTTTTGGATGATTCAGCTATTAGCATTTATATGTTCTCTAGGCCCATCTTTTGTTTCTTTACATTTCCCAACCCTCTTTTGCCTTGCATCACCATCCCTTTTGTCATTTAATTGCTTCTGCCTTTCACCCTATCCAGCCTTCCCTTTTGTTCACTGACCCAAAACGTTAACTTTGCTTCTCTTTCCACAGATGCTGCCAGGCCTGCTGAGTGGTTCCAGCATTTCTTGTTTTTATTTCAGATTTCCAGCATCTGCAGTATTTTGCTTTTATTCCCTTTTGTTCTTTCTCCTCCTCCCCCTGCTTCTGTACTTGCTTAAAACCTGTTACCTCTCTCACTTTTCCAGCTCTGATAAAAAGTTATCGACCTGAAACATTAATTCTGTTTCTTTTGCCACAGATGCTGCCAGACCTGCTGAGTATTTCCAGCATTTTCTATTTTTATTTCAGATTTCCAGCATCTGCAGTTTTTTGCTTCTATATTATTTGGTATCTGGTTAGATGAGAGAGTAAACAGATAGGCCAAGGTTTGTGCCTTGTGAGTTTTTTTTTTGTTTCAAACGTCCTCTCGCCCCAACGGTGATGATTCTGGCTGGGGTTTGATTCCACAGTCGCTGCTCACCATGCATCAGACAGTTGCGTCCACAGGTTGTGGGGAGCAGACTCCGGTCCTGTGCCCTGCCCGGCACACGCAGACAGATGCACAGTCAGCCAGATACACAACACACACACAGACACATAAAGAAGCGCATATACACGCACTCAGACAGAAACAGGCAGATGCACACAGACATGTGCATGGAGAGGTGGTCAGACACATGCACTTTCCAGTATGGATCACTAAATAATGAACAAGAACAGGAACTCTGGCTAATTCTGTCCCCTCTCACCAGCACAGAGGCACTGAAGTGTGCCCATCGCCAGTAGATCGGTTACTCAGCACAGACCAGGGTTTGGAATGGAGATTTTCCAGGCCAGGGATGCACAGAACAGTTCATTAACTCACTGAGCCAGGGAGCAGCCCTCAAGTTACACTGAGGAGTATTAAAAAGTCTCCCTGGCCTGTGATGTCACCTGCCCCTATGGGGACTTTCTGAGTCCTGAATCATCAGCTGTTGTAAAGGCAGAGTGAGCATGAAGGAAAAGCTGACACTCTTTTACCTGTTCATACCAGGAGGCTACAATGTTCTCCATGTAATGGTAACTGGTGAAGAAAGACACAATTCCATCTGGGACAATGGCCGACATCTCCAGCAACAGGTTACCATAGTTACGGATCACAGCTAGAGCCGAGAGAGAAGACAAAGTTATCAACAAACAGTCTCCTTTATTGAGGAACCCAGGTAAAGGATGGTAAACATTGGAGGAGATCAGACAACAACAGTCAGCAATTGTTAATACCAAGCTCAGGATTGAGAAAGTCTGGAGGTTGTAGGGGGGTCAGTGCAAGAGATAGTGAGAATGTAGGGAGGGTGAGGGAACAGTTTTGAAGGGCTGAATGGTTTACTCCTGTTCCTGCCTTTAAAACAGGAGAATCGACGAGAAAATTTAGAAAGGCTGTGCCTTCAGTGGAAAGAAAGATTGATGGATTCAAAGCCAAACAGTTGACCCACTGCCTCCTGATTCCCGCCTGCTACAACTCCGAGGTTTTAACAGTCTGGAATTGTAGGAGTGAGTGAAGACCGAGGAAGAAATGTGCAGAGTTTTCTCACTCCTGGCCGGCACAGAGAATAATCAACACTGGACAGGCAGTGTTAGCTGATCCACAGGAACCAGTCTAAACAGAGCAGAGTATTTCCACACGGAATTACTTCCTCTCCTTCTGCCAGATGTTTGCTGCAAACTCAGACATAAGAGTGATCACTGAACTAGTCTGAGTCTCCATTTCTGCTCTCCTGACTGCAAACACCAATAACTATGTCAGTGAGGCACATTTACTCGTCTGTTAATCTCCCCTTTGTCCTCTGGGACACTCCTGCCTGCAGGTATTTGTGCAGATTTTACTGCACTCCCCTGTGGTACTTCAACTTCGAGGGATCATCTGCTGACTCACCAATATCCTCTCTGGTTTCAAACTTGGAGCTGATCGTCACCTGGTCATTGCCACGTCCCACAATCTGAAAACAAACAGTTGAGCAGACCTCCTAAATCATAGTGAGAATGCTGAAAGAGCAAAAGCAAAAACAGCCACAGAGACAAGAGCAGCTATAGCACAAGGTTCAGAAGGTAACTCAAACACTTACAGATATACAAGGGCAGCAGGACAAGAGACCCCCCCAAGGTCAATGTGTGAAGAGCAAATGTCAGGAACAATTTCCTTACACAGAGGGAGACCAACAGCTGGAACTTGTTGCCAGGAAGGGTGGCCTGGACACTGGACTCATTTAGGAAGCAGCTGAATGGGAAGAGGGTCAGGGTGGTGATCTGAAAGAATGGGATTCAATGGGCCAAGAGGCAGGACCACATGAATTCAGTTCTTTGTACAAACTGACCATGTGAAATAGCCTCGTACAACATCACTCAGAGGCACCAATGTCTCCGGCTGGTTGGTGTGGTACTGAGTGTGGTACAATCCCTGGACTGGGATGGGACCATCCTGGCCCATGTTGCTCAATGCTGGGTCTTTGCTACACAATGATTAAATACTCAGATAAAACTAGTTTGTTGCTTGCGGCATTGCACATGATCAGTTTTTAAAATATATATATATATATATATAATGTGGCAACAGAGTTGGGGAAGAAACTTCAGAAATTTGCTCCTTACAGCCACCTGGTGTCAGACTTTAGCACTGCATGGTGACAGCTGGGACAGTAAATTATAATGGTAAATGTCTACAGGAAAGTGCAACCAAGAATTGTGACAACACAAAGCAGGATTTGTACAGAGGAAAGGTGTGACCAATACAAGCTGTTTTAACAAGATGCTTAACAATATTTTGATTCAGCCGCACTTACCATAGGACAGAGGCAGGTTCTTGACAAGGTCATTGTAAATGTTGCCATGATAACTGGCCTGAAATCGAGGATCTTTGGATACATGTCTAGTGGAGACAAGGTCTAGCAAAGACACAACAGAAAAACGCAAAGCATTACTTCAAGCCAGCAGGGGCCCGGAGAGATTACGCTGAGGGGCGTTAAAGGACAAAGAGGCAGGCTTTTAAGATTCTTTTGATGCAAGGGAGTAAGGCAGCCAGATGGAGTGATTTTGGGAATGGCAATTCCAAACAGCAGAGGTCGAGCAGCTGAAAGATTGCGATTGGCTTCTGATGGTGCAACTGAGAGTCGTAATGCACCAGAGTTGGAGGAGTGGGGGATGTGGCAGGAGCGGGGGATGTGGCAGGAGCGGGGGATGTGGCAGGAGCCATCACAAAGTACGGAGAGATCCAAAAAGGGGAATGATGATCTTGAGGTTAATACACTGGGGGACGGTATACATGGACGATAATGATAGTGAATTGCATGCAATGATGCAACCAGGATTTCAGTAACTTGCATGGTGTCTCTGTAAAATTTATGTTTTTCTCATTAAGTACATGAGGGAGAAAGGAATAGAAGGATTTGTTGATGTAGTTAGATGTAAAAGAGTGGGAAGAGGCTTGTGTGGAGCCTAAACATCAGCACTGACTAGTTGGGCGAATAATCCTACAATCTATACACAACATATCCGTAATGATAACACTGTACAAAGTAGAAATGTAAACTGGGGATTTAGATACCAACAAGCCACAGAAACAAAATCACATTTCAATTATATAAATAAATTGTGCAACTCACCCCCGAGGTGATAATCACAGACTGAAATCGTTCAAACACAGGCTTGATGGCAATGGATGGGTCCATACAGCTTATAAAAAGATTTGAAAAGCACAGAACCTTAGGAGGTTTATTCCAAATAAAATAAAAATTTTATTTAAATGGTTTTCCATGAACCCTTTCTTGCCTGGAGTGGTTTCCCATTTAGCCTTAACATGCCACATAGCTACATATTGGGGAACAATACTGTTTTACATGGTACGATGATCCTTTCCTTATAAAACATGAATTCCCTGACTTACTACAATGTGGGAAATTATCTTATGTCAGAAATATCTAAATATTATTTAAAGTTTTGCAATGTGTGCAATTCCATTCCATAATTTTGAGTATTGTTTTCTAAATTAACATTTACAAATGAAACTACTTGTGCAAAACATTTACAAAGGCAAATTCAACATGCAAACAGTTGCTTGTAACACTGTAGTTGCAGGCCCCTGGCCAGTAGGTGGTATTGTCACACAAGGTTATGGTCTCCCACCTACTGAGCCTCCATTAACTACAAGTAAAAACTCTGTTCTCCTACCGCAGTGCTCATACACCGATATCAAAGTGTGAACAATCTGCCCAGGTCCTTCATCTCTGATCTCAAAGACCACATAGACCATGATCAGCAAACTCTGCACAAGCAGCTAGTGAAATCTCGACCCTCCTGGTCTGTACTACTCCATTTCATACCAGCCCCAGTGCATTTACAAATGAAACCGTTCAGGGGCCATGTGAAGGAATAATTATTACTAGTAGATCTTGTGTGATGTCATTCATGGGCAGTTTGAGATCTGAT
Source organism: Heterodontus francisci (assembly GCF_036365525.1). Classification (NCBI taxonomy): domain Eukaryota; kingdom Metazoa; phylum Chordata; class Chondrichthyes; order Heterodontiformes; family Heterodontidae; genus Heterodontus; species Heterodontus francisci. The sequence goes on from NC_090410.1 coordinate 987,660, forward strand.
GTTTAGCAACCACTGCTCAAGCATTGACTGCAGGAGCCCTCAGGAATCCAGTAAATGTGGCGGAGGTGAATTAGAGATCAATGACTCCCTTGCAAATTTTGATTCCAAGCTAAACATTGAAAAAAAGAGAAAAAAATTGTTCCCCTTCCAGAAGCAAGTACAACTTGTGATGGACACAGACTGGATTTTTAGACAGACAAATAGACTAGATTAGACAGATTAGATTCATTAGCTTAGCTAGACTAGATTAAATAAATGAGATTCGTTTTGATTTGATAAAACATTGCCAGCACCAGACATTCCACATGGTCACAGGCAATGTCACATTAGGATCAGACCTAATCAGACATTTTGTCTCCAATCATCTCGCTTTCTGCCACACACAAACCTCAAAGATTGTAAAGCACTTAACAATCAGTCAGGCAGTTACATAGTTCAAAAGCCACTTTGTGGTAAATTTGAACTCTATCCCTTTAATCCATAGACCATTGCTAAATTTAAATCAAACTATGCTTAATTTTGGACAAGAAGAAATCTTAATCCCTGATGGTTAGAAGGGCCTCGGTGCATGAGTTGGACAGTGGCAATAAAGTTTCTAATTGGCATGGGCCCAAAGCCTAAAACTGACCCTATTTCAGCACTAAATTAGCAATCTCACTGGGTGAGATGACAGGATGCCTGGTGTTGGTAATTGGTTGATATCTTACAGGTGAAGTAGGGGTTTTCCTCTGCAGTTAAAGCAGAGGCCTAGTATTGGGGCAGGACATGGCAGAGCTTTACTCTGCATCAAAATGTGCCACACTAGACTGGAGAGTGCCTGACATGGAAAAAAAAACATCAACTTAATCACAAAACACAGCAAAAACCTCCCCAGTTGATTACTGTAATATCTCCAGACTTCACCATACCTGAAGTGAAGGACAGGATTAACAACAGTTGGAGTTTTGTCATCAAAAGGTTCTATGATGATGGTAAAACCTTGGGTAACAAACAGAAACAGTGAAAACTTGAAATTGCTAAAATATCAAACATAAAATTGCAGGTTGGAGGGGCTGCCTCATCACATAGATCCTGCAGCTAATCATGTCTCATGTTTATTAACATCCTTTGCTAAATCAGGAACTGACTCAATTCCCATCCACGTCCTTAACTTGGAGAGAGCTGGGCAATTCAGACAATGTGTCAGACACTCGACCATAGTGTGCAAGTGTCTTGGTTCTGCAAAGATTTCCTGCAGGTAGTTCTGGGACTCTGCGGGGTGACACAGGTGATGACCCGACTTGACAACACCCACACCAGACACCTCAGGCATCTTCTACAGGCAACTTACAAAGCAAGACTGACAGGAAGTCTCTAACCAATGCCAGGGCTAAGGTGCAGGGGTCCTGACCAGAGTGAAGGGTCAGTATCAAAACTAATGGATAGTATTTTATAGAGTCATAATGGCACAGAAGGAGGCCATTCAGCCCATCAAGTTCATGCTGGCTCTCTGCAGATTAATCCAAGTTTTGATTGGGATAATCTCAATTTTTGATGCCTGTGCTTGGTATGATCACTTCTTCCTCAGTTTTCTCCCTTCTTGTCCTCTCCTAAAGTTGCTGGGATACAGTTCCACTGGCTTTGTTATTTCACCTGTGTGGTCATTTCTCCCTAACAACTGACAGGTATGAAATATCAGCCCACTGTTTGAACCCAACTTCTGAGAAATCCAGAAAATGCTGGAAACTCAGCAGGTCAGGCAGCCTCAGTTTAGATCATTGACCTGAAATATTAATCCACCTTCCTCTCTCTAGAGGCAGCCTGACCTGCTGAACGTTTCAGCTTTTGCCTTTTAATGAGAAATCTACATCAGTAGAGTTTCTGTTTGCCTAAATTGGCAGTCACGCACTCTCCCCCTATAAGAACGCACCCCACTTTACCCAACCCTGGGCAATTTGGGTTCTGGCAAGGGTCAAGGCTTAGGGAACCTCAAATGTGTACATAATATTGCTTGAATTTCATCAGTCAAAACTGCTCAGCTTACTGGCAGAGCAGGGCAAGATTCCTGCTCCTCATCCAGCCAAAACCCATACTGTTTGGGACACCAGCTTTTGAGGTTATCTGGAGACCAGTGCGAAGAAACCGAGCAGGGTTCATCAATGAGCAGGACTGGCTGGTGCACAAGGCAACTGTCTGGCTCAGGAATCGGAATACTGATGATTAACTCAGCTCTGATCACCAGAGATACTGGACCCTAATTCTATCCCTTTAATACTTCAGGGTAATTGGAGGCACTGAGATCAATTGCAACTCTTTCTGTGATTGCTAATTCAGCATAGATGAGGAGCCCAGAGCCCTCCTGATGTCTGTGAAGCACAAACCCAATGAGAGAGTAATATTTCCAGTACAAAAATCACTACCTTTGGCGTAAGTGCTGACCAAAGTAGCAAAGTTCGAGACGAGTATGATAGGTGAAAAGTTACTGAGATCGGCAATTTCCAGTGTCTTCAGCAATGAGCGTAATCGCTCTGAGCAGAACCTGAGAGAGATGCGGAACAAACATCACAAAACAGAACTGACATGGTAACCTGATAATGCTGAACTAACCTCACAACTCAAACACCCAAACCGCAGGAAAGTACTGGGAGTATGGTGGCAGCCAACTAACATCTCTGACTGTGTATGAGGCCAGGTAGCAAATGCCACTATACTATTTGACCATCACTATTAAGCAACAAGTTATTAGACAGCAATCGGAAGTTCTGGCTGATTTTCACTTCCTTAAACATGAGGAAGATCCCACATTCAATCCCTAGTTCTGTAAATTTAGCTGGTCCTACCTGAGGTGGCAGTAGCAGTACTGAAATTGGTCCTGACCCCTCGCCCCAGCTGGCAAGCTATCAGTTTCTGATCACTATTCACTCTGAGTCCTGGTGCAAAGTGCTTGTTGTGCTCCAATCATCCACTAATCTGCATACTCTCAATATTTGAAGATAAAAAGCAGTAAAAGTGACCATTAACCTGTTGGATTGCTGTCAAAACCCAATGTCCTTTAGGAAAGGAAACCTGCTGTCCTTACCCAGTCTGGCCTGTATGTGACTCCTGTCCCACACCAACTTAACCAGCCTAGTAAGGTAGTTGTATCAAAAAGCTCAGGGTAACTAGGGATGGACTACAAATGCCAACCTTGCAGGCGACGCCTCAGCCCGACAGTGAATCATTAATATCCATGTTAACATGAAGAATGTGCTAAGGTGCCAAATGGCACCCACTGCCTGTGAGGTCTTGGGCCAGAGTTACTCAACACCGTCATGAGTGAAGGAGAAGCAGACAATTGTATTAGTCCAGGATTCTTGTACCTGAGGGGTTTGCGCTCAATGCAGACTTTATCAAAAACATCCTTCAAGAATGAGGGCGGATTCTCGGCTACCACATGGTGTACTCGTAGGCGGGACTTCAGATACTCCACAAACCTCTTCATAAACCCAACAAAGTGCTCAGCAGTGCGAATATTACCAGGAACAGACTCTGGATTCAAAACAAAAGAAACATTTTATTAATCATCAGCTCCATCCTCCTGAATATTACTATTGGTCCTTTTATAAAGAATGTCTAAAGCCCAGGTGAGCAGGTGGGGCTCACAGTGTACGTCACCAACAAGGATGAACAATAGGAGGCGAGAAAACTGTGAACCAAGTAGTGGTGGTTAGATGATGTCTGTGAATCGGAGGACAAAGGGAAACATGAGACTGCAGCAAAGCAAGAGGGTGCAGGGTGTGTGTCGTGAAGGGCAAGTTGGGAGTTAGTATTAGGAAGTTTCTCTTACACAAAGGATAAGCAACAGCTGCAATAAGTTTACAGGAAAGGCAGCTGAGGCCCAGCAACAGCTGGATGCTGCAATGCAAAGGCTGGGTGGATGGGGGTCCAATGGAAAACTGATGGGTGAAGTATGGTCACTTCAGCAAGGAGCTGGGGAGCAGCAGTCGGGAAGTTCCGGAGAGGAGGGGATAAAATTGGAGAAAGGGATTGAGGCTGTGAATTGCATCACTGGGCAGCACTCCAGTCGATGGAGCAGTTTTATTGTAATGGTGCATACAGCTTGTGAACACTTTGCAATTCCTTTCATCTACTGCACCTTGTAGGATTTCGTCTGGCAACACTGGATTGGCTAAATAGATGTCAGTTTCTCGGGCAATGTGAGCCTCCTTCAGTCCCTCCACCAATTGCCTGTATTCTTCTTTCAGTCTGGCAGCATCTGTTTCCTTTAAACTGGAAAGAGAAACAGTTGTTTGGGGAGAAGATTAAGACCCAATGTTAGTGAACGTTTAAAGCATGAGAAAACACATCTCCATTTTAAAGGCATCTAAACCAAGATGCTGAGAAATCCATACAAGTAGTTTTTTGATCTGAGTCGCGAGCTCTGCCTATAGCATCACACCTTACCCAAATGCAGCACTGAGACAAGGGCTGGAAAGAGCCTAAGTAAATGGAGGGATAGTAGTGGCGTCTGACTGACTCAAACCACCTAGTAAAAGGACAACAGCTTTCCAGGCCAGCTTGCTGCCAAGTCTGGCAACATCTGTGGAGAGAGAAATACAGTTAATGTTTTAGGTTGATGACATTTCATTTGATGGAAGGTCACTGACCTGAAACATTAATTCTGTTTCTCTTTCCACAGATGCTGTCTGACCTGCTGAGTATTTCTAGCATTTTCTGTTTTTATTTCAGATTTCCAGCATCCACAGTATTTTGCATCTGTTACTCACAAGTTTGCTTGTTTGATCTGTTCTATGCCAGGTCACTTCAGCAGAATGAGAATGAAGAAGGGATATTGATTGAAAGGCTGGATTAATGACTCACTGTTGGATGGTCTTTTGCAGTGTTTCGACATTGTTCTGACATTGGTCTAACATGCGTCGGGTAATGTTCACACTCATCGAGTCGATGCACACATTGTCTGTGAAGCAGTGGAGAAATAACACGTTAAAAAATGTTTTATTTTCAAATAGATTTATAATGGCACAGGAGGAGGCTATTCGGCCCATTGAGTCCATGCCAGCTCTCTATAGCTAGTCCCATTCCCTCACTCTATCTTCATGGCCCTGCAAGTTTATTTCCCTCAATTGCTCATCCAATTTCCTTTTGAAAACATTCATCTCCGCATCCCATCCTCATAGGCAGCGAGTTCCAGGTCATTACCATTCGCTGCATAAAAAAGGTACTTCGTCACGCCTCCCATGCATCTCTTGCTTAAAAATTTATATCTGTGTCCCCTAGTACGTGTACCATCAGCTAATGGGAACAGCTTTTCTTTGTCTCCCTTATCTAAACCTGTCAGAATCTTGTACATCTCTATCAGATCTCCCCTTACTCTCCTTTGCTCCAAGGAGAACAACCCCAGCTTTTCCAACCTAACCTTGTAGCTAAACTCATTCATCCCTGGAACCATTCTGGTAAATCGCCTCTGCATCCTCTCAAGGACCCTCATCTGCTTCCTAAAGTGTGGTGACCAGAACTGGATGCAAAACCCTAATTGTGGCCTAACCAGAGCTTTATAAAGGTTCAGCATAACTTCCCCGCTTTTGTTGTACTCAATACTTCTATTTATGAAGCCCTAGATCCCATATGCTTTGCTAACTACTCTCTCAATATGTCCTGCCACCTTCAAAGATCGATGCACATGCACCCCTAGGTCCTTATCTTCCTGTATACTCTTTAGAACTGTGCCATTAAGACTATATTGCCTCTCGCTATCCCTGCTGCCAAAATGCAACACTTCACACTTGTCTGTATTAAATTTCATCTGCCACTTGTCTGCCCATTCTGCTAGCCAATCTATGTCCTGTTGCAGTCAACTGGTATCATCTTCACTGTCTGTCCCACCTCCAAGTTTGGTATCATTGGCAAATTTTGAAATTTTACTCCATATTACAATATCCAAGTTATTTATATATATCAAAAAAAGCAGTGGTCCCAGCACTGACCCTTGGGAAACACCACTGTCTACCATCCTCCAGTCTGAAAAACAACCATTTACCATAACTTGCTGTCTTCTGTCCTTCAGCCAATTTTTTTTATCCAAGCTGACCCTCCTATTCCACGAGCCTTAATTTTGTTAAAGGGCTGGTTAGCAAAAGCTTCCACTATCTCCACCCCCACTTCCTTTAGTAACCTGGGATGCAAGCCATCCAGACCAGGTGACTTAACCACTCTAAGCAAAGCCAGCCTTTCCAATACGTTCTTATCAATTTTTACCCCATCCGTTACCTCTATCATCTCTGCTTCTCCCGATATTTCGTCAGCATCCGCTTCCTTAGTAAACACTGATACAAAGCACTCATTATGTATTCTGTACATAAAATGTATATAAATACGTTTTTAAAAATGATGACAGATTCAGAAACCAGTTAGACTGAGCCAATCAGTGGCGTGGATCTCAAGCTCTGGGACTAGAATCCAGCTCAGTCGTCAGAAGAGATTTTCTTGTGTTTGCTAACTGTAAGGGTTCTTTACAAAATAAACCCAGGTGCCGTCTCACTCCAGATCCACAGCACAAAAATGCCTCAAATTGGTCCACCTTACTCTGGAGCCCGAGGATAACAGGTCTGATTAATGAGGCATAGCTTTGAGCTTGGAGGTGATGGCACATGATTTGCTAACTAATGCGGTACCTGACCTGGGAGTGCCTGACACAGAGACAAGGTGAAATGTTTAAAAAGGCTCAAGATTATATAAATACCACCCACACCCTAATTATAATTATACATATTTTTATACCATGTAGAGGATTCCAGTACAACAACATACCAATATTATGAGCCTCATCAAACACCACCACTGATCTTCGCGCCAGCTCTTTGGAGACCAGGTCTGCAATCTTGGGGTCCAATAAGTAGTGATAGCTGTACACGATAATGTTTGCATGCGTAATCTGACAGGGGATCACAAAGCTGATGCATTAGTGATGTAGAAGGAGCCAAATAACACATCATCCTGAACTTTTCCTCTCCTATTCGAAAGACATTGACATCTGGTTAGGACACCATTCCACAGGGAGCTGGTCAGGACATCATTCCACAGGGAGCTGGTTAGGACAACATTCCACAGGGAGCTGGTTAGGACAACATTCCACAGGGAGCTGGTTAGGACACCATTTCACAGGGAGCAGGTTAGGACACCATTCCACAGGGAGCTGGTTAGGACACCATTCCACAGGGAGCAGGCCTACACCATTCCACAGGGAGCAGGTTAGGACACCATTCCACAGGGAGCAGGTTAGGACACCATTCCACAGGGAGCAGGTTAGGACACCATTCCACAGGGAGCTGGTCAGGACATCATTCCACAGGGAGCTGGTTAGGACAACATTCCACAGGGAGCTGGTTAGGACAACATTCCACAGGGAGCTGGTCAGGACATCATTCCACAGGGAGCTGGTTAGGACAACATTCCACAGGGAGCTGGTTAGGACAACATTCCACAGGGAGCTGGTTAGGACACGATTCCAGAGGGAGCTGGTTAGGACACCATTCCAGAGGGAGTTGGTTAGGACACCATTCCACAGGGAGCAGGTTAGGACAACATTCCACAGGGAGCTGGTTAGGACACCATTTCACAGGTAGCAGGTTAGGACACCATTCCACAGGGAGCTGGTTAGGACACCATTCCACAGGGAGCAGGTTAGGACAACATTCCACAGGGAGCAGGTTAGGACACCATTCCACAGGGAGCTGGTTAGGACACCATTCCACAGGGAGCAGGTTAGGACAACATTCCACAGGGAGCAGGTTAGGACAACATTCCACAGGGAGCAGGTTAGGACACCATTCCACAGGGAGCTGGTCAGGAAACCATTCCACAGGGAACAGGCTAGGACACCATTCCACAGGGAACAGGCTAGGACACCATTCCACAGGGAGCAGTTTAGGACACCATTCCACAGGGAGCTGGTTAGGACACCATTCCACAGGGAGCAGGCCAACACCATTCCACAGGGAGCTGGTTAGGACACCATTCCACAGGGAGCAGGCCAACACCATTCTACAGGGAGCTGGTTAGGACACCATTCTACAGGGAGCTGGTTAGGACACCATTCCACAGGGGGCAGGACAACAGCATTCCACAGGGAATAGGCCAACACCATTCTACAGGGAGCAGGTTAGGACACCATTCCACAGGGAGCAGGTTAGGACACCATTCCACAGGGAGCTGGTTAGGACACCATTCCACAGGGAGCTGGTTAGGACACCATTCCACAGGGAGCAGGCCTACACCATTCCACAGGGAGCAGGTTAGGACACCATTCCACAGGGAGCAGGCCTACACCATTCTACAGGGAGCTGGTTAGAACACCATTCCACAGGGAGCAGGTTAGGACACCATTCCACAGGGAGCAGGCCAACACCATTCTACAGGGAGCTGGTTAGGACACCATTCTACAGGGAGCAGGTTAGGACACCATTCTACAGGGAGCAGGTTAGGACACCATTCAACAGGGAGCTGGTTAGGACACCATTCAGCAGGGAGCTGGTTAGGACACCATTCCACAGGGAGCTGGTTAGGACACCATTCTACAGGGAGCTGGTTAGAACACCATTCCACAGGGAGCAGGTTAGGACACCATTCAACAGGGAGCTGGTTAGGACACCATTCAACAGGGAGCTGGTTAGGACACCATTCCACAGGGAGCTGGTTAGGACACCATTCTACAGGGAGCTGGTTAGAACACCATTCTACAGGGAGCTGGTTAGGACACCATTCTACAGGGAGCTGGTTAGAACACCATTCCACAGGGAGCAGGTTAGGACACCATTCCACAGGGAGCAGGCCAACACCATTCCACAGGGAGCAGGTTAGGACACCATTCCACAGGGAGCAGGTTAGGACACCATTCCACAGGGAGCAGGTTAGGACACCATTCCACAGGGGTCAGGTTAGGACACCATTCCACAGGGGTCAGGTTAGGACACCATTCCACAGGGAGCTGGTTAGGACACCATTCCACAGGGAGCTGGTTAGGACACCATTCCACAGGGAACAGGCTAGGACACCATTCCACAGGGAGCAGGTTAGGACACCATTCCACAGGGAGCTGGTTAGGACACCATTCCACAGGGAGCTGGTTAGGACACCATTCCACAGGGAGCTGGTTAGGACACCATTCCACAGGGAACAGGCTAGGACACCATTCCACAGGGAGCAGGTTCGGACACCATTCCACAGGGAGCTGGTTAGGACACCATTCCACAGGGAGCTGTTTAGGACACCATTCCACAGGGAGCAGGTTAGGACACCATTCCACAGGGAGCTGGTTAGGACACCATTCCAGAGGGAGCTGGTTAGGACACTATTCCACAGGGAACAGGCTAGGACACCATTCCACAGGGAGCAGGTTAGGACACCATTCCACAGGGAACAGGCTAGGACACCATTCCACAGGGAACAGGTTAGGACACCATTCCACAGGAGCTGCTCACTATGAAACTTCGTCCCAGTGAACACTGTTCAAAGTTAAGCCTGGCAGGCTATTCCACCATAGGGGCATCATTTTCAAGCCTGATGCTGTCCTAACCCAAGGTCCCAAAACACACACTCTCACATCGGGACACTCATGCACGCACACACAGACAGGTGCACGTCGACAGGCACACACATTCACTCACACATATAGACAGGTGGATGCACACTCACTCGTCCACACACACTTGCACACAGAGAATAGCGCACACACTCACTCTGTCACGCACACACTCACAGACAGGCGCTCACACCCTTCCGCGCGCCCCCCCCCCACACACACACACACAGGCGTGCACACACTCATTCGCCTGCACACTCACACTCAGAGAGATGCACACGCACACACTTGCCCGCACACTCTCACACATTGACAGGCGCACACACACTTACTCGCGCACACACTCACACCCATAGACAGGCATGCACACACTCACTCGCTCGCACACTCACACACATAGACACACACTCGCCCACGCACTCACACAGTCACACACAATCTCACACACACATAGACAGGCGCGCACACACTCGCCCACACACTCACACATAGACAGATATGCACACACTCACTCGCACACAATCGCTTGCCCACGCACTCAGTCACACACGCACACACACCTTCCAGAAGGGGATCGATGGCTAACTATCAGGAGAGAGTTGTCAGATATTTTTCTCACCTCCTTAACCAAGATTTGCTGCAACCAATTGCATCTCCAATCATCACCACAGCAAACTCAGCAGAGGCTGGAGCTGAAACACGAGACTCCAGGTTTGTTCTGCTTGGAGTGGGAGACTCCCTCGGGAATGGGAATGTGTGGATGGTGAGGGAGGTTAGGACCAGGCTGAGCTATGATGCTTTCCTGAATAGAATACGCACCACCCCACCTTGAGACTCGTACAGTAACGCTGGTGCAGAACCAGTTGGGCAGCACAGAGATAGCGACTTCAGGTTAAGGAGAAATAGGAAGAGAAAAATTTGGAAATATTGACACCGCCTGCGGGAAAGTTAGGATTCACTTACGGAATATCGGGCCAGGAAATAGGGGCACCATCCCTTCTGTTTCCCATAAACCTTCAGGTCATCCAGGTTGTAAATCCCACAAGGTAAAGGCAGTTGCCTCCCATGGAGATCAAACTCCTGTCAGAGAAAATGCACACACGCACATTACAGAGTCAATCAGACACTCAGTGAGAAACCCGCCAAAGACTGGTACCAAACGGGTGATGTCAACTAGCTGGAGGCGAGAGCACAGCATGAGTAAATCAAGAAATAACAACTTAGCAATGCTGATTGTAGGTAGGAGGTAAGAGTGAGGGAGGGGAGAAGGGAGACAGTGGAGGGTGGGAGATGGGGGCTGGGGGCGTGGAAAACAGAGGGAAGGGGAGGCAGCAACTTCCAAACTCCCACCCTCTACTGCTGAGAAGAACAAGGGCAGCTGGTGATAGGGGAAAAGAGAGGGAGGGGGGAGGAAGGAGGGAAGGGGAAGGAAGGAAGGAAGGGGAGCTTTTTCTAGTTTTCATATGATGGGAAAGAATAATTTTCGAGTAAAAGATGGTGAGGTGAGAGAAGATGCAGGGAGTAGGTAGAGAGTGAAGGCTGGGAATAATGCTGAGCTATTCCTGAACTGAGCTCTTGGGTTACACCGCACACACTCCCAGAAATGAAAGCAGTGTGCTCTGAGCAGGAATGTTCACACTGAGTAAAAGCCTGACAGTTCAGCTACTAGGCAGTGATTTTGATTTCAAGTGTATAAATCTTAGCTGCTGTTACGCACCTCATAGAATTGGCAGATGGGGATGCTGGGATTGCTCGAGTGCTGCATTCTGATGTGCGATGCAGTCAGGCTGCGACACTTGCCATCGACTTCCTTTCCAAACCGCTGGGCGCTAACCTGTAAACAGCAAAAACAAAAGCAAATATCCAGAATAAGTGCATTATTTATTTAAAAAAGAGCAAACTTACATTTCTTCAGGACACTGTAAACGGAGTAACTCCTGACAACGTAGAACATGCGCAGAGTGATCGCAGACGTCATCAGTGTGTGAGAACATTTGCCAGCCTGTCAGTATGAATGCGTGCACTGACATCACCACACAATGACGTCCTCACTCCTTAACAGTCGCCTCCATTTCCCCTAACACTACCCTGCTCCCTCTCGCCATCCCCACTTCAGTCGGCACTTTCAATTTTCCGCTCCCGGCTATTCGCCGCTCCATCCCGCCTCACCGCTTCACCCCCCCGGCTGCTCGCTCCCCACCTCACCGCTCACCCCCACCCCAACTCCCCACCCCGGCTGCTTGCTCCCTACCTCATTGCTGCCTTGCCTCAGCCACTCGATCCCATCCTCATCGCCCGAAGAAGCAGCAGGGTGGGGGGAGCAGGGAATGAGCCACCAAAGTGCAAGGCGGCGAGCGAGCAGCCGAGTGGCGATGGGGCGACACGGGAGAGAGTGGCCCGGGGAGGGGGTGCAACGGTGAGCAGCGAAGCTTGGAGCCTGCAGCTGGGGGTGGGGGGTGGTATGGGGACTGAGTGGCCGAAGCAGCAAGGTTGGAGCAAGCGGCCAAGGGGGGAAGCAGAGAGGATGGGAGTGGGTGGCTGAGGGAAGGCAGGGTGAGGCGGGGGTGGAGTGGCTGGAAGAAGGCAGTGGGGAGCGAGCGATGAGCAGACGTGTGCGGGAGGGAACGGTGAAGAGAAGTGGCGATGGCAGGAGGCAGCGGGATACTGTTGGGGGTAGGATGGAGGTGGCGATCGCAGCCATTGAGAGGGTTTTGGTTTAATTTGTGGGTGTCGCTGGCCAGGCCAGCATTTGTTGCCCATCCCTGTTTGCCCATGAGGGGGTGGTGGTGAGCTGCCTTCTTGAACCGCTGCAGTCCATGTGGGGTGGGTGCACCCGCGGTGCTGTTGGGAGGGGGGTTCCGGGATTTTGGCCCTGCGACAGTGGGGGAGCGGCGATGTAGTTCCAGGTCGGGATGGTGGCTTGGAGGGGAGCTTGCGGATGGTGGTGTTCCCATGTGTTTGCTGCCCTTGTCCTTCTGGGTGGTGGAGGTCGCGGGTTTGGAAGGTGCTGTCGAAGGAGGCTTGATGAGTTGCTGCAGTGCATCTTGTGGATGGTGCGCACTGCTGCCACTGTGCGTCGGTGGTGGAGGGAGTGAATGGCACCCCATCCACAAACAATCAAGTGGGCTGCTTTGTCCTGGATGGTGTCGAGCTTCTTGGGTGTTGTTGGAGCTGCACCCATCTGGACGGGTGGGGAGTGTTCCGTCACACTCTTGACTTGCATAAGAAACAAGAGCCAGGAGTAGGCCATTTGGCCCCTCGAGCCTGCTCCGCCATTCAGTAAGATCATAGCTGATTGGATTGTGGTCTTAACTCCACTTTCCTGCCTGATCCCATAACCCTCGACTCCCTGGTAGATCAAAAATCTGTGTAACTCGGCCTTGAATATATTCAATGACCCACCCTCCATTGCTCTCTGGGGAAGAGAATTCCACAGATTAACCACTCGCTGAGAAGAAATTCCTCCTCAACCCCGTCTTAAATGGGAAACCCCTTATTCTGAAACAATGTCTCCCCCCCCACAGTTCTAGATTTCCGTCACGAGGGGAAACATCCTCTCAATATCTACCTTGTTAAGCCTCTCATTCTTCTAACCTCCAGTGAGTATAGGCCCAGTCTGCTCAACCTTTCCTCATAAGACAACCCCTTCATCCCAGGAATTAGCCTAGTGAACCTTCTCTGAATTGCCTCCAATGCAGGTATATCTCTCCTGTACACAGTACTCCTAGATGCAGTCTCACCAACGCCCTGTACAGTTGTAGCAAGACTTCCCTCCTTTTATATTCCAACCCCTTGCAATAAATGCCAACATTCCATTTGCCTTGCTAATTTCTTGCTGTACCTGCATGCTAACCTTCGGGATTCATGTACAGGGACACCCAGATCCCTCTGTACTGCAGAGTGTATTTTTGCCTTGTAGATGGTGGACAGGCTTTGGGAAGTCAGGAGGTGTGTTACTCGCTGCAGAGTTCCCGGCCTCTGACCTGCCCATGTAGCCACAGCCCTTGTGGCTGGTCCAGTTAGGTTTCTGGTCAGTGGTAACCCCCGGATGTTGATAGTGGGGGATTCAGCGACAGTAATACCATAGAATGTCAAGGGGAGATGGTCATTGCCTGGCACTTGTATGGTGTGAATGTTATTTGCCACTTATTATCCCAAGTCTGAATGTTTACAAAGGTTTACAAAGTTATGAGTGGCATGGACAGAGTGGATAGTCAGAAGCTTTTTCCCAGGGTGGAAGAGTCAGTTACTAGGGGACATAGGTTTAAGGTGAGAGGGGCAAAGTTTAGAGGGGATGTGCGAGGAAAGTTCTTTACAGAGGGTGGTGAGTGCCTGGAACTTGCTGCCGGGGGAGGTGGTGGAAGCAGGTACGATAGCGACGTTTAAGAGGCATCTTGACAAATACATGAATAGGATGGGAATAGAGGGATATGGGCCCCGGAAGTGCAGAAGGTGTTAGTTTCGGCAGGCATCCAGATCGGCGCAGTCTTGGAGGGCCGAATGGCCTGTTCCTGTGCTGTACTGTTCTTTGTTCTTTGTAACAAATTGAGCAGCGCCATCTTTGTTCCTGGCAGCTGCCTGAGACATTGCAGACAGTGACGTTTCAGTGGATGAAGCTGCATTTGTGCATGTGCTAGTACAGCGCCAGTTAGTAGTTGCATTGTCAGCAAACGCAGCCCACCACAAATGTGTTTCTCAGCCATTTAATTCTGAAGTGCAGCCACTGTTGTGTGAACAACCAACTTTCACACAGCAAGATCCCACAAATAGAAAATGAGATGTCTACCAGTTAATCAAAGTTTGGCAGCAGTGGTTAGAATCATAGAATGGTTACAACACAGGCCACTCAGCCCATCGAATCTCTGCGGCTCTCCGCAAGAGCAACCCAGCTAGTCCCACTCCCTGCCTTTTCAGCCTGGCCCTGCAAATTTATTCTCTTCAGGTCCTTATCTAATTCTCTTTTGAAAGCCTCAACTGAAGCTGCCTCTCCACACCCTCAGGCAGTGCATTCCAGATCCTAACCACTCGCTGTGTAAAAAAGTTTTATCTCAAGTCACCTTTAGGTCTTTTGCCAATTACGTTAAATCAGTGTCCTCTGGTTCTCAACCCTTCCACCAGTGGGAACAGTTTTTCCCTATCTACTCCGTCCAGACCCCTCATGATTTTGAACACCTCTATCATATCTCCTCTCAACCTTCTCTTCTCTAAGAAGAACAGACACAACTTCTCCAATCTATCCATGTACCTAGTCCTCATCCCTGGTACCATTCTCATAAATCTTATTTGCACCCTCTCCAACACCTTTACATCCTTCTAAAGCATGGTGCCCAGAAATGGACACAATGCTCCAGTTGAGGCCGAACCAGTGTTTTAAAAAGGTTTAACATAACTACCTTGTTTTTGTACTTTGTGCCTCTAATTATAAAGCCCAGGATCCCGTATGCTTTACTAACCACTTTCTTAACCTGCCCAGCCACCTTCAGCGTTTGTGCACATATACCCCCAGGTCCCTCTGCTCTTGCACCCCTTTTAGAATTGTAACCTTTATTTTGTATTGCCTCTCCTCGTTCTTCATACCAAAATATATCACTTCACAGTTCTCTGCATTAAATTTCGTCTGCCACTTGTCTGCCCATTTTCCACCAGTCTGTCTATGTGTTTTTGAAGTCTATCACTATCCTCCTTACAGTTCACAATACTTCCACGTTTTGTGTCATCCGCAAATTTAAATTTTGAAATTGTGCCCTGCACAGCCAAGTCTAGGTCATTAATATCGATCAAGAAAAGTAGGGGTCCCAACACCGACCCTATGGGAACCCCACTATATACCTTCCTCCAGTCTGAAAAATGGGGTGCAGAATGCACCAAAATTATCTCACATAGGAGTGGGTGGAAGAGGCTTTTATCCGAGTCCAGGCTGAGTTAAGTCCAGGTCACAGGGACGAGCAGCCAGTGTGACAGCCGATTATCCTACATACACCTCATGGCAACGTGGATATTTTTGCTTGTACAATGAGAGGAACAATTACATCACCTGAGACTGTAAAGGACCCAAATTAGCCCAATGCAGAGCGTGTCGATCCATCGAGAGCCACATAGAGCATTATTTAGTAAAACTCACCTCTGGATGGATGCAGAGATTCTTCCTGGAGCTCAGGGCCAGAGCCAAGAATTGCATCTTCTGTCCATTCTGTTTCTCATAGTAATCCAGCAGTTTACGGAGCTCCTCAATTACCTGAGAGGGAGGGGAAGGGGGAGAGAGGGAGGAGGGGGAGGGAGTGAGGGGGAGAGAGAGGGGGGAAGGGGGAGAGAGAGAGGGGGGAAGGGGGAGGGAGAGAGGGGGGAAGGGGGAGGGAGAGAGGGGGGAAGGGGGAGGGAGAGAGGGGGGAAGGGGGAGGGAGAGAGGGGGGAAGGGGGAGGGAGAGAGGGGGAAGAAAGAGGGAGAAGAGAACACAAATGTGCACAAAAAGATGGAGGATGGAGAGTAAAAGAGAGAATATTTAATACCCAAAACCTGCAGTAATGGGTAATCGAAATTGTCAGTAACAAGTAGAATCAGAGTTTCGAAGCTTTGGGCAAGTCAGAAGTTTGGTAGTTTCGATTTCACTCCCGATTGGAACAGAAAGCTGGAATCTCACCCTCGGATTACAGAGAGCCGACTCGATTCCAAACTTCAGTCACCGGCGTGTTGTCAACGCTAAGGAGCCCCTGAAGGAATGGTAACTGGCGTGTGTGACTGCCCACTTCAAAGACTCACGGGTCCGGGAATCAACGTGTTTCGAGAAAAGTTACAAACACTGTTACTCCACAGACTCCTGATTCACAGAATTTAAATATATTAGAAATCTCCGTGTAAAGTTCCTACTTTTTAAATAACACGTGGAAAATAGTGGCATTCACGAATAAGGCATCAGATGTTGGTGACATTGATATTGCCCACAGATCATTTGATATACATCCCTGGGTTTGCACCAATCACTCGGTACTTCGAGATTGCAAATAAAATCACAACTTTGTAAATACAATTGTTATAACAATGAAAAAAGTATTGATGTGAACGGTTCCAACAATTGAAGACACTAAACATGGTCTCAGTGTCACCGGGATAGAGAGACTGAAACTAGTGTTTCAGGGAGGCAGCTGGTTAACTGAAGGAACTCAACTGAAACATTAATGTTCAAACTGTGATTGATCTGTAGTGTATTTCCAGTGATTAGTATTCAATGGTGTATTTAAAACGTAAGAATTTCACAAATTTCTCTTACCTTCTCTATCTCAGGAACTGTTCGAGAGCAGTAGATCAGCTTGGTCACTTCTGTTGGATACATCTAGATGGGGAAGCATCAGACAGAGAGGTGTGCACGTACAGAGTATCACACACACCCACCCACACACACAGAAAGGGGATACAGTGCAAGCAGGAGACAGAAAGAAAGGGAGAGAAAGAGAGAAATTACTGAACTGAACTGGATCGTGTCTAAAGGGGGAAATACAAAGGTACAATTATTTTATGTTGCGCTGAGGCAACTGCAGCACAGACTGATTGCTCGGGTCATCAGAACAGAGAAGGGCTATGTGTATTTAGCACTGGGTAACACGCTTGAACTTGAACAGTGTGAGGGGGTTAACCCTGTTTCCCAATGAAGGGCGGTACAGGTACGTATCATTATCGATATATACCATACATCCTCCGCCCACACTGACCCCACCCTCCACCCACAAGACCGCCCCCCCCCGCCCCCCGGTTCACACTGACCACAGCCTCCACCCACGCTGCCCACACTGACCCCACCCACTGTCCACACCCTCAGCCCACACTGACCCTACCCTCCATCCCCACTGACCGCTCCCTCCGCCCACACTGACCCCACCCTCCATCCACACTGACCGCTTCCTCCGCCCACACTGACCCCACCCTCCATCCACACTGACCGCTCCCTCCGCCCACACTGACCCTACCCTCCATCCCCCTGACCCCACTCTCCGTCCAGACTGACCATACCCTCCACCCACACCGCTCACACTGACCACACCCACCATCCGCACCCTCCACCCACACTGACACCACCCTCCACCCACTGACCTCACCCTCCACCCACACTGACCGTTCCCTCCGCCCACACTCTCCACCACCCTGCTCACACTGACCCCAGCCACCATCCACACCCTCCACCCAAACTGACCTCACCCCCACACACATTGACCGTTCACACCGCCCACACTGACCCCACCCTCCGCCTACACCCTCCACCCACACTGACCCCACCCCATACACATTGACCGTTCCCACCGCCCGCACTGACCGCTCCCTCTGCTCGCACCCTCCACCCACACTGACTCCACCCCCATACACATTCACCGTTCCCACCGCCCGCACTGACCCCACCCTCCGCCCACACCCTCCACCCACACTGACCCCACCCCCATACACATTGACCATTCCCACCGCCCGCACTGACCGCTCCCTCTGCTCGCACCCTCCACCCACACTGACCCCACCCCCATACACATTGACCGTTCCCACCGCCCGCACTGACCGCTCCCTCTGCTCGCACCCTCCACCCACACTGACCCCGCTCTCCGCCCACACCCTCCACCCACACTGACCCCATGTTTCACCCACACCCTCCGCCCAGCCCACACCCTCTGTATATGCTGCACCTACATATACCGTCTATACATACTGTTACTATAGAGCTGAAAGATGTTTCTCTGTCTCCAAAAATATTTATGGTTCTTACAAACACAATAAAGATAATGATCGTGCATTCTGTAGATTCAGACATTCTTCCCAACTGTAGATGAATTTAACAGAGATATCAGGTGAAATGTCTGAAATGTAGCTCACAATGTGCATCCCTCGAACCCCACTGAATGAAAGCAGCAGCCTCACCGTGTGATAGGCCACGATCAGCGAGAGTAGTGACACTGTCTTCCCTGTGCCTGATGGCATTTCCAGAACTCCGTGGCCCTGAAACACAGGAAGGGACAGCAAGCTTGAAGCAACAATAGACACAAACAGCAAATATCAGCAGCAAAACAAACTTTCAAATATTACAAACAAATCCCAAGAAACTCAGTCCAGTCCAAACTCAATTCTAAAATTCTCATCCCCGTGTTCAATTCTCTCCACAGCCTCATCCCTTCCCAATCTCTGTAACCCTGTGCTTTTAAAGATACTTGAAGAAACTGCATTCTAAAAGAGGATCTATTATCACTTGTAGACGGAATCGAGTTCTGTCCTAACTCCCAGCATTTTCTGCTTTTAATCTCAGGAAGTATATTCTGGTCTTAGCGGGGCTGAAGCGAACAGTCACCAGAGTGATCCCGGGGCTTAAAGGGTTAAATTATAAGGCCAGATTCCATAATCTTTGCTTGTACTCTTTCAAGTTTAGAAGGTTGAGGACTGATCTGATGGCAGTGTTTAAAATGATCAAGGGATCTGACAGAAACTATTTGCTTTGGTGGGGAATTCAGAACAAAATGACATCATCTTAAAATTAAAGCTAGGCTATTTAAAAGTGAAATCAGGAAGCATTTTTTCACACAAAGGAGGTGGAAATCTGGGATCCTCTCCCCCAAAAGGCGCGAGGCCAATTAACATTTTCAGGACTGAGACTGATTGTTTGTTGAGGGTAATGAAGGACATGGAGCAATGCTGGGTAAAGGAAGTTGAGATACAGGTCAGCCATGATTCAACTGAATGGCAGATCAGGTACGAGGGGCTGAATGGCCTGCTCCTGTTCCAGTGAAGTGCTGTGCGAGTGCGGCACTATCTGACGTGCCCACCTTTTGATGAGATATTAACTTGTGTAACACCTGTTGAGCATTAAAGATCCCATGGCACTATTAGAAGATGTCAAAGGGAGTTGGACCAGACAACACTCCTACCTCAGCTGGTCAACGGTATCCCTCAAACGCCACTGCCAGAAAAAAACGGATTAACTGGCCATTCATCGCATTTACTCTTGTGGGATCGTGCTGTGCTTAAATTGGCTACCACAGAACAATGGGCGGTGAAGCATGTTGCACGTCCTGAAAGAAATGATAAGGTGCTTTAGCTCTGCCTTTCCTCATGCAACCTCTGATCTTGCAACTTTCCCACTCCTTGACATGAGAAGGTGAGATCCTCCTATCTGATACCTGACTGCACCTGAGGTTTATGATCCGAGTATCCTGTAACAAGTTACCTTAGCATCGAGGATCCTTTTCAGCTCCAACATGTAGGAATACTGCTCAGGGTAGATGAAATCATAAGGGAAATACACCAACAATCCATCAATATTCAACCTGAGGCAACAGAGTAAAGCAATATTGATACTGTGAGGGAGATGGTGACTGAAGTGCATTTGTATTTATAAATACTATTTTCGGATTTTACAACATTTTATTTTTCCCCATGAATTGTGGATGCCCTATCCCCCAATTTACCAAATTCATGCTTCTTGTTCACATTTTCCAATCTCCTCCCAGTCCTGTTCCAGTTTCTCTGAATAGTTATCTCCAGCTTAATGCGTTCTGTATCTGGATTACTGCCCATCTATAAAGTTCCCTCTACACTGTCCCCATCAAACACTCCCAGGACAGGTACAGTACGGGGGTTAGATACAGAGTAAAGCTCCCTCTACACTGTCCCCATCAAACACTCCCAGGACAGGTACAGTACAGGGGTTAGATACAGAGTAAAGCTCCCTCTACACTGTCCCCATCAAACACTCCCAGGACAGGTACAGTACGGGGGTTAGATACAGAGTAAAGCTCCCTCTACACTGTCCGCATCAAACACTCCCAGGACAGGTACAGTACGGGGGTTAGATAGAGTAAAGCTCCCTCTACACTGTCCCCATCAAACACTCCCAGGACAGGTACAGTACGGGGGTTAGATACAGAGTAAAGCTCCCTCTACACTGTCCCCATCAAACACTCCCAGGACAGGTACAGTACAGGGGTTAGATACAGAGTAAAGCTCCCTCTACACTGTCCCCATCAAACACTCCCAGGACAGGTACAGTACAGGGGTTAGATACAGAGTAAAGCTCCCTCTACACTGTCCGCATCAAACACTCCCAGGACAGGTACAGTACAGGGGTTAGATACAGAGTAAAGCTCCCTCTACACTGTCCGCATCAAACACTCCCAGGACAGGTACAGTACGGGGGTTAGATACAGAGTAAAACTTTTTCACTCAGTCTCTATCCAAACTTCAGACAAGCACTCACTATTGTACCATTATAACACTTGTGCTCACAGGCACTATATGGCCTTGCTGAGATTGGTAATTACTGTATTGCTGAACTACGTCCTATTTATATATTGTAAGAATATATAAAATCGGGTCCAATTTAAGTTTTTGAAACTTTCCAGAGATCCTACTTGTCTGTTGCAAACCCCAGTGAACATTACCAAATAAAACTGCAAATTATCAAAAAGTTCGATTACGAAAACCTGTGACATTTTTGTGAGACTGAACCTGGTGCTTTACATCGGGTAATCTACCATGTACAAGGAGCACGATTTCAACATCAAGATCATTGCAAATAGATTAGGAAGAGATAGGCTCAGGGCTAAGGTCACAAAGCAGAATAACTTGGAATGGTTTGGATGGGCAGTGGAGGCACAATTTCTGGAATTATTCATGGGTAGCTATCTTCTGAGTTAAGGGAAATCCATGGAAGGATGGGCTGAATGGTCGGCATTATCAGTACTGGTCCTTGTGATCATTTCTGGGTCAGATGGTTGTGGGCTGAAGTGTATAATCTAGCCTAACACTGGAGGAGGGGAGAAGGTTTGAGGTCGAGGTTTGGGTGAGTGGTCTAGGGAGAAGCTAGAGGAAGAGCTGGGGAACAGTTGGGGCCGTGGGGGAAGAGTTAGGGAGAGAGCTTGGGGGTTGGAGGAATTGGGTCTAAGAGGAGAGGAGGTTTTAGGGAGAGGGTCTTGGTGAGGGGTTGGGATGAAGGTTGGGTAGTGGGGTTTGGGGATCAGGAGGGTTTGGGTCTGGGTGAGAAGGGGGTTGGGGGAGAGGGTTTGAGTGGGGGAGAAAGGATGGAGTGAGGGACAAGTGTTGGGGAGAAGAGGCAGGATGTTGGGGTCAGGGCTGTAGCCAGTGACGGGTTAAAACCCCCAGTCCTGGTCCGGGTTTGGGGATCCCCGAGTTTTGGGGTCAGGGTCAAGGTTCAGTTTTGGGGCTTGCAGTTGGTTTTAGGGTCCTAGGTTTTTGGGGGTTCCCCCAGTTAGGGGTCAGGATTTGAGTTTTGGGGCGGGGGGGGGGTGGTGTCCCTGGTATTGTCTAGGTCTAGAGTCCCAGGCATTTGGGATTTGGGTCTGGGGGTCCCCAGGTTTAGGGTCAGAGTTTGGGGTTTAGGGTTGGGGTTTAGGATCCCTGGGTTTAGGGTTGGGGTTTAGGATCCCCCGGGTTTAGGGTCGGGGCTTGAGGTTTTAGGATCTCCCGGGTTTAGGGTCGGGGTTTGGGATTCAGGATCCCCTGAGTTTAGGGTCAGGGTGTGGAGTTTAGGATCTCCTGGGTTTAGGGTCGGGGTTTGGGGTTTAGGATCCTGGGGTTTAGGGTCAGTGTTTGGGGTTTACGACCCTCGGGTTTAGGGTCGGAGTTTGGGGTTTAGGATCCCCCGGGTTTAGGGTCGAGTTTGGGGTTTAAGATCCCCCGGGTTTAGGGTCGAGTTTGGGGTTTATGGGCGAGTTTGGGGTTTAGGATCCCCCGGGTTTAGGGTCGAGTTTGGGGTTTATGGGCGAGTTTGGGGTTTAGGATCCCCCGGGTTTAGGGTCGAGTTTGGGGTTTAGGGTCGGGTTTGGGGTTGGGTTTGGGGTTTATGGGCGAGTTTGGGGTTTAGGATCC